>NW_028297127.1:14746092-15364842 GCF_055798465.1 Pogonomyrmex barbatus
TTATACAAAATATTAAATTGTACTTATCTTATTTTTTTCTATATTCTGGTATACGCATATCACCATTTTTTTAAAATTCAAAAATATAATAAATTTTTATCAATATTAAAATAAAATTTCTAATACAGCGAAGAATTATAAAAATAAATAAATTTAAAGAAAATTTTTTAATCCTCGAGGATCTTAGAAACTATATGAATCATTCTATGCTTTTCAAACTGAAACGGGAAACGTTTAAACTACAAATGTAGTTTCCATTTCTATTGTAAATGCAAAGTTATTATTAAAATATGTATGAGAATATAAGGCAATCTTTTAACGCTTAATTCAGTCCTAAAAATAGAACAATAGCTTTTAACGAGTTAAATGAAAAGCCGTATTCCATTTTCGGATGTAATTCATATGAAAACGCTGACGTAACTTACACCAGAATTATAACAAGGGCAACGAGATTGCCTTTGTTTCCGGAAAAGGATAAACGTCACGTCCTATTATTCCTATCCTCATAATTAGTTGAATGGATATTGTACCGGGGATTTAATATATATATCTTGATTTGTTTTATTTATTTTGTAATAACGCGTATTTGTATATCATTAAAACATATTTACAGCTATTTAATTATATGAGCTGTTAAAACAGTTTTATAAATTAATTTAAAAAAACTTTTTACATTAATGTTATATTTAAACGTTATATATTATTTTCCGCAGAAATACCTTTAATAAATATATCGTGTGCTTATTCAATTCTTCATTTATTCTTTATGTCTGAATAAATTAATCTGTCGAGTATTAACGAGTATCTCAACAGAATACCTAACTCTTTCGCTAATCGCTCTGCGAGTTTACGTAGCGTAAATTTACCGCGGTTCGACGAGCAAATTAAAAATCAGAATACATCAGCAGGCGTGATGATGGGGTCTTTCTTTCTTTTTTCTCTTTCTATCTCTCTCTTGGCCTGCGATCCCCCTGTGACCACGTCCTACGCGATGGTTGCAACGCAACGTGTATTAGCCGGCGCGCGAGATGCAGGTCTGGAAGGCCTGAAGGGCCTGAGTTGGCAATAGTGAAGAGCACCCACTCGTTGCGACACTCGTGAGCGGCCTCATTGTCTCCCTCGAGAGTCTCCTCCAACTTCATCCTTTCCCCACACTCCCTAGCCTTCTCCTCCTAGTCGCTTCTCATTCTCGCGGCTTGTTCTGCCCGCGCCGTATTCTGCGCCTTCACAACCCACCTACACACACACACACACACACACACACACACACACACACACACACACACACACACACACACACACACCACACACACACACCACACACACCACACACACACACACACCACACACACCACACACACACACACACACACACACACACACACACACACACACACACACTTGCTGTCCCCTTTCTTTGATATCCGTCTGTCCGATCCAACGAGCAACCCTCTCGGGACACGTCGGTACAGTAGGTCCCGTTTTTGCGACACGCGAGCCTGAGGGTCGAACGGAGTCTGGGACACGAAGAGGCAGACTTGTCCTGTCTCAGCTTGTCTCGCCTTGTCTTGTCTTAACAAGCTTATGCAGCACTCTCCAACTGCATCGGTCGAGGTGCACCTCCAGTCGATATCCTCGTCTCTGGAAAGATGCTGCGGAATAGTGAAATATCTACCACCGAATCTTTATCTATTGACTATAAACTGTCATAGTATAGATGACTTATTATTATTTTTTTAATGGAGGAATATCTTTAATTGAATTTTTTCTTGCAGTATTTCAACACAAACTCATCTGAGTTGATTAGTAAATTAATTAATTTGCGAAAGATGATAAAGAAATAAAAAATAATATTTAAAAAGAGATTGTTAAATAATACGTAATCAATTATCAATTTAGTAAAAGGAAACATTGAATTTCTCGAAGAACATCCTTTATTATTTTACTATCTTTCTTACATTCTTCAGTTGTAAGAAATAACAGTTTTATAATTTTTTATAACAGTTTTATAACAGTTTTATAATTTATAAAACTGTTATTGCAAAAAATATTAAATATCTCTTTAAATAACTTCCAGTTTTGTAATCTCGCATGTTTAAAGAAGCTGCGGTCAATGAATTAAATCCATATAGATGCTAGATTCGTGGATTCTACTCGGCACTGGGGGATTCATTCGTGTACGCTTTATCGATTCATTATACGCAAGATCGACGGTATCTACGAGGCCGTAACATTTTTCGGATAAGACCGGTTTAACCCTCCGTCGCTTTCTTGGTCGTTGTTTGTACGTGCGTGTGCGCGCCCCGCAGACCCGTCTTATCTTAGCGTTTCCGGTCCAGCGAGCCGGAAATGCGTAATAGAGGGAGTAGACGAGTAGATGTGAGGGACCAGCAGGGCGAAACGAGAGAAAGAACGTGAGCACGTACGGAAAATGGAGAGAGAAAACATGCGCGAATATCGCGTCTGATATAACGAGCGCCCTCACTCTTCTTTGTTTCTCTTCTCATTCTCTCTTTCTCTCTTTTGACTTCCGCAAACTAATTCTAACCAAAATCCCAAAGTCCCCTTCGAAAATTATAAACTGGACTGATTTTTTTTAAATGATATTATTATACAGCCTTTTGCAACTTTATGGATTCTGTCACGCATTTTTTAATAAGAACACAAAATTCATGAGAAATTTATTAATTTGGAAAACTAAATGTGTAATATGTAATTATTTATTTATTCAAGGTAAAATTTGATATGAGGAAAATGTTTGTTAAAGTATAATAATTTTTGTGTAAATTTGAAATAAGCATTCAATGCTTATTTCAAATTTAAGAAATATAAAATAAAACTTTTAATGAAATTTGAAATGAAAAAAATGTATTAATCTTATATACGTTAGAAAAATATTTTTCAATTTCATAATGGATAAGTGCTTTGTTTATATAAACTATACAATATTTACATAATATTATGTGGCCAATAAGATCTTTCGTATCCGTTGTTGGTATATTTATATTTGCAACTATATATACTGCAACTATATATATATTAAATTTACGATATCTTCGACATCTCTGTTTGAAATTTGAACATTAATTGGAACATCTCGTTCCTCGTGAAGAAAAGAGAACTTTTATTTACCGTGACAAGCAAGGATCAGAAATTGGAGACGATGGAGTCAAATTCCTGCGCGAGGAAAATGATTTGGCCATCTCGTAGCGTGATCTTTAGAATTAAAGGTGCAAGGAGACAGCATAGGATCTCCTTAAGTTCCTGCTTCGTATAAATTAGTCCTGAAGCCTTCACACTCGTCGGATTACGGGGATTATCCGGATCATAAGGAATCCGTGGTCCAATTAATCTGAATGGGACTTTGGAATAAACTCGGTATGAAGAAGCAATCGCGACGGTTATTCAGGTGAGCAAAGCTGAAAATGTATTTCCATCCAATTACTTGTTACATTAAATTGTTTGAACGAAACTAAAAGAGTATTAATTTGCATTTATATTCGAAACTTTTCATTCATCGAAAAAATTTCAGAAAAGTTCGAGTTTTAAGATCGAATTTAAAATTGTAGGATTTCATCAGTCTAAAATTATACATATATACATATATAAATAATATATAATAATAATATTAATAAATAATAATAATAAATAATAATAATATATAATTGAATTCTTGCATGTATATATTATAAATTTATCAAACAATTCTATTATCTTTTCTGTTCAAATTAAACGAACTGCTTTAATTACCTCAACTCTGCAGTTAGAATCTATTAAAATTTTGATATATACATCGCACGATGTTACGCGAAGATTAAAAACAGAAATCGGAAACAAAAAATAATCATTGATAAAAAAGTGGCGATCTAATCATAATGCGAGTGATTTATTACAATCAATACAAAGAGTATTTAGCAGTTTAGCGTATTATATGAAAATGTAATAATGCAAAATAGAGAGATATGGCGATCTCGATAGAGAAATGTCCGCCGCGCCGCTTCACATCGACGAATTCGAGTACCATCGAAGTCGACGAAACGCCTGACGTTGCAGTCGCTTCGCGAGTTCGCCGTAGCGTGAAGTACAGCAGGATACGCTTTCGCCTTTCGCCCTCGTTCCTTTAGCCCCCTTTTCGTCTCTCCCTTTTTATCCCATCGCCGTTGACGACTCTGGAAAACGCCACCCCGTTCTGCTCCCACTCCCGCTGGCAACGGGTATGAATATCGTCAGCTCTTTTTCACCCTCGTCGAACATATTTCAACGACAGTAGGCATCGAGAGAGAGAGAGAGAGAGAGAGAGAGAGAGAGAGAGAGAGAGTCGATTGATGCCTCGGCACAATTCCGAATACGTCGCGGGGTGGCTCAATCGCTCGTTCACTTCGATTGAGATTCCACCACTTCCGGGAAGAGAAACGCGAGGCTGCCAAAGGACGGAGAGGGCGATGTAAGGATTGGGACGATGGTGAAGTTCGTCATTTCTCGTGATGTTGCATTCTTTAAAGTTTGCACATATATTAATTTGAAAGTAAATTTAGATTTATATTTATTAATATCGATAATCTTTAAAAACAAGATTTTGTTTTATTATTATATATGTCATTTAATAGCTTATAAGATATATCTTGCCACTAAAATCTCACATAATTATTAATATTAGCTAACATTAATATTAACTCCAAATTTTCGTTTCCAAAATTTAATATTTATTCCTGTTTCTGATATTTCCTCGATGTGCAAAGCCCAATGAAAAGATATATACTATATCATATATAATTTTGTTATAAATACGTTGAAACCTTTGTTTAAGTAACGATACAATAGCGCGCGGCCTTGGTACTTTGTTTACAATCGACGGATATTGTATACGCGCACGCAGCGCGTTATCATTCAACCACCGACACTCGTGCGGGCGGGTAGTATTACGTCATCGCTCCGCGTATGTTCACATTTTCTTTTCGAAACGAAATCGCGAAGACGAATTCTAGATGACGTTCCGAACATCGATGCATGTTATAATAAACGTTGCTCGCGCATTATGAGTTTGTCGAATTTACACGTATCAAAAGGCGATTTGTTTTATTTGAATATTGCGGACGGCGGAACTGATTCGTATTCATTGATCAACGCTTATCTTTTGAAGCATAGTGATAATTTATTTTTGTAAACGACGCGATTTTTGTAAATGATGAATCTCTAACAAAGTATATGCATATTTAACGTAATTTATTTCTTTGAAATTCATGAACTTTTATAAATCCTTAAATAATCCCTTCAACGGGTATGGCCTCGATGTGGCAGAGGGGTTTAGTATTCCGAGGGATTCCTTTGGGTTCCCCAACGTTATCCCAAAGACGAAGAAGCTAATAGTACCCGTTATTAGTAACATTAATATTAACATTAAATAATATTACTGTTATTAATAATGTACTAACACAGCATAACTACGAATCATTCAATGGCTCTTATGTGGCAAATTAATCGGGTTTTTTAATCGACCGTCATTTTTCCGCCGCCGATTTTCAAGTGAATGAATGAACTGCAATCACGTTCGTCGCGCCGCGCGTTTACTTCGAGAGTGCCGTACAAGTGATCGGATTAAAAGACTTTTATTTAAAATTAGTCTCCACGCGATTATAATAATTCGCGATGTTTTTCGCGAGTGTCCTGTGCTGCGAGGACATCCGACGACCCGACATCTTGAGAGGAGGAGGAGGCCTAGGAAAGGCATCGGGCACCGACGGAGCAACCTTGGGGTAAATATACACTTTTTCTCAACATAAAATTAATCAGTTTCACATTTATTTGAATTATTAAATTTCGATAATTAAAAACTTATAGTTTGGGAGAGAAAAATAGTTTAAAGTTTTATACGCCTTATATAACGCCTTATAAAAATCTTTTTTCGAAAATTATTTTATTATTTTAATAAATATCTAATTGAAAAACAAATAGTATGTAGATTACTACACACTGTAGTAATATGTAGATTTGATATGCATAAAAAAACTACTTTTTAAAATATCTATCATTTAGAGCGCTGCTATAATTTGAATGTTCTATTTCTGTGTTACAGAAATCATCGTAGCTACGTGGCAGATTCACTCCGCTGTTGCGCATCAGATCGGTGAGTGACATAATTTTTTTAATGAGGTTACAAATCTGTGAAACTTATTTTAGATTATTTTTATATATTTATATTTATAAAAATATTGCAATTGGATCTTCATAAATTCGTTGTCTTAAAATGGAAAGGCTTAAACAGTTTGGAATATAGTATATTTAATCTTGGTTTAATTTTAAGATATTTATTAGACATATCTTTCTCATAAAAAATAAAAACAAAGATTATAAAACAGTGCTCATATCTTATATTTATGTAATAAGAACATACGTTTCTTATGTATTTTTTATTTGCCTATCTCTTTTCTTTCTTTTTATCAAGATTAAATCTAAATCGGTACATGAAAGTCATATATGCATATATTATGTATATATGTTTAGAAACTTTTTAATGATATTATAAATATAATTATTATAAATTAATAATTATTATAAATAAATAAATAATTATTATAAAAAAAAATTATTATAAATATAAAAAATATACAATTATGAAATGATTTCCGCAATGACAGCCGCTTATGAAATGAGTGCAGCTAGAGAACTAATCATAATGGAAAATCGACAACAATAATTTCGATATATTCGAGTATTGACTTAACATGCCTTTTTAAAAAATGGATAACGTTTCAATGAGAAAACATCTGAAGTAATAATTTTTAAATGTCACAAGATGTAAATCCTTCATTAGTTATACAATGTAAAAAAAGAATTACGAAAGTAAAATAACCGCGGTTTGTTTTTTCTCTACAGTCAGAGAAAAATTTTATAATATTGGTTCGATGTCTTTTGGTTTAGTTCTTCTTTCGCTTACTTTATTTAATTTAACCATTTAATTTGAGTTACGGAAGGTATAAGGGTTAATTATCTGTTGTAGCTCGCAGGGATTCTATTGTTAGTTGACAGGGCTAATTAGCTTGTGTTACTAGTTAAGTTTCATTTAACCGACCGTTTCATTCAACTCGACGTCGATTTAGGTAGCATTTACTTAACTCAATAATTTAACTAGAATCAATGAAGATAACATGTAAATAAATACAATAGAATAGATTGCGAAGCATAATACTAGTAATAATACAGATTATGTAATCTATACAAGCACTAAATTGTTTCAAGATCTAAGATAAATATCTTTAGGATTAGAAATAGATAGAAAAATAGATAGAAATAGACAGAAAAAGAAATAGATAGAAAATATGTTAATAAGAATGTGCTAGCGCATTGGAAAGAATGCTTTTTAATTGAAATGAATTTAAATATTATTTTTTATAAAATTGGCATTATCGAGAAAGGAAAGAAAGAATATAATATAAAGATTTCTAAGATTTCAAAGTATCTTCATATCAAAATAAGAATAAGGAGCTTCTCGAATTTATATTAAAATCACGAAAAACCTTATATAGTATATCTATCATTTACCAAATCGACAAATCATTGACTCATGTTATCGATACCTCATGAAACTGTCATCGCCGACACTTTACATCCGAAAAAAATGGAATATTATCTTTACGGAATTTGTACGACGGAACCGAATCCCCTAGAGTCCTTCTCCGGAGAAATGGGTCGAAATTCGTTAAAGTACCAAAAAATATATCGCCTGGATGTTGCCGGGAAGATCGCGAAGAAGAGCTCCGGAACGTCCGTGAGATCGTCGTCGCCCCTCGAGAACGATTTATAAGCCAGCCGTTCCGACGAGCTTGCCCGGTACTCTCGTCTCCTTTCGGAGCAGCCCGACTCCCTTTTTGTGGCTTTGAGGTTCCCGATTCTTTACGCCGCGCCTCATTTTAAGGATGAATTTGCGCGAAACTTCTTCCACGGGCTCTGCGTCTCGCAGCCCCTTCATCGTCCCGACACCGAGAGAAATTGCGGCGGGAAGCGAAGAGAAGCGGCTTCGTCTTATCGAGATTGAATTTTATTCCTTTACGGTGCATGTTATTAATGTAGAGAAGAAATTGTTTTCTAAGGATTTTTCATTGCGTTAACGTCTTAACTCTTCTTTTTCTATGTGCACGAATAATGCACTGAGATTCAGTAGATTTTGCGTCTTTTTTTAAATACTTTGCTTGCTCTCAATTTCTTATAATTTTTTTTCTTAAATTAAAGAAACAGGAAAAATCTTTTTGAGAAAAGTAACTGGTCAAAATATAATATTTATAATATTTATATTTTATTTAAAAATCTCTCGTTTTAATTAAATTTTTTATACATGCTTATTATTCTAATGTATTCTAAATATTATAAATATATTCATTTGTCTTTTAAATATTACAATTATTGTAAATCATATTTATCAAAATAAATACTCAATATTCTTTAATATTCTTCAGTTTCAAAAGTTTAATTATGGAAAATGTATTAAAAATATATTATTAAATCAATATAACTAATATAACTGATTGAATTACAAAAAAATGATAAATGCACAATTCTTTTTCCTTTACATTGCAAAATATTTTAATACTTGGAATAATTAATAAATTAATATCTTTTTTAGGATAGTAAATTTTAGAGATCTTCGGGAATAAAAATTTTAAGCTTTTAAAATCATCATTTTTATCCTATATTTAGTACAATTACAAAGTACAGTAGTACACATTTTAGATAACGTAAAATTCTACTTTAATATTTAAACTAAATTAGAACTTTTTGCGCTTATAAAAGAGATTAAAAAATTTATTATTTAAAAATATTTTAAATAATTTTTGAAGATTATAAATGATATCTGCTGATAGAAATGCGAAAGCGTGCAACGTATAACATATTTAGTTCTTTCTTGTGCTCAAAGATGGTAGCACATGTGTTTGCGGAGATTTTGTTATATAAAAATGATCATAAAAGATATATAATTGTTGAATTTTATGCTGTTTAAATTCTACTTTCTTTTTAATAAAAATCTAATTTTAAGTAAAATAATAAGATACAGATTAATAAATATTTAGTTAAGAAACATTATATGACTTTTTTTTTTAATTAAATAAAAGTATTATGTAGTCATTAAACTTCTTTACAAGATTCATGTATGTTATATATACATTTAAAATGTAATATTTAAAATTAATGACAGAAAATTTTAATACGATCCAACTACCAATGAAGAACTTTTAGAAAATTATTATTATTTATTATTATTAATTTTATAATGATTTCAAATTAATAATATTGCATATTACTATTGTAAAAATATAGTTTTTTATAATTATGGAATTAAGATACAATAAATATTTATTCGTAAGAGATTGTAATACAATCTCTACCTTTCAATCTAGTTTAAAATTTATGCTTTTTTAATCGAGATGATGGTTATCTATACTTTAAATTTTATTATCACAACATTTATTTTTCAACTTTATCAATGAGAAAGTGTCATCTGATGGTGACGAAGGTTGGCGAAGACAGAACCTTAGGAATTTTCGTAGAAATCTTCGCAGTTAAAGGGTCACGAAGTGACTGTGTTCTGCGCGATAACCATTTCTAATCTACTTTTCGTCTCCGTAGTGCTCGCAGACACCTCTTTGCGTCGGTTAATGGAATTAAAGTTCGGTCTCAGAATACGATTTTACACACAGACCGTGGTACACGATAAGACTAATTGATACGCTCTCGTAAATGAAGCGTTGCTCGCAAAGTCGACTTACTTAACCGGCGATCTTTTGAGTTTCCTGAAAGGGCGTCGGAAAATCTCTCGCGAACGGTTCTAAGGGTATCTCTTGCGTCAATAGTATCACATCTTCCGTTATCTAAACTTGGTACGTTGTCCTTTTCAAGCTGCAGCTATGTAACGTAAATAAAGAATATAAAATTCAAAGAGGGCGCTCGAGATATATAGTACATGTTCAGCATCGAGTACATCATAGCTTTGATTAAGTAGTTCTGCTTGGTCAGTTAATTAGTTGATGAACATCTCGTTAGCTTTAGCTATAAAAATACTAATAATAATGTAATATAATTAAAAAATTTAAAAAATAAATTAAATAATAATTCATCATTCTTCTTTTGCGATAATTTCAATAAAGATATTAAGAAGTAAATGATCATCATACCTTTCCTATTATTTTGCGAAATTTAGATTGATAAAACAGGAAGTATGAGTTTATAACAACGCAGAGAGGTTAAGCATTGTTAACCGATATTGTTACAAGCAGCTTTACACCAGTCATCGCTGGAACTTGCGGAATGAAGAGAAACATTATGTCTCCTTCTGCGCTTCTATCTTGAGAAGAAATGCGGTCTTTGTGCTCGAAACGACGTTCGCTGTCACTCTCAGCTATTCACTCGCTACCGCGAGTGAGAGTTGCGAAGTTTGTACGAAAGTTTCGCCAAAAGTCAGCAGGCCGAGTGACGCCCGTAAGAAACTGCTGCGAAGCTTGAGAGTGGCATCGATTATTATACATAAGCAAGCCACGATCTGGGCGGAAATTTTCCATACGGAATTTCGCAGTGGTGCGAAACTCCGTTTGTAGTTGAAATTCGCTTCAAGTTTGCCATAAACAGTCCTTTTTCAAATTTATAATAAAGAAGAATTTTCGTATATTTCGTATATATTTTTTCATTCTATTGACTTCTTTTAATAAAACTTCTTACAAGCTTCAAAATTTAAAAATTTGCTAGTAAAATTTTATCAAAACTTTGATAAAATAAAAACTTTTATACTTACTTTTATTTTTTATTATTATAATAAAAGTTTTATTAAAAATTTGAATTTAATTTTGATTAAGATTGATATACATATAAATTTATGACAGAATTATGAAATTATTTCATTGTATTCTATTAATACAATTTGATAAAAAGTTAATTGTAAAATAGAATTTTTATTAAGAGTTGGTTAATACAAACATTTTTTGTAAACATATAATTTTATTTTATTTAAGTAAGTAAGTACAGTATGTAAGTACAGTTTTCACGATAAAATTATATCGTAAACAGATAGAAAGGGTGTGATTATTCGTTTTAAGGTCTTGATGTTACTCTTGTAGGAAGAGTAGCGGACGTGTGTAAGGTCGGAATGCGTTTTCTCCCTGTCGATAAATTGTCGGGATTCCTGTTATTCCCCTTTCGTCGAGAAGTTTTCATTCGGCGCGAGAAATGCAGGCAAAATATTTGTAAGCAAACTTTGGGGGTACGACTCTTTTATTTTACTGTCATGTTTCCTCGAGTGTATTTTTCTGTTATGATATTGAGAGTTTGGAGAAAAAATAAATTCTACATAAACACTTGTATTAATTGAAAGTTAATGTAATATTCTAATACGAAATAAAATTTATATTAAGAATTGGGTGATAAATATTTTTTTAAACAAAAGTTGTATAATTTTACTTTATTATAAATAGTTACAGTTTAATAAAATTATATCACAAACAAGATAGGAAGGATATCAATTATTATTATATAAATTATTATAATTATTGGTTTTAAAGTTTTGATGTTACTCTTGTTGGAAGATATTTCTTTGCAAATATTTCTTTCTCGCGAAAATTTCTTTCTTGCGAAGATTTTGTTTAATAAAAATAAAATATTAAATTAGGTTTGTGATCTTTCTTCTTGTATATTTCGTCATTTATAATATTGTACGTGCTCTCTTGCTTCTATGATTATTCGCAAAATAGATTCTCTGTCTGTTTTAACGCGTTGCCTTCATCGACGTGACCCTCCGCGTCACGTCGTTTAAACACCTGCGGGTATTTGTTCAGGACGAGCGGCGGCGCGAGCTCGTTAATTGACCGGTTTCGACTTATTAGAGTGTCTGCGACGCATTTTAAAACTGGATTAACCGTGCTCCGCACCTTTGGCCGCGTAGCTCGACGTAGTCCTTCTTCTCGAACTATTCGTCAGGCAACTGCTCCGTAATGAAATTGGCAAATTTACCTTCGTTTGGACGTTTTGGAAAATCGCGGAAGAAACCAGATTCGCTTATAATTAGAAAACGTTAAATGAACGCGTTCAAGTTAAATGACTTTCCTCCAACTGGTGAAACGTGACGAATCGTCAAATTGTCTGGTTCTCCTCATTTAATCTGCTACACGTCCATTCGAAGACGTAGAAGCTTGACAGAGAAGTTTCTTTAATTACCAAGAAAAATTTCAAAAAATGTTCGTAAACATTCAAGAGAGTTCAAATTTTAGGCGAAACTGTAGACGTGCTATGTTATCTCGAGGAAAAAGAATCAGGCGCACACAATGTCAAATCGCCGATATATCTTTCTCACCAGTTTTTAAAGGGACAATCAGTCTCCAGCAAAATATATCAGATCACGAGACAGTTCGCCAATGAGCGCGTAGGGATTAACTATCCGCGAAAATCCCTCGTCTCCCGTATTTCTCCACAGCATTTCGCATTCCGAAACACCTCCGCCGTCGTTGTCGTGCAGTCCTTTGTCGACATGGAAGCGCCTAGGGCCGGTCGAGCCGCGTGTGTATACACAACAGGGAGAACGAGTGAGCGTGAGCATGGGGTGCCCCTCAATCAGACGTCGAATCGGGGCGCGTGTCGCGCGAACGAAATCCATCGATCAACTCAATTAACTAATTGCCCCGCGGCACCCCCGTTTACTCCCGCGCCCTTTCTGCCCCTCTCGTCGTATTGCAGCCTCCCTTATTCGCGATCATGCCACGAGGAAGCCAAGCGAATTCCGTCGAATTTCGCCACGCGCTCTCCTACGTCGTGTTTTCCGCTTCGATCACGCCTTGCCGAGCTCAAAAAAATGCTATGACTGCCGGTTGTAGTTTATTGGTCAACAGCGATTCGCACCGACGGACTTTTCCTGTTGCGTTATTCCGAGGCGGATATGAAAAGCGATTGAAGCTCGTTTTGTTTGCCTATACGTTCGTTACATGTTTCACTGTTCGTTCCTTTTTGGCGCGTTACGGTGTTGACGTAAAATGCGTGACGGAAGTTCTATTGCGGAGCAAATTGTAAAGTACTGCATGATAAAAAATCTAAAGCCCGTTTTATAGACAGTTTATAATTTGCGGAAAAAATCGAGGCGGAATACCACGAGTAGAATATATTGAACACGCTATGTAATATAAAAAATCATTTCATGCGATTAAAATTATTCTTAGACAAATTAAAATATAAATTTTGCAGCTTTAATGTGTATGAATTATTAATTAGACTTAATAAATAATTAAGAAAATTAATAAAGTTAATTTTTATGCTTAAGATCTCAAAATAAGTGAAAATAGCTCTGCAAGATTATATAGATATATAGACAACGATAATTAAATTTTTCTTATATAGAGATTAATTTTCAATCAATGAATTTATGAAAGAAAAAAATAATTATATTTCTAGAAAGCATTCTTTTTTTTTTATATTTCTTAATTATTATTTTTTTTAATCTATTTGAATTTAATTGTTTATTTATCTATCTATTTAAAGATTAAGTCTTGTCATTCCGTCACATATTTAATTAATATATTTTTTATTATTTATTAAATATAATACTTGTGAGATAGGCTATATGTTGAATTTGACTTTATAAATTTACCGATAACGTTGACGTAACTGTCCGTATAGCAAAGGGCTATGTGCAAAGCAAAGTATGACGAGGCGTGGGAAGTCGATAAAAATTTGATCGACGTCCTTACGGTCTGCTTACGGCACTATCGTCTTCATGGCATCCTTTATTTCGTACTCACGAACACGTGAATACCTCAAAATCGCTTTTTTGACCCGGGGCGACATAAAGCTTGTCAGCAAGCGGGAGAAATATGATTTTATCTCGAGCGGATAATGCGTCCGAGATGATGAAGATATCTTGAAATTTAATTTTTCAAAATTCTTCAACATTTTCAACATTAAATAACTCTACAATTATTACGTCTCGCTTTAAATTTAAAATGCTACAAACAAAAACAAAATGCTATAATTTTAAATGTATTTAAAAATTTGAAACAAAGAAAGATTTATATTTATAAATTGTAAATTAGTTAATTAATTCGCACTACCAAATTATCTGTCACTTTATCGAATTTATCATTCGTGTCTGGATTTATTTGATTTGCGGACGTTTGAGGGATTTGTAATCGCGATTGGGACGACGCATTTTGATATTTCAAGATATATGCATGTTCACCATGTGCCATGTGACGTGCATGCCACGGAATTACGATTCTCTCTCTCTCTCTCTCTCTCTCTCTCTCTTTCTCACTCTCATCCTCGTATTATGCAAATCCGTTGCGGCGAGCGCGATCACGGATCCTTTGGTCGAAGGATGCACTACAGCCGGGCGATGTCATGGCTTAGGACGATTCTGTATGAGCTACCACGAGGTCACTTCGGGGACGGCGTAAATCCCCGAATAGTGATTGGCAAGTTCCCGGCGACCCGTGGGATATATCATCAGGAACAGACGGTCACGACTTCAGCCCGAGAAATCCTTCGTGACTACTTATTGTGAATACCGATTTCTCGCGAGTCGTCTGCTTCTCCGTTTGCCAAAATTCGCGAATTTTGTATACTCAATGAAAGTTTTAATCAATTTAGAAATTGGGGCTATCTAGGAAAATTGAAAAAAATTACAGGAATTTAATTTTTATGAACATTCCTCTTATTCATTCTCTTTTATTTTATTTCCATTAAAACATATTTTTATTACGACGTGTAACAATTGATATATGATAAATTGAACCGTGCAACGGAATATATTAAAATATTTCATTTTTTTTCTTATTTTTTTAAGATTTTAGAAAGAAAAGGATTTTGTTTATTACAATTTATTTTGTTTATTTTGTTTATTAAAAATGCATTTAAATAATAAACTGTTAAAATGAATTATTTTGTAATGTAAAATTTTATGGAATAAAATTTCAATTAAAATGGTTATCATTGAAGCTATTCTCTTTAATATTTCTAAATATATTTAGCTCGCTTTGACTGTTATTCTTGCTCAATGTTTTGACAACAATAATGAGAGAAAGAAGGTTTTTACGTGCATGAGAATCTCGTGCGATCATCAGTTTATTGTTCTACGTGTGAGATTGTGGGAAGAAATATTGCGCTGGATAATGATATAATGCAACTGACAACCTTAGAAGAGCACGTGTGCACGTATAGTATAGTATATTTTCCACGTCAGGATAATTCAAACAGTTACAATGGTGCAGTGAGAGATTATCGAATAAGATAATTGAATTAGTATATCTGATTAATTGAACAATTAATTTAATATTGATGGCACATTCAATATTAAAGATGTTCCATTTTATTTATTATATATGTTACAATTGAAGCAAATTATATAATTCTTAATCTCTATTTGCATCATTTTACGTTATTTCACGGTTTACGCAAATTGTTTCTATTATCGTATGAATTGGTTAATTTGCCTTCGAATAGCGCTGGATGTACATCGGCGTAAAGCTCTGATCGATAAACTGACCAGCGACGATGCACATATCGCTGCTCCGGATTTATGCCATGAATAATTTGTGTAATCATATAATTAATTGGTCACGGCCATTAAGTACAAAATTCTAAGAAGTGTAATAAGTGTAATAAAAATAATACATGAGGCATACATAATATGGCTCGTGTCAATACGGCGTGTGTTAAATTACCACTTCCACGTATCGCAATGCATATCGTCCTGTCGCTGTTGAATACAGCAATAGATCAATACAGGTCGCAAAAATCGTTTATACGAACTGCGTTAATTTAATTAGTTCTGCAAATATGATAATTGCCACGCGCTGCTCGACATGTTAGATTCATTAACACGCTTGGAACATTAGTGTATGAATTTTCTCGTATTTCACACTAAATTTATCTTTTTAATTTTGATTTATATGCTTTTTCTCAATCAAATTTTTTTTCCACCGTTTTAAACGCAACAAATTCTGTATTTGACAGATGAAATTATATGTTTATAAATATGCATGTATACTATAAAATAAAAAATAAAACGTCATTGTGGCATACAGTATTTAAATAGTCAAAATATATAGAGCGGCGCAAAATGTCATTAGTTTTGGACCAAGTTATTTATTTTCAGAATTTTGAATATTACGATGAAAGTTTTATGACTGATAATAATTCAGATTTTTGTCAAAGAATTATTTGCTTAAAATTAATTAAAGAGATAAAATGAATTAATGAGATTCCATTCCAACAATTTATACTTTTAACGTTTAATCTGCTAAAATATTTTTACGTCTAGCGTGTAGTATAAACTTCATTAAGCCACTGTTAGTTTTTTACCAAAGAAATGTCAATTGCAAATTATAGCGAACGATCGCGTTATACAAGCGCTGGTAAATCGTACGATCGCGTAGAAAATTCGATTAGGTCAACGTCAAATCGAAAGGCAAACGACCGGGAATGATTTGTTGCACAAACGAGCCGCTCATTCGACGGTTCTATTAAAACTAGTGGAAATGCGCGGTCCGATAAACTTTAGAAGCAAGCAAAAATTCTCTGCCGGAGGTTTCAACCGATCAAATCGATAATCACCGGCACTGCATTGAAAGGCAAATTAATAGTCGACAGGGGATGAGATGTGCGCGATCGAGGGAAACGGGGCAACTATTAACCCCTTGCTTTCCATACTGGCAGTAGGTCGACAGTTACTTCCGCTTGTTTTTCTGTGTAATTGGATAGAACGATGGAACATGATGCATGCATAGAAGTCCGCATAAATCAGCGTACTAGTGAAAGAGAACGCGTCCTTTATGTTCCATTGTGTGTACGTAAATGTAAGTGTCTGTGATTTTAAGTGTCTGGATACGGTGAATGAATACGATTGTTATTGAAGCCGCATATCATCTTACGTAATAACATCTTAATTTATCAGTTTTTCTCTTGATTGTAATAACACCTTCTCTCTCTTTTAAATGTATGTCCTTTTACGAATATAATAACGAATAAAAAATAAAAAGAAGATGTAATTACATAGAAAGGAAAGATATAAAGAGGAAATCAAATTTTTCGCAACCTTGTGTCCGTTACTCGCGCGAGGGTTGCGCTTTTGGCCGCGGGTCACGTGGAGGCGAGGAAGTGGAGCAAGTAGTGCAGGCGCACGGGTGGTCAGACTTTTTCGCGCGAGGATCACCCTCGCCCTCTCGTTCGCTCGTTCGCGCTAGCGTTTACGTTGGCGCTATCCGCGAGCGAGCGAGCGAGCAGGCGAACAGGCCGCGATCGGAGGCGGGTACGCGCGGTCGTGGCATTCCCCTCTCCGTTTCGTCGAACACGTCGAGTGGGGACGACGCAGGCGCGCAACATCCTCTTCGACCCCCGCCGTTCGAGTACCAACATTCCCCGCCGCCGCCGCCGCCGCCGCCACTGCCACCGTCACCGCCGCCGCCGCCGATGCTGCCGCCACCGCCGCTGCTGCCGCTGCCGCCGTCGCATGCCCCTCTCCCCCCAACCCCCCTTCCCCCCGCCCCGCGCCGAGAGCGCAGTGTCGCGTCGAACCTCTCGCAGAGCGCGTCGCACGTCCGAGTACCGGCCGCCGCCCGTCATCAGTAGTCGCCGTACCGCGCAGCCACGTAACCTCTCACCTTCTCCTTAGTTTTTAGTAGTCGGTAGTGTGAGGAGAGTGCGGGGGGAGAGAGAGAGCGAGAGAGAAGGAGAAAGTAATTGACCAAGGGAAGAGTAATATCGAAGTCAAAAAAGAGCTAGCGAGAGGTCGACAGCCTTTTTCCCTCGTATACTCTATTAAGTCGTCGTCGTCGTCGTCATCATCGTCCTCGTATTCGTCCTCCTCGTTGTTGTCATCGTCATCCTTGCCGCCCTGTCGTTGTCGTCATCGTTGTCATCGTCGTCATCCGGCGCGATACAAGCGCGGGTATATCTTGACCCTCAGCCCCGTTTCGCGTCAACCTTTTTCGCCGTCAATAATCGCGCTCTCGTCCTAGTGCCGCGCGATTATCAGTCGAACGTGTCGCCCTTCGTAATCACAGAGGTGGCCCGGAAGGTAGATAGAGCGCGAGGGAGAGGAAGGAAGATCGAAGGAGCGTAATCGGGAGCGAGAGGAAGCTCCTCGGAGGAAAAACACGTAGCTGAAACACCGGCACAACTGAAGCAAGTTCCGAGGAAAGTCTCGCGCGTGTCGTGACATCATTTCCTTTATACGTCACGAGCTTTGCCGCGACGACGCTCGCCGCTGCCGTCGGCGACGAGATTACCGTCGCGCGCATCGACGAGGACACAGTCCGTGATCGCAGCAGCGGTAGCAACAGCAGCAGCATCATTATTATCCAAAACACCAGACAGCACCACTTCTCCGGACGCGAGCAAACTCGCCGAGCGCCGTCGCTTCCACCCCGGGCACGCGAGAGCCTCGCGACGACGACGACAACGAGTAATCGTGCGCCGCGCGCTGTTATGGAGTCCCAGAATCAGGAGATCGTAGCGAGCGGCTCGCCCGCCGAGGTGCCCAACGATCCAGGGTACGAAGAAACAGAGCGAACAAAGGGAGGGAGGTTGTCACCATGTCCACCACGTGAACGGCAGCCTTCGCGTTTACAACTCCCGGGCAATCCCGAAACTACATCGACCATCAACGATCGACCACACGAGAGAGAACGGGTAGAGAGGGAGGGTAGAGAGAAAGAGAGAGAATGCGAGCGAGAGAAAGAGAGCGGGTGTAAGAGAAGATGTATGCATGGCTGAATGCGTGGAGAGTGTGAAAGGAGAGAAATAGAGGGTGGGGGACGACGGGCGGGAAAATGGAGCGCTTTCGTTCTCAGTGCGATGCCGCGCAGCGATCGCTCGTCCTTGGAAAAAGCTTGTGTTTCTGTTATCCTGCTCCCGTGACAGTGTTTCGGTTTAACGTCGGTCGTTTCCCGAAACGGATGGATCGCGTATCCATGGCTAAGATTTTCGAACCGAGACCGATTCGACGCTCATCGCGACGACGATGCCGTCGTGGATCACGCGATACGCATGGTGTTTATGTTTGCCGCGTGAATATGCGTACTTCTCCTCGGACCGGTGGCGCCTTCTTTCAGCGTTTGGTATACCCCCGCGTCGACGGGAACGGATGGGAATGCGGGGGTGGGAGAGTGTCTGGATGAATGGAAAGAAGAAGGGAGGGAGAGGAGATGCCGCCACCTTCGAATCTGCCCGTCAGCCGGCATACTTCACGGGGGTTCGCGCGAAAGAACGCGAAATACTGGGAATACCACACGTGAAGACACCACGCTTTGCCCGATGGCCACGTGGTGGACCACCGACTCTTCCGGACGAAATCACGCGTGGTCTTGTCACGTGATTGCCTGAAAACGAAGCGGGACCGATACTCCGCATGAGCAATGTGCAGTGTTCTTCAGTTGAATGAAATTTCAGGATTTTTCTCGCGATCAATAGCTGGATTGGTTAATCTCAAATATATTTGATGATTTGTTTGAAATTTGGTGAAGAACGCGATAGTTTCGTTCAGCTTCGGTTGTGATTAATAAACTGATTCCTCTTTGGTTATTTGAAAAAAAAAAAAAAAAAAAAAAAAAGATAGTGAGATATCTTTAATCGGTTCTATTCGTTAGATCGTTCAGCTCGACGTTCATCTAATGATATATCTGTATCATTTAGGGTAATATGTGATAGTTTGTACAATTTTGGTTGTGATTAACAAGCTGATTAGACCACATCTGATTATGACGATTGTGAAAAAGCAAACAACAACCGATTTGTATTAGGTCGCACTGTGATCGATACGATGCTCATCCGATAATGCCCATAATGCTCGGAAAACGTGATGGTTTCGCTTAGTTTCGTTTGTGATTGATAAATTAATCAAATTATGTTACTGTTATTAATACAAGATACCAAATCAATTAATATTTGTTAGATTGCTCTCCCTGTTCGACTTAAATGTTCATTCAACGGCGTTTGACAATATGATTGAACTATTAATAATTATATTCATGTTTATGAGTAGTAAACTGATTATAAATTCGAATATTTTTCTTCAAAAATCTCATCTGTGGTTATATGCTCTTTTTACATAAGAAGAAATTGTAAATTTTGGATTTCTCGCAGTATTTTGCTATCGCATATTTCATTATTATTAATTTTGTTTCTTGATATTGAACGTAGTAATATTTGTTCATGTTCTTCTGGGTTTCTGATCAAGAGACATTCAGAAATGTATTTGTAAGAAATTTTAAATATATATTACTAAATATATATTAAATTTACTAAACATTCTGACTCCTTTAAATAATATTTCTTTGATAATTTAACCACGTCTTTAACATGATTTGTTGGATAAATTAAAAAGTAGGTAATATATTTAGATGCAATTTAATTATTTAATTAAATTAATATTCGGAGTATTTGAAAAATAATTTTAAAGTAAATTTTATTTGGAAAAGAAAATCATTAAAATCTTAATTTAGAGGAAAAATTGGAACATGACAGTTTTGGTATCTGTTTCTTTTTTGTTTTGTATAGATAAATATAGATGAATAAATATAACCGCGATTTAATTTAATGTTTGGAGAATCTTTTTCCAAACCTTTTTGACATATCTGATACTTTAAATAGTATTCAATAATAAAATATCGATATACCGATTGTATATTGTATTATTGTATCTGTGTCAGTAGACAAATGAATCATGAATGAAACTTTTTTGAACGAAATTGCATAACAAATCTATATTTATTTATTGATATTTCGCAATATTATCTTTCTTTAAGAAGACACTATTTTCCATTGGAGAATTTAAATGTTAAGTGATATTGACATTGATGATAAGTGATATTGAGAATATGTAATTCCCAATTGTTGAGATTATCTGTAAGAAGCGATTTCAGATTTAACTCTCGCGATGATCGCGAGCTAGGAAACGATAACCCACTTTGATTCTTCCAATTGGGAAGCTCTAGATGGATAGGCGGATAGAGGTAGAGATGCAGAGAGAGAGAGAGAGAGAGAGAGAGAAGGCGGGAGAAGTGGCGGCAGAAGGGGCGAACGTGCGTGGGAGGAAGATAGCTATATCGTGGCTCGGAAAATCGATGTTCAAATGCGCCACCACGTGATTACGTCCACCAAGCAGGAGCGTTATCTCACTGTGTAATAATGCGAAGCGCGATTATTTGCGACGACGATGATGAAGAGCGAGCAGTAGTGGGGAGATCTCACTTCATCCGTGTGGTGGAGGGGGGGGACGAGAGATCATGAATGAAAAGAATGGGAGGTCGTTTCCTTATCGACGCACGCTGACGGATACTTAAGCCGGCTAATTAATGACGCGTACGTGGATCGATTATGGTCACTGCCGGCCAGTGTGCAAAGCGCAATTCGCTTCCTGCGAGAGACTGGCGATTACAGCCGCTGGCGGTCTTCTAGATCGGCCGGTTTATTCGCGGAACGATATTCTCGGTATCGCACTTATCCTATCTAAAAAGCTTAGGTGTCGTCTTTTTTTTTTTATCACTTAACGACCTTGATAACGAGAGGTCTCCATCTAGAACTCTTTATAATGTTGGAGTTGTCGTAAAGTCGTTAGCAAACGTACGCCGTTCACTCGATGTGTAGATAGTCAACAATCACGTGGATCGTTCATCGATCTGTAAGGCAGATAACACGCAGATTTTCCACCTTGAAATAGTGATCGATAGGCGTTACGTGTTCGTGCAAGACTATTCCTCGATGGGGAAGTTCCGAGTGTAATTAATGTTATCGTACAAGTTTCCGTAATTTTTGTATTTTTGCCTAATTCAAAGATGTAAAAACTTAAATTATGAAACTTCTCGAAGAGATCTAAAGAGAATCTCAACTTGGTTTTTTTTACTACAATGCATAAAGTATCGAAGTAATGAGTCATTAAATATGCTCTTTAGCGAACAGGCTGAATTTCCCATCTATAATATATATCGCTTACATTCAATTGCATGCGTTATGTACACTTGTTATCTTTTTGTTAATTTGTATTGATAGTAGATTTCGAAAGATAAGATATAAATTGCGCGGTTTCCTCCGGCGGTGCAAATTCAAAATTGACGGGATCTCCCAATGCGTGGATAAAAAATAACAAATTGATTAATTGATCGATCGGGGTCAATCATGTGCGCAGGTGAATCGATGTGTGAAATTGCGTGCAAAGAAAAGAGGGATGTGAAACATACGGAAGGTGCCGGTCCGAGAAGAATACGCGTAACTCGCGTTCCATCCGCGATCGGAAGATCCAGTTTTCGGGCCGCGTCGCGACCGAAACGTGTTTGCAAAAAATAAAAGAAGACGGGTGTTGTTCGATTGTTGATGTGTGGTGACACCTGCCGCTGAGGGCGGGAGACTGCGCAGGGGGTTGCAAAATAGTACCGGAAGTTACCCTCTGCCGGCAGTCTCCCCGCGTCCGCTTCCTCTTCCGCCAACAACCCGCGACTGGACGGCGAGCCTGATGGAATCGTCTTTCTTTTCTAGGAAAATGTTCATCGGCGGCCTATCTTGGCAGACTAGTCCAGGTATGTGGGAAAAGCACGTAATAGCGTAATCGAGTCGCATTGACAATTATTCGCGATGGATGCTAACCGCTCGGGAACGAATCCCGTTTGCGCGACCACCCAGTCTGAGCATTGCGGATATTATCTCCTTCCGCGCATCTTCACGGTTATTATTTGCTGATTTACGTATCGCGACACGCGTATCTCTCTCAAGTTGCTGGACATCTTTAAGGAGTTATCATTATCAAGAACTTGAAAAATGGCTTTTTTTTATAAGGAAAAAACGTCATTATTAACGGGGATCTAACTAACGGGCACTTCGAATTGAATTCTTCTTTAAAAGAAATTTGATGTCATCATGTGTCATGCATTTTACTTTAATTGTTAAATGTTTTATGTTAATCGATAATGTTAAAACTGATAAAACTTTTATTGAAATAAAAATCGTATTTTATATTAATCAAATTAATTATAAAACACAGTATATATTTTAATGTTTTTTTTTTATGTGAGGCAAAAAATTTCTCGCGAGGTACTTTTTTGAAAAAATTATTCAACACACTTTATTGTGGAAAGCAAATAAACAGAATTGGTGTCATTTGTAACAGGAAATTCTGAGAAATTGTAACATACGTCAGCTGCGGTGAGTTTCGACAGAGATTTAAAAATTGTCACGACTGACTGTTTTATAGTTTGACACGTTCCTTTATTCCGTAGCGGAAAATATTGTCGAAAAATGTCATTTATAAAAAGTTGGAAAGTATGTTTTCTAAAACTTCGGGAAATATTAAATTTTTGTATTTTGTACTGTTTTACAACTTGACATATTTCCTTATCGTATGACGGAGAATGTTACTATACATCATCTCTGAAAAGTACCTTTTTACGTAAGAGGAAAAATATCATACATGAAAAATGGTGGAACTTAATGCCAAGTTCCGCGCGTTGTATAATGTCACCTATATTTTTATAAATTTACACAATGTTGTGTAAAAGCTAAAAGATTACCTCTGTTAGCACATATTTGTGTGATCTCAAACAATGATATATAAAAATCTTATTATCTACGGCTTTATATTTTTTTGCATAAAGCACTCATGTGCAAAGCATTTGTTACAGAAATGTCTCTTTGACACTAAAGAAACGGGATGTGACTAACGAGAAAACTCGAACTAAATTCTACCTTGCATAAGATGCATAAGATATAACAAACAATAAAACATTATGTAAAAAAACTATGAAAATTGATTAATTTAATTTTAATATAATGATATATCAAAATTACTATAATATTTGAAACAATAATTGTTTGTATTACTTTTTTACATTTTTTTCGTTGTCACTCAAAGAAAATAACTTGACAACTTACATTCAGGATGTCGAAGAAATGACAGTGATAAAAATTATGAGGGAAACCGGAATTCCGGCGGATTTAAATTTCCTCCTTCTGTTTTCTAACGTGTGATAAATAATGATACATCGTGTAATGATACCTCGGAGAGGAAGCTCATTACGAAATGGAAGAAAAAAGATGCTAGGATACGCGCGACCACGTGTTTTATAAAACACTTATGACGGTCATGTAGATATTTGCGACTTTTTCACGACATTTAATCAGATCAGCTGGAAGATGATTGCGCGCTCGTGTGCTAATCTTATTTACCTTGTATTCACCGTGCTTTATATTCATTGAAAGTGTTTCCTAATATCTTGGCAATTTATTGTGTCATATTGACATTCAATATTTTATACATATGCATATTACAGAGCTTTATCGGATTAGAATATTAACCTAAAAAAACAATTAATTGATAATAAATATGTATTCGTAATAATGATATTTTGATATATGTATATATAAGATATAATTATTGTTAAAATTATATCAAAGTATTGTCATTGTTATAGTATTATTATTTTAAATGATAAACAGTAATATTATATTATTATTATATTATTATTTATTTAATTCTCTATGTTTGAAAAATGTAATTATTATATTATAGAAACTTAGGTGTACAGTAATACACGATTTTTTTTCGAGAGATACGTGTTGTTCGTTTTCGTACCGTTTCGACGATTCTTTAGCAACGAGTTCTTTCCAAGGAGAGCTTCCTGCTTGAAAGAATACGAGTAGCGAACTCATTAGCGTTATTTGCCGTTGTTGCGTAAGTCGTGCCTCTCCATCTCGCTCGTTTCTCGCCATCTTGCTTGTTCCTTACTCCGCTTTCCGCGGTGCAATTCGCTCTTTCTCCGCAAGCCATTTACGAATAACTTTTATAAACTTTGCAGGCGCGCAGGACGCTAGTATACGTAACTTTTCAAGCGAAACGTGGGGTCCGCGAAACCCCATGTTAGGCGTTGTAAGACGATAAAAGCTGCCGGTCTAACATGAATCAGCAGATCAACTTTCGTTTAATTTACACTCTTGCCGTCATGTTTTGAAAAGGTTACTATGGTATACTAAGGTATACTAAATTACATGAAAATGAGGTCAGTAACCAAGGTTCTCTCGCCAGATTTTACTTCTTATAGAGCAAAATGGAGCTAGAGAAGCTCGTGTTTCGTTTTCAAAGTTACTTACATTGAATAAGTTGCTTGTGTATTATATATATTCATGAAGTTTGTAAATTATCTTAAACGGATAATTACATTCTACGTAATTGGAAGACGCGGGCTTCACGGTTTAGGTCTCTGTCTTTATACTTCTCTCTCTTTTGTATTAAATATCTCGTCCATCCCTTTCTGGAATCGAGGCCAATCGAGCTAAGCACATTAGTTGCCTTGTTCTCACCTCGTTGCCCTTTGTATGTCATCTTGAGACACATTGATACACGATTTATATTAAATATTACATCTTATACATACATATATAATATACATATAACTTTCTTAATTAATGCACTTTGTCCGTCACGTTACAATAATTTTATCCGTTCACTATGAGTTTTTCGTGATTCTCTCTTAATAGCGATTTTCATTATAATTATTACGTATGCAATAGATCATCGTTTCGTAATAATTATGTGAACATTTTCAAACTTTTCGAAAGTAACAACATAAACGATAAGAGAGATAAATATCTTTCAGTGATATTGAACAATTATTTCACATATATGAAACTTTAATAAATCACGATCTCTCTCGATGTATTCGTGAGAAACATGATACATAATAAAAGAAAGTGTACATATTAAAAATTTGCATGGTAGTTTTTTTATTCTGAATCGTCAATATAATATCCGGTTCAGAAAAACCAATAGCCGCTGGAATAATATTTTTCTTGGTATGTTTGATACCGTGACTCGACTGCATACGACTGATATTATCTGATGCGAATAATTGTCGTCAAATTGTTGCGGCATTGAACGCAAATTATCTTTATGAAATATACCAATAATGATAATTGTGTTAATCAGTTAATATTTCTATTCATACAATTTTGTGTCTGATTAATTTATCTTAGATCGTGAAAAAAATTTTTATATATTTATTCGAGATTGTGTTTATATTCTTTTTTACGCAATAGATCCTAATTTGCAAATAATTTTTTAAATAATTAAGATATTCTCTTATTGTAAAATGCAATTTTTTGTTTACATAATTCTTTTCTCAATATGATTGATTTCAAGTCCTTAAATTAACAGATATTCAGTCATAGGATAAATAAATCGAAGAATAATATCGCGATTAATTAATTATATAGTGTAAATGCCTGACTGTTTATCAGAATAATTTAACCACTTACGCATAACATTCGTATATTTGTCTTATCGTATCAGTTAAAAATTGATTAAAATTAAGAGTCAAATATCGTATAAATTTTGATTGAAAAATATGCGGCTTAGTATGAACGTGCTCCCTAACGAGCGTTACATCTTCGGCGATCTAAACGTCAAACTGACGCTTTGGGACCGGTCCAGAGGTGTGGAAATAATGTACACACTAGCTTACAAGCACGTGTCAGTTTACGCCTGATTTTCGTCACTCTCACCGAGAATTAACGAGGTTTATAGCAACTGCACTAACTGAGAAAACTGTGGCTCAGATACAAACAGGTTTCTCCATGCAAAGCAATTCATGATATCGTTAATTTATGGAAACTTTTAGCTATTTGATTAAAAAATATAAATAATACATATACAAAGAACGCGCACTTATCGCATTAATTTTTTTTATTACATGTTTTTTTTATTAAATATAAAATTCAGATTAATTTGTGTTGCAACTACGTATATGTCTACATCGTTAATAAATTATCGTGTGATATAAAGAAAATTACTTAATTATCTTCCATATTTAATTGATCATATATACTTCGAAGAAAGTAAGAAATAAAACATGTATTTTTACACAACTTGTAAGTTTTATATCTGCGATGACAGTTACGTACATATATAAAAGATATTATTATTTATTAGATTTTATTTTTTATTATATATAAAAGATATAAAAACTGTCAAAATGCATGATCTTCGTATTGATAACTACATAACACGATGTAAGCAAAATGAGAAAAACCAATCAGCAACGTGGAAAAAACAATAAAAATTAAATCTCTTACACAGCTTTTTTAAAAGTGGAAACGATTGAAAATCTGTGGATTCTAGCCAATTAAATTCCAAAAAAATATATAAATAACAAAATTTCACTATTCATTTGATTTTAAATGGATTTTGTAGTATCACAATTTTTAGAGGATTGGATAGTAAAAACATTAAGAATACATTTAGATTAATGATCAAGTAAAAATATTCTTTATATATTCAAAGGGTTTCGTATAAGCGTATGAAAATGTATAGAGTGCTTTTCTTTAGCTATTTCTTTCATAATTTATTTACGTTATTATAACGCATTGCAATTGATATAATAAAATTTAAGCTCTACTTGTAATACCTTTAATAAGTTTTTATCGAACAATTTTTTTTGAATGAAAAATAAAGATGATGAATATAAAGTTAGAGGTCAGTATCGATCATTTTGTTTTTTTGCGATTCACGATAATGGTATGCCAAACAAGAGCAAGCAGACTATCGACTTTCGTAGCAAATCGATTGCAAAGTGCGGACGAGCGAAACCTCTGACGTTTCCCTGTCGTCATCGTCGTTGTCTTCTTTGTCGTCATCATTGTTGTCATGGTTGTTTTCATTTTCTTCGTTGTCGTCGTCGTCGTCGTCGTCGTTGTGGTTGCTTCCTCTGCTACCGTCCGTTTCATCGTCGTCGTCGTCGTCGTCGTTGTTGTCGTTGTCGTCGTCGTGGTGTCTGATGCAATCGAGCTCAACAGACTCTACTCTCGACTCTCTCGCTATTTTTAAACGTAATTGCACCCGGCCGTTTTAATGGGCGACCAGGCATAGTGACGGAGATAGAGCCACGAGTCGACATGGAGAAATAACGGCAAAAATTCGCCGACAAATTTCACTGAGCACGTTAACCCACGAACGAATGAGAAGACATTAAATTTAACCACTGCTCGTGGAAATAATCTTTTAAGATACAAAGTCTTGATCAATCTTTTGATGATTAAGAATATACATTTGATGCTGAGAGATATGTATATATATATTTTTTACGTGGAATTTCTGCAAAGAATTATATATATTATTATTGAAGAAGATGCTCGTTTGCGAGACCGCAGTTTCAAAAACTTGCTTTGAAACACTCCCGTATGATTCGTAAGCACCGTTTTTTTCGGTATCCCGAGATGACTGGATTAATTTTTAATTATCGTGAATTATGCATTTTGCGATAAGATCATAATAACAAAGTTCGTCACGCGCCGCTTCGCGTGCGCGAGCTTAATGTGGAGCGAAACGAGACGTCGGTCGATTAGTCACAGAACCAACGTCGTCATCCCTAAACAACGCCAATTAGTACCACTCTAGAGCGGATTATAAATAGTACGTTAGGTAGGTCTGGGTTGAATTGGACGAGCTTTAAGTTGCGTATTAACGCGGATGACGCATTTCATATGGATGTGTGTCTCCCCATCGACGTATTTTTAGGCTAATTTCGACAAGTACGTAATAACTCAATTGCACCGACAATACTGAACGTTTAACCGAATTAATGCTCAAGCAAAATTAGAATTCGCAAATGAATGAAAATGTGAGGAAAATCTAAAATATTCTTTATCACATTTCACTCGTAATTTATTTACGTTATTGCGCGAAGCACGTTTGGTATAACGGAATTTAAAATTTGTTTATAATAAGTTTTTAAGTTTTTATTAGCCGATTCGATACAATTATATCCAATGAAGTTACATATAATACATTAGATTTGATTGCATTAGATTGAATTATTTATATTATCTATTTTTGCGTTTTATAAATATTGAATAATTTTATATCGTAGCAGAAGTACGTTTAAATTGCACGACAGTTATCAACAACTGTGAGTGTGAAGTTTCATCGTTCTGTATAACTGGGAAATTCAAAATATCGATGAACAAAATAAATATTCTCTCTTTTATTTTTCTGAAATATTAACGCAAGTCGTAGTTTATTTTGGTCAGGAGCACGAGTATAAACGTTATTTCTGCTATATTTTACCAAAACGCGCAAACCGATGTAGTATGGCAAATTTCGGTTGGTGCAACGTGCATTCGTGAACGAATACGTGAACTGTCGCGGAAATATTATTTGTAGATGGACGTCGTTTACAATTTAGCAGGTGCTTTAATAAATATTTTTCGCCTCGCGGCAGTTTATCGTTACGTTTCTACCATTGCTCTTATTGGCAGATGCTTTTTCATAAAGGTTGTACATTGATGATACAAGTATAGATCTGAATAGAATATATAATTTTTTATATAGGGCAACAGCATATTATTTTAAAATTTGATGTAGTTTTTGACGATTATGATACGTGCAATAGAATAGATAACTTTTGTTTAATCTTATCCTTTCTCTCGAAAAAAAAAATAAATAAAGATATATATCGTATTTTATATTCTTCTTGTAATACAGTTTTATGTCAATTATTTTTATCAAACTATTCTCTACTTTCTCACGGAAGAAGGGGATTAAAATTTAGTTAGCAAAAAAGATCACTAATTTGTTCGAAAGTTTTCAAGACGATAATCTAACACGAACTCGAAATTTTGGTATTTGAATATTCGAGGATATAAAATAGGATTTGAATAATTTAGAAATTTCTAAGATTTTATTTTCTAACGCGTTCAAATTTAATATTTTCTAAATCGTCGACACCTCGACGGCGCGAAACAAGTGTTCCGCTTAATTCGGCTCTTAGGGCAGTGATCGAGAGAAACGACGGTAATTCCTGGGACGGTAATTCCTGTATATCCTGCAACAGTTTCGCACATAGAAGGAAGTTCGGAGGGAATGGACGGATCGGCGGCGACGGTGGAACGTGGTTTTGAATATGTATGCACTGGCAGTCGTTCGCACGGTCGACGAACACACTCTTATCCGCGAGCATCTCGTTTTGCCGGCTCGCAGATCTCGAACAAGAGGCGCCTTGTGCCGATACGCGTACGTTAGGAAGAATCTCTCATAACAGTCGGTGCCTCTTTCGTTATCGGGCAAACCGTCGTCACGACCGCGATTCTTTTTTTCCCCTCCCGCTCATTCCCCCCCCCCCTCCCCCACCCTTCTCAGTCTTGCGTCGACGAGAGATAAGCCAAAGTTAGTCAGAGATAAAAAAAAAGAGAGGTGTTACATGTAATGCCGGAAATTGCGAAAAAATACTGAAATTATCGAGATATGCGCGTTACACTGGGTGCTTTCCATTTAGTGACACAAGTCGACACGAGTATCATTTTATTCTTGTTAATCATCGAAAGCCAAGAAAGGTAGAACGATACTTGTGTCGACTTGTGTCACTAAATGGAAAGCACTCTCACAGATAGTGATTTATTATACATCGATCACATGTCACATGTGTTAAAAAAGATGGCCGATCGGATTTGATAAAATACGGCAACGGAGTGGGAATACCTCGGCCTTCAAAATGATGCTTCGTGTTTATTGATACAAAGTGTCGCATAGTTGGCTTCGCGGATAGGGATGATTAATTGTTGTTGAATATGTATAATGTGTAATGTATAATGCGGCGTATGTGGCCAGAGTGCGGCGTAAATATATTTACGCCATGTGCTTCTCGCGGAGTTGACAAGTTATAAGCGCCTGAAAGAGACACGCACGAATGTTGGTCGCTGCAAATATAAGTATTAATTCAGCGATTTAATTATTGTTCGTAAACAGTACTGTATTAAGCAATTGTCAATGATTTTATCGAAGTGTAACACGTGCATAATTAGAATATTCTTTTTATCTTATATTAATATAGATTTTTCGTCTACGCTGACTTTTGATATTTTGCTCTTTAAATAAGATGACGATATGAATGATCGTCACGTGCTGCGAACAAAAGATAGGATATTATTTGCTTTTTTTTATAATTTGAATTTATATGTTGATATGATATTACTTGAATTTTCCTTTCACCTTTAAATAGAACGAATTCCTCTTTATAACTAACGATCAGCGATATAGGAAAAATAGGACGAGTCGCAGACTTGATCTGTGTTACAATTTATGATATCAATTCTTTGATTTGTTATCGGCTGTTTCGATCGAACACGGAAAATGGAATTTCAGAAGAGAAATAGCTTTGGGTAAAAGATGTGTCAGATGTGAACCTTGAAAAGAAACTAACGTTCGGAATATCCGAATATAAATTGTTAAAAAATAATAATTCCGTTTTTTTTAAAAATTCTGATTTTTAATTTTCATAATTTATTATTGTAATTTAATCGATACGGACTTTTTAATTCTCAATATAATGTTCTCTCTAATTTTATTATTATTATAAATTTGTTGACTCGATTCACTTTCTCTCACATTTAACGCCTTTCGTGCTGGAATTAATGTAACGCACCGTGGAGTGCATCGCGCGCACCGTTTGAATTACATTGCTACTGATGTCGCTCAATAATGCCGTGATTTATCTCAAATAGCTCGTGATAATCTTCACAGTTGATATTTACAACACTTTCGCGTTTCGCGAAATTGAAACGCTTGCATTCAAGGTACACCGTTATTGCTTCGCACGCTCCAATTCGCTGTAGTGCCTCTACCGAGTGCATCGAGCGTTTAAGCTGCATTACGATTTGTCCGACGTTACTTAGCGCAATCGCGATTTCTCTCGGATTGCACGTGGCGATTTTTACGATGCTTTCGTTTCTCGAAACAGAAACGCTTGTATTCGAGATATTTCACTCGCATAGACCGTGTTTCTGTTATGTTAACGCTGGAAGCATCCGACAGCTGGCGGCTATTAACAGACTATAATCTCTTAAACAAAAGTTGTCTTTTTCTCATCGATACCAAAAGAAAGTTTTTTTTTTTTCCCCTCCCCCATAAATTTGCATCCGTACATTCTTATTCGCGAGTTTATAAAAGTGCGATACGCGTAAGAAGGAAGAGCGAGGATCGGAGGAACGTGTTACTTTGCATCGGCGATAAAGAGAGGACTCGGCGACGCGGATTCTCACATTGGAAATTATACCGCTGCAGTTTTCCGTAACGGCTACTAATAATAGTAGCGGCCACTTCGCCTATAATAGAACACGAGGGTTATTACCTTCGACATTTCCGTTTTGCGATACCGTAGCGTTTACATATAACAGCTGCAGCCAATGCCTCACATGCTCCGGATCGCAGCGGAATCCGTCCGCGACGACGGACGCGGAGTAGTGCATCGCGGAGTGCATCCAGCGCATCGTTTCCCATCGCGCCTCTCTCGTCCTCCCGCCATCCCGCTGGCGGTCGTTCGCGCCAGATGCTTCGTCGTTTTCTCCTGTCGGACGCACGTGCTGCTCGTATCGTTTGTTCGGGCACCGGCCGTCGGAGACTGTGCAAGGTGGAGCCGAGTGAGAACGGGAGGGAGGGAGGGATCGGCCGCGGGACGGGACAGGACAGGACGGGACGGGACGCGAGAGAGGTTCGCGTTGATGCGAGCATAAATGTTTACGCTACGTGTCGCTCGATAACGTTCGTTATCGGCAGTCTTTGAGTCCCGTGTTTCGCGCAGTTCGCCGAGAGAGTTTCCGGATGCGTTTAACTCGCACCGCGGGGATGCGAGCGGATCGCCGTTCGCTTGAAACGACTGCCGCCGCCGCCGCCGCCGCCGCCGCCGCTGCCACGCGCGACGTGAATCTCGAGATCGCGCTAAAATAGAATCGCGACCGCGACGGTTCTCACTCGATTTCGATCGGCACGTCGCGTGCTTTAACTCTTTGATATCTCGGGGAAGTTCAGAAAGGCCGAAATTTCTCTCGAGGGAAATGTAATATAAATAAATGGAATTGTCGTAATGAATTAATCTGTTGAATTGGTTTTGATTTGATTTTAAATATGAGGAGGGAAATTTTCCGAAGATAAATTATATGAATTATATAATTATATAATATATTAATAAAATCGTTGAGATTCATTATATCATTGAAACTTTTATACATTTATTGCACATTTATTGTCGTAATTGATGCTAGTCAGATTATTATTGACATCGTAAAAAAAGTTGTTGCGTAGATATTTTTATTTTTAAACTTAAAATTGGATTTTTTATTTTTCGCTTTATTTAAAATGATTTGAGAATTATTTAGAGTTTTTTTATTTACTAGATAATTTAATTTTATATTTTGCATAATTTTACATTATTTAAGTTTTATCTTTAACGGTTAGTATTTTCAAAATTTTAAAAGAATATAATAATAAACAATACAATATAAAGCTATAATTATATTTGATAAATTGATTTTTATCATCACTCATTTCTTTAAATTTCTTGATAAATTGCTCGTATTCGGACAATTCCAAATAACATTATTACGTGTATGACAAGCAACGAAAGCTAAGAAACAGAATTAAAATTCATGTCGTGTATCGTATCTGCTAAGAGATTTCATTAAATTACTCAGCAACGATAAGAAATAACATTAATCAGCAATAACGAGAGTATCACCTAAAAACGAGATAGTACATAATCTTAGCTGTAAATAAATAATTTTCTTTGAGCAATTATATTTTCTTGTCACTCGTTTTCCTTTTAATAAATCTTATCTTCTTGTTTCAAGGAATCGTTACTTCATAAATATGACTTGTTTTATTATTCGATTGCAACTATAGATATCGCTGCGAATATCAATTGCTCTTTACATATATTTTAATGCAGTCTTCAATTTAGTATCTGAATTACGCGTGTAGTTAAATTTTATTGGAAAAAAATAAAGTTCTGACAATTTTATTTAATAGAAGGGGGAAGATATAGCAGTTTACAGTTGTGGCAGAGTTGTGTAAAAATAAAAAAAAAAAACGTCATTGGCGAACACGTGAAACGGGGAGCAACGTGTGCAGGAGCGCGGGTGGCTGCGCATCGCAAGGATTTCCTGTACGGCATCGGAGCGCTATAGTTTCCAACAATGGCAGTCATATTGCCCTGCCCCGCGTTTCCTCCCCCCGTCTCGCGTTTGTCCCTTCCCCACCGCGCTCCGAATTCATTCAACGTTTCCAATTAAGGGGTTAGCCCACTTTGCGTCGGCAGTGAGGTGTGACTTTGCACCGCGGATGCGCGCCGTTCTCGCACGTTCTAAAACTTCAGTCGACCGAAACGCTCATCATTAAAGCTGCGCGATTACACGCGTTTTGACGCGAGCAAAGGCTTGCCGTGCAGATACGAGAAAGTGAGATTCTTGCGATCCAAGAGGCAGCCAAGAGTCCTGCAAATCTTAATTTCTTAAGAAGATTTCTTTCATTCGCATGTAAAAATTTAGAATTTGATTTCTACCAATCGTATTGATTGGATTCTATCGCATCCGTATAGAGTTTAGACAACAATATTTAAACTGTATCGATCTAGACATTTTATAACTTTGAGATTTTAGAATTCTAAATCCTCGGAATTGTTGGATATTTGATATTTAATTTCTATGAATCTATACACACGTACATAGATATATCCACACAAGACACATATGGTTTTAAAGGAATTTTAGGTATTATGATTTTTTTAATCTTCAAATTCTTTTATTTTAAAACACTTGTAATCTTTACTTTTTCGAAGCCTTCAGTTTCCTTAGATTTTAAATTCAACGATATTTTACACGCGCAATCATTCAGTTTTACTTTTACTTCACTTTTATAGTATATTCGTAGGATGTATGTATCAATCTACATTGAGATGTCTCTTTGGTACAGACGGTTATAATTACACATAATCAATGTATGTATGTATATCGATATAATCGTCATACGTACGTTGTGTAAATCTGATTTGTTCGCATTACATAACGATTTGATTTGCTAAAGTGAAGGCTTGTTCACGTGGATTAGAGGCGGTTGCATGCTCTAATCAGCTGGCGATTAACTACCTAACCATTCATCATTCCACGTACTGTATCGTTAACATTAATCAGTATTTATCTCTCTTGTGCTAATAATTCGTGCTATATGTGGCTGTGCGTCAAAATTGTACGCTGCGGATCGCTTTTCAAAGCGATGTTTTATCTGCGGTGGCCTGCGGCACACTGGGGAATGAAACCTAGTATCATGTATAATAAAATGTTTATTTAAATGTTCATTTATGTATACATCACAGATGGATATTAAAAGTGATATATTTATCTACATATATGCATATGTTATTTCTATAATTTACCATGTAACAATTTAATATTCCAGTGATTAATTAGAAATCGCGAAAATTTTAATATGAAAATGTTGATATCGCAATAGTTTTTAAGCTGAAAGTTTTAGCTATAAATAATAAAAGTTAAATTATAACTCACAAGGATTCGTAACTGCGCTTTCACATATATAGATCTATTATTGATTTTCATAACTCAGATGATATTGATTTTTCAATATCTGTTGATTTTATCTTTTTTTTTTCCTGTTTCCTGTTGTTTTATCGAAATATGTATTTTGTACGATTTATTCGAAATAGAAATAAAAGTCATAGAGACTGGAAATTATGATTTATCATATTTATGCTATCAGTGAGTATTTATTTTAAAAAATGCAGTGCTTAGATATAAATACGTCTAGCTTTATTTTTATTTTAGCACATAGTACTTCGAATTTTTTCGATTTAAATGTGATATATTTATTATATTTTTGGTCACAAATAATCGAACAATATATGTAATAGTATGAAAAATTCGAGATGAGAATTCAAGTAATAGAAAAATGTGATATGATGACTGTTCATTGAGAATTAATTTCATACAATGAATATTCGGCATGAATGTATATTGTAAAATATTAAAATATTTCGAGGAAATTGGCACATAGCCTCAGGGTTTGTTATTGCGGGTGTAGTATTATGGTGTGCGATGGGTGTTTACGCAAGGTCGCCGCGCTATCATTTACCTACCATTTACCGACCTGGGCAAGTAGCATTATGTGCCTCTCTGGTGTGTGTGTGTGTGTGTGTGTGTGTGTGTGTGTGTGTGTGTGTGTGTGTGTGTGTGTGTGTGTGTGTGTGTGTGTGTGTGTGTGTGTGTGTGTGTGTGTGGTGTGTATGTGTGTGTGTGTGTGGTGTGTGTGTGTGTGTGTGTGTGTGTGTGTGTGTGTGTGTGTGTGTGTGTGTGTGTGTGTGTGTGTGTGTGTGTGTGTGTGTGTGTGTGTGAAGCTAGTATATTATTTCGTGAAAACTCATTAACTATATTGAGAATTTTGTTTTTATTTAAATAATAAACATTAAATAATATTTGTCATCAGAATTTTTTATCAAACATTTCAATAAATTTAGAATTATTTTACAATACAGTAAAATTACTTATAATTAATTAGCATCTTATATATGTTCGAAGAAAGCTTTCTTCAGGCAATAAATATTATTTAAAAAAATGTTTATTGCCAAAATTTTTTTTAAGACACGTAGAACTATAAATTTGTTGAAATCTAACAATAAAAATTAGAAGAATTCGCAAAACAAAATGAGATGCCGCGTGAATTTAACATTATAGTTTATTCTAGAGCAATTTTGTGCTTTAATACCTACAATTATTTATTTAAGTTATATAGAACTTTTGAACTATTAAAATTGAAGCTAGATAGTTTCTCGATAGTTAATAAGTTTCCACGAAATGATATGTCAGCCTTACACACACAGCGTTCTATAATTGCTTTATTTTTGCTTTATTTTTAATATTTAATTATAGAAAACGATCGTGATCGCCAACCGCGATTATCTTCTATAATTAAGAATTAATAATTATCAATTAAATGAAAAAGTAGAATTATTTAACTCTCATTCCGATCACTTGATTTATCGGTGATCTTTCCTGAGAAAAAATAAAAAGTGATTTGGACAAATTTTTCGAATTTGCGAGCAAGACGACGAAAATTCGTGAAATTTCCTCGACGGCTTATACAGTGATTGCGAAAAATATCGAAACCCAGAGATTCTACTGCAATGGGAGCGACATGGTGCGCGTAAGCTTATCGAGATCATCCGAAATGAGCTATTGTCAGCACGTGGTTAACCGTGACTATCTAAATTAGAATCGGTGTTGACGACACGTCGGCCTCCCTCGTAACCGGCGCGTCGGCCAACTTTTACGTCGTCTTTTACGCCCGTGCTTTTTACGTGAAAAATCTCGATGAAGGAGAGGGGCAAAGATGAATTTACACGCGGTTCATCTCTTGACGATCAGTCGGAATGAAACATACGAAGCGAGCGTTACATAAAGCTTCTATGCGTTTTAAATGCGTTATCTAGAGCTTGAGGATAATCGCCTTCTCATAAAGACCTATAAAACATTTTTTAACAATGATTTCGTAGTCTTATTACATATTCTCTATTAATAATTTATTAATTTAATCATTTGTCTCTTATTTCAAAACAATTATTTATTTTAATTCTAGATAATCATTCAATGATCGGGGGAGAGATTCGAGGATAGCTTCTTTCATTATTGATCGCGAATTTTCTTCGCTATCAGAATTATTTTTATATGTTTGAACAGTCTACGTATAGTTCAATTTTTGTTTTCTTTTAGATAATTTCATGATTTAAAATTCTAATAATATTACCCAAAATGGGTCGTATGAGCTCGCTTTAAGTCATCCTGCTCGCGAGAGCCTTCCGTAACACGATAAAAAGCGGTCGGATGTAGATAGAGGTGGGTAAGGCGATAGGTTTTTACGCTGACTCGTCGCTGACACGAAGTGGCTTGGGTTACGTTGCGGTGGTAAAGATGATCGTCGAGAAGGAAGAACATGCTTTGAACGCTTGGAAAATGTCATGGAGCGAACGTGATGCATTTCGAATGTGAATCATCTTTAGCTCATAGAGCCAAGCATATGTCAAATGTCGGACTGGTATTTATTGTATTTTTAATAGAATTTTCAAGTCATCTGTCATAATAAAACTATCTTATGGTTCCAATATCCAATTCTAATGATAGAAATTGACTTTCCGTTGTTAAACAAATTTATTCTGTTTCTTCTTTTTCGGTATATATAAAGTAAAGATACAATTTTATTCTACTTTTTATAATCAACTCCATATTATTCACACCGAGAAATTTAATTTTATTCCTGTATTATTAAAATCTTCTCATTTGCGAGAATTAAATTAAATCAGAAAATATTATAAAAATATATGTTATAAAAAGAAGAACATCTCTTAAGATAAAACATGCAGTTTAGATATTTCTACATTATTATCTATTTTTAATTTTAATACAACACTTTTATCAGTTTTACAAACAATAAAATTCTGTTTTTTTTTTTTTTTTTTTTATAACGACTAAGTTAATGTATTTTATATATAAATTGAATGTGATAAATTACATTGAATGTGACAAATTACTTGATGACAATAATGATGGAAAAAAAGAAAAATAAAATAAAGATTTTTATTTATATTTTATATGTAACATCTCTGTACACCCGTAACGTGTGTGTGTGTGTAAAGGGGTTAATAGGAAAATATGGGAAAGTTACAGATAGTGGAAAATATAGAGAAATTGTAGAATATAGTGAGGAGAGAAAAGTTCTCTCTTACTTGGCACGGTATCACTTTACCCAGTTTAACATTTCAACATGTGAATGCACCATCCCGTGTATATAACTGCGAACAGTAACATCTTATGTCCCCGATACGTTCCGGGATTTATAACGATCGATTACGAATGTTTAGTCGTAAGTTGCCAGTCTCGAAAGTGGCGCGTAGTATACGGAAGTCTTTTTAACCATTCTTTAACCATCATAGCCGCCGTATTGTTTCTCATAATGCAGATTACTAGTGGAAGAACAAGGAGAGAATATAGAAACAAATATTCACTAATTATATTGAGAGAATTATTTTCTTATAATATTTTTATAATAATATTATAATAATATTTATAATAATATTTGTAGGTATCTCTCGAAAAATAAATCATTAATATGAAGAATAACCTTCTTATATTTTAAATTGATGGAAACGTTTGTTAATTATGCCGAATCAATTAGTACGCGGCTTATTTTACGCAAATCAGATTTTTATTTTTATGTACATACATGTTAAAGAGCAATAGAATACGTGAACTTTACAAGGCTATTGATATATCGGACAAAGTTAATTTCAATTCTTAAAATTCTCCACAAAAAGATAACATTATCGCAAATAACTCGATAAACTGTTATAGCATATTTTTATATCGAAAAAACGATATTTTTTTCACTTAATATCCTTAGGCATCTGCAATGTCTGATTATCATGGCGTAAATTGAAGAATCGTTTATCAGAAAGATGTGCGGCGAATATTAAAGAAGTTGCGAGATAAGCATTACGAGATTTTGTCGCATGTTTTCCGCTTTTATCGCAGCCGATAGATAGGAATATTTCTCAACGAAATCATTCCCTCTGCTGTGGTTATGTACTATAGGCTAGGTCAGGCTCTCTCTCTCTCTCTCTCTCTCTCTCTCTCTCTCTCTCTCCAGATAGGGCGCTATAAGCACAGACACGTGCACGTGTGCACGCATACACGAGCGGATAGACCACCCCGTATGCCGTATCGAACCAGTTAGACGAACAACGGTTACTTCTTAATGGACTCACCATGCTCGTCCATTACCTAGCGTGACACGCTTGTATCCCTCTCCCCCATGCATGCACACGCACGCATCCTGCACAGTTATGGGGCGTACATGACACCATCGTCACGCGGCTGTAACTACCTGTGAGCTCTCGCGATGACAAACGCGATCCTTTTCGCGACACGCGCCTCTAACGCGAGAAAATCGGCGGAAACAACGAGTCGCTTTAATTCCTCTCAGTCTTGTCATTCCTCTCCGTTCCACCGTTTTTATCATTAAAATACATCGCTACGATTTCGAATTGTATTTGTTAATATGAAAGTTTATACTATCAGATGTAGCGAATTTTTTATTATTTTTATAATCATAGTCCGATTATTTAGATTTTATCATTTTTGCATTGTTATGCAAATTTAAATCAATAATGTTGATAAATTTTATAAATATTGTTTTTTTTCTTTTTTTTTGAAAGTAGGATATCAATATCTTGGCTTTAAAAACTTTGCATGTTGTTAAAATTAAAATCTAAATTCAATTATTACTAGAACTTTTATAGCAAACATATTAGAGCTACACTGATGATTATTTAGCATGTTGTGATAAATTCATTTGTTATATGCGATAAAAATGTATTATATTAGGCTTCTGTTACTATATTTTACGATTGTACTCTCGGCCAAGTTCCTCTGAAAGAATGCCATTTTGTGGCGTTTACATAATTCGGCACGAAGCTCGACGTGCGTACGGAATCCGTCACGCGGCTCTCGCAAATTTGCGGCTGACCACGTGGGCGGCTGATATTTTCGGGCGCTTTCATGAACCACAGAGCAGAAATTTATGCGAACCACTGGGAATCGCGTTTGCCGAAGCGTGAGAGAAAGTGGAAGGAATACGACAACTTTAATCCTCGGTCATTAATGCGGCTTCCACGACGCAGCTTGCGCGATCCATTTTACACACCATATTAGAAAGCGAAGCGGTATTTTCAAGGAATATTCTTTCGTATTCCTTTTTCGGAGTTTCTGTATCTCGTAAAGCTAGACTTCTTTGCGAGTAAAGCGAGTAAATTTTGAGGTATCCCTCTGTACGAAGATATTGTTCGAAAAGTAAATAAATCCGTTGAATTGAGCTCTAAAAATAATTTGGTTAATATTAAAATACTCACTATATTGAAAATTTGCCAAGATTTATTTAACATCAAATCTGTGTTTATTTCCTCTTATATATTATGCGAAATAATATCGTTATAGTAAACCAATTCTGTTTGATGAGAGGCAGTGATGTATAGAGATGTGATGTATGTTATTATTATTTTCCATTTAAAGTTTTTCCGTTTGATATCTAGAATTAGATTTTTCTTAATTAGACTTTTCTTATTTTTTGAAATTATTTTTCAATTATAAATTATAGAAAATAAAAGATTTTATGAATTATGTTTTTTTCTTTTTGAAATACAAGTAAAAACTTTCGCTTTGTAATTTTCAAAATATTTTTTAGTTAATTTCTAATTTTGCTTTAATAGAATGCCGTATAATCTTTTATTAATTAATTACATTTTATCAAGCAATCAATATTTTGTACTGTACAATAAAATATTTTAAAAATAATATTTGATTTTTTTTGCAAAAAAAGAAAATCATTGAGATTGATGAAAGAATTGATAATCGGTTGAAAACTCGACTTAATTCTAAAGGCACTTTGCATCCACGAAGCAAACTTTTGAAAACAATGTGATAAATGTGCTATATAAGAAACAGTAGTAGGAGTTAACGAATGAAGATGCTTGCGCCAAGTAACATCCTTTCTACCTTCCTTCCTTCCTTAGCCCCTCCCTTTTTCGTCGTGTCATTCCCGATCCCTTCCTACGTTACTTGCTCGTCGAACTAAGTAGATTACTCAACAAGTGGCTGCCAAACCTTTCACGGTCACCGATGGCTTTAGTTTTAACACCGACCGTCTTCCATCATTCCCATAAAAGAAATCGGAAAATCGTTAAATACTCCACGCATATTTTATTTTAGTTTACGATGATAAATAAAAATGAAAACGACGTGTATTAATAATTTTTTTAACTTTTTAACATTTTAATAGGATTTGATTAGAGTGTTAAAGATCCGAATATATTTTACAGTTCGACAGATAATTGTAAAGAACGCGGTTTATTTTTTAAAACAATTAATTTTATTTCAAAAGCGCAATTAAAGTTTTAATTGAAGTTTCTTCCTATCTACTTTAGATATTACTAACCGTCTAAATAGGTTTGATTATCGCTCAATTGACGCGCCACTATTCGTCGAACATTAATTGATGATTAGCTCATTTATTAAAAGCAATAGCTCGATTATTTTTCAGGTTGATGGTTCAATTGTCATAATTCGGTCAGTGGGAAGAAGCTAAACGCGCGGAAAAAGGGAAATGCCTGTATATATACCATATATATATATATATAGACTCGATCAAGTGGGTTAGTAGAAAATCATTCTTTACATCGCGGTGGCCTAACAGTCGCGAACGCGCGGCGGAAGTTTCGTCGTGAATATTACATACCGCCGGCCGCAGACGGTAACGATTTCTTCCAGTCGGAGGGAACTGCTACTAAACTAGGTAGGCTGCATTATCGGTCTTATAGACGGAGGGACAGACGCGAATTGTCGTCAGAGAATGATAGTAGGCACTGTGATGTAAGAATATTAAATGCCGCAATTCGCCGAAGCACATTCATTTAAGACGAGCGTGATTCGATTCGAAATCTAGCCGGTCAAATCGATGGACTTGGATCTTCTTCTTGATAGTATAAGGATGATATTATTCCTATCACATCGATCTCGGTCTATTCAGATCGAATTATATATTAAACTAAAAATATATCTTTTTACTAGTTTGTTGTTTCCATAATTTTTTGCTCTTTTATAAGTTCATGATATGCATCGTTTTTTTCGACAATAAAGAGATAACCGTCCGCGATTGTATGGACATTGCATATGAAAGAGCTAGTTAAATAAATTTCCATAAGACAGACCAGGGAAAAAAGAGTAAAATCGCACCGACTAAACTGTTTTTGTATACATTTGTGTTTTTCAAGAATTGGATTTCTAACTCACGTTTCGGACGGATTCCCAATTTATCATCTTGCGTTATGCACATTACTGCTCTTTTTATTCTTATATCGTGGTATATACTCTTGCCGCTTTCTGGAACCAGTTTTTCTTTCTTCATTCTTCTTTCACTGGTTTCTCGGATTCTTTTAACCGAGATGCTCACCGGACTCGCCTTGCAGTTCTTTTTCTTTTGTCTGCTCTTTTCTTTTCCTTCCCTCCCACAGCATTTCGTTTTGTTTCCCTTTGTCTTTACCTCACTTTCTGTCTCTCTTTCTCTTCCTTTCTCTCTTTTTCTTTCCTTCATTCTAGCGAACTAAACACCGAACCTTCGAGGCCGTATCCAAAGGTACCAAGTCGAAGGTACCAGCGGCCTTGCGCGCCTTTTTGCTGTAAGTTCTTCCGGTACAGTCGCCATCAACATCAACCACATCTCTGCATTATAGCTTTTGAGATAAGTAGGTTTGATCTACAAATTATCTGCAAGAAAATAAATCTAGAAGAAGATAAATTTATTGAAAAACGAAAGTTAAGTCTTAACGAAGAATGATGCTTCAAAATTTTCTCTTGCGAATTTATAATCATTTATCAAGATACTGACATATTTAAAAGGCAACTATATATAATACTTTTCTCAATAATTAAATATTATAAAAATGAATAAATATGTAGGTTTGCAAATACGAAATATGAACATGCTGAATCCTTTGATCCAGGACGTTATATTTTATATTTTGTATGGTATTTTATTTTCGTTCCTTAATTATTACAATTTTTGATGTATTTTTATATATCAAATCTATATTTTTTTCTTTTGCAAAGCTACATTTGCGCGTCGGCATAAAACTTTGACAAAGTCAATATTTGATTAATTACAGCCGCACTTAAATTTGATGTTACGAAATGATATGGTTTTTATCGCTACGTTTGAAAAATTGCGAAATATAATTAAACGGATGGAAATTATATGCGTCATTTATTTTCCCGGAAAAATGTTGTGATCAAACTAAAATTATTTCAGTTCGGACTTATTCAGCCTTCCAGAAATAATACGAGGCTATTTTGAGTTATATCAGCGGTTTGATATATAACCAGTATTGGAATGCACTGAGCGAATGCACTTACTTAACCAGTTGCTAAATATAAAATATGCAAACTTATTTCGAGATGCGGCTGTGTCCACGCGCTTGACGTATGCGACAGAACACGAGTAGCTACGTGCGCGTAATTACGCTCACGCAAACAGAAATCGATTAAAAAAAAAAAAAAAAGATGAAACCGTCGAAAACGAATACATCGTGACGTGCATGAAAAATGCCAACCATGGAAAGCCTGATTGGAAACTTCGGTGTGCACAAAACATTCTAGGCCGCGCATTTTTACAGATGAGAAATTGTAACGGTTCGTAGAATTGTCGTCAATCCACCTAGCTTGAATTATGCGATACAGAATATAAGCTATGATTAAAACGTTCTTATATCGTGGCGTTCTAGAGTTTATTATGCGCGAACAGATGAATGGCATTTTTAATTTTATTTACGGCTATATATGGTTTATTCAAAGTTCACGTAGACTAATGAATATCTCGCGAGTGAATTGAGCTCACTTAAGCGTAAATCGGTGATTTAGTCACTCGAACAACGGACACATCACAGAAAAGAATTTATCGTAAAAATAGAGAGAGAGAGAGAGAGAGAGAGAGAGAGAGAGAGAGAGAGAGAGAGAGAGAGAGAGAGAATATTCTAAAAGAACGTTTAAATATGTTTGACATATAAAGTGTGGGTTTAGTGGATTGCGTGTTTGCGTGTTTTAGTTGTTAAGAATTTACTTTTCTGTATAAATGTTTACGAACTAGCGGCCATGACCACTCGTTTCTTAGCTGAAACTTGTCGGGCGACCGCCAATTACCGCTGCAGGTAGAGATGCATCGCGGCGCACGCGCTCATCACGTATATCATTACGCGTGCATCCTGCACTCGTCATACGCGGTGGTTTATGCGACACGTCGCGTTTGTGTGCGCATCCATCCTTCTCTCGTCCTACAACACGCCTACGCACGCACGTATAATAACTCTTTATCCCGCTACCCCCGCTTTCCTTCCTATTTGTCTAATGGTACGTCCGCGTGTTTCTCGCTCTGCAACAGGGTGCGTATGCACGCGAATTCCCTTGGTACGGGTGAGAGAAAGGGAACGGGGAGAGGGGTTGTGGAGGGGGGGGGAGTGGAGGGGGAGGGGGGACAACGTTGTGGAAACTGAAGGGTCGCACGTCGCGGGGGTCGGGACGGGATTAGGGACGCATGTGTAAGCGACGTGTTAATGACATTACGTAATATCGAGCAAGCCAATCAATATGGCAGACACTGTGTGCACTCCGGTGCACGTCATGTCCCTCCGCGCGTTATTGCATCGGGCAACGTCAGTGCCGCATCCGAGTACCGGAACGAGAGTGTCCACGTGCGGCGAGACTCGTCGTCGTCGTTTCGTGACACGGCTGACCCCACCGTATACGTACACCTGCTGTTGAGATTTATGAGACTGTATATGCAGAGTTCCTTTGGAAAGAAACTCCGAAATCGGGAGCGCCGGACGGGGGTTTCCGATCCGCGGAAAATGCATCGTCCCGAGCTGTGTGATCGCATGTAAATTAACATTTGAGTAGAGCGAGATACGTTCGAGGAATACGTAAAATCACGACGCTTTCATCTTACAGCAAAGATAAATTTGAATTACGCTGACGCGTGATACGCGGACGTAAACGTCTTTGAAAACGTTAGATTCTCACATTCTCAAATTGTCTGATTCTTTATCTGTAGCTTTATCTCAATCGTTATTCGTGAGGATCGAAATTAGACGCATTTCTCTCAACGAGACGAAGAGGCAAACTGTTATTTCTCTATTGTCAAGTTAGAAATTTTAATTTGCAACAATCGCGTATGAAAATACGAGAGAATACGAGGAACGATCCGTCGCGAAAGTCGCAATTCGGTGCATGACGACGATTACGAGGAGAGCCTTCGAGGAAACGCACAGAAATAATTGCAAACGAGGCATGTCCGGTGTAACGAAGTGACAGTTGCGGCAGGATGCGACGGTATGCATCGCTGCACGACCATGCGCATTGGACAGGACGAGGGGAAACGATCGCATGGTCGTACGATCGATCATTGCGTGTTAGGGCCCGTTCCTATGTGACGAGGTGTCACGACATTTGCTGTCATGTCCAGAGCCGCAACTGAAGTAAGAGAATAAATTTATTCGCGTTGCCTGTGAAATGAAAACTAAATTGTTTACCATTGCGCAAATAATCGTATCGAATAATTCGCGATTTTAAATAAGTTCGTAAACATTTAACAGTTCGTAAACATTTTTCATTGCAACAGATGATTATTTAGCAGAAATTTAACAAGAGAGGAACTTTAGAATCATAACAGACGATTATTTAGCAGAATATTCGTAATACGCATAATATATTTTATATAACTTATATTTTACGACTTATTTACTGTAAATTTTTACCGGTTGCTTAAAAATTAAAAAATTAACGATATAGCTCGATATTCACGAAAAGTTTCTTTAACATTTATGACTTGTAAATTATCCGCGTCCTGAAATTCCTCTTGAGGAAACGCATACTCGTGAAAGTGATCAAAGATTCCGCGGTCAATCGTAATGCGATAGTAGTTCTGGGACGCTCTGTATATATGGGAAGTCTGTGAGTTAACAGTCGTTGATTACTACTACCGCAAAGTGGGTCTCTCTTCGTGTTGCGCAGGATTGCGTGCTCGATCACGTGCTGCGGCTTACGCACACGCTTGTCATGCGATGTAGCGGGGAAACAAGTTCCCGCGGTTTCAAACGCCCACGGAGACGATCAGCTGATTCCCGACGGGGCTTTTAAATCCGTGATTAGCACACGCGTGTTTCTCTGCGTATTACGTATGTACGTAAAGAGGTCTTGCAGCGGCCGCGCGCGTAGGCGGGCTTTTTCTCGACGATAGCACGATTTAATTATTGTAGCGTAATCAAGATGGTGTATATGGATCGAGGTACGCGTTGTCTTTTTCTCGTAGCATTTTAATCATACGTACATAACAGAGAGTTTCCGAGTAAATTCAAGGCTCCAAGTAAATTCCAAGTATTCTATTTCATTATATAACGAAAAATCTGCGCGATTTCTGTTGGTAATCTATCATCGTATACTTAACTACCGTGTTTTTTAACTGTAAGATCCTATTCGCAGATCCTATCAAGATCAAATCTGTTTTTTTTCTTTTTTCTTCTGTTAAAAAGCTCGTAATAGAGGCTTCGTAAAACGTGCCCTCGACATATTTACATAACCGTCTGATTTATGTGCCAATTTTTATTTTTATCTGTTCCATTAAGAATTTCATTTACGACGCTATTAGGAATTTCACTCGCGATGTTTTGTCCGATAAAAATATACACTCGTATTTCTTAAAGTTGATAAACATCGAGCACATAAATATCAACTTGGACGTGATATTTCGTTTAATGGATAGATAAGATATAATTCTCATTAGACGCGACAGGTTTTTAGCGTTATTCGTGTACAGAAGAAAGCGATTTGTGCGACTCAAAGTGCAAGGACACTTAAATCAAGTTACTTCCTTTTTTTACACGTTACAAAAATAGACGCTTGCGTGTGTATGAGTGTCTTATATGACTGCACCTCTAGATTGCACCTTAATGCCGGCGAGTGAAACGTGAGGCGAAGTATTCTATTACGTCGTTCTTATGAATATTGTACAACTACTCGCGTAGTTTACTTGAAGTTACGCCTATCTTCCATTCGCAATGTCAATTTGTCGAAGTCATGGACGGAACACGAGTGGGACTCTTTCGCGCGAACATATCTCTCTCGTCGCGCGGTACAAAATATAATATAATGGGAGGTAGGACGGTGCCTGCGAGCGTGTTCGCAGGTGAAAAAGATGCGTCTTTCTCCCCGCGTCGCGTCGCATTGCGTCCTTTCGTGCGTCGCGGCGGTAAGCGCGTCACGCGTGCATGCGTGCGTGATCGATCGTCGCGTGCTGTTGCATCGCGCCGCGTGCGCGGTCACGTGCAGCGTCACGGGGAGAAAACTACGATGTCATGAGAAGAACTTTCAAGAATCGTATGGGACCGCGCGTGCGTTATCGAGATATAGTAACACATGTATAATGAGACACACACGGTGGAGAACATCGCCGGTTTCTCGTCTGTGATAACTGGTGAGGAAATGTGACGTCATCGAACGCGCACGATAATTCCATTTCGAAGGAGAGTGTGCGCCAATTCTTTGATTTCGATATTATTAGAAGAGAACTTGGGGTTCGGTTGCATAGCTCGAATTTATACCAATCAATGTGAAGCGACTCAATCAGAGCGTTGAATATTGAAAACCGAAAGATCGAACACAATTTCACGAAAACACGCTTGCTCGATTCGTAAGACCCGTTTTGTCCGCTATTCCGTGATTACGTTTGCGCTCGCTTGAATGGTTTACATCTGCATATATAAATTTCGCCAACTACGTTAAATCATATCTTGCGATATCCGCGGCTTGAAATCATCGCCGTACTTTCACGTTGAGTTTGACCTCCTTCGCTTTTGACTAACCGCAACAAGTTTATCTTTCTCCAAAAGGGGAAACGTCTGTCACTTCGTAAATCGTGCGCAAATTGCATTAGTAGTAGTTTGGGAGATTGGAAATTAATTTATTTGTTCTCTCTGAGGAAATTTCTTTTATACAATGAATTTTTATGTTATAAAAGAATGATGTAGAATAAAACAAAAAAAGAATATACAATCTGATTGTCGATATTAATATTATAATTGTAATTATTACATAATTGTATCATTGTGTTATTAATATGTATATTACCTAATTTAATATGATATTAATAATTCCTTATCTAAACAGAATCACAAATTAATGTTCTTTCTCTCTCTCTCTCTCTCTCTCTCTCTCTCTCTCTCTCTGTCTTATAAATCTATTAATGAATCCATCGGTAATTTTTAGTTTTGTTTATTAAGTTAGATAATTTAATAATGTTTCAATTATATAAAATATTATACATTTTATTTTTAATTTTAATATTTGTAAATTGATTTCATATATAAAAGTATATTTTCGACTGAATTTTGTCGATTATATTCATTTGATTACATCTTTAACTTTCTATTCACGCATATTAATTCCACAACTTCTAAGACCGATATAGGAGAACTTCAAGTTATACAAAGCGAAGATATCTTGTGTAAGTGTATCGATCGATAGCCACTTTATCAAAATAGCAAGACTTCTCTGTTCGATTAGTCAAAGGAGAAAATAAAAGTAATAAGTTTTGAATACATTCGATAAAGTTCAAAATTGTTGAGTTAATTTGCGAGACAAAAGTGTTCTAGACTCTTATCTCTCGTAAAATAGAAACTGCAGCTTAATTATATTAGAATCTTGTTTACGGTCTATAATGAAATTATTATACATGCTGCTGTTGAAGACACAGCTAATATTTTAAGAATAAAGAAAAAAAAATATTAATTTTCTATTTTTAATATCAATTTTTATATCTGTATTATATCCGTATAATATTAAACTTCTGACCATTTCTCAATGTATATTTAAATCTTTATTGTTATAAATGCTCATTATAAATTTTTAATATTTATTAAATTAATATTTAATAATTAATCGATTAATTTTCTTAATTATCATATTTTTTTCTATTTTCATGACTGATAATTATTATTATGGAAACACTGTTTCGGTGTGCTACTTGCTTTTCTTTCTGAATGATTTATACGAGATGATCATCAAGAGTGAATTTCGTGCGAATTCGTGCTTTAAGAAACGTTGAGGGTGCGGCGGCGACACGGAGGACGTAAATCAGACGAAACTGTACCGCGGAATTAAAGGACTCTCCACCGGTCTGCGTCCTTAATGAATGTACCGCCGCCACTAATTAGACGTTCTTAGTGCTGTGCGCATCGCTTTATACCAGGGGGAAAGAGAACGAAGAGAAAGTGTCGTCGTAACCGCTATTCATAAGCGATTTAGATTGCGAATTATGATCTGAAGAAGTTCATAGCATTATTTGTAAGAATTAAGGAATACGAACGTGAGAAGTCACTGATTACTACTGGGAATTATTTCTAATTTCGAAATTTTTCTAAATTGAACAGTTTCAATATAATAATAATAATATACCGATGTATCAATACATCTAATCACATTAATTCGTATCATTAATTGAAACAAAAGTTTCATTTGCTATTTCTCTTTCTCGCTTTCGTAAATTCTTCTTCGTTTTTTTAGCGATAAAAAAAAAACGCTTATGAAAATATCGGTAAGAACTTTTTTATCTTTCATGTATGCTTTACAAGCCTATGAGACTCTGGCGTTGTTTGAGCATACCATTTCCTTGAAGAGCAAATACCCAAAGCATATTTACGAAAGCAAGTATCCAAACTTTGAGAGAGAGAGAGAGAGAGCGGATAGTAATATCGAGACATGCATCGGTTTCACGTCTATTACACTGCCATTCGGCCGATCGGTCAATCACTGTAGTCAAACGTCAACGTAACAGGTTGCACCGTTGAACATCGTTTGAGGGCTGGTTGATAGTTACCTCCAGCTCGACCGATTCCCTTCAAGGGTCGAGAGTGGATACGGACTGCGAGCAGACAGTCGGGGTAGAGTAATTTCTGTCTATGAGGGTTGCTGAAAACCGTGATGGTGCGCTTCTCTCTCTCTCTCTCTCTCTCTCTCTCTCTCTCTTTCTCCCGTCCCTTCTGTCTCGCTATCCTTTTCCTTGTCCAAGAGGAATCTCTATGAAAAGCTAACTACCACCCCAAAGCTACAAGCCACCCCTCCGCTTTTCGCCCCTCGCCGGTCACCGTTCTGCTTTCGAACACCGATTATGGATAATTATCCGCAACCTATTACACGCTAAAATCTTGTCATTGCGATTATCGGCAGAGCGTGAAGAAGCTGCCTTCTGTGCGATGCCGTGACTATGCCGTGACGTTGAATAGAGTACTCGACACTTACCGTCGTCTTCCACTATCGACGTCGGGGCTTACTTAATATACTTGACGCACCGAATCTTTGCCGGTATCGCGAAATTTTATTAGAACTGCCATTGGAAATGTCGATGAAAATATTGATTATTTTTTTTTTTTTGGAATTTATCATTCTCTCTAAGTGAAGAGTTTTCGATGACAGTTACATTGTTTGTGAGGTATAGTTAACAATGAGGATCTGGAACGTATGTCGAAGCAGAACTTTTCTTTGAAAACGTAAAAGGTGAATATAACATAGAAAAATTTGATTCGAGATTTTCGAACTTTTGCGATTCTGAAATTTCTGAATTTGAAATAGCACTTGTTGGAACTTTGGAATCTGAACATCTTGAAAACTTTGATACTTAAATCACAAAATCTTAAGATTTCAATTTTGAATGTTACAGATATGGCATATGGTTAAAGATTTAAAGTTTAAAAATTTTGAGATTTACGATTCCAAATATCTGAAAGCTTTTACATTTAAAAAAATTCAAATAGGAAATTTTTATCTTAGACTTTAAAACCGCCAATTTAGAGAAACGTAAAACTTTATCAAAATTATTTCCCCATCAATTATCTTACGGTTTCACGGTAAATATTATCAATGTATAATCACATTTGTTACGCAAGTAGTTGAAAGGAAAGAAGGTATAGACAAATTGTCCAGTATATCTACTAGATATGCTGCATCGTACTGTCGCAGCCACGAGGATATCATATGCCGAAGAAAGTTCTAGTTATCCATTTAGACAGACTGCTTTACAATCCGCAATGTAGGGCATCTAGTTAACGCGAATCGGTGCGGCATTATTTCTGTGCAAAGTCGCGGTAACCAGAATATTATATTCGCCGCAGAATTATGCCATCCATCAAAATACCGATGCCTAGGATAATTGATGCCATCGGAACGGCGACGCCAGTCACGCTAGACAGCGCATGGCGTAAAATTGAATATCGATTAGACGTTCGGAGGGGGCTCGAAATGGGGCTCGTCGCGCTAAAGTTATTAATTCCCCTCGCAGGCAAAATCTTGCGATTAAATAGCAGCAACAACGCCCGGCTTGCCGTTAGTTAGACTTCTTTCTAAAGTTAATTTTTGATTTTCGTTTAAGTTAACAGCATTGTGACGTAATGTGTGTTGCGAGAATTCAGGATTCTCTGAGATGTCGCAAAATTTTTCTCCTTTATCAAAATTTCAAGATTTTTCAGGATTCAAGATTCGCAAAAATTACATTTCTATAATTGCACGTTTTCGAAAGTTCTAATATTTCAATGATTAAGGTTTTAATAATCAATAATTTGAAAATTTTTTACACAGTTTTAAAACATATGAAATTCCAGATTTAGAGCATTAGGTAGGTTTTGATACATTGGTACTTATATTGGAATTTATATTTTATGGAAATTCTGCGAGACATTGATGTTTTATGAGATTTGTACAATCTATTTCGGAAATTTTTCAGTATTGTGTTATTCGTATGATCTTTGTACGTAAAAATTTATAAGTAAAAATAATCCATCCATTATCTGTTCATTGTTTTACATTCTGCATTACGTTTTATTTTGGAAAAACGAATGAAAATCGCGAATATCTTTGTGAAAATCCGTTTTCGTGCAACCAGTTGTAACTTCGAGTCCGATGAAATTTCCGGTGGCAGTTTTATCATAGTTTTTGCAAGTGTTTACGCTTCTCGTGTCTTCCTTACGTTGCTCGTTCAATAGTAAGACAATTTTATTTTTGCTCTTTTTCGCTTTCTCGTCTCCTTTGCGACAGGATCCGTTTCTGTCCACGAAAGAGCGAAGAGAAAACGACTGCTTCGCTCTCTCTCGATCGATATCTTAAGGGAGAATGGACGTTGCGCCACCCTCGGGGGTGGAAACCTTTACGTAAGCGCGCGACATGAAATCGGAAAATGAAACTCGCATCGACCTTTGATCCTTTCGTGTAATGTCGAGAGAAGGATGACGTTCGGACACGTCAAAGTTTTCTATGTAATTTTTTAGGCATGGAAAGTATTATAAAGAAGATTGTCTCTTATTATGTCTAGAAGTACGAAATGCAAGAGAAACGCGAATCTAAACAATTAAACTTTTGATTACATTCGGAGGAAAAAAGACGATTATGTAAAAAGTAGAAAACAGTTGCGTTATTTTACTTTGCGGAGTTTCTTGTGGTATTCCTTTTTTTTTTAATATTGTACTTTTCTTGTAGTCTTCTCTGTGTTCAATTTAACTTAACATAAAAACTTATATTACTTTAATTACTTGGGAAAACATATGTGGACTTCTTATTTTGAAAATTGTGCGAATTTAAAAATTTAAAAAACTTCAATTTGAAAAAAAAGTGCTGATAACAATTGTCATTAATGTCACATATCGAATTGCAGAAAAATGTAATAATATCGCGTTTAAAAACATCCCGGTGTGTAATTAAAGTTGCAGATGAAACTTTTTCACGTCGACTTTTCGCATTTGGTATCACGCTCGGTTCTCAGTTATCGAATTACACGCATTACGAAGCATGTATTTGCCGCGAGCAAATACACGCATCTACGTCATCCTACGTCATTACAGACGGCTTTCAACGGAACGATAGATGATAAGAATTACAAAGATAAATGTACGACATACTTTCTAGTTTTCTTTATTTTTGCCTTTCTTTTACACGATAAATTATAAATGGTGAAAATGAAAATTGTCCGACTTGCTCTCGCTAATCTCATGTTTTTATGAAAAATACTTTTCGTGCAGGATGAAGATTTTCAGAGGGAGGGGAGGGGGGAACAGCCGCGAAGGAGAAAGCAATTCCGCACCTGTGTTTGGCGTCCGTTAGCGTAAACATTCGCGAGTTAATCATGATCGTCGATCCGGGGGCAGATGCACTTACACGTTTGATGCGTCTAATAAAGGCAGACACGTTGAAATTATTACGGTTGGAAAGTCGGCCGCGTTCGCGAAAGGCCGCGGAAATTGGGAGCGTGTTGCGTAATACCGACGGGCTTTACATGTGTTTCCCCGGCTTAGGGCAAGGCCGTGCGTATAATAACGACGCGAGATAAATCACGCGAGGGTTGCGTACGAAGATCCAGCAAAGTCAAAACGTCGTAATATCGCATTCAAGGTGTCGTAGCAAATCCTGATTAACCTTTTCCGAAACCGAAACCGATCAGTGTGTGAAATATTTTGCCGTATTAGATAACGCTTCATTTTGAATAATATCAGAGGTAACGATAAATAAACGTAACGCATAAACGTAATTGCACATTCATCATCGGGCAGCGAGCAATAATTACTAAATTAATTTTAATTAGTATGTGGAATATATGCGGCTAATTAAGATAGATATTCAAAACGTCTAGCTATCGAAGTTAAAAATGAATGTAAATGTAAATAATTGTCGTCGTTGATTTTATTTTTATAAATTGTTTCGTTACGATATGTCAATTTCACTGGAATCCGCTCTTTACTATATAGAGAGAACGTAATGCCCGAAGGCATACGGGAAATATCCGCTCTTTTATTGAAATATATACGCGCGGTAATCTATAAATATAAAGATACTCGTAGAATATTTTCTGTCCCACTGCACCGCTTGTATTTGATGGACAATATACAAGAAGGGCTTGGGCTTGGAAACGGAAAGCCGCGTGCCGCTTCGGAACGACAGAGAATTTAAAATATAGAGATTAACATATCACGTGGGTTTGCATACATTTGCATGCGCCTATCGTCATCCGCGTTATTACATTTGCGTTTTACACGTTGTTCTCGCACAGAGCGCATAACGACTTCTCGCTATTTACAGGAATTTATTTATAAATTCCTCCGCTTTATTTTTGCGCGGACACGTTGCGCAATATTGTCACTAAATGTACCTAGCCGATATCAGCGTGTCGTGCTCGCGGAAATCAGAAAGCGTGACGGCGGCGACGTCACGGCGCGTCGCATCGCGCGACCAGGTTAACGAAAACCGATGCGAAATGACCGAGCGTTTCTCGGTGCCGAGGGGAGGCACCGTATATTTAGAACACCGTACGGGCCTTTACTTCGCGAAATCTTCGAGACGTTTCCGCGACCGGAGACAAATCGTCGGCGCTAGTCATGTCGACGTCGCCGTTTGAAAGAGAGGAACCGCTGATCGCGACAGTTAGCGGTGGCCTGTCGGGATTCTCCCATAAATAAAACATCTATTTTAAAAACGACGCATCTCATATTTCAAAAATTCTATTCGACTGGATGTAGTACATGTTTGGAACAGCGGGACCGCGCGAAATTCAGGAAGCGCAGTCTTGGCTAAAATCGCGCGATAAATCTGAATGGTTTGCGAATTAAAAAAGTATGATATATTTTAGATCGAGTTTCGATCAATGTTAAGCTGTAATATATTTAACATGGTATTTAAATAATTTATTTAACACACATATATTTGAATTTAACAGACACATATTAAACTTCTGGTGAATATGAAAAGATAAAATTAATAACTAAATTGATTAAAGTAAATTGATTACTTTTAGCCGTCAATATCATAATATAAAATAAGTGTGCTTGATTTTCAGTGTGTCCTGATCGCTCATTACCATATAGATTTTATCCTACAACTTGGATTATTCCAACGCGATTCTCGTTAATGGCATCAGAAATTCACGAATTTGAAATTATTCGGTTTCTATAGCGTTTGCAATCGCAATAGCGCCAATCCCTACAGTGGAAATAGTCGATGGTGTGACTAAAGTTTAATTGACGTCGGGATTTGCATTCGTTCGTTGTTCGATTCGCGAGCTTACATTGGCGCGCCGATAAAAATTCAGACCGGCCCATTGTATTCAAATTCTTGCGCGGCAACCTCGCCGGCTGGTATTCTCGTCCTGGTACACTTGTAAAACGAGCATGTAAAAAGAAGCGCGACGACATCTACGGCCGTGCTTTGGCAAACAGGCTTAACCGTTTCGGATCTAAATTTTACGTTTCGGAGTTTTGTTTTTTAAAACACTCGCGAAATTCTAGTGCGATGAGCCTTCGAGAAAAAGTTATTGGTTTTGAGGAGAACTGCTTTGATAATTTGTCAAAATTTATATTTTCTTTGTTGTTGTTATTCTTGTAATAATAATTTATTGGTACTTTTGTTTCCTTTAAGAAAGAGCATTGTTCTGATTTTTGAGCAATTTTTATATAATTTGACTAACATCAAATTTTATAATGTTGAAGTAATTGGAATTTACTCAATTTTATATTGTTTTGAAAATAATATGGAAATATATGTAATATTATTTTTTATTATTAGAGTAACAACATTTTTTAGCATTTCTTGGACAGTGCAATTCTAAAGTATAACTTCATGTTGTAACATAGGTTGCTGTAATATTTATTATGCTACATTTACGAATCGCGTGCTTCTTTTTGGTATCTTGTAAATAAATCTTGTTTAACTTTAAAAATGGTGCTTAGAGTTTGGTTGGTCACTTAGAGTTTGATTATCGTCGTTCGTCACAACCTGCACCACGTTTAAGCGCAATACTATCCTTCCAAGTCCTTAGCTTCGTCACGGATGTCCCGGAGGACCGTGTTAACCCTGACCTTCGGTCTCGTTACCTGTGATCAGAAGGGAGGAATTGACAGTGAAGGGCGAGGGGAAGGATAAAGTTGGGGTGAAAGGTCCCGGAATAAGGCGAGTACTCCTGTTTCGCCAGCTTCGTGCAGCCTCCGCGGTATGCGATTTCCGCGAAGGCTCGAGGGGTCTATCGACGTCGCGGGAGGGCATAGAGAGGGCGAGGAGAGGGATGGTGAAGAACGGGGGGAGGGAGGGTAGAAGAGGCTTGGTACGCCAGGGCAGTCGTGTGGATGCGTGGGCTCGGGTTCGACCCCGAGAGCGAGACGGAGATAGAGGGCATACGGAGGAGCAGGGATTGCAGGGAGCGAGCTGGAGACAGGGAGGGAGCGGCGGTGGAGAGAAAGAGGAGAGGAGAGGAACATAGGGGAGAGAGAGGCAAGAGGGTTGGACGGGTTGGATTCGCCGGCTCGCCGCTATTGATTTTTCCCGTCAGACTCGCGGCCTCTTCGTTCCGCTCTTGGTTCTCGTTCTTCCCCCCTTAGTCCCTCTCTCGGTCCCTCCTTCCCCTCACCCCGACGTTCCCGTCCCGCGCATCCGGCCCCTCGCCTTCATCCTTTCTACTCTCGCTCACTCGCTCTCTCTTTGCCCTCTTGCTCGTTAATGCCCTGCCGCCCTTCGACTCTCGATCCGTGCTCTTTCTCTCTCTTTCCCTTTTTCTCTCCCTTTTCTCTGTACATTTGCATTCAGAGATCTTTCTTTATTGCTCCTTCTCTCTCTTTCGCCATGTTCCGCCCCCCCCTCTCTCTCTTAATCTTCCTCTTTCTTCCTCTTCTCTTCGCTACCCATAGTACTTAAGGGATTTAATTCCTTCCTTTGTCTTTTTCTATCTTACATTTTTTATGTCTGTATCTATCTTTCGACTTGTTTATTACTTTTACGGTTTTTACATTTCTGATAAAGACTCTTTTTTTGTTTCTCCAAGCAATTTGTGAATCCTAAGATATATAATTATTTCTATTTGATATATCTGTAATCTATTCGTGTTTTTTCGTTTTATCCTCTTTTTTTATACCTTTTTTATCTTCTTTCCTCCTTCTCGAATCCATTCATTTGATTTCTTTTCTTCTTGCTCTTGCTATCGGAGATTTTCTTTGCGAGTGTGTGAATCTATAGTATGCGTGGTTAAATACCGGATTGCGTATGTGCGTGCAGGCCCAACGAAGGTCTGCTAAATGGCTGGTTGATGATCCTGATTCTGGCGAACAGTTTGCTTCCGGTCGTCCCGCTTTCCATTCGTCATTTTTCAAACTCTGCAAAAACTTAGAATTACGCCGATCATCAGCTCTCACCGCGCTGTCACGAAGTTATATTCCTAATTAATTAGTGGGATTTCTGTAAGAAATTCAGGTCTTCGGGTGGGATTGAGGAGTAGATTGAGAAGTAGTCGGGTTAATGAACGACGCTTTTATTATACTAATTTACCTCACATCGCAGCAGACAACTGCGCTCTCTCTCTCTCTCTCTCTCTCTCTCTCTCTCTCTCTCTCCGATGTAGCGGAAGAAGGGAAAATTATGTCTCCTTATTAACTTGGAAACCCGCTGGAAGAGAAAGTTAGTAAAGTATCTTTGCAATAACATACTTTTGTACACGATAAATGCTGAAGTTCCAGATTTTAGGTTTGTGACAGTGAGCTGTTACGATAATTCTTATCTAGACTCACGATACATTATGATTTACAAGCGGTTCAAGTAGCCTAGCGTTACCACATATCTGGTAATACGTTGCAAAAGATCTCTTTTAAAATTGGAATCGAAGAGTCCTCGAAACAGGTTTTAGTACCATTAATCGCGATCGAAGGTATCCCTCTTTTATTCGGATTTCATGTCCTTTATCTACTATGCACTTTACGAACATGCTTTTCGAGATTGTCCGGGCATTTCTGCCGTCTTACAACAACGTTTTCTTACAGTAGTTATACCAATCGCGCGTATTTCCATATCTGGATCGGGAGTACTCTCGTAAAACTTTTCACGATCTACGTAAAACGGCGCTATCAGTATCTGCAGTGCTATCTGCGATCTAGTTTCAGAACCGATTAAACTATATCAATTTTGTATCTGTTACTTCCTCTTCGATCAGCGGAAATTGCATTCGTGCAGCGTAAGATGCTTAGTAAGATTGATAATTCCTTAACTCTTCCCGACCCAGTAATTCCAGCGATGGAGTCACATCTGTTACGCTTATGTAGCTTATGTAGCATGCCGATCGGCGAAATGTTAAATCCTCTTCTTTAAATGCGCTGAAAAAGAATAAAATATAATATATTGAATAGATAACAGAAATTCTAGTAAAATATTCAGTTTTCAGCAAGTGGAGATAAAATACACACGTAACTTGTTTGACATATAGAAATATTTTTATGCAATCGTTGCACGATTAAAATGCAATGAATAAAAGTTCAACAAGCGGAAATCACGAAACATAATTTTCATTCCTATAATGGATAATGTTATACACGAAATACTATTAATCGAGGATCATTTGTATGAGAGTTGATATGAGAATAACGTCAATTTAATCAGGCGTCCGCATTCGATATATCGTAAAATGTACACTTCATAAACATACATTATTTTATTTTTATGGAAATGTAAAAACGACTGATAGATTTTATATATACGTTTGAATAAGTTTAATAAATTTGAAAAGTATTAATGAATTAATGACAGATACATCTTTTGATACGTAAAGGATCATCCATAAATAACATTTTATTGCTTTTGTTTATAAATCCGCAGTATGCGCTGGATGGCATTTCTTTAAAGTTTATCACTTCCGACTTATTTGTGAGCTAATCAGGTCTAGACTGTTTATCGGCTTCCTTGGGCTTCCTGGAGACGGTAGGTAGACAGGAAGATAGGGGAGGGGGGGGAGAGACAGAGAGAGAGAAATTTGTGAAATTTACTCTCCGTTTGCCTTCGTTACCTCGAAAGCGAAGTGACAGGTTCGTTGCGTTCGGTCTGTGTCGTGCTTGTGAACGTAAATTCGATCAATCTCGTGATCAGTACTTCCATCTCGATAATTCTTTTCAAAAAAGCTTTCCTTTTAGAAAAAGCATTTACGCTCGAGAAAAAAGTTTCTTTTCAGCAAAAGTGATTTTTCTGTCAGAAAAAAGTATCGAACATAGTCGCTTCGAAGAATATGCAATTTTATATGTGATAATCCATTAACTTTTGAACATTACATCAATACCATTATGGATTCGATTATTTTAAAAGAAAATGTCTTTGTTATTCCAACTTATAAAGCTTGATATTGAAAATGCAGTAGATATCGAAAATGAGATTTCCATAATATTTGATATGCGAGAACAGTATTATAATGCTCTGTTAAAGAGGAGAGGAGAAACAAGTTTTAAATCTTTCATTTTCTACATCTCTTTTAAAAACTAACTTTAAAAACTATTGTCCACGTTGGAACATTGTATGCTGTAGGAATATTACATAAACGCTAGTAATTTTTAAGTATACACGATGACCGATATTTAGTAGATCATGCGAGATATTAAAAACTCAATTTTGAAAAAAAAGTTACTAACCGCTTAGTTTTCCTCGGAATATTTTTTGTCCTTGGCTTTAACTCAAAATATACTTGAAATGTAAAATCTCGTTACTTACCCAAAAAACGCTTCTACGAATATAATTACTAACCGCTAAATTTCCATCTCTGCGACATTTTCCTCGTAGATTCGGGAGCCCACCATGTTGACTATATCGCTCATGACTATACTTTGGGAGTAATTTCCATGAGCCCCCCGTATCCACACGCGCGCGTGCACACACACGTATGGGAGTGTTCTCATACATAAACAATTTGCGTTTCCCGCTCGAAAAAGCGAAAAAAAGATCTATCGTAAAAGCGAGTCTTTCGACGGCGATTATGGATCTGGGACGGTATGCATGCGAATGGGGAACATAATCTCGTTACTCGGCCGGAGATGCATAAAGATACGACGTGATTAATTACGTAGGCGCCCTTTACGAGACGAACAATGCGCGCCAAATATTTTCATACTACGGTGATTCACCGATTGCATTTAATAGGCCGAAATTTTCAATGATAAACAGGCCGCCGGACTTTTAAAATAAAATATTGGTGGAATAGGATGATTTTTTATTTTCAGTTTTCCGATCGAAAATACATCTCAAAATATTTGGAAAACTACACATTTGAATTTTTGCTTGTAATAAGGTATACCTTCGCACACTTGTTTGTCTTTTGGAATGTGTATATTTTGTGCAATTTGTTTTATGTGCGAAATCTGCTTGGAGAATAGCGGAAAATATTACTTTTACGCTTTATAAATTGCACATTTATCATGCTTCTTCATTACAATGTTAAATATTAATAGCATGTCGCTGTTGATGATAACTTCGATAAATGCGTACGGATTAATTTAAGATACTCTGAAATTATGTATTTAAAAGTCTTTATTATTCGTATTGTTATTATTATTTTCGGGGTTGATTTACTTTTTTTTATTTTTCTTTATTCTATTTTGAAAGTATTATTTGATTTTCGAAGATACAGAGAGGTTATGCGTTTATCTTTATACAAGGAGCAAATTGCGGACATGATTTGTAAACGATCTTCAATTTTTTCGCATGAATGTCTCGGTAATAAAAGACGATTCGATTGAGTATATCTTTCTTTCATCTCGATTCCCTTCGTTCTTATTTTCTGCATCTCACCGCAGACCGAGACCAGGGAGACGACGAATCTCGGTTGCGCAGCAACCACGTTTCCTTCCGAAGTGGATAAACGGACTCTTCCGGAAAAGAGAAATTGGAAACGAATGTGTGCGTATATATGTATATGTATATCATACATACATACATATATATGTACACAACGTGTGCGCGCGCGCGTGTGTGTATGTGTGTGTGTGTGTGGTGTGTGTGGGGGAGGAGTGGGTGGATGGGTGGGTGGGTGTGTGGGTGTGCGCACAAAGCACATACACATTTACAACATATATGTATATACATATCTATGCGAAATTGTGCGAAACTCGCGAAGATGAGATTGGGATAGAACAACTTTAAACTACATTCCAGTGATCTGCTTGATTGAATAGCAAATTGGTAGACGGTATAACGTGCATTTGCGCGCGCGCGGTCGCTTGTTTCCGAGGAGAATACGAAAGCAGCGTCGGGTAATCGCCATGTTGCGCGATGCGATCGATCTTTTCCATCTCACGAAACGATTTTCACGAAACGGGATGGCAGACGCGTAAACTCGGCATATTTCATTCGCGGTATAAGTGTTCAACGGGTCGTTTAATCCCAACGTTTCGCTGCCTGCGAAAATTCACATTTTTCGGGAAATCAAGGAATCGGATGAAATATTTTGAAATGCGAACCAATTGATTTATTTCAAAATGTTGTCATTCTTATATTTTGTTTATCTTGATTTAAACATGTTGCAGCATTGTCTTACGTTAAATTATTCAATTTATTTTATTCAATCGATGTTTAAGAAAATAAAATTTTTAAATCCTTTTAAGTCCAAATAAAGTTTAACTAAATGAATTATTTGCATTTGAAAACAATTGAAAAAGTAAAATACATCTATTTAAAACATTATACATTTTTTTCGCAAGCCGGCACATGTAAAATCGATTTCTTTATTATTAGTATGATTTTTTTCGGTAAGTTTCTGGTTTCGATGATAAATGAAGAGTAAGACGTGAAACAGAGGAAAGGAATCACCTTGTTTGAATCGCGGCAGCGGTTAACAGTCGGAGAATAAAGTTTCCTTTTGCGACGTTTGCCAAATCCAGTCCGCATTGTGCGTGGGTCGTGAGAAATGCGAACGATGACAGTAAGCGGAATTCGAAGGAGCTGCAGCCGAAGATTGACGACACTCTGTGAAGGACAGGGAGACACGGGAAGGGTGCCAATACATAGGGTGCACAGAAAACAATTCTCATGTCTCAGCGAAATCTTATTTAAAAATTTTATTTTTAAAAATTAATTTAGACAGAGAAAGTAACAGAGTAATAACAATGAGAGGTAATATATTTCATTTCTTCATTTCATTTTCCTTAATTCCGATTACATTCAACATTATCTGAAATGTTGATATAAAAAAAAAATCAAATTATAGAGTGCAGTTATAGAGTTTTCTTCGTACTTGTTAAGTGAATCGAGGTACAAAAAAATTGTACTGAAAAACATAACAAACGATGATTGCACATTATAATAAGAAGTAATATAATAATTAATTTTTGAATGATTAAATTCCTAAATTGCAGTATCTTAAGCAATGTTTTTTTAATTTGTTTCTTTCTATTCGAAGCATTATTATTTTTTGTACACTCTATATAAGAGCGAGATGCATGGAATAAGGGAATAAGATAAACAAAGTGGAATAGGGATAGAAGACTGAGGCTGATTTGCAGAGAGCCCTCGTAAAACCGGCGCACTTCGTCGGGAATTCCGTTGCGTCGTTTTTCCGCGGCTGTTCGGATTCCGCGGGATGCGATTTCTTTTCGACATCATCCTACCAGCAGGCATCTATAAGGTGTCTTTCATGTAAAGAATCGATATCCCCAAATTAAATCTAAATTCTATTTTATGTTCAGAATATTAGAATTTATCTAATTATCTAATTTTTTTAATAATAAAATAGAGGAAAAAATAAGAACATATTTAATTTTTGAAAAATAAAGATCTGCATTTTTTAATTTTTTGTTATTATTTTTCTTATTAAATTGTTAAAATTATTTTTATAAATATTAAGTTATTATACCCTTTCATAAATATAAAACTAGAAAAAATTAACAAAATTTGCATTTATGTTTAAAGATATCTGAAAGAAAAAAGAAGAAATATATTCTTCAATATATTCTTCAAGAAGGTCATCTGGCTTTATTTCATTAGAAACTATTATTAAAGCAAATTGACGATATAATCTGATTAATGTATGCTGGAAATCGATTGTTTGCATATATGCTTGTACACATTTTTCATAACATTATCTACGTAAGGAATCCTAAAATAATTTAATAATCCGATATTTTTGCAAATCGATCAAGAGATCTACATCGTGCCTCGATTCCTCATATAACCAGTTAAATGAAAAGAAAGGCGGATGCAACAAAATTTCATTTTCATTAATTACGTTGGCACGATTGTGTTGCTGTTTTTATTTTAGATTCCATTCAGCATTCGCCGACGTTTCCATTTTTGTCCGTTTCAATTATGGCGTATCGGTAACTAGTAATTTTTTTGTCCACACACAAAAACGCGCCATCGATTCCGCCTGGGAACCTGTTAGCGCGTCAATGACACTTTCAGAGGGGCGGGTTATAGCGAGCTGCATGCCCTCCTTTGTCATCATATTCATTTATCAGTTTAATTCTTAAAAAGTGCTTGAAATATATACGTATAAATGATAATTGTAAAACATATATAATATTAATATGTATATAATATATAATACTATAATATTATATTATAATATTATATTTATAATTATATCTGTAACATATCGTATGAACCATAGATATACATATAATATACTAGCCATTTGTTACTTAGAGAGCTTCGAAAATGTTAATTTGTTAACATATCAATTAAATTCTATGAAAATTTATAATATTTAAAAGCCGGAGATCAGTTAGATCAGTTTCAAAATAAGTGTTCGAGATAGCGTTCTGTCGTGTACGTTTTATTTTGCCGTATACGCCACTGTAATGTTTACATCCATCTGAGAAGAGAGCCGGGTTCATTTTCGCGCATTGCATCGAATGATTTATAACAACCCGCCGATTCGTAACGTTATTAATTCGCATGATTGATTTCCGGCGCGGGAATGGCAGGCCTGATTATACTGGCCGAAGGACGCGCGCGGATAATTACTCTTGTCAGATCCATTAAGGGATTAAAACCCCGACGAAGCCGATCCGCGTAACAGATTCCTCATCGTCGCTCGAGGAGGTCATGCAATCTGTTGGAGAAGATTTTTTTTTAAGTCGTTATGATAAATCGATACCTTTGAGCGTAGAATGACGGATGTTGTACGGAAGTAAAAGAAATGAAATATCATACGGGATATTCCGGAAGTCAGATATTACTTTTTGTAAAAAGAACCGAAAAGAGGAATAAAATAATTTTTTTTAATATAATAGAATAAAAGAATTAAAAAATAATTAGATTTATGATTAATTTATGGAATTAGTGAGTGAGTAAAATACTTGAAAGACTTTAAGATCAATTTCACTTTGAAACTTCTTATTAAGGTGTTTAAGATATAAAATAAGAAAAATTTTGGAGACTATTAAATATTATTTTTTACCCAAATATATTTTATATTTAAGTTTTGCATTTTTACGATTATTCCTCATTGATAGTATAAGCAGACAAAATTTTAATCTATTCTAAATATATTTAATTTATTCTCAACCTAACGAATTTTTCTTCCTGATCTAATAAAAACGATGCTTCATCGGTAATGCGAATATACATTGGCGCGTTCGCACGGTATACACTTAAGTAGCTACCGACAATTTATATGGAAAAATCATTTAGATTTTTCATTTCGCGAAGGAAATTTCACTTAGAAATCACCGGTGAGATCACCTTGTTTAACCTCGTTCAATTGCCTAGCATTTTCAAGTTTGGTTCATCCCCGAAGTGGATATTGAGGCGCGAGAGAAAAAGGGGTGAAGAGAGAGAGAGAGAGAGAGAGAGGGGGGGGGGAGAGAGAGAGAGAAATAGAGGCACATGCCCTTTTCTTTCCCACGGTTGAATCGTTATGAGTCGTATAGGTATAAACTACCAGTTCAATCAGACGTGATGGCGATATACCGGACGATATTGCGAGAGGATAGCTCGAGTAAGAGAGTATCGATGTGGAATACACCTCTCCATCCTCTCTGTATCACATTCCCCGTCCTCTCACTCTTCCACTCTCGCTCTTCCTCTCTCACCATCGCACTATTCGCTACTCTTCCTTTTACCACTTTGGAACTCGCGGGATGCTCGGGAGGGGGTCAACGATCCCAACGGGGATTTTCAGGGATCTGCCGACTGAAACCACCGACGGGACTCGTCACGACTCAATTCCAATTGCTGGGGCGATAGAAAAAAAAGTAAAAAGAAGAAGGGGTGGGGCGCGGGAAGAAGGGAGAGACGGTGCCTCACGCGGGAATCCGAACGTGTGCTACGCACTCTCGATTCGCATTCCGGATTCCGAAACGTATGTGTCTTGAAGCGTATTATTGCACACTGAGGATGTAGATGTTATAAAGAGATCGTTTTTTGAGTAAATTGGAAGGAAACTTCGTAGAATCGGAATAGTGCGTATTGATACATTTTATATATTACAATATGCAAGATATATGTATGCATTTGCTGTATCTTTAAGAAACACATATATCCCTCAGATCTATGCGTTCTCAGGCTTTTTCAAATCTTCTTTTCCATTCTTATATTCTACAAATAATATTCTGCTGAAGTACAACCGTAACGTCAGTGAGACATGACCATTTCCGTGAAATAAATCAAGCCCGAGTCTTCGAGGTGAGCGCAAAGCGAGCTCATCGTTCGCTCTATTTCGAAGTCGATGTTCCGGAAAATGTAAAGAAATTCACGCTGGAATTTTTCCACGACTGGTGAATCTCTTTTGACCTTTCGCGCGACAAAATTCAACGAGAAAATGATTTTCGGGGCGTCGCGGGCTGTGCAAAAATAATTGAGTCGGCGAGAGTGTCGCGTATTCCCTTTCGTGTCGTTATAAAATGTTTTAACTACCTTCGGCGAGATCAACGAAAATTGCGCACGTTGCTGGGCTGCGCGCAATTTGTTTGTGAAGTCGTGTCGAAAAAATGTATCCTCGACGTGGATTCAGTATTGAAGTTTTTAAAGCGGAAACCGAATTTAATTGGCAGACAAAAATATTTTGATTATCTTGTATCATATATGAGATTACTGCTTTTATTATTTCTGATTGTAAATGTTTCCATATTTATTTAGCACTCTTCTTTTTCTCTGTATCGCAATATAGTAAAAAAATTTTTCAGATAATTTTATCGAAAGTGATGTGACAGAAAATAGAGAAAAACAGAAAAAAATAGAGAAAGACAGATATTATTAAAACAAGAAATTAAAAGCTTTTTCTATTTGTTAGTTTTTTTCTTACGATTGAATTATTTGCAAATTATACTTGTGTGAGTTTACAATTAAAACATGTATGATTATGATTCTGCTAAGCAAATAGCTATATATACACCTCTAAAAAAAATCTGTGAAAAGCGTACTAAAATTATAACAGCCAATATATCATATTTAATATATCATATTGTTTTACCCATCGATATTTTATTATTTGAAATACTTCGATTTTGCAGTAGCGTTTTATTCCAGTTTTTATTGTGATATCTCATAGTTAATTCGTTATAGCTATAATATTTTTTAAAAAATATGCAAATATTTATAAAATTTAAGTCTCTTCGATATACACGATGGAAACCATCGTTTTTATGATTATTTTATTTCGAATAACCCGACATTATGAAACATCTGCATTCGGACTCGGCTTAGTTCGGCTATATTCAAATGGAATATCGAATACTCGAAACCGTCGGCTACTCGCACGTTTCTGATATCCTCATTCTTCGAATGAAAGCTAGGATCGATCGGCGTTTACCCAAGTAATCCTGCACGACGTTTATTCAATTTGATCGCAAGGTACGGTAGCGCGACGTGTGCGTTACGTCGGACGATCCAATTAATAGTTCAATTAAATAAACCGATAATTGCCTGAAAATGGAATATAGCCGCTGAATATTGGATCTTCCGGTTTCTCATATTCATTATTCTCCATCCTCGGCACGGCAGTACTCGCGGAGATTGCGGACATATTCGTACACAGGCATAGTATTCGACACATAGGCATAGTTCTGCATATGTACAATATGGTCTCTTATTTTCCAATGCCCGAGTTATATAAATGTGTTACAAGCAATGCGATAACTTTTGCGTTATCATCTTGCCATGGTTATTGCATTCTTAATACTTAGATATAAAAAAAATATGATTAAACTTCAAAGATATGTTAAAAATAATAATGCGATTAAAATAAATAATGCGATAGTACTTTTTTATTAAATTAAAGCAGAATTCTATTTGAAGATTTTAAGATTTCTCTACATGATATTTGATGTGCCCGAAATAATTCTATTGGATCTTTCAAGAAAATATTCCGTCCAAAAAAAGTCCAAGCGACGACGAAACACGATGAACTCCCGGCGAACACCCGGTATCAGTGCGCTCTAATGCGCACATCCTCGCATGGCTGTGCGTCAAAACGCGGACGGAAGACGCTGTATAATGTGTGTGCCGTGGCAATATTACGTGTATTAGTCATTGCAAACAGGGACCGTGCCGTCTACGTCGGACGTGTGCACGCAAGCATGATACACTACGACAGGGCAACACGCGTGCACGCGATATGCATACACGACGTAAGTACGTGCGATTACGTAAGCTTGAGTCACGATGCATTCTCGGCGTCTGGCGCGGTTTTTTAACTCACGAGATATTTACCATACAGGCGGTTTCTTTTAGAAGAGATGTAGTAAATCAAACCGAACGGAAATTTTGTCGGTCTCCGTAAAACTTCGTATTCCCTTTTGAGAACCGGCAAAAATAATTTTGTTTCTGTTTGGACAGAAAGCTGTCAGATGGGCGAAGGTAAAAAAAAAAAAAAAAATATCACGAGATGTTAATAAACTTTTTGTATAATAAAAGGAGTTTTAATTTTATTAATTATTTTCGTTGTGACAAAAAATTTTTGTGCTGATAGTAGATTGGATAACTTACTTAATGTATTAAAATATAATTAGTTATGTGCAGCGATTATTATTATACACTCTATATAATATATTCTAGAATTTAATATCAATTTTTTTGTGGTAATATTATGGATTACGATCATTTATCTTTTTAATTTTCGTCAATATCTCGGTGATATATATGTTTCCTCTTCAAAAAGAAAAAAAGCCCCCTATTCTCCAAAAAGAGGGACAAACTTCGCTTCTATACGCGCTATCGCACCAACTAGCATTTTGTAAACGCCGGCTGAGCGACTTTAAACTTTTATCTCGCTGCAATTTTCCGGCCGCGTCGCAACGTAAAAGGCAGCTTCGAGCAAAGCGGAGCTCTCCCGACGAGCGCAAAAAGTCGCTGTAAAAAGGAAGAAGTGCGAAAGAGAACGCAGTGCGTTTACAAGATTACGTCGCAGCACTCAAGGGAGATGAGACGGAGGGAGAAGAAAAACTGTCCGGTCGTGGAAGTTAACATCTTCCGGAGTTAAACGAGCCACCGCCACAACTTGAAGCCACAGATTTACGCAATTCACTCTTCATAATCGCCTCGGATGAATAATCCAAACGATATTGGAAAATGCTCATTTGTCACGTTAGAAGCAAATCTATATTTGCAGAATTGAAAGTGCGAAGAATTGATTATAGATATATACCTTGGATGATTTAATCGCAATGATTACGCTGCGGAATTAAATTTGATCGGATATTATGTATATAATATTTTGTTGGAGACCATTTCCCTAAAGGAAAAGAATTTCTGGCTTGTGTATTTGTATATGCAGATACGTGTAGAAAAAAATGTTGGTCACAATATTTTTTGTCACACACCTTTATCGGTATATATCTTGTCGCAATATGTCGGATCTTCCTGAAATTGAAATTGTTACTTTTATCCTCACATTCTTCTTTTTTAAAAAAAAGTCATCAAAATTCGGAACAGTCTGTCAGAGATTTTGTTTTTTCACCGGAAATTTTTTTTCAAAAGTGGAGATTCCAATCGAAAACCAGAGAGATAACCAACCATGCTTATAACTCGAGGATTATTGAAAAAAATCCTCTAAATTATTTAGACAATAATTTAAAAGAAAATCCATGACTTTTATAACGTCACATATGACAATCTAACTGAGGGCTTTTATTTTTTGCAGAATTTTGTAGAATTTTTTTCAAAATTTAAAAATATTTATATCGTTATGTGTTTTACGTTTAAACGATCAAAGTGATACGAAAATGAGCGTATCTTTAATAAAATATTTAGCATATGAATACACAAAGAAATTTTGTTGTTCATATTACTTATTTTATATTTAACTTTTAAATATCAGTTCTGAATAATACCCACGCTGTGACAGATATTTCTCGAGCGGGATTAGAGTTCGCGAGGATTAAATTTAATTGTTCTCGAACAATTAAGAATCGTGCGAATCGCTGTACAAGTGACATGAGAACTTACGTCTCTCATCCTTCCTACTAAAAAAAAGGATGTCTACTTATGCCGTGTCTCGTTCATTGTCTGAAGCTAATCCTCCTGGCCGAGGCATAGTTTGCCTCGCGGAGCCAAGAGTCATTTGTGCCGTGCGGAGGAGAAAAAGCGCGGGAGGAAAAGAGAAGACGTCGCGAGAGAGACGGGACGATAGAGAGGACAGGGAGGATCAGAGAGCGGCGCTCTTGCCTCTCCAGTCACGTGTTCGCCCACACTCATTCATTTGTTCGGCGGCAGAGGTGCTCAACCTACAATGCGAAATCCCGGACGACCACCCACTTTGTGCGTTGGGCGTCCCGGGACTTCTCGTATATGGGTCGTGTGTCTCTCGCATTGTACATACGCGCGGCTCTCGTGCACGCGGCGCAACACAGCGACTCTCACAACTGGCGCCGACATCTGTCAGGACGAGCCGCATTATCTCGTTACGGTCCAGCAAAAATCTATGCATTACGTAATTCGCGTTATTAGACCTAGCTAGTAACGGCCTTGCTGCAATATTTAGAACATTCGAGAAGCTTGAGTGATCCCTTCAGTTTAAACAACGTCGACCTCGCTGTTCCACCGGTTTCCTTCTCTTCGAGTTTCGCATGCCAGGCCTTGATAACAAATGCACGCGCAGCGGTGAAAAGTAGCTGTAATATAAGATTGCGAACCGTACGACTCAATTCCGTGAAGTAACGAATTCGGTATTCTTCTCTCTTCCCTTCTCTTTCCTCTTTTCTTCATTCATTATTTTCTCCTTCCTACCACCGTTTCCTTTTTCGTCTTCTCTTTTCCGCCATTTCTTTTTCTCCATTCTCTTTTTTTCTTTCGTGGCAAAAATCTCTTAGTTTCTTTTGTTTCTCCGCAATACGAAAAAATTGGCCGACGGTTTTTATTATGGGAAATGCAGAGCTGAAAAAACAAATTCACTTCGTTAAAATATCTAATAATGTCACGGACATTGCAATTGAAAATAATTGATAGAATTTATTGAAAAGTCTCAGCTGATAGAAAAGAGCAGCAGCAATTTCCATGAGAGATAACAAGACATTCTGATTGTACAACGTAGATAAATTAGATGAGTCAGTTCGTTAATGACAGATTAAAGATCAAATTGCTGTGTGGCGTGAAACTGCGGAATAATCCAAGGCGAGTCAACGTTTCTGATAATCAAGTAATTACGACAGGACAAATGAATTCTAATCTCCGTTGTTCGTCATACTAACTATGTATTTTTTTCTTTCTGTTGCAGGTGAGTTGCCATTTTCGTAAATCACTGCGCGCGAAGCCACGAAGGCACCGTAATCTCGGTGAGTTTGTATTCGTTCCGATCTTGTTACGCGAGGTGCAATGACGTGATTTAATCGGCGTTAAAGACGCACGGAAACCAGAGAAAGGCTAAGAATAAGAGAAAAAGAGGAGGGAAGGGAAAAGGTCGAGGACGCGTTCTCGCGAGACATGAAAAACTAAATGGGACGGGAGATCTTGACGCTCTGGGGCGCGTGCGCGATTTATCGGAAGGACGAGGAAGAGAGGATAGATTGATCGAAATGTAATTCACGTTGACGCCAGCGTCAAGGTGTTTGCTGACCAACTCAAATTTAATTATTCGTAATCTTATTTGCATTTTCGTACGACGTCTCAAAGAGCATCGCGAATAGCATTATCAAGCTGGTACAGAGCCTTAGTTGGTACAGGGATAAATTTAACCCTTATCTTTCGATAATAGCATCTTACCATCGACATAATATAGATAGACGGAGCAGGATTTGAAGCGTTTCAGATCTTCTCATCTCCATCTCGCTAAATATAGTCGTATATATGTGATCCCCGTTAGACGACGTTTATATTACTAGGAAGCGTGTAAAATTATTATATATTTTTTTATTAGAAGAGAATATGGATAAAGATCTTCTTTGATCTGTCTGGCGTGTAGATCAGAAATACATATCTAAGCAGCTATTAATATATTCTGAATAATCAACAGATTTTAAACATATTTACGAGTACATATACATATCAGTACGAGTAAAAATATTTTTCCTTAGAATACCAAACGTAATTAAAATAATGAAAGTATAATATGATATACAATAATTTAATGATTTACAATTTAATACATCTTTTTCTTTTCTTGTTAATCTTTGTTTTTAAAAATAATTTTGGAATTATTTTCGGAGAGAGCTTGCTCTCATTGACATCGGATCGATGGTTTGCTTGAAAATTATCTTATTTATCCTCCATTTTGTACACATGTATTTTTAAGTTTATCCAACGAGGTAGTGGATAAATTACATATATATAGTAAGAAAACTATGTGAATGTGTGTAAGTTTGTAGGAGGAAGCGTACTGAATAGGATACCTTCATGGGTCTTTAACCTTTGCACGTGCGCACCGCGAAGATACTGGCGGCAAATGCGGTAGATTTCCGACGGCGATTGCCGCTGCCCTTAAGCCACCGTCGTGAACTGAAACTCGTGCAACGCGTGGCGACTCATAATCAAAGTTAAATGGGGCAAAAATCGTTCCGCGGGAAACACGATAAAGGTGCCTTGATTCGCGGTCCGATATATATATATATATATATATATATCTACTTGTTTGCCCTTGTAAGAGGCGTGATTTCGACGACGATGATGACGATGACAACCTGAAGAGATCTTCACTAGACGCTGAAGCGAAGGGTAAAAATATAAAGAGAAAGAGAAAATAAGGGAGCGGCAGAGACCGGTAGGGAACTCTTTTCTTCTCGAAAGGACAGAGATTCCTCTGGAGACCCCTTGATCGGAGGAACTTCGTTGTTCTTTCGAATCACCCTCGTCTCGTTCGAAAACGATAATGGAGTCTCCCAATTTATCGTATCAGAAACCGTGCGATCGGCGGCACGTTGTGTGTATCATTATTTACACGACTATTCGCGAGCATGGATACTCCGGGATACTCGAGATCTCAGGGTTGTCTCCGTAGGGAACGTTATAGTTCTTTCCGAGAAAGTTTGTCCTACGTTAAGAGTTCTAATCTAATCCTTACACGAAGCATCCTGAAAGTAAGATATTTTATCTAGCAACTTTGTTAACATAACAATCGTTAGGATGTTAATAATTTTCGAACAACAAACTGTCTTTACGCAAAAGATCTTTATGTACGCGAATTAATCTTTAAGAAACTAAAGTATTATTAATTTAAAAGCCATTGTGTCGAATTAAATATTTTCAAATTAATGTCACAGAAGGACTAAAGCAACATGTGCCGTTATTTATAAAACTTCGGTTTTCGCAAAATTCTTTATTTTGACGCATTTCCTTGTATTTCATAACACATGGCTTCTGTGATGCAAACGCAAGTTTACGCGTTGAAACTCACATCGTGAGTTATATTTCAATGTCTCGTTCTCGGCGAGAAACACGATGCTCGCGTCGCGACTTAAAATCTCGCTCGAAATCGTGTTTCAACAATCGCCGTATCAAGAAACTGTTTTATGAGAGATCGGATTGCAGTTTCATGGGATATATGCTTTTCGTTCAAAGCGAGAAACTTTGAATCGAAACACGGATTCACGATGTCCACACATATATACGTTGCATAATATTAAAATATTAAATGCCATATAAATATTATACCGACGGAGCGTTTGTATTAAATTATCCTTGAAAGTGTATTATATGATTTATAAAATTATCGGTTTCTAGACGGTAATTCGCAATAGAACCCAAATAATTAAATTTTAAATTAACGCGACTCGGTAAAATAATAAATAATAATTACACGATTTAACACTAACTATAAATAACAAGTAATAATAATTACGTCTAAATATTTGATGTTTGTCTGGATATTTTTTCAATACATATTGCATTACGGGCATTACATATTTTATTCCGAAGATTAAAATCAGTATAATTTACTGATATCGGATTTCGATGGCGTGGCCACATGAAAATGATCTCCGTAATTGTTCGGGACGGGGTGGGAAACGCGACAATTGGCGCGGAGAAATATTTTTCTTTTCTGTGTTTCGCAACGTTTCGAAAATCGAACTCATGCAATCGAAATCATGCAATTTTCAGTCTACGTTTCATAGCAACACGCGTGACGGCGTGTAGGTATGCCTTCGTGTATCGATGACGGTCACGCGCGCGGGGGGGAGGGGGGGCGGAGTGCGGCATGCGATGCGCCCACGTGTATGTACGCGCGTGCACGCCTACACCGATTGCGCGCATATCTGATCACGCGGAACGGCAGCGTGCATCCGAATGCATTTCAACGGCCTTCCTTGTTGCCGATCTGCCGGTCGAATTGAGCCTTTGATACGTTTTGGAACTCGAAACGTTACGTGCGCGCGCGTATCGTAAAGGGTCAACGTATGTTTTGACATACGATTCACTTTTGTTCACACTAGACTTATTAAATTTGACTGCAGCTGAAATTTGGTACGAATTTCACGACGTTGAAGTTACAATGTGTTCAAATTCAACGAACCTTTGACCTAGCTTGATACGTCGTGTCGGAGTGTCAAATTATTAAAAGCTTATAATTTATCAAGATTTTTTCGCGAGATTATATTATCGCGTTGGAAACAAGAGTTTGGTAACAACTGCGCACAGCGACAAGCAGAGAAAGCTATGCCAATCAAAGTTGCAAATAGATTTTAATGGATTACAATTGGATATAAATAAATTAAAACAAATTCTCTGACAAATTATGAATATAGCTTTAAACGCATGCATACGCAATATTATTAGACGACACTGCATAATTAGTTATGTTAGTAGTAAAATATAAATCTGCTAAATTTAATAGTTAACCTGAACTACATCTTCCAATAATTATAACAATAATAAAATATTATATAACACGTAATACTTTATTACTCCAATTTTCGGGGGCCATCATTTTATTGTTATAAAAATATATATGGTCAAACGTAAAGAGAAAGTCAACAAATTATTAACAGATAGCTGCACATAAATTCTACTATTCTCTCTTCTAAAAAAAAAATAGGTCGTGAATCGTATCGTGAAATAAAGTATTATCGGTGCTCAACAAAGAAATTTGCCGCCCACGCCGCCCGTGTTGTTCCTCGTCTGGAAAACAAACGCGAGGCGCGCATCGAGAACGCGGCTCGGATGCTCCACGTTGACCTCGAGGGAAACGTGATGCACTCGGTAGCCATTATAGCGCGATGAACCGCGGTGCTGCTGCAAGGAGTACCACTAAATAACTCGTTGCAGCGGCGAATCAAAGGAGTGCGCGGGTGTTTTCGCAGCGATCATCTTTCCGATCTTGCCCAGTCACTACGTTTCCTTCGGCGAATTAGTCTTCGTCAGAATGCAGCGGAGCAAATATGAGAAATATTGCCCTTCGTTCATGAACCTTTTCCCACGCAATTTACCTTCAGCTATTTCTGATTTCTTTTTTTCATCTCCATAAATCGCTATTGTGTATATCGCTAAAAGGAGATAAAGGTTTCGAAAAATGTACATGTCACATTATTAGGCTGTTGCATATGAAATGTCGATACTGTATCAACAACAGTCTTCGAATTTTGCTTTTGATGCAAAATCGATATTTAATTTCGGGGGAATTAAATGTATTTTATTAAAATAATATGGGTGTTACATTCTTTGCATTTTGCCAATGAGAAATTAATTTTATAATCCTATTTAATAAAATCCAGGAATTTCCCAAGCTAAATTAGTTTTTTCTACGGTGTAATCTATATGCCATTGTACTGCATATTTTGAATTATTATTTATTTTTTAAATATAAGAATTTGTGTGTTTCCTGGATATATTTTTACATATTTTATTCAATAAAAGAAGGTGTTAAAAAAAAGATTAATTAAAAAGTTACAGAGTTAAAGAGTTATACTGGTAACATTTAGTTTTCATAATTTCATCATGTCTTTTTCTGAAGTTGACTATTTTGTTTATAACAATAAGAATTTTTAATTTCAACTTTTAGTTTAAAGATTTTATTAAGTATTAAATATTTCTCTTTCTCTGAAAGTCGTAGAATAAGTCGAATATTTTTATCGAATAAAGTTTTATTGTTAAATATTCAATAACGACTTGAATGCGGATTGAAAGCAAAGTACAGGCATTGACAATGCTACATCGACCAAGATCGATAAATTAACTTGATAGCTCGAGTTATGGGAGTGTAGTCACTCGAATACGAGTTCGACGTCGACCTAAAGAACGGCGAGCGGTACTTAGGTACATATCTTATTCAGAAAGCATCGTAACTTGCCGTGAAACGTCCATTAAATTATGGTCGCCGCAGATGTTACGTACTTAGATCATAATTCTCGTTTAGATAATGACTGCTTCTATCGCTGCAAGAAAAGGTGATTGTGAATAATAAGCCTGATTTATAATATAATAGTAATAATAATAGCAATTGTACATATTTGTATTGCTAGTTTACATTTACCTCTTTTCGAAATGTTATTTATTAATAAATTGAAAATGCGCTTTGCTCTTAGAAGATTATAAGAAAATTATATTTTTTAGGATATTTTATGTCAAACTGACAAAATTATATACATATATCAAATCAAATTTTTACTGAAAAGAAGTGGAATTAAATTAGTAGTCCTTGGATCAAAGGAGAGCACTTTAATCCGATTCGGAAAAGTAACAATAAACTAATTAATAAAAGTAACAGAAGCTTTCTAAAAACAAGTAACGTGTAATATGTAATAAGTGAATATTAGTATATGCGTGGCTTCTCTGTCGGCCTGTCAACTGATTTACCACCCTTACGTAAGCCAGGTAGTATCTAGTGTTGTTTAGCGTTGTATAATTGACATTATCGATTCCATACCTGTTCAATTCAGCTGCCGTTTTGTCATTTACGTTTCCGCGCATTTGCCGCATTTGTTCGACGCGGATTCGCGCGGCGGCATTTACGAATCAGAGCTTCGCAAAAGCAAATTCTCCGTAAATCAGCGTTTGCGTGGCTGATCGACCGCGCGTGCAAACGTATCGCGCGGTGCGCACGTTGGAATTGTTTTCAGCGACAATAACATTCTCGATTATTTATTCACCGCTGGAAAATGAATCGGCGTAATCCGTCGAATTTTATCTTTCTGGACGAGCAACGAGATTAAATCGCTCTTTGCGCGTTTTCGCCGTCGCTGTCCGCTATTGTTTAACATACTGGCGACCACGCGCTACATATGATAATCGATAGTCGCTCTGTATGATTAATACTCTGTGATTAATATTCATCTCTTGTTAAATATATATAATCGCGATATTGTTATCTATATCACAATGGTACGGAGGACAAAAAATACGTCAGCACTTTTAAACAATCATTTTAAATACTTGAAAATAATTGTTATCAACTATTAGACATTTATGATAACAACTTAGCGATACTAAGATATTTTATTGTTACTTCAGTGAATTATTATTAATTGATATCATTGATAATGTTTTCATGCGAGCGAAATATTTTTTGAGCAATATGATCGCCATACTTTTCTCGGTGATGTACCTGATGAAACATTGCGAAGGAAGAGCCGTATTGCGATCGATGCATGGCAATTACACGGTACATGGCTCTTGCAATAATTTTCATTTTTTGAGGGGATAATCTATATTCGATAACCACGCGAGTTCCAATCCGTTCCGATATCGTAATGCCGATCACTTTTCGCTTGAGGTGGTATCGATCCGACCAGGTACCAGCACGTTTCTTGGAATTATATGCTGTTTTACTCGAGGAATTCTAGTAAAGTAGGAAAAAGAGTACTGACCTGGCGTATAGAATTGTACTGCAAAGTGTGACTATTAAGATACCAATAATAATAAAAGTTGCCATTGAGAAAATATTCTGATTTATAATTTGTTGCTTGATATGTTTGAACACACTTATTGTAACATAATATGCATTTATATTAAAGTATCACATCTAACGTAATTTTTATTTTTTATATTTTTTATGATATTAAATTAAATTAAATTTATGATATTAAATTAAAAATTATATATTTCATTAAACTTTGTTAAATCCAAAGCCACATATAGATTAATGATTGGAAGCACTGTTATTTTCTTTTTATTCGAAGCTATCACTTTACACAGAGATTTTACATTTTTATGATATTATTGTTATGATTTATTATACAGAAATATTTATTTTATCGCATAGAAATATAATTAAATTACGTTCTTTCTAACATGACTATGGAAATATTTATCTCTGTGGACTTACTCTTTCTCATTTTCGTAGTTAATTCTTATCAGCAAGCTATCGAAGGCTTATGGCTCATAGCAGAACGTAAAGTGGTGAAGCGATAAAAATTCAGCCCGCGTTGCATAGAGATCGGCAACGGCGGAAGAGGGAAGAGAACCCGTCGCGATCCTCCTCTGCCGTGGCGGCGTCATTTACGACGTTTAAAAACTCGTTAAAAACTTGGCCGATGCGAGCATAGATCCGTCAGCGTTTAAAAGGCAGCCGTACCCCTTCTTTGCCCCCTCCTCCCGTCCGCATCGGGATTATGAAAGTTTGATAAGGCGATAAATAATTATCCGCGAACCCATCGCGAGCTCCGACGTAACTTTTGAGTTACTCCAACAGTTTCGTGCCGCCTTCCCCAACCTGCGCCTCCCCTTTTCTCACATCCTTCCGTATCCTCTGTCCATCCCTTTCTCCCATTTGCTCTCTCCCTTTTCTCTTTTCCGCCGAACCTTTGCTCGCCCTGTTCTTCTCCACTATTTCATTTGCTTTCTTTTTCTTCGATCTCACCGTCAAACTTTCGAACCCTGCCTGTACGGCTGGCTCTACCAGATCGTATGAAGTTGGAACGGAGGGCACAAGGACGATAGAACTCGTTGTGCACCGTACGTCCCATGTCGACGTCGGCGATATTCGCCTGTCGTATCCATACCGCACCTCGTCCCTTCGAGCTTTACGGGCTGCTATCGAGCTTCGTGACCGGGAACCTGAGTCGGGCCGCATGTGGATTTTTGGTTCCCTTGTCGGGGGGGGGGGGGGAACGACCTGAGTTCGCCTGACATCCGGGTTGCCATCGCCCTTATATGGTGCACCTTATACGTACAGTGACCATACGTTTTGGATTTTTCGGAAACGTCCCGCGTTTAGACGGTATTGAAGCGATTTCTTTTTAGAGGCATAAAAATGCAAACGTTCAAGAATATCGCGTGTGCTTTTTACTCTTTTTTATGTACTGTAACTCTAAAATTCAATAACGTGCAACGTTGTATGGTCTAACGGTATAAAACGTTCCTGTAGTTGGCGCAGGCATAAGTAGATGGATGTTCAACTTGATTTGATTTTATTTTCATTTTCACATCTTTTTTTTTTTTTTTTTTTTATAAAAGAGTTTGCGAACTGATCGATGTATTTCCAATGATGTATGATGTAGTTAAAAACAATAAAAAATAGATCGCTACATGTGTGTCTTCAATTGTTCGCTTTAAAAGTTGTTATAATATATTTGGTAATTGGTCTAAATAATTCCAATCTTTAAACAAATAAGAAATCGGTTTTTCTTTGTATTTCTCTTTTAATAATATATTATTTTTCCTAATATCATTAAGTTTCTTAATAAGTTATAATCTTCTCAATTTTTATTATCAATTGAACTAATTTGGATGTAATTAACAGATATATCCATTTCCTCTGTGGTTTCATTTAAATGTTTCGAGATTAGCTTTCCCGCTGTACGGATTAACATTGGCAGGAGAAATAATGCAGGCATCTTAGGACAACGAGCAAGGGTATGTTGGAGAACCAGCTGGGGAGTAAAATCGTTGCATCGGTAATGGCGGCCATTGTGGGTGGATGCGAGTCGTCGTCCTCGTGTTCGTCCTATCATTCGCCGTTCGGTGCGTATTTTGGGGTCCGCTATCGGTCGGCACAGGGTAGTAGTAGGTAACTCCCGGATTATGCAGGGTCGCGGGGGATGGGAAGGAGAGAATGGATCCCGTATGCACTTGTACATACATGTGCATGCAGTCGCGCGAGGAGCGGAGAGATGGAACGATCAGTAACGGAGGCGAAAGCTCTATTTTAAAAGAGCCTGAAAGATTTGTAAATTTACCCGAACGAAAAATAGGCCTTAGTTTTTATAATCATTCCATCGTATTTACTACAATAATCTTTGCGCGACGAACAAATTAATTTATTTTATGTTTTGCATTATTCTAAATACGTCTTGTTTATGGTATTTCCTGGAACATATTTGCACAAATATCTTTGCACAAATATGATCGCGCTTCTTTTTAGTATAATTCAGAAGAAAAAAATTAACCTGTAGAAAATGTATAAAATGATATTTTACCGAGCCTACGTAATACAGTAAATAATAGACGATAACGTAGATGTTTTATTAGTTTTCTTTTAGTTGCTAAAAATTTTATGAAATATACATCGTAATGTGACACTGATATTTTTATTTTATGGCGTCTTGAACACTGCGAAAAGTGACGACAGTTTATCCGTATAATCGCAGTTAGACATCACTGTGTGCCACTCGTTGCAGCGAAGAGACCCGTTATATGACGGAGTCGCCGTCATGGAGCTTCGGGCACGAGGGACAATTTATATGCTAATTTATATGCGCTTAATAACGATGTCCGACGGTGCTTACCGACACGCCCTGCGGGCGGTGCCTGGCGATTAAATCGATTCGAACGGTGCTGCTATATAGGCGATCCAGTTGTCATTGCTCCAATTATCCGTCTTGCATTCGCGGCGAGTTTGTTTCGATTCTCGGAGGGTCAGTTGCAGCGACGGCTTTCGTTGTTTGCTTATCCCGCTGGCAAGTTCTTTTCATTTACGTAATCTCCAGGTCTTGTAATATAAGAACAGTTTTACCACGTCCACTTTGATATCATATATGTCTTAATTTCAAACGTTTAAGCCAGATTTAATTATAAGAAGATATTTGAAGTTATAAAAATCGAATGTAGAACTTTTTGTTTTATATATAATTTTAAAAGGTGGTTTATATTATGATGTCTAAAAGAGACACTCGAATATTTAATGTAAGATGATGCTGAAATTTAATATATAGTCACACCTGTTTAAGTAAAAAAAAAAAAAATAAAAAAAGGAAAAAATATGATTAAAGTATCATTTTGATGATGATTTTGATGATTTTCAAGTTTGAAATTTTTTGAGACAAAGTTAGTGCTTTGGGTATTGGACTTAGAAGCTCGAGAATTATAATTTATATTGCACGCGCTAGCGGACTAGCCAACAGCTGCAGATTCCGGATATACAAGGACCATCGGACTGTTACCAGGACATAGTTTCATCAAGAGTTTTCATAATGAATGCCGCGCACTGGAAGACATCGCTCTTCGAGAAGTTATGAAAGTTTAACACGTCAGAACTCGAGCTCTGATTGAATAGTAACACGTTTAACTCTCCCTTTTGTCTCTTTCTCGTTGTACTATTCCTTTTTTTTTTCTTTAAAAATGCATTATCGAGCTTTTGGAATATTTAGGTTTAATGTTGAAACACATCGCCACTTTATTAATTTTTTTACTTTGATAATTCCGGAGCATCTGATGTTTTAATTTATTCGAAAGTTATAGATTTTTAATTTAAATTGATAAATCAATTTTATACACAATGAAAATCGAGAAAGACAAAACGAAATTAATATTTCGATATTTTGATATTTGTATTTAATAAATATCGTTTGCAAATTGCGCAAAAGGACGATCTGTTTTTTTTTTAAAAAGGTAGGTTAATTTAACGTATTTTACGATATCCACGCATTTCCAACTATAAGCAAGCTATTCGAGAGAATGAATAATGATATTTAAATAATTTTACGTTTTTTTTTCCTTCACCTCTCTCTCTTCCTCATTGCTTTTCCAGTCTGTGCCTGACCAATAAGCGGATCAAAAGCATCCTTTGACTGCGGCGCTCGCGCGTTTCCTCGTCGCTCGCCAGTTTATTAACTACGGACGAGAAGGCGAAGGGCTTCGTACTCGGAAGTGACGAAAGTATAGCCGTTAACCCTCTATCGATTTTCTATCTCGCCGACGAGACCGGTCCTGACCTCAGGGCACGCAACACCCCGACGCCGATTTATTTAACCGGTGCACGTCCGCGCGGTGTAAAATGTTTCCGCGCGAAACACACGGGATATCCGCGATAACCGTTTCTCCTTGCGTTTACGCAAAGGAATCGTGGTTACAGCTAGTATTTTCGGGGATTTCCGTGTAAAACGTTCGCGCCAATCCACTTCCCCGCATTTAGATCTAGCTGCCAGTTAGCTTAAAATGTATTTGGAATAAATGTTTATTCTGCATCTGCCACTACGATTTCTGAGAAAGATCGTACCACGTACTCTACTTGGCATTTGGCAAATGTGCCGCTTTTACATATTATTTTTCAAATGAGTGAGTAGGTAAATAAATGTTTAATTGAAAAGGTTACATTGATATTGATTAATAATTGACAGAATGAATACGGCGCGATACGTATCTATCCTGTGAATATTTTGTAAATAAATGATTATAACTTGTACCTTCGCCAAACTAATCCCTCGATTTTGTTTATCAATGCGTAAATTTATTTAAAATTTTACTATACTATACTATATCTCTTTTATAACTGTGAAATGTGAATGTTCTGAAACTATGAAATATTACGTAATACAAAAGCGCGAGATTAAAATTTTTCCGCAGTCCCGAATATTTTTTTAATGACTCTTTTAACATTCCCGACTATTTATGATTTATTATATATAGCTTATGACGATACATGTGGCAATTTTTTCGAAAAAGTTCCGGGCGTATAAGATCGGAGTATTTTTCCATTTATTTTTATTATAGTTGACAGAACGAGCAATTAAAATCCGAGGGAAAAACTGCGAGGTAACATGTCATTCGAGGAGAATTGCAATATTGTGCACCTCTACCTGGTATACTTGAGCCGTTCATGTCCCGTGCAGTATACACAGACGAGTCTCGCGTTCAAAGAATGCTGAGGATGTTTGCCGAGCCGAGGCTGAGCGCGAGCAAACGGTGTACCTAATCCATCGGCCGTGAGACCTTGCTCGCGGTCTAGGTGCTCGCTCGTATGTACATATATATATATATATATATATATACAACCGAGGACGCAGATAATACATGATGTTCGAGTGCACGCGAGAAAACTGGCCGTGGGTAACCGAGAGAGAGTGTGATGAACCCTGGACGGGAGGAGAGCGTATGAACAGCTTTCTCACCGAATCAAAGACGCGGAAGTCCGACCGTCTCTCGTATTTTTTTTCTCGATACCGTTGAGTCTCAGTGATAGAATATTCTACTATCAATGCGCACAGTGTAGGAGGTATAAAGTGGGCGAATCTGTGATACTAGAATTTTGCGGTTTATTTTTACTTATATTTGTTCCTTGTTGTCCATTGTGATGTTCTTATTTGAAAAGAAATTACGTCGATTTTCGAGAATTTTTACAGTAACAATAAATTCGGTATAAAAAAGTTTTAATTAAAGAGAGGAACGAATGGAGATTATAGGTTGAAATTGAAAAATTAAATTTTGTTTGTTTGTGTTTGAACTTAATTCAGGTACTTTTTAACTTTTAATTACAGTAATTTGAATGTTAAACATTCAAACTTTGGGATTGAAATAACCATCTCCTCATTTCGATGTCTGCTACGTACTTTAACTACAAATTGTTTTGCTAATTCAGTAATTCAATAATCGTTGGACTTTTATAAACGAAAATTTTTTCGAAACTAAAGCAGCTTTTCTGTCTGGCACAATATTGATTCTCTTGTAATTGTGGAATATTTATCTTCACTTTTTAAATCCGAATAGAAAATGTAAGCACTAACTGACAAGAATAAACTCGGTTATCGAATGATAAGGGTATTACGGATATCGCGTAACTATGCGAACACATTCAGCCTCACAGATAATTTAAGCGTCGATATAGATTTCGTACAAGAACGAAACGGTCAACAATAGTTTCCGGAACATGCTTGTTAAGAAAGACACGTCACAGTGGGTTATCACATCGGGATCATTATGGGTCTTGACCGCGTTGGATTACTTGTTCTTGCATATTTATTTTTTTCCTTTGTACATTGCTCTCTCGAAAAGATCGGAGATTGCTTAACTTGGAAATATAAGTTTTTCTTTTTTTTATAAATTTTATACATATACAATATTAAAAATTTATCTCTACTTATTTAACAAGCATTAATAACAAAGATATATTAGAGCGCAAAGTTAATATAATAAATACTAACTTTTTAATATTTTTATCAAAGATTTATCTAACATTGTTCATACCTTTGTCTCTTTTCTATTTTATCATCTGCATTTTTCAGATCTCTTCTCTTTTCCGTTTTCTTTTTTTGCTCGATTACTATATTTTCGTTCTGGCTCATTTTCATCTTCCCGCTTCCCGTTTCGACGCAAATTACGCAAGAGATGGACTCATTATTCGAACTAGAAGCGCTCCTGATGGCCGCGCGTCGGGCATCTCTTCCCCTTCGTACGAAGTGTGTATGATGCAACGCGTATGCGACGCGATGCAACGCGTAACCGCAACGCGCCAATCCGCCTCCGTAATCTCGTCTGTCTCGCGCCGGCGAGTTCCGCCGGCGCGAATAGCATTTGCCGGATAGAGGATAAATGGCAGCACTTTGGAGTACGACACATTTCCATTGTCGCCGTGGCGTTGTAGATTGAAACGACTTGGTGGTTCGTGAGTTATACGCCGACATCGGCCGGGCGCCTCGGTGTCCGATCGCGGTGCCGTCCGATTACAATGTAAATGATTGATTATGCTTACGCGACGATGACAGTCGATAAATCTCGAGGAAGAGCATACGATGTGCCGCGGCGCGTGCACCCTATTGCGTCGCGGAGATCGAAACAGAGGTGAACGGAGTAAAGGATAGGGGCTGTAAGGAAAAAAGTGGGAGACGTTTTATTAATATTACGTGCGACTTTCAATCTAAATAGGCCGTGGGATGTTAAACTGGAGTAAATACACTTTGCACGTTTTAAACGTTTCGTCGTTACGAGGAATAATGAAATAATTAACGGTGCTATAAAATATATATGAACGGCGATATAGAACGGTCATATCGGGAATATTATTTGGTTTATTATTCATTTATTTAGAATATTTGCATTTTAGTTATCAGTCACGGGATTGTCGGATTGGTGCGTGCATGCTGTCTTGCTGGCAGACTTTACGAATGCGGCTTAGGTGTCCATTTTACCATGTCATATCAATCGAATACGATTTCTAATTGATACCTTGTAGCTATTATCTTATCGTTCATTAGTAATGCTTTTATCGGCATATCTTATTTACAGCGATCGGGTTTCGATATTTGAAACTTAGAAATTGTAAATTAAGTTATTGCTCTCCCATTGTCGTGGCCGCGAAGAATACGAAGCGAGAACTCGAAGAGAACGCGTAGACTTTTTTTTTTCCTCTGTGGTGTGTTTAAAACAGTGTATTCATCACTTTGACGTATGATGAATACGGTACTTTGTATCTCATTCACGTTGGTTGCGTGGCTCGGCTCTAATCTCATAAACAGAAACATTCGATTCTTGGTATCATTATGTTGTGCTGACCACAATTTTCAATAACGTCAGCGTGATATCAGTCATTGACGCGGCACATGTAACATCATGATTCTACGTAACGGGTACCGTTCTCTCACACATTTTATCACGTGTCTGCTCATGATCGTTACGCGGTATATAATTTTTTTTAACCGCATCGGAGGGGCGTTTGCTTTCTTCTTTCATTAGTCGGAATGTGGGTATGGAACATTCGCGATCGCTATCGTCTCGTGCGAAACGTTTCTACGAATGATCACGTTGGCGCGGCTCTGTAAGGTTGTAAACCTAGCCCGGCTTAACTTTCAACGGTGTCGGTGTTCCAATCACCCCGGGCAAGACGTAAAGCACGCGGCGTCGTATATTTTATCGCCCCGAACCTCCTGCATTTTCCACTCTACGCGTTACCAGTCGTTATAATTATTCGCGGTATACGCTCCGTACAATATCTTCGGCGTGTCAGACTTCTGAAACACAATATTACGTTAAAAGCCAAACTATCCGGTTTCCCGACACGAGCCTCGCACACTCCGCGAAATCCAAGTCGAATCTATTATTCCCACCGCGTTATTCCAGTAATTGCACGAAGAGATTAAACTCGAGCCAGCGGTCGAAACGGCTCGCGAACGGGTCAGAGAAGCAAAGAACCGAGATATGGTATATAAGAGCGCCCTGCTATTTTAGCCGCGTGGAAGTTAAATTGCAGAATGCATCATCACTCCCGGCCACGTTTTCTCAAATGCCGACGTTATAGTAATATCCATATTTGATAAACCCAAAGAATTCACGTATACGTCGTTACATTTAATGCAAATGTGCACGAGATCGACTATTAAAGTACAACATACTGCATTCTCTGAAAGATGTGGATGTTGCGTTATTAAGGTGCAAACGGAATTTTTTGTTATTCTCGTGCTATTGTGAAAACCACTTACCTGGTAGAGTGTAGTAAAAATGTATATCAACTTGCCATTTGTTGCCACAACAATATACAATAGAAATATTAAATCTGTTATTCTTTTCAACAAATAATTTGTTAAAATAATTATATATAATTAGAATTACATTACCATTTACATGGATTAAATTTAAATTAGACCTTTTTTCTTTTAAATATGAAAAAGTTCAATTTCTCTCTCTTTGAAATTTTTTTTATTAAACAATTAGTCTAGCCTAGATTTCTCTGTCAGTCGCTTATGAAAGCGGATCGATCGGCAAGAATTGGATCGATTTCAATGTTGAAAGACATTGGATAATAAAACCGATGCGCAAACGAGTTTTTTTTCCTCCGTGTGTACATGTGCCCGCGCTTCTACATCGTGTCTAAGTTTTGAGAGAGGCATGTCAACGAGCGCTGATCGGGGTTTTCTGCTGATCCCTTTCGAGAGCCGCGAAGCCTCGCCGTGACGATCCAGCACGAGTGACGACTCGCGTCGTGTCCGGTAATTGCATCGTGCTCGCTCGCTTTTCTGTCCGTCAGGCGGGAGGAGTGACTCCGACAACAAAATGCCTTTCGTCAAAGTAGAGCTACGCCAGCTTTTTCCAGTCGACGATGGCTGCCCCTCCTCGTCCTCGTCGTTCTCCTCGTCCTCCTCGTCCTCCTCGTCCTCCTCCTCCACCTCTTCTTTCTCTTCTATCGCCTTGTCCATCCGTCTAGTGTTGTCTGTGTCCCCTCTTCGTGCTTCGTCCACCAGCTTCGTCTCTGTTAGAGAAGTCCGCTCGATGGATGTCGGCTCGTGCCTCAGGCCCGTGCCATTAATAGCAGATCCTTTAGCGGCAGCATTACCTATCAGAACTACTCCGGGAGCGTGATGAGAGCACGAGGCACTGCGATGTACCCGTTCATCTTAATCCTTCCGTATCACTTTACATAAAGTTATCGATATAATACGCATTTTGCACAGTTATTGCACAGCTATTTGAAACTGAAGTTCAGTTGCTTCTCTCTGTCTCTGTCTCTCTCTCTCTCTCTCTCTCTCTCTCTCTCTCTCTCTCTCTCGCTCTCGCTCTCTGTCTCTCGCTTTTAAATTATTTTTTTAAAGAATGTTTAATATAAAACTAGAGCCCATTACATAAATAAAAAAATAATATATATGTTCATTTTGATAATAAAATTAACATTGGTTAATTATTAAAAAATAATAAATTTACCCATTTAATTTAGTTGTCACATATAAATTTATAAAGAGTGACAAATGTTAAAATAATTTTATTACTTGTTATTTTATTAATGTTTCCATTTATGTTTTGTGTCCATTTATGGTTAAATTATAAATTTTTACAAATGACTACGGAATTCTTCGCACGTTTTGTTTCTCTTATATCGAGTGATCTAATCATCGCCAGTTAACCGCGCAAATTTGCTTTATTGTTATTCGGAGGAAGACTCTTCGGCAGTTCTTCGACAGCCTGTGGGAAGGTTTTCTCGAGCAGAGAGGCAGAACTCGCTTTACGCCTATCTTGGTCGTATATCGGCGCACGGAAACCGCGCGCAGCGGTTACGAATCGCGGTCCGTCTTATTTACGATCCTCTTGAAAGTGGGGTACGCGTCGGCTCTTCTTCTCAGCGGGTTGGTTGCTTGGTCACTTGGTTGCTGACGGCCGAGCAAAAATAGCTGTAAATTAGACATCGTGACGTTTACGTCGCGGTTGGCTTTTGCGCGCGCGACGCTGTCGGTCGATTTTGCAAACACAGCGCTCTTTGCCCCATTCTTCTGCGAAAATGAAGGAAAAATATAACGTTGCTTGTGCAAAAAGAATAGTTAACATAAATTATTAATTAATAAGAAAAATACTAACGACTTTAAACTTTTTGAGAATAATCTCGTATGTACTCTAATAAAAAGATATTATAGTAAAATTTATATTTAAATATTTTATTGTCATAAATATGGGGACGACGTAAAAATACATTGCTGTTGCGATCGGAGGACTATCGATTCAATGGAAATTCTGTTTAAATTTAATAATTTACTTTTAGATTTCATTTATTCTCGATAATTCTAAGAATAATTTCTTCCTTCCCGATATATTAATTATTCTTCAGGGAAAAGACTTTATGTGCAGAAAAAGAACGAGTTCGCTCTGCCGTGCGGTATGAAAGGTAAGGGGAGTCGTAGCCGGGTGATTTTGGATGGGGGCTCAGGTCGAGCGTGACGATAGCGATCCTTGGGAAGGTCGAACAATAATTCCCGACCAGACTCAATGTCGATTGAGCCTTGACGAGGCGGAAGCGTGTGGGCCCGATGATCCGGAACACGCTTCTACGTCCGGGCGCATCCTAGAGGTTCAGTCCAGCGGCAAACGGCGGTCTCGCGGCGTATCCGCGATCGGAAGACGAGACGATTCTGCGTAGAAGCGAAGAGTAGATAGGTGGAAAGAGAGAGAGTGAGAGAGGAAGAAAGATGAGACAGGGGCCGTTTGTGCGTCTAGACATGAGTCCGTATTCGTTCTACCGTGAATCGAATAAATGGCTTCGGCCCTCCTAAGCGTCCATCCTTCCTTGATTTTCCACCACGGCGATGGCTTTCCGTCGCCACGATGCGATTAACCTTGAGCACTTCCTATCCGCTTCTTCTTCTTCTTCTTCTTCTTTTTCTTCTTCTTCTTCTTCTTCTTCTTCTTTGTACGCCATCGTCGTAGAGCGAGATATGGGGGCTATCTTGTTGACTTCTTCGAGCTACCTCTTTTTAAAAAAGTTATTGGTATCGGAAGGGTTAGCGAATTTTCCTGAAATGAGGAGATGATGATGAATTTAATGGAATAGCATGTCATGTTATTTTAAAGATTGTTTGTTTTTTGAATTATTGATTTGTTCAAATTGAAATGTATTATTATAGACACGCATGCGGTAGTTAGGAATACAAATTCGAAAATCCAAGAATCAACAACGAAAGCATAACGGGAAAAGAATGATAATTCAAGAACTTCAAAGAAAAGAAATTGAAAGTTTAAGAATCTTTAAAAATTTACAGACTTTTAGATTACAAAATTTGAAATGAGATATAAGAACATTGATGAAATAAGAAGTCGAAAAGATATTAAAAGAGCACCTTAATAATTATTTTAATGAAATCAACACACTAAAAATAAATATTTCAGTATTTAGAAAGTCTAAGTAGTTTGAAACGTTATATTTTTTTTTTTGTTTACGAATTCGCGATTGTACTTGATTGTACCTGATGTTTTGAAGAACGTAGCACGAAGTCGCTTATTGGACATCGAGGTGCGATCACGATACATTAATTAATAACACCTTGCCGATAGCGTCTTAATTGCTCTTCGCGGCGACGTTGGGGTCCAGCGGTGCATTTAATTAAATTAGCAATTAAAATGCCGCAAATACGACGTCCACCGTCCATTTGATCGGGGACGCGGTTGACACATAGCGAAATGCAAAATATCGATGCTGTGCGTGCGTGGAGCTACACACGCAATCATTCCGCGGTTTTAATCTACACGTAAACCAATTCGATTTGTCTCGTGCGGCACGAATCGATAACTATTTTTTTTTCCATTGCGTGCGGATTCTGCAGTTTCTTGGAATATTTTACTAATTAATTACAATTTTATTATCCATAATTGCATAAGTAACTGAAAATAAAATAATTTTCATATTGGAATTTAATTTGAGTGAATTTCTTGCAGAATTAAACGAAAGTTTAAATGATAGTTTCTGCTTGCAGGTTTCTGCTTGCTTAAAGCTTTAATTATTGAAACTTTGATTTTAAATCAACAAACTTTTACTTTTTTACAAACTTTTTCTCACAATCAGTTTGGTTTATTGCATAGGATACATCCATACGCTACGAATCAGTCGTTACATGAATGAGTCGTTACAATTTGTGACGAATGTGCATCGTATATTGAATATTAAATCATACCACTTTGGTTCACTATCTAGGATTTATTTTTCGTCGATTTCGCGCAGTTAGTGATTGGCTCGATATTGGTTTCTGAAGTGGATGTATCGAATATTTCAAAGTGTTCTATTTGAGTCGCAAATACCGGAAGTTGGCAAAAAGGAACGATGGACTTTTGGACATTATACATTAGTCATAATCTAAAGAAATTAATTTTTTGTAATAAATTCAGCGCAAATTCCGCTCGTTTCGTGTTATATAATTCCATTATGGCAACCTAGTAAATTTGTTTAGCTGCAGCCAAAGCTCTTAGCTGAACTAAGAGAAATTACAAGTTGATCATAACACCGGTATTATCATCGCCACTATATTCAGTCAGTCGTGACGTAGCTGTTATTATCGCCGCGGTTTGCAATTTTCTAGCTTCATTCCTGTCTTTAATCATTTCGGGCAAATAGTAGCACGTCACTCTCTTCGTATGTTTCCATTATCCTGGGCGTTAAATCGGACGTATCTTGGCGCAGGATCACGAGTGATTTCCAGATTGGCACGATCGTAATGTTTGCGCGGGAAAACGAGAGACGAGCCGGGGCGAATATCGCGATTCTGCTGCGGAACGACGTCGCGTTCTCTCGGTTCCGTCCGCGCGACCGATCCGTCGCTCCCTCGGGCGATGCTTGAAATTGAGATTAATTCGAGTCTTCCGGGTGTGCGTGTACATGTAGCACGGTGAATTAACGCGAGTCCGTCGCTCTCGCCGCGGGAACGAAAGATTACGATTCTATTAACGCGTGAACGCGGCTATTGTTGGCCGGGTTTTACTTCGCGCGACGTAATTCGTGCCGATTCGCGTTGGGGGCCATGCTTTTAGGCAATTTCCGCGATTTTTTGTCAGGTGGTCCGTGATTTTTTGTGCATGGTGCGTGTAAATCGGCATTTTTTACATCCTTGAATTTTCATTCTGCAAATTCGGTTCTTCGGATGAACTTTCAATTTTAAATATTTGTTAAATTATGTAATGGTACTATCGAGTTAGTTACTCGCAGTTACACAGTTTATATACTATAGTTCTAATTATGTTTTAGTTACGTTACGATGCGTCGCAGACGCAGCGAGATAAGGACGATCGAAATGTCAATGAGAAAAGCCGATATTGGATCTTCTAACAGAATCGAGCGACAAAATTGTAACGTGTAATTGGCATACTTTCGATCACGCTTAGAACTGCGAGTGATTCGGGCGGTTGCACCGGCATGTGTGAATTAACGAGCGATTTTGTCACTTGTCGCGTGTGCAAAAGCCCGCGTCAATTTAATTATCGGACCAAGGCTGACGCTATTGTCTGCCGTAGCTCGCCCTCGATTTTGTGCGTTTGAATTTGCGCTGTTTGCATTGGCCGTTGGTATGATTTCTCGACACTCGCGGTCTGATACTAGCGCGAAAACCTGTCCAGGATGGCTTTAATCCACACTCGTTTGTAATTTTTTGCTTTTACAGCTCGATTAATCCTTTTTTTTTTTTTATTCATTCGTGTTGTATTCAATTCGTCATTGATCGTATTCCGGATGAACTTGATATCCTTGATAGTACTCGATAGTACACGTTTTTTTTCATATTTTTCTGGCAATGGCGCCGGGTTAAGAGCGATACGCTCGCACGTTTCGTTAAACTAAAATGGAATTTAATATCGTTACCTCGTGAGTTTTGCGTTAGCGTGTAACATTTATTTAATATGATGATATACGTACGTTTATTACTGCTTATAAGAATGTAATGCTTGCGTCATGAGTCAAGATTGAGGATGGTATTTAATTTTAACTTTACGTAGCATGGCATGCTTATTAAAAATTATTTCATTAATTGAATAATATACATTAAATTATTAATTACTTAGTATTAATAATTATACGAATATAAATCATTTTTTTATTAATATTACAATATAAATTTCATTTTCTTATATTCTGAGAATTAATACATCTTATTTTATTTATTCGTCTTATTAAGACAAAATAATATATAAATCTTCTTTATTTATTTCTTATAAATAGTAAATTTTTTTTATTAATTATGAGAATTTGAGAGTTAGCAGTTAAAAATGTGAAAATTGCGTGAAAATAATAAAGACTAAGCATTTAAAGATAATATTTAAATTTTTAAATATGTTTATATCTGTAGTAAATTTAACATTCGACGATTTCTGAATTCAATGATTTAAGAATAAAGAATTGTACGACTGAAACGTGAGCATTAAAATAAAATTTATGGAGATGTGTGTTCGTTACGAAAAATAAGGGACTCTCGTTTCGCAATACGGATTTTACTTGCAGTCTCCAGCTTCTGTTTGAGATTCAAGATATCGAAAGTTGTGCGCCTACGTGGTTGTCGTTTACTTTTGTAGACTTATTCCCACTCATACAATGAAAAAGGATCAACACGAGAAACAAGACGCATTGGCGTCGCTAAAATTTTTTTGCATGAGGCAGAGAAGAATCTTTTTGAGACTTTATTTAAACCTAAAATCTCTTTTTATTACATTTATCTTCATCATTTTTTTCAAAGGATAATACATCACAAAGCATTTATATATTATATATATATTATTATATTCATATTCATTTATATATCATATATATATATTATATATTATATATATATATATATATATATATATATGTTATATTCATATTCATGTTAACATTTCTTTATTTTATCGAAATATTTTACGAAAATGCATTCCACTTTTTGAAATAAAATATATATCGCATCATTTTTATAAATAATTCCAAATAAGATTTTCTTTAAATACGTTTTTTTCCTGCCATGATAAGTCTAAAGGGTGCAAATGCAACTCTGTTATAATTCGATCGTAAACTTCTTACGGCGCCCATGAACAACATTGAGAAGGGTTGCAAGCGAGATGAGAGGGCCCTTGGATCTCTCGCGGTGCCGCGGTACCGTCTTCCTCGACGGTAATTGGTGTTCGGGCCTCATTGTGTAACTGGTATCGCCATGTACTCGCCGAGGTATCGTCACGTACGATCTCTGGACGGTGGCGAGCCTCCCTATGACGCCGTTTCAGCGTCGAGATAAGCCGTTGTAGGTATATACGTATATACGTCAGGGTCAGCTCGAAGTAAATCTTTGCAGAACACTATGGACCATCGTAGATCATTTTACTTGTTACGATGAATACCCGTTAGATCTTTGATTTCTAAGTAAATCTATAGTCTGAGACAACACAAATTAAAATTAACTTTTAATTATGAGATTATAATTGAAAAATTCAATGGAAAACATTTTCAATTAGTTGGTGTTAACGGGGAGATTTCCTTGCTTTTTCTAAATTTTAAATCGCTTGCCAATATTGAAAGAAAAACTTGAGAAAGGATATATAAAGAGAACGCGGTAAAATCTTCAATCAGACCGCCAATAAACCAGGATTTAGCCGATCCTGAAATCTTACCGTTTCTTCATCGCTTTCGGCAGCAGTGGCGTCATAACTGTCGATCTAGAATTCGAAACCTTTTGAACGCCCGTCGTAAATTGAATTTATGGCCGCCGAGATAAAATCGTTTCGTTAAATCATAACACGCGGAAACCTGCCTGAGCGCGCGCGAAGCACATTGATAATTCGATAACAGTCTTTATCTCGTCCGATACTCGTGGAAACCGTTTGACATGCGATTTTTTGCATTACTAGCGTATGCAATCGCTTTTTCCCTGCGACAAATTTAATTTTTTTATTTTTTAACATTGTTTTTCGAGGGCTTAGTGAATATTAAGAAATAAAAATAAAAAAATATGTGTTCTAGGCAAGAGATATGGTTTTTAGTAAATTGAAATTATAAGAGAAATAAAATTTTGTAAATGGAAAGTGTGTATTTATCATTAGATTTTTTTATGCATCTAATTTAACGAAATACAAATTTTTACATCTAAAGGACTAAAAGAAAGAGTATTTTCTCCATACATCTGCATAAATATAAAAATAAAATCACCAGAATCGATATGTTACGTATGGTGGTTAGAAAAAACTTCCTAAAATATCTACTCTTACAGCGAAAGTGGAATTATTTTTTCGTTTTGCTCGACACAGACAAGATTCCACTTCACGTCAACGACTCTTGAGTTTATTTAGGACAGTCTGTAAGTAATCTGTCGTACTGATGGTCGTAAGGCCTGCTTCTTGCATTGGAAGTCTCCGTGAGCGATTGTCACAAAAACTGGTCTTTCTGCTTGCGCGAGGCCGAGGACGTGGCCTTTATGCTTGTTAAGAAAGCAACTCTCCACTAGTTTCCGACTCGTACACTCTTAGTTTCTCGTAACATTTTTTTTTTTATTATTTATCGAGTTTCGCTATGCTTATGGTAATCAATTCAAAGAAAATGTATTATTAAACAATAATGGATTAATATTTAATAAAATTATTTTAATACAGACGATGAAATTTAAAATGAAGGAAACCTGTAAATATGTTATAAGGAAAAGCGTTAGTGTTAGAAATATATATATATATATATATATATATATATATATAAATAATATTTATGAGAATATATATGCGGTATGAAATATGTTTTCTTTATAACTTTCTCAAATTAGACAAAGATATTTATTAAAGATAACTTTTCCATAATTTTATTTTTAACATATCTATAACTTTTTAATTTTTAATATTTCATATTCTTAGCAATATATATATATATATATATATATATATATATATATATATATTAAATGAATGAATGTAATAATATCGTATCATTGTTGAAAATATATTTGTGAGAATATATTTTTCAAGATGCATAAATTCTATTTACGTACTTACTTGTGCCTTCCTTCTATTCGCTTACATGTCTTGTAGAATGTTGATTATTTTCGTTAAGAAATCACTGTCTTCAAGCTGTCGCAGAGGTTCCAATTATTGCTACATGTCGCTGCAAACTACGCACACAGTATTGCTACTTGCATATCGACTGTGACTGTAAAACTGTCAATTAATGACAACAGTTTGTCTCGCGAGGCCGGCTCGACAGCGAGGAGAACGTCGGGCGTAAATCAGTCGATTCTACTGTTTGTTTTGTAACGGTCGAACGGTGGACGGACCAATCAGAGAATTCGCGAGGAACTTCTGGGAATCGTTAACGACTCGACATTAATTGCACCGGGAAACAATCGTCGATTCAGCTCTTGGTTGCATCGGTTTGTTATATTTGACACGTCATGAATGTCGAGATGATAATGCCCTCACTTGACGTTGTTAATTATTTAACATTACACTGTTTGATATATTACCAACTGCGAGCATTCGAGCATTCGCTATATATTACATTCGGTAATTTAATTCCCATAATACGTATAAATTTTCTCACGTCATTTTTCCCCAATTAAAATAGTGAAACGCGCAAAATATTTTATTTTTGCGAGAAGAATGACGAAATATTAAATCCAAAATACGTGCAATGAAACGTATAGGAGAAAATCACTTTTAAAAACGGGCGATTTTCAACGATGCTGTTAATTGTTTAATTAAATGCCGACTACGAGCCAAAATAAATATTTAATTTACTTCCGATATAAAATATAATAAGTGTATTAATTGAAAAAAAAAAGTTACATTATCTACCGCCGAAGTTGTATAGATTAAAATGAACGGAAATTAAATTGTATCCTCTACCTTGCCTTCATTAAAATCTAATGTATTCCGCTTTATAAAATGAATATTGATCGGGTTCACAACATAATAGATAATTGAGAGAATCTGGTTGCTTCAATAATCGTGCTCATATCCGATGATAGGACACTACCGCGTATGCACATGCGGCAAAATGGCGAATGACGAGGATTCGTTCGGCGTGATTCCTCGAAATCATTAAGCGACGGAACCGAGTTCGCGCTTATAACCGACTGATTGCGAATGGTTGTGGACAACTCTTCAAACACACCGGCAGCACTTGCGCGTAATTATCATAAATCACCTTTGTTTAGCTACGTCACATGGTCGGTTGCTACGTAAGTCCTACCGTGTCAAATTCGCGCTCATTTCCCTCTTCCGGAGCCAACATTCATCTCGGCATTACACAACAAGACAGAGCACACGTTTCGTAGACAAGATACCGATAGTTACACTGCGACTGTCCCGTGAATGTTTCTGTGAGGCACATTAAATATCAAAGATTTAAAAATCAGGTATTTGAGAGATGTAGAAATACCGAAATATTTTTATCAAAGAGCGTGAAATAATAGTCGTAATCCGAGTGATACAGCGAATGCTCAGCATATGCTTTTTGTTTACAAAATACGAAGTTTTATTTCTGCTGTTCTCTTTCACATTTATTAGCTTTACTATTTTTTTTTTTTTTCATTCATATAAAATGAATGTAAAACCTAAATTAAAATTAGCGTAAAAATAGATGCGGAAGAAGTAACTGTATCAAGCTACATATAATATATAGAAAGCGACTTACGGTAGGATAAGAAAGGTGTTAAATTCATGTAGTTGATGTTGCATGGTTTAGCTTTCGTACTTTAATGAAGCAAATATAGCCGTTGAAAGAGACAAAGGATAAAGAGAAGTGTAAATAGGAAAGGGCAGGGAATACATGCCACGTGAACAATTTCTAATACGTGCGTTTTTTCTGCCAGGTAATTCACTCGGTACTTTATCAGTTCTTTTACGCTCGTGTCAGTGATTCGGCCAAGGGAATCGATATCCTGGTTGATCACCTCGGGCAACGAGTGACTTGTGAGAAACGGGCGCGTGTGCAAATCCAAGGTATCCAATATTTTGCGCATATCGTCGCCGTCGCTACCTGCTGGTAGCACAGCGTATACTCAGTATGTACGCGCGCGCGTGTGTGTGTGTGTGTGTGTGTGTGTATGTATGTGTGTGCTCTCGATGCGGAGCGATAAATTTTCCCGAATTAATTCGCCTTTTGTGCGCTGCTTCTCTCCCTCCGTTACCTCCGTTCTCGTAAAATCGCGCGATTAATGGCGCCCGCCATGCGCTCGTTGTCCGCTCGTCGGCCGCTCGGGGACTCGACGTCGATGCCGCCGCGATGCTCGAGAAGCTTAAGTTAGGTTTATTACTGATTTAGTACACTCCGGGCTTTAACTCGTAGCTATTGCGGCTCAACTCGCAAGACGAGGGCTAATGTCTTTTTTTTTTTTTTTTCACCTTTATCCCGTTGAAAGAAGATTTCGTACGCTGCGATTTTTCTATTATGTGCTGCGCTCTCAATTCTTAATATTACTAGAGCTAAGAACGAGCACTTCATTAATTTTCTTTTTGTTTTTATTGTTGTAGAGTTAAAAGGCGATCTTGTACGCTGGGACTTTTTCGGCTGATTTTCCAATTTTCTTAAGAAAGTTATTAAAAACAAGCATTTCATTAATAATTGGAAGATTTTAAATTCAATAATCTAACAAAAGTTTCTGAATAATTTAGATAGATTAAAAGTTCATATATTATTGAACAATTGATTATTTTAGTTCTCAATTTCCGAATAATGGTTAAAAGTACCAAATTACTTTAAGAATAATACGACGAAAACACACAAGATTTCTATTTTGTTCTGAAAAAATTATTAAGTTTTTCAAATATCTTACAAAATAGATAAATAGATCTGTCCGCCAATAATAATTGATAATTTTATATTATTGCTTTAAATGTTTGTCTTGTACATATTTCTATAAAATCAATTATTTTGTTTCATTAATTAGTATCTACTTGATTTCGTTAAAAAATTGTTATATGTAATTCCATTTCCCATATTTTTCTCAGATCTATGCCTCAAATACTCCAGATCCTCAAAGACATATATTCGCTCTCAATATCCTGTACTCTAATTTGAGCTGTAATATACCGGATGTACGTTCTGGCATCCTGTTGATCGCACTGTCCATACGTCGTGATCTAATGCCCTCAGGAACGGGCGATCGGCTGAAATTAATTGCAAGATTATGCAGAGCAGGTTACGCAGCATAGATACGGACATAATTACGCGAAGCGGACGGAATTAAAGCTGGATTCATAAGATTTTTGTGTTAAGAAGATCGGAATCATCTATAATATCGAGTCAATTTTTCTCTCTTCTTTAAATTCGTTGTTATTCTCTCTTTTCAAATATATATTTTCATTTGGTGAATTTATAGTAGGTAGTTTTGACTTTATAATAAACCAACAAAACACTAAATTTTGCATTGGTGTCATCGTCGCGGCAAAGTATTTAGTTTTTAATAAGTAAAATATGTTCCTTGTTATCGCCGAGTACTTATACGACTCTGTTTATTTTTCATAAAGTTTTTTCACCAGCGCATTGTTTGCAATTTTAATTAGAATTTAATTTCAAGACTAAAATTTTTGTTCTCTACTAAAAATTCAAATTGCATTTCAAAATTAAAATGCAATTTCACGCAGAATTTAAATTTAATTCCACATCCTTTTAAAAGCTCTCGGCCGCATCACCAGTTACGTCGTTACGTGAAGCGGATGAAACACTTGTGGTGTATTAATTACTATTTTATTTCGCACGTAACACATGTAACAACGTGCAGCGTACGGTAAATAACCAGAAAAAACAAAAGTGTTTCCAAAAAGTTAAAAAAACATTGTTACGATTCATGACTGCATATGTAGCATTAACAATCAAAGTATTTATGTAATTAGTCAAAACACAATTGTATTTTTATACGTAAAATGTCCATTGAATGTTTTATAGCGTTCAAACCTATTAATAATTTATTTAAGTCAATAAATTTTTTCTAAATTAAAAATATTTATTCTGTCATTAATATTTTCTGTTTTATTAGTTTTTAGCTATGTGTATTAAGTAAATAAGAAACTAATACAAAAGTCACACAATATTATTCTTAAGAAATAAAAATCTTGTTATTAAAATGTAAGCTGAATATGTAAGTTGAATATGTCTGAATATGTTATTATTTTATCAAATAATTTTTTTAGCATTACGTTATTTACTTCTATAATATACTGTATTATTAAAAAAAATTTTAGAAGGCTTAATCGATTTTTTTAATAATATCAGATATTTGCAAACTAGTTACAATTCAATGACCAATATTTATGTGATTAATTATTTTATGTATATGTGTATATTTGTGTTATTTCAGTCAAAAGTTAAAAGAAGATGAAAACATCAAATATTTCTACATAAAAAATTCAATTATTCTGTCTTCCACGGCTACGCATGCGCGTTTATCGGATTCGAGTCTCATATGTGAATTCTTCTACTATGTTAATCTCACATAGGGGGATTAGTTCACGCGCCGTTTTTCAGACTTATATTTTAGCAATTGCGATTCTAGAAAAGCACGACTTCATCGTGGAAATGATTGTAATAGATTCCTCGATCCTCGTTTTCAAAGAGATTTATTCCTCGGCGGCTAGTTTGTTTAACGATTTGTTTAACGATTTTGTTTCGACGAGAATATTGCACGTTAAATCACTTATTTTCAGGATAAAGATTTTATCTTCTTATCTTCTTATTAAATATTGAATGATGTTTAAAATGAATGATTAATGTGAATTTTTATAAATACTAAATGAACGCTTATTGAACAATATGAACGCTATTAAACGTTTAATAATTTTTGTAGCAATTTTTTTATTTTTATTATGAGAAAAATATTGTTTTATCTAGTCAATTAAATTACAATTGAATTTACCACTATATCTTTTTGGACAGCAATATTTCTTACACCTGAATCCTAATAAAAACAAAAAGATACATTGTTGTAATTACAAAAAAAAAAAATAATTACGGTAATTAAAAGACACGAAAAAGGTCTCAACTTTATCTAATTGCGTCATTTTTATTCCGGAGCATATCCGTAGTAAAAGTAGTAAACGACATTCAACACAGCTGACGCGATACAACGGCGACTTTTCTCGCGATAATTGACGAATTAGCGGCGAAGACCAGCGCGCCGTGTAATTAAAACAAATTAATAACGGACGTGAAATAAGTCGGTAAAATCAGCGAGGATCGTTAAAGGCACGCCGGTAAAAAAAAAAAAAAAGATGAATGAAGCAATGGACAAAAGAAGGATGGAGAAAAGTCTGTGGCTTCTTCGCGGCGAAAATTTGCGGTCCGGGGATTTCGGGAGAGTAAAGGGAGACGATACGATTTAATTAAAGGCTCTCTCCTTCCTAGCTGCGACTTTCTCTCCCGGCCGATTAACGAATCTAATTTTTCCTCGGATTTTAGATTACTACGGGGATTCAGCGGACTCGATCTTATAATGCAGCTTCTTCAGAGAGATGGGCGAGGGCGGAAGGGGAGATCACGTTCGTTAGCCGGAGAGAAGCGGATAACTGAATCTCTTAATCGCACATCGTGACCGACGTTCGCAAATCCGTTCCTCGATATATCGATAAAGTATCTATATAGAGGAGAGAAAAGCGATAAAGTCTTATTCTATGATGTACACATGGAATATTAATGCCATACGCGCATTCAGAGTCAAATTTCTTTGAAATACTTAACAAACGTATATTTTCATTTAGTAAAGATTAATTGCTTCATTTTGTGAAATAAAAAAAATCAGCCAATCACATGTTACAAAATCTTCTTATAAATGGAGAATATACAGGATAAAATAATTAATATATAATATATATACATACATATATCTTCGACTTTTAAAGTTGTCTCAATTAAATATTCTAGATCTTAAATATTTTTAAACTGCGAAAAATTGCAAATACTGCAGTAAAAGTGGTTGGCGGGATTTCGATGTTTCTTAAATTATGAATGATATAATTTTAAGTGGATTGTTTATTTGAAGTTTAAGTGATAAGTTATTTAAAGATAAGAAAATAAAATGATTGCGATGGCAGCGTGAAACTTCGTGAAAAATTAAATCAAATTGAAAGTGTGATAAATTCGGAGATTACTTTTAGTACATCTAGGATATATTTTAAAATTATGAAGAGATTAGTAGCTATAGTATGATTTAAGATTAAAAAAATTTTAGCTCGTAAAACTGCTTGTAAAAAGGGTCGATCTTAAATTTTCTATCTTCATAAATCTATAAAAATTTCTAAAAAGCAATATATATATATATGTCGTGTAAGATAAAAATTCGCGATTTCTAAAATATAAATCAAGATTCGTTTTAAATGTAAATTTGTATGTAGAATAAACTTCACAAATGTTGACAGTGATTGACAATGCCGTACAATTTTCGGTATCTCAAATCCGGGTCACCCCGCACTTTCCTCGAGTGGCTGCCACGTTCGTGGTTTTATTTCTCCTTTTTTGATACTGGGATTGGAAGTCATGTAATAAGATAAAATTTAAGTTGATTGGTTAATCATATTAATCACCAACAATGCCGATATTCCCGCACACAACGGGAATAGTCGAAATTTTAACGAACCGCGGACTCCGGAATTGTTATTGGATTTTATCTGATAATTTCTATCGTGGATTACTTTAGGAGCGAGCTCGGCGTCGACATTTTTCGACGAAATTCATTTGTAACGACCGATTTTTAATAATGAACGCTTCGAGGGCGCGCGGGTTGGAATGCGTGCTCGGAGATACACTCGGTGTAAATTCGGTGCGCCGCGCGGTATCGCGTCGAACCATGCAAATTTTCAACACGCGAGTTTTATGGAATGCAAAATGCAAGCGTACCGGAATATATATTTTAACCCTCCGCCGAAACAGCGATTCCTTCTGGCCACTGACGTCGCTGCGCCGTAAAAATTTACGACTTTGTCCGCCACAAATGCCGCGCGAAACGAATATTTCTCACGCCCGTACTCGCGCGTGCACAATCCGATCACGGTTGCATAGTTTCGCTTAGCATGCAAGTTAAAGTATATTTTAATGCGGAATAATGTGCGGAATAATGCATCTAATACCACTATCTGGAATATTTTCCTCTTGTTTATTTTTGAAATTTTATTTTGCAGTAGAAAAACTTTATCTTTGGAGCTCCATATCTGGATGTATCTTTTTATTAAAGAAATATTTTAGATGAATTTTTATCAATATCCATCTCTGACGCATAAAAATAAATTACATAATGTGTTCTTTGTGTTGCGTTGCCTTTTTTTTTTTATCTATATTCGTTTGATAACAACAGATAGACAGTACGAGCAGAAAATGGAAAGACATATTTTGTAATATGTATTCTATAGAACTGTCATTCGTATCGCTATTGTATTGCGCTGCATTGCACTGCATTGCATTCTGTTGTGCAACGACGTGGAATTGGACAGTCATGGTTTACAGACGCGTCAACTAATTAACCAACAAATTAGCAACATCTCGTCACTACCGTTCTCAAACTTTGTGAACGTTTAGTAGCTACACTCGCCTCGCGTTTCGCGTTATATAGGCAAACTTTGTCTTGCTGGGAATTAGTTCTTCCGTGCAGTAGCAACACGCTATTTATTTTAACGAGTGGTGCAAGTAACATTGTATTCCGCAATTCCGTATTTTGGCACATCGCGATTAAGCCGATATTCATTTTCCTAACGCGATCGCTACAACAGCGAAATGTTGAATATTAAATCAAGTGGCTTAGAAAATCAGTTATGTGATCAATTAAATGTAATAGAATTATATATATATATATTTTTTTTTTTTACTTTAATTTTATTACATTAATAGTGAATCACATTAATGGTAACGACTGCTTCACGTTGTATGTCTGGTATCACTTTTTAATTAGCCAGTATTTCTTTTGTTCGTGTCTCCACTCATGCAGAATGTTTGATTTGTGCGAAGGGTGTCTGATTGAATCGAGGGAAGATTCCATAGCAACCGCACTGCAATTAGAAGTTAGGGCAGGGCATTAACTGGCCGTGGACATTCTGCTGAGCGTGAGAGATCATTGCCTTTGATCATTTGCCTCGCTCTAAATCACGAGGTTTATATGAATTATAGAGCTATTTCTTATTCTTACTTTATTTTGAAAAGGATATCCTCTATTTAGCAATATCAATTGAAACAATTCTTTTTAAATAAAAAGAGATTTATTTTCCACATCAATTTTATGTTTTTCATTTTGCTATTTGAATTAAAACATTTTATATTATTAACTGCTCTTCGATCTCCTATAGTTATATAATTCTAAAAATGATTCCATTTTTCTTAAATATTTTAAACGGTACTTGAAAAATAGTTAGAACGTTTTAAACAGATTTTAAAATAAAGTCTTTTTGAAACGTGGATTACATTTAGATAAATTTAATATATTTCAAACTGAAACAGTCTTACTAATTTTATTGTTCCGGATTTAGACTCTACGATTGGAGAAGAATGACAGATGTTATCTACTCAATAACAATTGATTGGGACTTAAAGAGAGTAATACATTTAACACATTTTGAGGAAAACGTTGCGTAAACAAAATAATAATCTTCCTCTATTCTACCGCACGAAAAATAATATTGCTGGTTGCTCAACTAACGCGGAGCACAATATTTTAAGCTAATCTCAAGGTAAAACATAATACTTGGAGTTCTTAAACTGATAAGATAGATAAATAAGTGGTTATTTTTATCACAGCGGATTGACGTCGACTGGCGAGTATTGTAGTTCATCCAGGATGAGAATCTTCGCAAATTTACGTAGTTTCTCGGCTTTTTCATTGACGGCGCAGTTTTTGAATATGCATGCAAGGCAGCGATAGCGTGAGCGTTTCGCGCGCGGTCATGCCATAAACTTCCTATAAGCCGTCGAAATCTCCGGGCTCGACTCCTTCTCGCGCTCAACTTTGTCGTCGGTGCGAAGGTGGACCGCCGCTGCTGACCTGAAAACGAAAGAACGAAACGAAATGGATGAACAAAGGAACGCATTCTCCGTCACGCTCTTTCTCTCCCCGTCGTTTTCTGTCGACGGGAACAAAAGCGCTTTCGTACTTTCGCGGCGAAGTGTAAATCGGATTTTAATAAGACTGGCGAAAATGAGAACGTTGACGCTACTACGTGTTCTTTAAAGTCTATTATTGTATGACACTACGTATTCCAATGTTCATTATCATGATATAAATTATCATAAATGCCGGTGAAACCGCTATAGAAAATTAAAGTTACAATAATAATACAATAATTTAAAATATTTAGAGCCTTCTGTATAAATTTTGCAATCTTTTGTATATTTAAGATGTAACTTGAAACTAAAATTGTTTTAAAAGACGATAAACACCACGTAATTCTTAACAAATAACTAAATTTAAAATTTAATGAAATTCAGAAAATGTTTTATTTTAAATATTTTAAATGGAAGACAGGGACATTGGAAAACATATTTGGAACGTTTTAAACTATAATCTGAAAATTTTAGTTTATGTTTTTCTAATTCTTTTTTGCTTGCGATGGAATGATTATAAACATTGATCTAGATACAGTATTCGACAAGCACTAATAAAAAAGTCAGAGCAATAATTTGTATTAATAATATCACGCCATTGGGACGCTAAACGTCATTATTGTGAAAATGGACTTTAAATGGTAACGATGTCACGTTGAAAAACTAAAACTTTACTTTCATTAATTAACTCAACCACTGTTTCGTAATCGCGCCCGGGAATCGTTAAACTGAAACATCGTGTAACGAGCGAGTCCGCAGAGTTTCGGGTTGGTCGTCGTTTAACCCTTTCGTTAGCAATGGCGAGCCATAGTCGTCTCTTCGCAAAGTGTTCACTTTGTAGAAACGGCCATGGCAGTTCAATGGTAACTGACATCTCTGTGCTTTTCACGATCTCTGGATGCAGCAATTTGTTGAAGCTGTAGATTCAAAATTTTTAGCAAAATATGTTTTATAAAAGTTTTGAAAAGAAAATTTAACGGAAAAATGAAAATAGAATAATTCCTATCAAATTATGTTATTTATATTATTAGAAATTTAATTTGTGAAGCCTTCCGTTCTAAATTCGAGATTTATTAGCACTTCTATTCAGTCAAGCAAGAATTGGCATTCGAAAATCCGTTATTTAAATTATACAGAGCTCTGAAATTTGCCGTTTGCGTAATGTCATGACGAAGTTTAGGATACGGATATACGGTTTATGTTTTCCACGTATGAATCTTCATACTTTCCTTATTCCAGCTACATAGCGACTAACGTCTCTACTAGGCCGCCTGGGAAGGAAAGGGTTAAACAGAGGATCGGAACCTCGCGGTCCGGTTTAAAGAGTCAATAAATCGCACGGCCAGGAAGAGGGCTTCGGAGGAAGGAGTGAGAGAAAGAGATGGAGCATGGTACGGTTCGGTTGCGAGGTTCGGGTTCGGGCGATAGTTCGCTGCATTAATAACACGGGTGGGACACGATTTCACGCTCTTTATCGCCGGTCGGCGTTGGATCGGCGCACATATCGGCGCGGCCATCCATCGTGCAGAATCTCTCGGGCTTGCGCACGACATATCCGCTTATGGGATATATCGCGCTATGACGACGACGACGACCGGGACGATGGTAGCGGCGCTAAGGTACTTCTCGTATAACGTGCCGCTAGTTTATTGCCGGCTGAGAAAACAGACGCGAGGACCTTGCTATACTAGCATCGTTAATGAAACCTACGGTTGACGACCTCGTCCGTCACATGTGTGTGCGCCCTTTTTAATTGAGGAAAGTGAAAGCGATCGTGGATAGAATAAGGAAATGGGAAGTCTCAGTTGTGAGTATTCAGGAAGGTTTACCTGATCCTTCTTTTTCCTTTTAACGAGAACCGCACGGTCAGCAGCAATTAAAAATTCCGTGGTTCCGCATTACGAAAAGTTAAATTTTCATAATGCATTTCTTATCAAAATTTGAGAATCCGTTCTTCCCTATAAAAATTGAGACGAATTCATGTAACATTAAACGTTTCTTGTGCATAGAAGAAATATGCATACAACACGGTAGGTTTAATGGCAAAATTTATTTGCAATTTCGCTGTAGATAGAAAGTGGTATGCAAGTAAATTACTTAATCCCATCTACGTGTTCCATGTAGAAACTTTTTGTGACACAAGAACGCGGTAGAGTTGCTAAAACTCTAGAGGTGCATACGGAGGATTGGTGTGTGGTGCACATGTATATCACAAATTGACGGTCGAGCACGCCTCGACGCTAACGATATCGGCTTTATCTGCCCGTTAAGCTCGAAACTTCAGTTCAACGGAGTTTCATACGGCCGGTGAATTCGATAATAAAAGCCGGCAGGCCGACGTTTACGATCGCCCGCGAACTACGTTGCGCCTTACCTGTATTTTCCGTCGGCGTAATACGTACGTATCACTTACGCCGACAGTTACGCCTTTATTTACGACGGCGTGACGTTGCGTCGCGCCGCGAGCTGCGTCGCTCGCGATAAAAATCGATGCGTATCGACGCCGGCCGACGTAGTGCCTGTTCGTGTGTGATTTTCACGCCCGGCTCGATTTCTTATTAAGATACCGCGGCTGAACCTATGGACAGCCTCGACACGGATACGTCCCGTAGATAAGGATCGGACCTCTCCACAATGGTTGCCCGGCAGAAACGAGCTTCTGCTGTCATCGCATACAAAGAGGCGCTTTATGAATGAGCACCTGCAGCTGCAACGGCGTCGCGTTCCGATAACGTGTTGCTGGAACGCGTTGATTAACCTTTTGCCGGGATGCACCGTTTGTTCGGGAGAAATATTGCGATTATAGGCGAGGTCATGGCGAGGAGACGTCCGCGGGACGGAAAAAAGTAATTTGACTTTTGTCGGCCTTTTTTTTATTTTTTGTTTTATAAAAGAAAAAGTTCGAATATAAGTAAGAAACAAGTAACACGGCAAAGCCGATTACACGGACATCACGTTAATTGAATTTTTTTAAAGACTGCCTCTTCCAAATTAGAGATTTTGCTGCCTGAAGGAAAAATTGTAAGCATAATGATAAGATGTATGTCTATAACATGGAAAATTTTAAATAAGCAATTTTATTATGTAAAATATACACATTTTTTTTTCGAATTAAGAATTTTCTTCTCTTAGCTAAATCTTATACGGTATATGTCGATAACATTTTTATTAAGTATACAGTCGACAACACAAATTTGTCGAAAAATACGTGGAAGGAAGGATCGACGATAGTATTAGATGTCATGTACATGAGCCAATCTCCGGCGCGCAGCTCTATTCAACCGACGGATATATGTCGCATTAATTATATCTCTGTCAATGCGCCGTCAGACCGAAGCAGCGTGTCAGTAACCACAGTTGGCCATTGTTCGCCGGGCTAGTTGGATACCTGGCGGTGACCACCGCGGGAATTGTTGCGCTTATTAGCTCCGAAGTGCCTGGCGACCAACGGCCAGGTTGAGGGTACAATATTGAAGCGTCCGTGATGTATTAAATGCGGTTGATTGCGATATAAAATATCTGTATTCGGTTACTCAAGTAAAGATACTCGGAGCGCATCGTGTTTAAATCCGTCGTTTAATATTCATGAATGTCATCGTATAGAAATACATGAAGATTTTTATTGATTATAAGAGAACGTTATTTTTTTTGATAGTGAAATATCGAAAGATATTTAATACTACAGACTTTTAGATGGTTGATTAAATCTGTTTGAATAATTGAAGTTTGATTGTAAATGTATTTGACTTTTAAACTACGATTTCTACGATTTTTTTAAATAAATTTTTTAAATAAATTTTATATATTATGAAGAAATAAATGTAAATATCGAGATTTAAATTTACATACGTACGTTTAATCGAAAGAAATATATATATATATATATATATATATAAACTGAAAATAATAGCTTATTATAAGAAACGTCATCTTACGTAGCTGATCGTGCGTCTTTCGATATGTATTGTATTCGATAAGAATAGAAGATTGGATATAAAGGAAGATTAATGATATAAAAATGGAAATGAAGATATTATGATACAAAAGACTTTGCAAACGAGTCGTTTTGATTGGTCTTTAGAATAATCGATATATTTCGTCGTTGATTAATCGCAATTAGTAATGTATTATATATGCAGTGCACTAAGCAAACAGGTCGAACAATGTCGCGAGCATGTCTGACGTGTTTGAGGATATGGATTTAGCTCGTCTCATACTCTATCCGCTGACGCTCTAACATGTTAGAAACTTCAATATACAACTTCGTCAAACTTGAAAATTAACAGTTAGAATTTTATCTTTTCATTACGTAATGAAAATAAAATTCCTTAAATTATTCAATTTTATTTATTTAAAATACTGATAAACATTAAAATTAGACTACATTTTCTCATTTGATGTCTAAGTTATATCATTTAATTAACAAATTTAGAAATAATTTTATATATATATATATATATATATATAATTATTTCTAAATTTATGAATCTGAGTGTTGAAAGTGTCATAAATATGTTTCGTGTTATGAATGTATTAATGAACATATTGGATGTTATATGAACGTATCGGTTTGTTTGGTGAGTTGATATATATAAGTTAATACTCGATCGACGTTACTTTTATTTCGCAGTTTTGAAGTTCAGTCTTTGCGTCACGTAATAACTGAAAATCGGTCCGACCAACGCAATATTTTTCATGGTGCAGCTCGCCGGGACCGGTCGATCGGTCGGTCGGTCGATCGGTCGGTCGGTTGGTTGGTTGGTTGGTCGGTCTTTTGTAGCGCCGCGCCAAAAAGTGCAACGCAGGAAGATGAAAGCTGGGAAAAAAGAACGCGCTGGTATGATCATGGCGAAGAGAGGGACTGCGAATAAAGAGAGGCAGGGTGGAGGATAGAATCGCGAATAACGAAGAGAAGGAGGATGACCGCGAATAAAGAGGGTAGAGGTGGAGGAGGAGGAGGAGGAGGAGGAAGAGGAGGAGGAGGAGGAGGAAGAGGAGGAGGACGCGGCAGGCTCTCTTCACTTTTCATCCAATATTCAACAAAGGTTCATTCAATTCATCCTTACACGCTAGCGCATGAAACACCGCGTGACGTATGCAAATGGCTGGTGACAAATGATCTTGTTATTCCCGTAGCTCCTCTCGCTCCCGGCCGCCGTGTCCGTTCAGGCATTATACGATGTCGTGCGTCCCTTTGAACCCGGGCGCCGGCATTTCCCCTGCACGTCGTCGTCGCTCGATGCGTTCGCGCTCGCGCGTTCGAGCGTAACACACATTCGCGGGAACGAAGCGTACAGAGACGAACGAAAATCAAAATGACTGGTCGATTGTATTAAAAAAAAAAAAAAAAGGATTGGAGGCAAAAGAGATTTAAGTTATTTTAGATATCGTTTTGATACGTCCTTCCCATAATAATGCAGTGTGTTCCGTTCTGTCAGAACCGTCACAATTGTTTCACAATTATTGTTGATGATCGATATGTGATATGAGTACATTTTCATGAGATATCTATTTTATTTACATTATATTTATGTTGCGTGATATTTCTTAATGCGGCTTATTAAATCGCTTAGTATATCGCCATACGAATGAAGGAAAATGAGTTTTAAACCTGACATTAATAAAAGAAACGCGACTCGAGTTACGTATAATGTCTGTTTAATCAGAAGGAAAGCATTAAAGTGGGTCAAAGTGCCGGCAATCGACGTCGTAATCGACCTAGACCTCAGTCGATCGAAGAATACGTACGGAGTTAAGAGAAATTACAGGGGAGAAAAGCTGAAGAAGTCGCGATATTGAGAGAGATCGCACCGTTTGCGATTCTCCTTCGTTCTCCTTCGTCTGATTTTTGCGCGCGACGTGTAATCTTCCGGGACGTGACCGTGGACGCCATTGGCATTTTTCGTACAAGGCCGAGGGCAAAAATGGATTTTCGTTTTTTACCAGAGAACGAGATGCACTTATTTCTGGATGTTTCTCCAAAAATTGAAAGACTACGAGATCACATATGCAAATATTTCGATTTCTATTTAACTCCTTCTCCTGAAATCTTCTACAATCTAAGAAAAGATAATGATAAGGTAAACTTGATGATACATGCGTTTTGCTTACAATGCGGAAATATGCGAAAGTCGATTAGTTTTTCCAGACGAATATTCATTTTCCTTTACCGTGACTGTCATGCAAAACAATCTTGGAAAAGCCGACTTTCGCGCGAGACGTATGTGTTCTCCAATATCGAATCTTTTTCTTTTTCTTTCTCTTTCGGTACCCACTTCTCTCTCAGTTCCCTTTATATTTTATTAAAGTTATTCCACGAGTGTGTGCATGCCAAGACTTTGGCACAACTTTTTTAATATTCGCTGCATCTTCGCTCGGAGGAAAGTGTTTCTCGTTATCCGGAAAATCGCATAGATAATCCCTCTCTCTCCCATTTTTTGAGTGAGAAATTTCCTAAAGTCGCGTGAGTATTTTAAACTGGCGATGGGGATACGCCAAAGGAAGAGATGGGGAGGGGGGAAGGGGAGAGAAGGAAGAAAATTATTTAGCCCCCATTAACGTCAGTCGCATTTACTTGTCGAGATGTATTCCCTTCGTCTTTCTGCTGTCCTCTCGTTCTCACCTACAAAGATCGCTTCCTGTCTCTCTCTCTCTCTCTCTCTCTCTCTCTCTCTCTCTCTTTCTTCTTCTTTACTTCCTCTTTACTTCCTCTCTTCTTCTACGGCTTCTCTTTCTTTCTCGCTTCTTCGGTAGCGTCGACGTCGGAAACCCGCCGCAGCTCGTTATTTAACATCCTCGCTCGACGGCGATGTCGACGGGGGAACGGCGGATTTGATTTCATTCGTTTCGCGGGAGAAGGATAATATTATGTTATTCTCGTAACTCTAATAATAACGCGGCTACTTGCGCTAACGACCTAAACGCTTACGCTAGTTAACCCAAAGTGCCTTATATACGTTGCAGATATAAGCTGGCACACCAAGCCGTACATTAATTTTCCAGAAGCGTCGGGAATTCACCGGTTAAATGGAGGAAAAAATACGCCCTCGGCAATTTGCCTTAGCGAATGTTAAAGTTTGATGTACGATTTCGTTTGGCTTTTATTACTAATTTAAAAAGATCCAAGTGTCAGTTTTAACGAGTTGTTCTACCTAAAACCTTTTTTGGATTTTCAAAATATTTACGAAGTTATGAAATTAGATCTAAAAAACAAACGCGCATTCAATTTACACGTAACACAGAAAGTTTTATACGTCATGACGTAGTAATAAAAATATCTCGAATAGCGAGAAGTTATGTGAGTCCCATGATTTTTCCCTCCGAGTTATAAGAATAGTTAAAACCGTGAAAACCGGCAAAGCGTTCATTACCCTAAATTCCAAGCTAGTTAAATCTGGTCAAGGCGACTTTATCGTGGGTATTCTTCTCGCGTTCCTCGATTCCCCTTACAACTTCCTTTTTTTATCTCTCAGCTTTCTTCAACCTCTCTCCTTGTATTTTTCATTTCGCGAAGCGGTGCGAGAACCAATATTTCCTCGCAACGTCCGCATCCCAACTCGAGGTACGAATCGAGAAGGGAACTCCATCGGCGCACTCTTTTATAAATATTTATCCTCATTTGAATCCATCGGAGACCGAGTTCTCTTCCCTCTTCTCTTTCTCTTCTCCCGCATCCTCTTCTCCTATCCGTTCTTCCTCACGGTCTCTCCCCATCTTCGAGGCCGAACTCCCAGGCGTGTATTTGTTCTTGCAAATCTTTTATACGTTTCGTACGCGGATTTGCATCCATAACGGCCATGGACGACCTGAACCGGCTCTTTCATCTCGGCTTTATTTCTCTTCCCATTCTTCTCCGCCCTTTCCCGAATTTCTCCTCCTCTATTCTTCTCCTCTCGCTTTTCGTGATAACGCGCTTGAACTTTTGTCAATTTTGCGACTATTTTTCAAACTCGCATCTTTTTTTGATAAAGTAAAATCGATGTCTCATACTTTTATCAATTGTATTTGATGTAGATTATCTCTACGAGGATCTTTTTTCCTCTTTCCCCGACAATACCTAACGTATTTGAAACCGTTTGACTTCAGTTGACTTAACCTTGTGACATTTTGCGCCGTCGATCGATCTCTGAAAAGGTGTCGAGCCCAGTTAGTCAAGTACCTGAAGAAATAGAAAGCGACTACGAACGACTTCTCATTGTTGCTCCGCAAAAAGATGACGGCAAGAAGGATCGCTTCGTCTCGCTTCCGCAGTAATTGATTTCTGATCCACGATCACGGAGCAGAGACATAGAATGTATGTGCTCTCTCTCACAGTTATCTCATATGATTTTCGAGGATATCACGACCTCGATCAACGGCAACGAGCGTTCTCTTCGCGGCGAGCCGGCAGTCGGTGCACTATTACTGTCTTTCCGAGAATATTAATTACACGGCGAATGAGACGGGAAAAGCCATCTCGGGCTTCGGGGAAACACGCTGAGGTCGACGAGAGAGCCGGCTTAACCCTTCCATTCGAGGTGGTTTACTTTTTGGTGTTTAACCCTTTCGCTTCTCCCGCTCGAAAACGTCCGCTGCAATATTTAAGCGGTCCTAACTTACTAGTTCGCCGGGTAATTACTTTACTTTTACAAATTGCGAACTTTCTTACCTAAATTGAAATGTAAATATTTTATTTTATTGATTTCTTATTGCTCGGTTCTCTTTTTCGCAAGACAAATTTTTAGAGTGGAGTAATTTCACTATAAGAGACGCATATTGAAACTGTAAAATGAGTAAAGGTAGATTAAAATTTTATGTGATTATAACAAAAAAAAAAAAAAACGCAACAAGATTTAATTTTAAAATTATTTCTAATAAATTAATATGGTAACATTGCTTAGATTTTATTTTTTTGCAAAGCGATATAATTTACATAAATCAATATTATATATACAATATTGTATAGATATTATTTAAGATTGCATAGTTACAAGTACATAGTTTCTAATTTTCGTTTTAGTTTAACGAGATTTATATTGTTCATATCATTAGTCTTTCTTAAGTCTTTTTGTTATCCTTTTTTACATTTGTCAAAGAATTAAATTCGTCAATTGATTTGTTTGTCCTTAAATCTTTTTTTCTTTTCACGTAAGACACATATATTTCCTATTCTTTCAAAACGTCTACTTTATATCCCATTTCTGAAGATTACTCTCGTTTGTTTTTATCTATTCGCAGGATAGAAGTTGAGCACCGTCAAAGTCGAAGGAAGTCACGATTACGGTTGTTGATGCACTTTCCTTTCTCGCTTCTGCCTCAGACGTTCTTGAGTTTGATTATACCTCGTGGCCTTTCGTTTCTTCTCCCGCTTCCTCTCCGTCTTCCCGATTCCCTTCATCTATCCGGCAACCCTTTGCCCGTAGATAGATGCGTGCGCGCACGATATACGCGCATTGAATTCGCGCGAGCGGTAGATCGATCGATCTCGTTCGCGAAATGTCACGCGAAACGAAGATTAATCGTTCGTGGAATCGACCGCGTCCATTGTCGCGGGTTTTTCGATTTTGACGCCCGGTACGGCGCGGCGTGATCGACGGTGATAACACGAAGGGATCGACGGACGCTCGTTAAAGAGACCACCCTCCGCGTCAATTTTCAAGGCCGGATGGGGCATGGCGTGAAAGCGACCCCCACAACATGTTTTGTCGTGTCACATCTTCAGAATGCGATACAGAACGTGCAAATTTAACACGCGATGCAACGTTTTCTCGTCTCGCTTTTCCGGACAAAGTAATGAGATGGGCAGGGGAGGATTATCACAGCGACAAAACTTTGCGACTTTGTTGATTCAAGATGCAAGATTTTATTGCTGGTGTAATAATCGATTGTTATATTAGCAATAAAGCTATTATTATATATTAATATCTGACTAATACACAAATATAATTAGAATTATTTCTAATATAAATTCTGTTTGATTTTTTGCTATTGAAGGATACTGGTCCTCCCAACAGTATTGCCAGTTTCTTTTATGTATCGTTTAAAAATTCGAATAATATTCAAATTATATCGAGAATGTTTTTTGGATATTATTACATTCTTATTGTTGGGATTTGATTCTGACATCGTCCGACGCAATATGCACTACTTAGCGTTTCCTCTTCCGGTTGCGGAGCACCTCGTTAGTGCGATTCGGCGGGTTTCGCGTTGGCACGCACATCCGAAATCTCGCGGGCTTTCCTGCGATATCCCGTTACTCCTGTCTCTGCCTCTTGGGTGCGAGCGCAAAAGGGCGAAAAAAGAGACGAGAAGAGACGGCTTCGCGCGTTGCCAAAAACTGAAATGAAGCGCGCCTCGGGGGAAAAGCAATGCGCCGTCGACAACGATGGTTCTGGCAGCTTTCGCAATTGTTGTTGCGCTTGTTTTCTATCGTGGTTGTGAAGACAAAACGAAAATCACGTACAAATAAAGGCAGTAAGAGAAGAATGAAAAAAGAAGAGGGAATTAGATAGTGACGGGGCGAAAAGCCTAGATTTATTTATGAAGACAAATAAAAAGAAAGGGGAAAGAAAAAAGTAATAAAATACAACTATCAAGAGAATTTTTAAGTGCGCTAAATAAACGAATGGTAATGCAGAATTAAGATAATCGTTGAAGTAAAAGGAGTCTTATGGTTTCTACTATGTTTGAGATGACGTGATATAACGTGCAAGTTAAATGAGTAGATATAATAAATGAGTAGCATGATGATATGATAACAAGAATAATTAGGCTTGCACTTCAGTATAGGAGAACAAAATGATACGATCAATATCAAATGTTGACGGTAAATTAACAGGATAAATATCTCTATGAAATTCATTTTATACAATTTTTTTTCTGTGTGGAAAGCGAATGAAATTTTTTATAATTTTCTTTTAAATAAGCAAAGGAAGTTTGATTTAATAGAATTTATTTGAATGTTTTAATAATAATTTAATAATTTAATTAAATTATTATTGAAAAGCATGTATATATATATATATATATATATATAGAGTGTGTGTGTGTGTGTGTGTGTGTGTGTGTGTGTGTGTGTGTGTGTGTGTGTGTGTGTGTGTGTGTGTGTGTGTGTGTGTGTGTGTGTGTGTGTATACGTATTATATATTGATAAATGGAAAATGTACAAGACTTTAAAGAATATTTTAAAATGTATTAATAAATAATGATGAATATATGTGCCAGAAAAAAAAATAAAATTAATTTCAACTCTATATTTATGATATTGACAACATATGGAAAGAACACTTTTGCTGGCAAATCTAAAAATTTGATACAGATCTGAAAATAATTTTGTTGGCCCATCAAAATTATTTTGTAGGACGCTTAAATATGATGATTATACTGCAAAAATGTTTAATTTTCTAACAATCAATTTGAACATAGTATATAATAATTTTGATGGCTCAACAAAATCGTTTTCAGATCTAGCCAAATTTTTAGATTTGCCAACAAAAGTGTTCTTTCCGTGCGACAATAATGATATTAATAATAATGATAAATTGCGATAAGGAGAATAACATTGATGGAAATAATAGACGTAATATTTTATGATCGATAAAGAACCATTTCATAAAACATAATCTCGTGAATCAATATAATAAATGTCGGATAGGAGGGAGGGATGAGACAGAGGGAGGCGGAAATACGCAGAGAGACTTCTTCTCTTCTATCTCGACCGCGTAATGAACTGCGTTACAGAAAGTGGAGTAGAGAGTAGGGAGGGAGGAAGGAAGGGAAAACCAGAATTTAAAAGGAGGAAGTAAGGTGAAAAAAGAAGAAAGGTATAGGATATAGAAAAGGTCGAGAGAAAAAGTCGGGAGTAGTACAAGATAAACATAACAGTGATACCGACATCGGTACCAGCCAGCAGGCCAGAGCCTTCTCGAGGAAACTGTCGCTAAATTAGGGAACTAAAATTTCCGGTTAGAGTACCATCTTAGCCAACCTCTTGTGGATGGCAATGCCTATCACTGGATGAAAGAAAATTCAAGTAGCTGTAAAAGTTGTCTCTTTGTAGTTGTCTGGACGCCATTTCGGACATCGTTTCGCGATGTCTCAGGCGAAGGCTTTGATTTTGTTCATGGAATGCAGACATAAAATTTTTACAATACCTAAATCCGAGTTTACAAGTTTTTTTCTTTTAATTAAAAAATTTCAAGTTCAATGTAGTTTTAAGATTTAAAGAATTAGCTGTTAAGCTATGTTAAGAAATCTTAAGAAATTTAAATAGAATACTTTATATAGATTGTATCTTTGTGATTTTTGTAAAGTTTATATTCGATTTTAAAAGTTTTTTAATTTTTCCTGCATTTTGTTTGAAATCTATAAATATTATTTAACAGTTTGCTCCCTTATATTTTTATTTTAAGCAAACAATTAAAACAGAAAAATTAACTTAAACGATAACTTTGCTATATCATTTTGGCATTATCTATAGAAAGATGACGAGCGTTTTGGCAACTTTCGCTTCAGTGCCATCCCTTCTCGTCGTTAAACACGACGAGAATGCTAGTGATTAAAGTTGGCAACCACGATTGTCATTCAGGAGATTAGCGAAAATGGAATTTTCCTTTACCGCACTTCTAATTCGATGCGTCGTCTCGGTTCGGGAATGGAGAAACTTTCTGGTTAATATTGCGGACGTTAGTTTTAACGCGCAATAAGGTCGTTCTACATTCACTAGTTGTCGACGAGAACCTCAAAGAGGAAGACGTCGAGAATCGGTTGAAGGCCACCTGGAGATTCAAAGATGTCTCAACGGTAGCGGCAGCGATGTTTTAACGAGCCTTTTATGCCTCCAGCTTCATTATCTTTGGTAACGATCAGTAGTCAGTAGTTTGGTATGCAAATCGATTCGAATCATGAAGCGTAGATTGACTGTCGGATATCAATGGGACTTCCGCGGAAGCTGCGCGCGATTTAATTCGATATCCTGTAATATTTACCATGATTGTGTTATAAAAAAGAAAATTTTTTTTTTGCAGCGAGAATTTTATATTTCGGTTTATTGAAGCTGATAATTATTGTTCGTGCATGAATAACTGCGATGTTTTTAATCATAAAACGTGTGAATCGATTTATTTATGTTTTATCATCAAGTTATTTAATGTAACCTTTTTTTTAGTAAATAAAAACATGTTTAAAATAATAATTAAAATTTTCTTATCTTCTGTAAACGATCTGCGATTGAAAAATTATGATAAGTGAAATTACTATTAAGCTTTATTTACAAAAAACTGATTTTAGAATTAGTAAATTTCCATTTGGCTTATCTATATATAGAAAACAATTTATGTTTAAAAAAGAGATTGATTAATATTTCAATGTTAATTATGATATAAAATAATATAATTATCATATGAAAACTGTTATGGCATCGGGAACACGCGGTATCATGTTGTTACGCTCATAAACGTTACATAACGTTTAATGTTACGTGAAATGGAACTCTTAATGCTTGTCTCGCTACTTCTCTCTCTCTCTTTTCATATTCCTTGCTATGGATATTTTTCTTATGAGTTTGTTAATCCGCAGCGAATACATACATTAACATGTAATTACTGTTATGACGCATTTCACATTAATGTTATATGCAAGATAGATCGTTATTGCTCTGTGCAACCTGTTTGTGCATCTATTATATTTCATTTCCATTATATTTCATTTTTTATTTATATATATTTTATATATAACAAATGAAAATTAATTTGAAAATTAATAGGGTAAAAACATTTTAATATTTTAATCAGTATTGCAAAAAATTCATAATTATGTATAATTTTATAAAGTAAAAATAGATATTTTTCTATATCATTTAAAGATTTTAATATATGATTAAATTTAAATATTTGTCTAATATATATATATATATATATATATATATATATATATATATCTGCAATATATGCAATAATAAAAGAATATTATAAATAATATAAATTATTTTGTATAACTTGATAAAACAATCGTCGACATTATAAGGTTGAATATTAATCTTGTGATAATTGATATAATTGAGATTAAAAAAAGTTATTACGTTTATTATATAATAAAATAAATTTTCAATGATTGTTTCTATTTATATATTTCCTCTTGTCTTTATATTTTACAAATAGCATTCGCAAAATTGATGTTTGATTTCTTGCATTGTTGATTTCTCTCGTTTTACTTCTCTGTGTAACGGAATAGTGAACTATTATTGTAAACTCACATTTGGATCATATCATGAATTTGTAATTAGTACGAAATGGTTCAAATGATGCTATAAACGAAATCATGAATGATTTTGTACCAAAAGCTATTTAATAGAAGATGATCCTTGCATAAATGCATAAAGAGAAAAGTACTGAAAATTATTTATATAAATGACAAAATAGAATTAATAGAATTAATATTTTCTATACTATTTTTCTACACTATTTTTAAGGCTATGGAATTAAATCGTATAATGAATGCTTGAATCGTTGAATTGAAATGATTGCACAATCGTAACTTAGGCTATTAAAATTTTATTACATCCAATTATTTATACAGATATAAATATATATAAGAAATTTGATTACGTTTTATATTTTGAATGTTACATTTTTCTTATAACAAATTTGTTGAAATTTTGTAATATATTTTTATAAATGTGTGAACAGGACATGAAAAGGATACAAGTAATATTAAAATATATCTGCACAGTATAATTCTATTTTTCAGAATTATTTTTGGAAAAATAATGGAATATAAACATGCTTTAAATTTTACATTTTATCCAGATTTACAATTAACGATACGAGCAATTACGCTGTAAGATACTCATATAAAATGCATAAAATTCCTTCTCAGATGAATTCCGGAATGTGAAACCAACGGAATTATGGTGGCAAACCCGAGTCCACTGCATGTTGGACACAGAAAGCCCATTAAGAACGAACTCGTATGCTCAATGCCCAGCTCCGCAACAATGCGGCACTTTTGCTGGACAAACATACACCCCCTGCGAATCCTCTCTCCGTTACCGAACCTTTCCGCTCCCTGGAAGTTTACAACGACAAAACGGTACACTCCACAAAACTCGTTGCCATTTGTCGTTAGATACATAGCGAAGCTTGATGGTCTCAAAGTTTACACGAGAAATCATAATGTAATACAAACAGTTCGTGATACGGATAACAATCGATTGGCATAACATATGAGAAATCCATTTGCTACCGTTGTAATAATGTTTTATCAATCGCCATTTATGTAATTTTAAACTGAAAGTGTTTATAGAAAGATTAAGGCTCTCCCAATATCTTTTATATACTGTGTATTAATTCTTATTAGTCGCGCGTCATAAATTGAATTTCCTCAACTTGAAAGTTTTTAATTGCTTCAAGGCTAGATAAATTGGAAGTGAAGGAAGAAACTTTCCCGCTTATTTCCATACCGAAAGAATCAACCATGCGATATGCTTAAAGCAAAATCACAGAGCGACGCGAGTCTTACAATAATCAAGATCGTAGCGTCGGTCAAGCTGCGGACAGAGGAGAAAAGGATTGGGCTCATATCAGAAAAATGAAAAGAGCCGTAGAAACGCAATGGGAAAATGAAAGGAAGCGGCTAGAGCGACGAAGAGACAAGGGACACAGAGAACGAGAGCGAGAGGGTAAAAGAGAGAAAAATCCGAGAGCCTCGTCGGCATCCGGTCTACTCGGCACGGCGGACTCATTAAGGGGTTATTTCAAAGTTTAACTGAATCGAGTCGGGAGGAAGAGATGATAAAAACTCAGAGCACCCTCTTTCTCTTCTCCCCTTCTCCCCCGCTTCCGTATAACCCACCACTGTCTCCTTACAGTTCTATCCCTCTCGTCGTCTCGCGCGGACTCGGGCAGACTTCTTCATTCCTCCGTCAACACTCTGTACCGTCGGCAATATTAATTAACGTCATCCTGCAGCCGCAGTCCAGGTATTTGCAGTTTGTTAGTCGGGAAGATGCTAAGTCGCGACGCTCTTCCTCCTTTCACTCCTCCTCCGTTCCATCGCCTCTTCCTTTACCGCTTAGCAGTGCATCATCATATTGCTCGCTTCTATACTCTGTTATTAAAAGACGTGATATATTTTTCCTTTTACGTTGAACTTGAAAATCGTAAAAATGGAAAAGCCACTCAATGTTAAAGTCATTTTAATTGTTGATGATTAAAATATTATTATTTATAATGATTAATGGGTATACATATATATATATAAAACTCATAAGTCAAATATGTATTAAATTACATTTTTCCAACATTAAGTTTTTTAAAATTTACTATTTTTATTAATATATGAACTTTACTAATTATATATATATATATATATATACACATTATTTTGTATTTTAAATTTTAGCAGTAATTGATACATTAATCATTAGAAAGCTTAATGTTGGAAGGAAATGTTAAAATGTATGCAAATTTAATACACATTTGATTTCCATTTTACAATAAATTTATTCTTATCGTTGATATAAGCTTTCCTCGAAACATTTGGCACACCCAATATTGTTCTGAGCTTGGGAGCGAGCAAGTAAAGGATGAAAAACGGTCGAACCGAAATTTCGGAGACACAAGAGAAAGAGGATGTTCGCCATAGCCGCCGTCTCGTCTCTCTTTCCTCCTCATTCAATTATAAAGTGATCAACGTCCACCCTCTCGGTGGCACGGTTAACGATTCCAGATGGAAAACTTCAGCTCTACGTAATTCCCTTTTACACTCGGCGAAATCCGCTCGTTAGTGTGCAAAACGTATTCGCACGCGCGCACACACGTACACACATATCCGCATGCCTGTGCACGTGGAAATGAGTATATCTAGCCTTCATTCCAGTTTCTACGTTTAACGATAAGTCTTCTAGAATAGCTATCGCTAAGACCTGGTATTCACAGATGGAAGCAGATCCCTCAGAAAAAGATATCGAGTCAGTACAAAAAAAATACAAGAAAACAAGATAAAGCAAAATAATAATTAAAATAATTCTTAACGCGTTTGCAAAGTACATTTACGTTATCTTAAAAATAGAGTTATATAATATATGCGCGTGGCTCGCTTTTGCGGGAAGAACGCCATGACATGTGACATACTTCTTATATCAGAAATAAAACTGCTCTACGGGGAATTTTTATAGCTTCGCGACATCGCTTTGCGCCAAGGTAACAAGAGGGATAAAATAATACATTAAGTGTAAATTTTAACGCCACAAATGAGATTTAAATATATACGAATATTAGTGTATTTCGATCGAAGAAAGAAGAATTGCATTGAATATGTACGTTGACTTGGAATATAGAAGCGCCATAACTTTAACATCGTGAATGAGGTTGTAACATGTAAGCATTAACGTATCAGCAGAGAGTCATATGTTTCGATCGTTCTAGGCACGTGCCTGCTTGACTTATGCACCTGATAAATACCCTGCGGAGTCTCCTCGAGGAGACACAGGGTGGCAGCCTCGTGTTACCGGCTATCCGGCGGCGTGTAAACAAATTGGCAGTAATGACGTTGCAATTTGTCGGATCGCCCGCACCGTGCGGACGCGCGCGTGTTCGCATGTGTGTGTCGCGTGTGTTGCATATGTGACATATGTGCACATGTGCGAGGCTTAAGATTGTTACGCGAAGTGCCTGATCGCAGCAGGTATATGTATATGTTTCGTCTTATTTACATGTGCATATTCACTTACGGTATTCTATGTACGGTATTCCATCTTACTTTTAAAACGACGCAATCGTGTAATCACCCAGCGGAAGATTCAGTCAGTCTTTAGTTGGACTTACTTTTTACTTTCTTCTGAAGTCAATAAAAGGTGATGGAATTCTTAATCATTTAAGATTAAAATAACTTTGATTTAGTTGCATAAATTTATCGATTAAGCATTAAAAAATTTACAGTAACACAAATGTAAGCAGCAAATATCGTAATTTCAAATAAAAATTATAGTTTTTAATAAATTAATAAATTTTGGAAAAATATTTAGAAACGTATAAATTCCAATGATGGGTCAGAACATACTCTTGTATAATTGTTATCTTCAATTTTAAATTATTTTTACATTATTTTTACATTAATAATAAATTTACATTAATAATCAAATCTATATTGTTTTAGCTTGTATGAAATAATAGTGTATTTTATATAATTTTTATTAAGAGTTCTACATAATTTCAGAGAACGAAAACATCTTGCGCTTTTTTTCTTAAATATTAGTAATTTTTAATGAAGAAGATTTACATTAAAGTAATTATAAAAACAATTGTTTACAATGCATTAAACATTTATCTATAATACATTAATTTTATAAGTTTGATTCAAAATTCGAATCGATTTGACCGATTTTAATGAGAATCATTATTTTTCAATTCATTATTACGTGACAAAATAACTAATTTAGAGTTAAAACAATTTTTATCTACAATTGCATCTACGAATGAAATTCAATTCCGTTCCTGATTTTATCTCTTAATTTTAAACTTTGGCATACAGCCCGCAAACACACGTAATTTTTGGATTATTTTGTATAATTTATAAATGTTAAGAACAGTTTATAACATTCTACTTTATATAATTAAAGGAGAGGAAGAATTTAATGAGGAAACAACTATTCCGAGTAAAGCTGTCCTTGTTAAAGCTTAAGTTAAAAGTCAGTGGTGCGCGCGCTTACCATGTTGTATCGCGTAATGCAATTACAGCGACTATGCGCATGTAAAAATTAGTCACACGTTAGGCTAATGAAGAAACTTACTTAACGAGTTACGACGCGACTCCAATATTTTCTCAGCGAACAACCAATTTAACTATGAGTGAACAAGAAAATATGTTACGTGACCACAGAAATTTTTAATGTTTATGAAATATTTGGAATTAAAATATACAGTAAAGTGTGCGTATAGCAATTTATTAACGTTATATATACTAACATATATGTAGCATATGTTTTAATGTTAATATTATACTTTGTACCTGTCGGTAGCCAGAAATGAAAGTTTACATTGAAACACAGTTATAACTTTCATTCTAACACAGAGGTGATAAAATATTTTAAAATTAATGAAACCAAAATTGCTTTTAAAGAGAGAGGCAATCAGAGTTACATACTCAACTTCTGTCGAATCAAAACGCTACGTTATTCTATTTTTGTTTATTTAATTCGCGTTTTTCGCATATGACTACCGTTGTTTATTATTATTTACGGAATAAAGCAAAAATATCCGTCAATATCATTTATTTGAAAATTACATTAATTCTATTTTGGAGATTCTTTCCCGTGGAAAAAGGGGGGGGGGAGAGAGAGAGAGAGAGAGAGAGAGAGAGAGAGAGAGAGAGAGAGAGAGAGAGAGAGAGAGACTCTCTGAAGTCATTAAAATCAAAGTCTCCAGTTTTAGTAACGAACCTTCGTCACTCCGTGCCACGTCTCTCGTGCTCTTTATTAACGTCGACGACATTAATGATCGATGGGAAAGTAACGAGCATTCGTTATTTCTGTTTTAGGTAAGCAGACATCCGCGTCGATGCGAGCGAGCGAGCGAAAAGTGTGCTCGCGTATGCTAGTCGTCATCGCGGCCTAAGTGAGTACACTCGCTTTTGTATCTGCCCGATACAAATCAGCGTGCTACATACACGACGAGCTGACATATACTTTCTTATGGCGAAGAGGATCGTAAATTCTCGGCAAAACGAGGGGGAGCCGAGCTATCTGCTCTGGAAATCGCGCTAATCGTTATCGCGGCGCGTTATATATGCCGGGTATCCCTCGCTTCTCGCGCTTCCCTTGGGGTTTTCCTGCAATTAATTATTTGATTCCGCGTTAATTATTTCGCGGCTGGATAATGATGGGAAAAGATTACGTTCTCTCGCGCATTTAACTCGGAGCGGCGCTCTAAAATAACAATTTGTTGTGTCACGTTTTGGCGCGTGCGACTAAATTACGTTCGCATATATATATATATATATATATATATATATATATATATATAGCTTCTTAAAATTAGAGCAGTTGACGTCTAAAGAAAAAAAAAAAAATCCATGAATTATTTACCTCTTGGATTTTTATGCAAGAAATATATGCAGATGTGTCATATTTTTGAACGTTATAATTGCTATATGCATTAATATATATCATTATTTATTTAGATTTTTATAACGGAGACGGAAATTTTCTAAATTAATAATATTATTGTAAGATTGTTCCTAGACTAGTATTTTAAGATATTATTTTTGATGGCGTCACCTTGGCTTATCTAATATCTTTTAAAAGTTTGACATTAATTATTTTTATCGTCATTAAAATTCCGTGAAAAAGTTGATATCAATTCCGTTCAAGTTAAGTGAGGTAGTTAATTCAACAAGGAAAGATTGATTCTGAGATACATTCACCGGGCAAAACGATGGAGATATCCGCTTTGATATTGCCGGAGTCAACAACGGCGGATAAACGTGTTTGGGGCGAGGTCAGAGGGGGAAAGGAAGCGAAACCGGTCGCTTTAATTACGCAGAGCCATTGTTGCGGCTGGTTGTTTATAATTAATCGTTCGAAAGCCTGTCCCTGCCAGCGACAGATATGACGGCCAATAAAGTACGTCGCTAGCAGCCGCTACCGGCCGGCCGATGGGGAATTTCGGTTATGGCGGAATTTCGGTTTGCCCCGTCGTCGAAACAACGCACCCATATCGAAACGCGAGTGTGTCGCGGTCGATCGTCGCTAACGAGCGGCCGATCTCTAGTTTCTGGAAATAGCTCATCATGATTGAATGCGGATTCTGCGCAACGAAAAATATAGTAGCGATATGATGAATTATTATTATAGCCGAGGATGAATTTGACAATACGAGGCACAATGGTAGTAGTGTATTATGTATTAGTGTAGCGTAGTGTATTATATATTGTAGTATATTATGAAATAAATTCACCAAATAACGTTATAATAACGGTGATAATGGCAAATGTGGAATTGCTGCGTAACAGTAAACGTCAAACGTGGAATTAATATGAAGTGACTGCGACTCGCACTATTAACGTAATCCCAACTTAGTGAAACTAGAGACTAGGGGACTAAACTTAGAGACTACTTATTCAAAGACCGCTAGTGTAGTTTCAACTTATTACTAAACTTACAGACAACGTACTCGGAGATTACCAATGCAGTTTCAACTTGGTAAAATTACAGACTACTAATCCAGGTACTACAAATATAATCCAAACTAATGAGAATTTGGTATCGACATACGTGACGTTTTCGGACGTAATAGAGCGCGACATAATGCACAGTGACACGTTTCTTACTGCTGGCGCATTCGAATTAAACTCTTCCATGTGTTTAATGAGAGCGGTGAATGGGCTGGGGGACGAGAGGGGAACTTCGCGATTTCTGTGGAGTTCGCTTTTTACGAAGTGCTCGGCCATGCCAGATTCAAATGAGGCGTGCTTTAATGCCGCCCGTGCGTGCTCGGCTATTTCCTCTTGCCAAGTCGAATAGCAACCCTTCTGCTTTCGCTTCCTCTCATCGACATTAACCGTTACCATCGCTTTATTTCCCTGACCGAGTTTTCCCGCAAACCCCACCGTCGGGAGGCGCGTTTGTTATCAGTTTTGGGAAAGTAATTCTCAACTTTTTTTTCAAGTTTCTTTTGTTGCGTTGAACACGAAACAAATGCAAAGAAGGTTTAATTATATCCGATAAATATATTTAATCCTCTGGACTTATTAGCGAATTTATTAGCGACTTTTTTATCTTAAATCTCCGTTCGTTTAAATTAATTGTCGAATCAGATGAACGATAAATAATAATTGGTGATGATGTATAATAGCAAGGCCAGTTTATTTATGAAGAAATGAAGAGTTATACAGCATGAATTGAGAAAAAATAATGCTTTAAAATAAAAAATTAATTTAAAAATCTTTTTTACATAGATTTTACCATGCTGTTTCTTTTACAAACATTTTTGTGTACACATTGTTTTATGATAACAGTAATTGAAACAACCGAAAACTTAAAAGCGGCTATTTTTTTGAAAACTATGTATTAACATGAGTTTTTAATTAAAGCTTTAATCAAAAACCCTTTCTCTATACATGCCTTCAATTACATTTAGACAATTTTTAACATTCTTGTTAATGTCAAAGAGGGAGAAAATATTGATTTATACTTTAACGATATAACAGATTAAAAACTATTTAACAGAAATTCACTGTCGTATCAATCATCGTTCTGTTACAAATCATATTTTATATCTCAAATCGAAATAGAATGCTCTTGACATAAAAAAAACTATTAATGATAAATTAGCGGAACATTCTATGTGGTTATTACCCTAATGGGGGTCCGTGCCAGTAGCATCTGCAGGATTAATTCTCGTTTTATCTCTCTCTCTCTCTCTCTCTCTCTCTCTCTCTCTCTCTCTCTCTTTTTTTTCTAATCGGATTCGCTATTGTTGAATCAGCGGACGTTAAATGACGCACACGACCGACGTTAAAGCGCTAAATTTTCAGTGCGGCGAGCGTCGTTTCCTCTTCTTTCGGGAAGGAGCCAAGTCCCCTTTGTATTCGGTCTCCGAAGAAAAGCAGCCGGTTGTGACAGCGCGGATGAAATAATGCGCGAGTATGGGCGCAGGGCGGCGAGAGCAGGTCGATATTCCGGAGGGCTCTCCGAAACTTTCCGCAGAAGTCACTCGATAAAGTGATTAGGTAACTTTCGGCGAGACGAAGGAAAGGGAGGAAAATGGAGAGGCAATCGGTCAACGGCCATTACAAGTTGTCCCGCCATCAAGGTGAAATGACTTATCACGTCGCAAAACGGTTCGGACATTCGCGTTTTGTTAGGGGGAAGTTATTAAAACGTGATTCGGGATGAACTCGAATCTCATATAATTTTACGATAGAAACTTGCCTTGTGGTTGGCCAATCGTGATCTTCCGTAATGGGACGTAATTTGATCATCACGTTCTTGCTATTTGGGATTATTTAGCATAAAGTGAGAATGTTAATCGTGATTGCTTTGAGACATGTTTAATGTTTAATGCTCTTGATTCGTAAAGGTCTTTCGAAATGGATATTTTGCAGAGAAGGAGGAATATGAATAATAACGTAAAGAAAAATAATAATACATATTGGTTTTCTCAAATATGTACATATTCTTACTTTAAAGTGATAGAAAAGTTATTATATATTACTATACAAACTTTGATTTTTTTTTTATTTTACTTGCGTTTAAGAGAGCAAGCTTATTCAACTCATAAGCATTATTTTTTTATTAAACATTATTAAACATTTTATTTTATTCGTTTATGACGCTTACTTTAAAAAAATCATGGCGTACACTTAGCGAGGGTAAATTGCAAAATGAAATTATAGTGTATTTCCAGTTGCTTATGCAAATGAGCATCTGGCTAATTTATATATAATTATTCATGAGCATTCCCCGTAGCTGATCGATACAATTGTCCAATTGTTGCAAACTATCACTAATCCAAACTCAGAGTTATTTCCCCTTGGGACATCATTGCACCTTGCTATGCTTTCCCACGAGCACCGCCCAATTTGTGTACATTTCGACTGTCGTTCTGGGACAAACGTAAATGTAATATTGCGTGGGCGCGATGGTGACAAGGTTACTCTTGACCCGTTGTGACTGTCTACGTTCCTTACTACACATTGTTTTATCAACCGTACAATTTGTGATGACGAACGTCAAACTAGCATGGGATAAAACAAAGTGCCATGCTTTCGCTATTTGTCATCGCACGATTTTTCATCGCATCACCATCCGCATACGTGCCAGTGGCGTAACATTCGACTGAAGCAATAAACAATCGGTTGCACTGTCCATCGCATATAAATCGATTTTGCGATTCAGAAGGTACGAATCTTATCTTTTTATCTAAAAACATAATAAAATCCGCAATATTATCTATAATATTGCGTTTGTTTTTTTTTTCTTTTTTCCATTGTTGATCTTTAATTTGTTTACTACTGATATTATTTTTCTTATCTATATTACGAATATTGATTTTATGCAAAGTATTAAAGTTCGCGTTATTAATGTGACTAACACTATGAAACTGATATCATTTTAGTATATATTTCCATATTCCATACCGTACTAATTTCACTGGTGTACTCAGATATTATTTAATATGTTAATTGAGCTATTGTATCTCGTGATAGCGTTACGCCACTATTCCCATCACGCATTATATCTCAGCTTGTGGCATTATACGCGAGATGAATTCAAATGTTCGAAAGTCATCTCCGTTCATAATATATTCGATGTTGCACGTGGCTATTACATTTGCATTCGTAAAAGTCTCTGCATTACCTCTCGGAGCGTCATCGAGATATCAGATTGGACGAGGTAGCAAAATGATGGATATTTATGTTTATTAAATGACACGATGACGCTGCTGATTTGCTCGGAGATGAAGTACTCACGAGTCATCTCGTGTGATGCAGCGGATTTGTAATATGCGTACGCGCGTATTCATGTTGCATAGTACGCGCGTCGTGAGATGATTGTTCGTCACTTACCGATCACGCACGTAGAATCTAGTCCGCTCAGACGCGAGAAAGTGTGTTAACCGAGATCTTCTCTTACACCTCCAATACGCTTATGTTCCTAGACAGACGTATATTGAAAGAATAAAAAACGCGCCGAGAATTCGCCCAAGTGCTGCGTTAGTGATTGCTATTAACGGCAAGAAATTTAATAATTGCCTACATCAAAATCGAATACGAATATTGCTCAGAAGGTGCGATTAATCAAGTTTTCTGAAAGAATAAACAGATAATAAATCTTATTCCTCTGTTCGATAATAAACGAGGTTTGCTTATATAATCGGCAGGGAGGGGGAGAGAATAATAATAAAACTTATGGGGGATGAAAAGTCGGAGCGACTTTTTCAAGCGAAGTTAAGTCTCCGTTAGGAAATATCGCGTCTCGAGGAAATGAGCCTCTGCCATTTGACGCGTATCTCACGAAGCGTTTCCATGGATGCTGCGGCAAACTTGCACGCATCGCGTCATCAGATCGCGTGCACGCGCGCACGTCACTCGCTCGCTCGTTCGCTCGTTTCTAACCAACGGCGGCAGCCTTGTGGCCAAGGTTGCGCAACGGATGGATCGCAGATCGCAGCAGCACGTGGTGCGCCAGGCTATGACGCAGAGCTTGGATGCATACACGTTCGCGAGTACTCGCATACACACGCACACGCACACACGCACACACACGCGCGCGCACACACACACACCACACACACACCACACACACACACACACACACACACACACACACACACACACACACACACACACACACACACACACACACGCACACACGCACACACGCACACACACGCACACACGCACACACGCATACACGTAACACACGGCGCGCTGAGTCGTAACTAGGCGCGCTCGCGGTCCCGCCAATTGACTCAAATGCACATTTACCCTATATCCTCGCCGATTACATAATGGAGCTCGGCGACGAAGTCACGGATCTCCCGGTTGGTTTTCCTTCCTCCTAAACAGGCGGAAAGGGGCGTATAATTTCTTGCGGTACTTTCTTTCATGTGGATATTCACGAAGGAATTAAATAGTCACGTGTAAAATTATTTGTTATTTGGCATATGAATGTGTTAGTGTGCATATAAATAGGTAAATATTGCATGCAATTTCTTAGCTGAATATCGAAAGTAGCCAGATTGTCCCTTACTTAATTATCGGTTCTTGATCACATCGGCTCTCCAATTTACGATTTCATTTCTGACTTTTCTTCGTTTTTAAGTTAGCATTTAAGTAAATGTTCGAGATATATATACTTTCTACGTATCTACGTCTTTGCGAATACGTTGTTTGTAATTAAAAATCTCCGAGAAAACATTTGCGATACCTATCAATTAATTAATTAAAATTTATCTGTTTCTTTTGATATTAATATTTACATATATTCGGCGAATGATTGATAATAGGATAATTTTAGAAATAAGATAATTTTGACAGTAGAAGATGAAATACAAATATTTTAGTTTATGCCCTATTGCGGGACAATTTTCTAATCTCGCATAAAAAATTAGAATTATCCTTATAAAGGAAAATAGAAAAAAGGAAATCCAAAAGACAAAGGATTTTCTACAGGCACATATTCTCGCGGCTTAATCACAGGAAGGTCTTAACTTTCGTCTGCTGCGGTAGAGTTAACGCGTCGCGCAGTGTTTTACGGTGTGTAATTGGCGTTTCCTAGGACGACAACTGCAGTGCACACGGTGATCGTTGCATGGCTGTGTGGGTCGCCGATACGTAACGTCGCGACTGGGAAAACGCGTTGCAAGAATATACACGCTGCCGCTTGATTCGCATACGAACGTAAGTGGGACAGTAAATGCCAATTGGGTGGCTTTATGCCACGGCGAACTATGTGCAAACTTTATAAAAGTGAGTTATCGTCGCGAATCGACTTCAGCAACATCGATCTCGCTTATGCCGATGCGAACTATTATAAGCGGTCTCGACAAAGCGGGGAAGTGAGTAATGTAAGTAAGTTGCGCGATACGCTTGTTAACATAATAGCCGATTTCGTTCGATCCAAAGGATCCATCTCTCGGAATCGATTCGCAATTCTCGAGGTGATCCACTTAAAGATCAAATCGTGAATTTTAAATTAAACTACGTTATTTAAATAGATATCACGGGACCATCTATTGATATCTTGGAAGTAATCTTGTCCGATATATCTGACACTTTGTTGATACATCTTCTCCCGTTTTCTTCTACAAAATTATTTCTTATTATATTACGTATGAGAGAGGATAATTAGCAATTCATCTCATAATAATGTCTTGCGGCATAAATAAATAAACGAACTGTCGCGTGGGTTTTAACGCAGGCGTTAAACGAAACGTAATCGTCGACCGCCGTGCGCAATTACGATGTCATTATACGACTCACTGTTAATCGCTAATGACTTCTTGATCTCATCCCCGGAACTGTTTAATAGGGCGACATCCTGTGCGTGGCTCTGCAAGCTTCTAGTGGGGCTCGGAACTAGCTCGCCTCGATCGTTATGTGAATATTCAGAGATATAAAGAGATTTCCCCCGAAAATGAGGCTTGCTATCGCATATTGTGTAGACGATTAATGCAGATAATTAATAAGTGATTTCCAGAATCTAAGCCCGCAGCAGAGTTCTTTTATTAAAATTTAATAAAATTTTTATGTAACATTTGAAATAAATTCAGATGAATTCTGCTTCATTTCAATTACGTAATTAATAGTTAATATTTATATAATAAAAGTCATTTATAATTTCCTCTATCCATGATATAATGAAAGTGGCACTGACACGCATCAAATTTAAACGGAGAGAAAACGCTCTTAAAACTGAGCTGGAAATATTGATAGAATTTATTACATGGTAGGAAATTGCTCTGGTTTAATTTTTTGTGAGATAGTTTATATATGCTTTCCATAATATTTTGAGGCATCTTACTTAAAGCGTCAGCGTCTGGCCGAGATAAAATTTAGTTTGAATTGCGCAAATATTATTTTCCTTTTCTTTTTTTGTGTAAAGATCTCGGAGATGGCAAATTGCGTCATACGAATTGGTGCGTACATTATCATTAGGTGACTCGTCGAAATTCTGTTCTTTGATCCGGATGTTATCGTGAGCACGATTTCGCTGGTAACCGATCATCATGGAGAGACAAGCAAAAAAGGAGGCCGCTGGTGATGATGGGAACTCGCGATACGAGCTCTCGAAGACGCGAACGACGGCAAGAAAGAATCGTGTGGGAGGGGAACGAAGCGAAACGAAATGTCTGGTAAATGCGTCTGGCGGTCTCGCACCTGGGTAAGAAGTTACCTGGATCGAGGTGCCGCCAACCGCCGTACCGAGACACCGTTTAACCGTTCGCCGGAAATCCGGTTTTTCGCTTCAATGCGATCACCGAACTAGCGTTGCTCTCTTTTTGCCCTATTATCTCGCCCTCCTCTCTTTTTATATAACTCATTATTTATCCAAATTCTTCAATCCTCTCTGAAGCTCTTTAAATACTCGTTTGGTTTCTCTTAAGAAATGTCCAACATGTTTTTTCTTACGTGAACGCAATAACGTTTCACTAGTGATAATTTTTCTATTACATCTGATCTTGATGTGCATATTCCGGCAATTTCCGGGATGATTCTCCGCCATCGTATGAGAATTCCATAGATACGTAAAATAATTTAATACTAAATCGTTTCCTCTGTAAATTGATTTCAAGTCTCTTTGCTTTTATATATTATACGAGGAGTCTGTGCTAGGTGTGCCAGTCTCCACAATTGCGCAAAATTTATTCGGTCGATCGAAAGTGCCCCGCACTAGTCCCGCTTGGTCGCCCGGTCCTCGTCCACTCCCTTCCTGCGAATTCACTATTCCATGACTATTCCGTCGGGGCTCCCGGGGAAACGCACCGGCGTAATTACCAACGTTAACTGCCGGTACTGTTATTCGGCTCGCACGTCCCTTTGTCTTCGAGGTCCTCCGACTGCCTGTACCTAAAGTACGAACACACACACACACACACACACACACACACACACACACACACACACACACACACACACACACACACACACACACACACACACACACACACACACACACACACACACACACCTAGGCCACGCGTGTACGCGTTCCTTCCTGCTGTTGAATTGTTCTCCTCATCTTTATCCTTCTGCCAGTTCTCCCTTTCTCTCTTCATTAAATAATCACTAGTTCCCTCCTGGACTGGTTCGCGGTAATGCAAATGGATTAACAACTCCTAACTACCATGCCGCCACATAAATATATGTTTTATATGTTTTATGCTTGCATTTTCCTCTCTTTATAATTTCTTGCCTCGACGCAACTTTCGCACAGTAGTTTCCTGAAAATATTGAATAATTTCGAGTTCGATCATTCACATTAACGCAATACGTGGAATCTCTTATAATTGCATATTACAATTCTTGGACATTTGTCACATTTGTTTAGTAAATTGTAAAGTAAATTAAATCCATTCATTACGCATTCATGAATTTATAAATGTTGTTCAAAACTAAATGACAAACAGAAACTGTCTTTGCATTTGCGTAATGCAAAATTCTATTTACGCACGCTATATTTTTCTACTTAACATGATTCACATGATACATGTCCGACTTCCACCTGTTCTTTATTCATTTTTGCGAACGTGAACCTACCTTTTGTTAGGAGAATTATCTTTAGGAGAATTTTCCCAGAACACAATAACTTCTCATTCTTCCGTTATCTTCCTACTTTCATTCCTTCTTCCTCTCTCTCTCTCTTTCCCTTCTTTCTTCCTTTTCTCTCTTATTCTCCTGTCGTATTCGAGTATTAGGGTGAATGTGATTTTACGTCGATATGCGTGTATGTATGTGTATGGACATTCGCCGCAAGAGTTACGACGTGCTCCCCGCAACAGGTCCATCGTGGTTTTCCCCTTGGCCACTACGCTAAGAGGAGTGAAGAGGCGGCAAAACGATAGGGGATGGAACGACAGGAAAGAATCGAGTGTCGGAGCGAAGCAAGAATGCGTCTCGTACTTCGTCTTGGCTCGACCGCAAAATCCTTCTGTCAATTTGACAATAGCATTAATATAATTACAGAAAAAAAATATTATGTAGAGCATTTGCTATGTGTTTGTATAGGAATGTTTAAAAGATAATTTTTTTATGTAATTATTATTAATTTTATTATTAATAATATATATTATTTTTAATTATAAAATGATTATAAAATAATTACAAATTATATATAACATCTTTCGTCATATATAACTTCTTTAATTCCCTGCGTCTGTTTGCTTTATCTTTCCTCGCACATGTGTGTACGTATGTATGTATGTATGTATGTGTTTTGTATACCTTTTCCCCTTTTTCTCTGTCCAGTCGACTGTGGTTAGAGGCAGTGTATAAATCAGGAAGATGACTGCACCCACCAACGACGATGTATAGAATCGATGAGCGAGAACGACATGAAGGTGGAAGGTGGGGAAAGGCAGGGGGTCGGTAGACGCTTCAGGAGTAAGCACGAGCGAGGGAACAGGGACGCGATCGGTCCCGCTGCATCCGGTGCAACGAAGCGACCTCGATGCATTGTGGGATATTCCGTGACTGGAATCTCGGACGCGCGTTACTCAGTCTCGCTACTCTCTTTTTTTTTTTCTTGTTTCTTTCACCTCTTGATCTTTCTCTTGCATTCTCCTCCCGATTCCATTCATATCTAACTTGTCGTCAGATATGTATAAGATATGTAAATTGTTGATATTTGTATGTCAGAATCGATTATGTTACTTACATCTAATAAGATATTAATTAAATGGATCTGTGGATGTTAGAAATAAAAGATAATAAAAGATAAATAATTTTCTAATAAAAATTAATGTTACTTTAAAGGTAGTTGTACAATATAATTAAAATTGCTTAACTTGACATTAGCTGGATTTATTCTTCAATATTTTTCGACGTATTCAATTAATTATTATTTTGCAAAATTTATCGAAACACAATTAAAATTTCCTTATCAGTATTTTCAAAGGCAGGTTTATATTTATGAATGCATACAATTAACCTTTTTTTATCAATTTTACTTTAATATTGTTTTAATTTGAATTTTAGATAATTTTAGATTAAAAAGTCAAAGAATTATTTAATACATAATTAAATACTTCTTAAAAATATCTTTGATTTTTTATTAAAAATACTCACTTATTAGTATATTCTAATATTATAAATATAGATTTTTAAAAAAACAATAATTGTGAAATGAACGATGATTTAGTTGGTTTTCTTGCATTCGGTTCACATCTTTTAATATCCGCTGGACGATGGTTATTTTACGAAATATCATGGAGAAAAAAAGGGTTGTCATAAACGCCGTATGGCACAATCGTTTTGAGCCCATCGACCAATCGCGGAAAAGATGGCCGATCCTATCTCCCGTCCGAATTGCTACTCACTATTGCGTCCGATTGTTGTTTCGGTACAATAAACGCCATTGTCCGGCTATTCAACGCGTTACAACTTCGATAAACTCGAAAACTCGACAACGATGATTTTGATCTTTGTATGTGTGCGGCCCAATATCGATAATTAATATATCCGAATAATTTAATCCAAAATTATTAAAGAGAGAAACAAAATAATCTTTTATAAATTATTAACTTATATATGGATATATAGATGCTTCAAAATAGTGCAAATATGATAATGTTCAGAGAATGAAATATAATATTTTATTCTTATAACTTAATATTAACTTTATATTTATAATTTTTTAAGAGTAATATCACTGCTCCTAAAAAATCTTGCTGGACTTCAGGAATATAGTTTCTAAGATCAAACATGAGATATCGCATTTGATCTTGCTATTTTATTATTCGGAATCGTAAGAGCGATGCTTATGTACCGTGTGTCTTGCAGCCACCGGTGATCCGTTGCACTCGACATCGTACCGTAAAAAGGGGGAAGATTCGCTCTTTCTATTCCTGATCGCACGTTTGAGGCGCATATAAAGGACTTCAAAAGGTTCACGATCGGGGAAACGGCGCGGAAATTTCCCTAAACGGTAAAACATCGCTTCGGTTGATCCGCCACGCTATCGTGTAGTCCCACATATATTTACTTAACGTTCCTTCGCAAGAACGGGATATACAGTGTATTTCAAAAGTTCCGAAACGATCAAATATCTCGAAGGTAAAGCATTTTCGAGAAAAATGTTTTAAATAAAAGTTGCAGGATTTCAAAGGGATCACATGATGTTGATTCATTTGCAGATGAAGTCACTATTGATATTTTATTATGATCGTCATTTTTTTTAAATAAAACTATATATTTTTTATTATATAATATGATTCCTTTGATAATTCTGGATATAAAAGTATTAAGGTACGATTATCAAAAAATTTATAGTTTACGAGATATTTTATATTTTATTCTGGCATATTTCTCGCATAAAATATAAAATATCTCGTAAACTATTAGTTTTTTGATAATCATATCATAATACTTTTACAGAATAAAATAAGATGAGTCAATTAGTGTAAAGAAGATGCATAATTGCTTGAAAAAATTGCAATTTGTAATATGCAAATACATCCTCTTTTTTAGAAACACAACTATATGCTTTTTTTATACCATTTTTCTCAAAAATATTTTTAAAATATTTTATCGTTCTGGGACTTTTGGGACACATTATATCTCACAAGTTCTCTCAGGCTCTGAATATCCTAGATATTTAATTCTCCATTTCGCAGGATTTGCGAATAGCAAAAGAAATTAGGAAAATTTATTTCCAACAGATCTATTTTTTTTTTTAAGATTTATGCTAATATATTCTATTAGTGTGATCAGTGCATATGTATTAAAAAAATTTATATTAAAAAGTATAAATAATAAAGATAATTAGCTTTATATTAGGACACGAAAGGACTATTTTATAAAAATTTGCATTAAAAATAAAATTTTTTAGAAAAATAATTTATTTTGAAGATCGCATCCTTTTCAAAATTCCTTTTTCTAATAAATAAATATTAACGAATAATTCTATTTTTTTAAAATAAATATTGTATATGGAAAGATTAATCAATTGTAAATTTGTATAACAAGTATTTAAGATAAGTTTTAATAACAGGAGTATCTAAAATGTGCCATACGTATGTGGCGTATATAATGGGCTCTATAATGGCGCGCGATATATCTCAGCTCAGAAAGGGCGAAATGCACGAATGGGTAATATCCGCGTGCGAATGTCTGCCTGAGCGAAGGATGTTATTTCGTGAATGGAGGGATGCGCGCGTTTCACGGTGCCTAAGACTAATCAAATCTTAATAGAGGCGCTAATGAGAGGGCATTCAGCACGGTGAAGCGGCGAAGCCGAAGGGACGGCCGTTAAGAGAAGGGCTCGCCCTTTCGCTCTGAATTAGCCTTTGCGGTTTCGCGGGACTGCATTCCAACATTCGTCTCACGTTCTCGTCAGGCGAGATAACAATTATTACTATTCGCCAGTACAGACTTTTGCAATTTTATCTTCCTCGTGCCTGCCCTTTGATCCTTTTTTCTTTATCTTTCTCTTTAATCGTCTCTGATGCAATGCGTTCCTTTCGCCACACTTGTTTTACCGGATAATTCACTGGCACAGATCATTGCTACAAATCGGATCGTCACTAAGAAATGCTTTTTTAATGAAACAATTTATACTATATATATATATATATATATATAGATATTTAAAAAAAAGTTTTATGGAAATAAATTACCAACCTGTATAAATGTTAAAAATTTTATCGTGCATTAATCGGATTTGTCTGTTAAAACCGTTTAACAATGATAATAAAACTATGCTTAAATCAATCTGCATTGATCTAAAAGCTGATCTAAAAGAAGAGATTTTATTATGAATTATGTTAGGAAATTAACCGAAAATTTAATTTTTATATTTGATTAAAAAAATATAGTTTAGATCTTTCATATTGGTATTATTTTATCTTTCATTTTCCATTTATATAATCTCATCTTCATATATATAATTTATATCTATTTTTATTTTATTCATTCTCTTAATAAGCAATGAAAATTCTCGATTAAACTTTTAAAGATCTTGTTTGAAAATTAATTGAAAGGTATGCATACTGGGTAAAGGTATACTGATCTTAAAATTGTTTAAATGATTTTATTTGTTTTATTTCATTGTTTTATTTATAAATAAAAACGAAATTTATGAACGCGTATAATCTTATAAACATCTTGGTGTAAAATCTGACGCGCGGTGATAGTCAATCAACTATAATTTCCTTTCGGTAATATCATACTGTCGGTACGCTTGAAAAAGACGAACGCTCCTGAACAAGGGACTCTCCTCACGGAATGCTTATAATTATGAGCACGTGACTCACTTAATTTCCTGGCCGAACTCGACCAACCAATTTCCTCTGTCCGGCGAGCAATGTCGATCGGGTACCGGTAGCTTCTCAACCGTAAACGTCATTTTTTCCTCTTTCTCTGTCTCTCTCTTTCTCTTTTTCCCTTCCTCCCTCCCTTTTTTCTCTCTTCATTCGAAGATCGCTTTCCTGAATCAGTCGGTAGAAAGAGAGAAGTCGTTTCCTCGACGTGAAATATCGAGGCATCGCCGTTTGCTCGACGCCTCGCGCCTGAAACTAATGAAATAGCTACTGCATTGCGGTTCGTTTCTTCAATCTTGTATTAGATACACTGGGCGATCTTCAAACATGAACTTGCGAAAGCGAATGATTGATGATAATCAATAAAATTTCTATTGAAGCTCGTAGTTTCACGAGTGCTTACGTTTACGTTTCAATATCAGGGGAAATAAATCATCGCGCGATATAAAAATAACTGAAATATGATGTAACATTCGTACGTGAACAAATATACTTTCTCAACGTCAGGAATAACGATGGAGTATCTATACGTGGTTTATATAGTGATAATTCTTGCGTTCTCACCGGTGTAGCGCACTCCGATGTCGAAATTTATGAGAACAATACGAGAATCTATCGAGACCGGATCCGTGATACGTAGGTATCACAACGCTACGCGACCAGAACCAGAATCCAGAACCAGTCTCAAGTTCTCTGCCGCGGGAGGTAGGCATCGGTGTGGCCTTTGACCCAAGAATCAGGGCATCGGCTGCATTCTCACGTGATGGTTACGAAAACAAGCCGAAAGCAAGTGTGGGTATCCGTTCATATTCAGTTTCGCGATGTGAGCAAACGATAGTGAAGAAATTATGAGTGAAATTTTATTATTAAAATATATATATATATATATACAATCATTATCTTTTTAAGAGATAATATAAACAATCATGTATTATATACATACCTTTAATTAATCTTTTCATTTCTCTCTTCATTTTAGATACAGTCATATTTTTTTTATTTTAATTATTAATTGAAAAATTAATTGCGAAAAAGAATTTAATATAATTGTATGCGAAATTAATGTATTAGCTTTAAAATATTTATTATAAATAATCTTATCAAGAAAACACGATATTTTTATCTTACAATTAACGTGTTCTATCACTCCAACGTTTACAAGCTTACATAATTTAATTATAATTGGCGTATTTTATAAACATTTATTATATTTTTGATTAAATGCATACAGACACGAACAACAAAATGAAGAAGAAGTAAAAAAAATAGGGCAAGAGAGAAAGATTCAAAGCGGACAAACGCCGACTTAGATGGTCGCGGGCACGTTGCATGATCGCTGAATTATCGCCGAGAGACGCAACATAAATATGTATGCGGCAGAGGCAGCAATGGTATTCCGGATTGCGGAATGCACGTGCGGGAGCATGCACCGTGTCTTCGTCCCAGCGCGCCTTCGTCCCCTCACGATTCTCTCCCTCCCTCCCTCCCCGCTTTCGCTCTTCTTTGGGTTCTTCGTGTCCCAAATGAAGATTCCTGTCCCCTCGTTCCCTTTCCCATTCCAACTGGATTCGACTTCTTCGTTCACGCGTGTCTACCTCTAGTTAGTCATTTTTGCCGGTTAGCTACTTCCTAACTTTTAAACGGAAGCTCGGACTATCCCGGCGAGGAGAGAAAGAGGGGCGGCCTTCGTGTTTTCGAACGCCGCGTTCTATCGCCCTAAATTATGCGCCGTATCCCTCTCCATCTTATTTTCCCACCCTTTTTATTCCTGATTTCTTTTCTTCTTGTTCCTTTTTCTCCACCCCTACTCCACATCACGCGCGCCGCTTCTAGTGATTAATCTCGCTGGAGGCATTCCCGAAGGATACTTAGTTCTGATCTACGAGCTACGTGTCGTACGACCGGCCGGAAAGGTGTATTTACTTTTTTTTTAGTTTTTGTCTTCTTTTCTTTTTTCTTTTTCCTTTCTTTTTTCACGGAAATACATCCGATATAGCGATTTGACTTCAATTGTCGAGAAATGTGATCCCGAGAAATGTGATTGATATCATCTAGATAAATTCGTTCTCCGGGATAAGTTCGATTCGCTTGCGTGTATCGCGATGACTGCGTTTATATGGATTTATGACCAAGATTGATGTCAAACTAATTAATCCCTTTGGACATCGGCGTCACAGCCTCCTCTTCAATTCAATGTAATTAATTAGAAGTTCGTGAATCAACAATATTAAAGCATTAGCGATTATTATTTTCGATATTCTCGATCGTTTTATCATCGGTGAAATTTTCGTCGTTGGAGATTTAAAGCAAAACTACGGTGTCGGAATTGTTTTGATTCTGAGTCATGGCTCGTCTTTTCGCTCACGGAATCGGGGGAGAGAAATATAACGTCCAGCCTCTCCCTGGGGCGACGCGAGATCGGTCAGGAATGCAATTAAGACGTCTTGCTAGAACGGTAATGATAACGAGCCTAACCGACACAGGAATTTCAGGTCGTCGCTCGCTGCGTACAAACGAGAAATTGTACGATGTGTTCTTACGGAGGATATTTTGTCGGTGGCTAAATCCCGCTTCCATCAACGTCAATTTGTTTTATTTTCAAACGTCATTTTATTATAATCATCATAATTATATATATTTTGCGTTTTTACACAACATGTATAACAACATCTCACAAATTACTTTGTCATTATTTTATTAAAACGATATTTAATAATTAATAATTAAATTCTAAATCGCTAATTGACTACGTTTCAATATGTTATTATTACGTCTAATCAAATTTTCTAACGTAACGTAGATTAATTTTAAATTATCATTCTGCAACATTCCGAATTAAACTTCGTAAAAACATTATTTTTTTGTCTCGTTTCTTCAAGATTGCGCATCCCATTTAAAAAACTGGATAGGACTTTGTTAACAACAAGCAAGTAAACTACTTATCTACTTAATTGTTTAATCGTACGATGACGAGGAAACTGAATCCGGATTGGATATCTCGAGACGTCAGATATCTTCGGTCGGCATCGTTATTAGCACACCAAATCGAAGTGGCCGACAGTATTGGCATAATTCGGTGTCTCGATGAGAACGCGACGGACAATCCTCTTACGTCGATAATCGTCTCAATTACGGCGAAGTTCCTGTAAACCGTGAAATCGAGCGTTTCCTATGGGTACTACACCGAGCCATTAAATTCACCACCGGCGGGTGATATACGCGCGATACCATCTGCAAGAATGCACCACGTAAATTTCCGCGATGTCGAGATCGTGTTTGATAAAAAAAAGAACATCCCCGCCGCTCGGGGCGTTTCTAATAACAAAATTGCAATTCCCGCGCGTTCTTCGTGAAATTCCGAATTTTTCGGATGTTTCCTCGCCACGCTTAATTGCCAAGATATATCGAAGTTATCGTACATATGACTTATATCTCTGACCTATATTTTTTAATCGATAGATGTTTAACGGACAAGAGCAGACCTAAAGAAAGAAGAATGATTTGTCTTCAAACGCACATTATTATTATTTTTTTTAATATCACTTTATTTGAAACAGTAAAGTTAATAAATTCTAATTTGTGCTAGAATAATTATTTAGCACTTTACATAAATATTGTTACTATATATAATATAAATCAAGTTAGATATATATATCTTTGAGATAATAAAAGAATATATCATACTTATATTAAAAACATTTTATGCTAATCGCAGAAATGTTCCACACATGGAAAATATGTTGTATTTAATTAATATATATGCTTGATTTTGCTTATTTTTCTAAAAAAGAAAAAAAAATAATCTATTGCAATACAAAAAATAAAGCATATCCATAACATAATTGAAGAGAGTGAAGTTTTTAAATTATGTAAAGCTTTACGATGCTACTTAAGTACTTCTTCTGTTCGACGCTCACGTGAATGCGATTGTCCTAATTAGACTTAGTATCGATAACACCCCGTTGAATCTCGTTGTCACGTCGGGATTGCTGGACGCGGATCGCGATGATAAACAGCCGATGGACAAATCATCGAGATTTACATCAGAAACCATCGCGTTCGCTATGCAATTACGTGATTTACATGTTCGTGCAAACGCGATTGGTCCTCGTCGATCGCTACTAGAAGCCATCTCTACTGCCGGTCGTAATTCATGTAAACGCTCGTATACTAGCAAGACATTATTCGAGTCTAAAGCAGTAGACAGAATAAACGTCACAGTTATTGTCCATTTAAGAAATATTTGCTGTACGCTGCGAAAAGATCAATAGGTTTCTCGTTAAAGATAATGTACGTGTATATGTACAATTGTACTTTTGTTTTATTGATAGTTTTAGAGGAATGAAGTATAGGTAAAGCTTGTGAATTTTTAATAAGTGAATATTAAAAGTGAATGGAAAAGTTTAAATATTTAATATAATTAGTTAATCTAAAATGTATAATATTTACAATTAGCTCTGATGTAAAGTGAATCAATTTCATTTTGTAAAAAAGAATTGACATGCGTAAGTATTTTAAGTATTCTAAGTATTCTTGAAATTAACATATAATATATTAAATGGAAATTCATGATTTTAAATCTATAGTTGTGTGGTTTGCTTTGCATTGGAATATAAACTGTAATAACTGTAATAACTGTAATAAATTGTAATAACTGTAATAATTATGGAGCCGCTATATTGAGATTCAATCGAGTCGCTATACGTTCTAGTAGGAAATATCTTTAATCCTGTTATCTCTCTTGATCAAGCTATATATAATTTGGACGGATCTTTCTACTTGATAGCCAAGCGCAAAGAAAATAGAATATTGAGGAAAGAATTCGATGATTAAGATTGTCGAATCTAAATAAGAATGATGAAAGAGTAATCTAATTTAGTAATTTGCTAACGCAGGATGATTTAACAATTTATTCAGGGCAATTCCATAATCATTACAAATTATTCATACTTTGAATTATTAATTATATACGTTATATGTAATTTCAATAATGTGCATTGGAAATTAATTAAAATCTAAATTCTGAAATAAAAATGTTGAGGTTAAAATTGATTTTGAGTTATGAGAGATAAAAATTAGCAAAATAATATTGTCGATAATTCGTATATTCAATTTTCTAATTAATATATGTTTATATATCTTTTATTTATTAATATTATAACTTAAATAATATTGATTTTTATAGACAATTTTATTTTTTCGTTTTCTGTGCGATAATCCTTTATCAAAATAAACATTTCGTATGATTTACTCAAATTTTGATTTACTCTAAAATTTGAGTCATAGAATGAGAAGCATAAATTATTATTTTTTAATCTGAGATAAATGCACAAATTTGATTATTTATTTTTTAATTAGGCGCTCCGATTTAAATATATATCTTGAATCATATTTTAGATTTTTTTTTATTTTATTAAGTTTGATTTGTTTTATTAGATTATAAAATTATAATACTTTATAATACATAAGGTGACAAAGTGAATCATTTATCAGTAAGTGAAGAAAGAGTGTGACATAACGACCGTTCATTCATAATTAATTTCATCCGCAGAAGAAATATTTCGGCGTGAATGTACTTTGCGAAACGTTAAATGTTTCGCGGGATTTGACTGACACACAGCCTTAAGGGGTTTATTATTACGAGTGTACGGTGCACTTTAGGCAAGGTCGCTGCGCTATCATTCACATCGGCATTCCAGCGAACTACCTGTGTTCTTATTCTGTGTGCCATTGTGTTACTTCTCGAGACGCGGTCGCGGACAAGTACTAGAATATGCAGTTATAATATTTCTTGCGAACGGATAACGAATATCAAACCATGTGATCACAAATCATGAGATTAAGCGTTAATTAACTTCATAATATATACGTATTGTGTAAGCATATATGATATGCAACTGTTGACCAGGACGCGTAAATTCCGTTGTAATATCATTGCCCGTCATGGTGATCGCTTATAATTCTCGCGAATTCTAAATTAAATGAAAACTATCGCGATTCGACATTTGTGCATTTAGGATTTTCGACTTTAATTAATTCTCCCGAATACGCTGTTGGAGTTTCACACGATAATCGTAGGGCATCCTGCGTATGAATCTAGAGATTTAGCAAAGTGTGCGGGATATGTAGATCGTAAATTTAGGAATAAAGCGATCCATGAATGCACCATGATCCAACAGTCTGTGCTTTATGGATTTATGGACTGGAAACCTATGGCTTTATAGAATCATGAAACTGTATCTATAGAAATCTATGAAAGCTGTAGTCTCTGTATTCCAATGGGGCTATACGTATAGATCTGTATTACAGAATTATTATAGATATTGTGACGTGCAACTTTATGTAGACTTGTAAAAATTAATATAGCACTGCAATGTATTTTTAATTGATAAAATTCTCAGATAATATTTTTTATAGAACGACTTTATAACTTATACTAATAATTATTTTATGATGATTTAAGCCTTAAGAAAAATTAATTATAATTTTTTTTCATAGAGGCTATTGTAGATATTGTACTGACGTAATTATTCTAATCATTTTCGCATTCTGTTTTTCTCTTTTTTACATTTTTATCGTATAATTTTTTTATTATTGCCCCCATATATAACAACTTCTTTGATTATTAAAAAATCTTGTATCTATCAATTTTGTGATATGTATATCATTGTATTGGCACCGTTTTATGCTATGTAAAGCAGGAGATATGCCAGCGATGCGATAAACTGATAATCACATCGAATACCTCGTTGTTGCGTACTCGATGGCTCGAGCGAATCATGCTTACGCGGCTGATGCAGTTTCGAGTGCAGCGATGAGCTATTACATCGTTGATCACTCTGAAAAGTGAAGTAACGAGATTTACATTCGCATTTCTCATGACGCAAACACTTCATAGTACCACCTTGTACAACTCGCATCCTAAATCAAGATTGATTGTTATCGATTTCATAAGCATATTGATGTCTGTGAAGTTAGCATTTATCGATATGATTTTCAAGATTGTTTTACTTACAAATTAATAATGTGCACTTCAACAGAAGAAAATGTAACATATTTTTAATTTATTTCATTGCGAAAATTTTAATTATATTTTAATTATATTTTATATTATATTAGTAAGTTGAATGAATTGATAATTACAGACTAAATTTTAAATTCTTAAATTTTATTTAAGTGATGAGAAATTAAACTGATCACAGTTTCACTTGATTACTTACTTAAATAAAATATATTATATCGATAAAACTACTTTTTTAAATTTATGTAATTTTCAAATTGTAATTGCTCAGATAAAAAATCCAAATATATATTTTAATTTATTATTATAATGTTCAATCTATTCGAATAGTTTGAAACCAAGAAAAGAGATTTGTGAGTTCAAATATTTTGCACAATTCGAACTTAAGCAATAATCGGTTCGTAATGTCAATTTGTTATGTTCAAAGTTTGGACATTAAAAAAGAAGACATTAAGTTCGCACATTAAAGAAGATTGAAAAAGAATTACTTGGTACTTGGAAATAAAAGAATACTATTTTACGAGTCTTTTCTTAGATTTAAGTTTGAACTGTAATAAGTTTCAAATTTTTGGATCTAAAGAAGTCCAATCATTTCGAACTGTTCCAATACATATATATTTTCAGTTCAAAAGATTCGAATTATTTAATCTCGAGGTCTGAACTCTCCGAACTGCTCAATCGTCTGATATTTCCGAGCGTTGCATAGGAACGTAGTGCAGTTTCTACTGCCATATGTTTATAAAGTTAGTGTTCGAGTAAAGAGTTAAATCAGGGTTACATATGGCCGTAATCGTCTATTTTCGAGATTCACAGAGCGTCTGTCTCAATCTGAGACGCACATGCGGTTCCATTTGACATCGCGGTAAACAGGTCGTCAAGTATGCCATAAAACGCTAATCCGGATCCGCACGTGCCGCGTATTGCGGCATTGTTGCATGCCCGAGTCCATGCGGGGACTCGCGAATAAGTGCGCGATTCGCGTGAACGACCGGAAAGCCGTTTATCCTTGCCGCTACGACGCGATTTGTACGCGCTCCGCGTGTGCTTGCCGATCGGCCTGTCACGAATTTGCATACTATCCATAATTTGAGCCTTGGAATCTAAACGGACAGACATTTCCGCGCAAAGCGGTTGCTTTAGCCGGAAGCCGATCTTGCGTAAAGCGAAAGTTTTTAAAAGTGTCATTGCGAGAGTAGTCGCACGTGCACCTTCGTGATCGAACAGATAAATGTCGTTCTCGAAATAGATGTTATCAGTATCTCGTAAATGAATTATTTAAAGAAGGAACTTTCAAACGGATGCGTGTAATCTCAACCTACTATTCCTACTATTAACTTTTCTACGATGCATTGAAAACGTAATTGTACGTTTGGAAATACATTAATTTATATTGCTCGTTATTATTTCTTTTTTTTTTTGTAGACAATATTTCATTGTATTTAAATGTAAATGTTACGTGTATCGTCGTCTATTCTTATCGAAGTTATTTATTAAATCATACTTTTTTTTCATCGCGCTGTACGCAGATAGAAATTTAATATTGTTTATAACGAAACACACGAACTGTTCTCTCGAATTCAGATTCTGTCGCGCAGACTCTTACAAATAAATATGCGCGCGAAGCGGGTGGACCATTTTTGCCAGCGACGTTGCATTTGCGGGTGCGCCAGCGAAGTCAATATCGGCGAAGAATCATCAAGATTTGTATCGGTCGGCGCGCCATTGGCGATGCATTTTCGCGGTTTACATAGGACGCCGGACGTTATTGACCTCTCGCAAATTGGAATTCGGAATCACCTGGCGCGGCGGCCGCGCCTGTGACTCGTGTAAACGCGTAATACATACGGGCGCGTTGCTATTGGCCTCGTGCAAATTGAAACTCGGAAAACCTACTGCAGCTTCGTTTACGATTTATGCGACCGTGTAACTCGCATTGTAACTGGCGGTATTTATCGCTCGCGTGTAACTGCCGCATTAACGAAAACGGGGGGGTGAGGAGGAGGGGAGGAAAGGAAACACGCGAAAGGGTAGAGGTAAAGATTGATCGACATCGTTTGCGCATTTGAATCGCAAAATTTCTAAGCACAATGAAGGTTTACTCATATATCGAAATTATGGAAATTGTTCTCATGTTACTTGACCTCTTTTTTGCGGAGGTATTCTTTTTTAAAACAAGTACATGTCATAATGCATGTATGTGAAAAGAATTTAAATGTTATATTTAAATGTTCATTTAGATATAAAACAATGTTTGATCGTTTAATGTCTTTTTAATCTTTTTGTATGTATATATTCAAGAATGCCAAATTGGAAGACAGATATTAAAGAAGATATTAAAAACAGTTAATTTCTAAAGCTTTTAACAATAAGTACCTCAATGCATCATTAGGTTTAATTCAAAAGAAATGAATCGAGCTCTTTTTATGGTGGTCGCTTTCCAGATGTATTACTATGAAAATATCCGATTTCTCGGAGCTTGTTTTTTTAAAGTAAAGATAATCGCTTTGAAACGATTTGTGCTAAGAAAGTAAAGGAGAGAAAAAAGAGTGCCGGGAAGGGCGAGAGGAACCATCCAATCTAATTATCCGTAATGTGCCGGAACTCGGAAACGAAGGCTTGTCGTTCCGCCTCACCCTTTCCGGTCGTCGATGTTATTCATTTGTTTGTCCGCAACGCGGGACTTCCCTTCCTTTCCAAGCTTCGTCGTGCTTCTTCCGATACTTCGCGCATCTCGTCTACATTGAAACGTAGCAATTTGCTAGTTAAAAGTTCTGTCTGTCGAAAACCTACGTTCATCAAATGTTACAGCAAGATTGCGCGAAACGTGTGGAGTATTAAACTTTATTTCACTCCATTTCAGAAATGAATTATAAAAACGCTACAATTTTGTGAATATATCACAGACATTTCATTTGAAAAAGTAATTCTACCTGTTCACAGAAAGCAGATAATTAATTCTTGCGGAAATTAAATTATATCTGATGGATTATTATCTTCCATACACACATATCGAATGGTAATTACAAAAGTAATTTATGAGTGATGAACACTTAATGTGAAATGTTTTAATTACGTTATCATGGTCTGAATTTAAACTTTTGATATATATCTTTAAAATGAATAAAATAGTTTCTTTCTTAATTCAGGCTGTAGGTAAATGAAAAATTTATTCGGAAAAGTTGAACTTTCTTGTTCTCCCCTCTCTCCCTAGAATTTCAATCATGTCTTAGTTGATATTTCTTAATGGAATTTATTAGAATGAATATTTAAAGCACTTAACGCATGAATACAATCTTACAAAAAATGATGTAGAATAGAGCACAATTGAATTACCCATATCACACCATAATTTATATATGTAATATTATATAGTTTTATTTATTACGATATTTTCATGATTAGTATCGCAATTGGTTACAAGAATAGTTGTTTTAATTATTAAAGAAATATGAGAATTTTTTAATTACCTAAAGAGTTGCTATTTGATTTTAACCAGTTATTAGCAGCTTTAGAAAGACGAGAAAAGGTGCAACTCGTAATTTGAAATTAATTTTTCTAATCTAATCTAATCTAATCTAATCTTTTTCCTAGCTAACTTAAAATCGATTACTGCGGTTCGAAATTATTAAATTGTGCAACATAAATCACGATTACTTTATTTAGCAGTGTATCAATTTTTTTGTTTACATAGCTTGTATTTATAGTCTACGCGAAGCTTTGTACATGTCACAAACTTTGTAGATATGCAGGAGTTGCCATGTACGATATAATTTCGAAGTGGCCACCATTGCATTTTGATCCAGCTGGGTCTTCGGGACGCGCGATTGACCCCCTCTGTTTGGGCACGCATCGACCCCCTTCGATCCGTTCCCCTCGCATCGCGTTTTCTCGCGGGCTGGCCGGCGAAGACTGTCCGAAATTTATGGCGCATAAACTCATCCGTTGCCGCGTGCTTTTATGACGAGCGCACTGTAGCTCGTGTCAGGTTCAGAACGAGTTTTGCGTATCCGCGCGAAAAGCTTGCGCCTGTCTCTCGCTTGACCCCTCTTCACCTCCCACCGCCCCGTTTGGTTGCGTCGTCCGCAGCCGCGCGTTTCCCGCCCTATTTAATAAAGAGTGATTTACACGCGTTTCCATGCACTGGCCGCTTTTATCGTGACTTAAAAGCGGTCTAGCGGTTCGTGTCGCGATTCAATGGTGTCCGATAAAGTTTGGCTTTTGTACATACACGTTCGACTTCTACCCGTCCTCCCCTTCCGCCCCCGCTGCTTCTTCAAAAAGAATAATTTATGATGTTGGGACTGAATAGATAAACACGGCGTACACGTGTACCGAGTGGTCTAGATTCAATCAATATCCGTTTAGATACCACAGGTACCACAGGTTTGACTAAGAAAGACGGTGATTGTTTCGTCGTTGTCGGGATATCAATGAGATATTTAAACGAGATTAATATTTAGGAGAGATATTTAAATAAAAGTTGAGAAAAACTTGGAAAAGCCATGCGTAATATAACTTTAATTACTTTCAACTTGATTTTATAATTTATAATTTCAATTGGCATTACTGTGGCAGTTACTACTGAAAAATTACTGAAAAATTTACAACAAAAATATCAATTTATCGTAAAAAAGATTCGACGAAATTGGCTCGTAATTTCGTAAAATGCATTTCGAAATTAATGTAAATTCATATATTCTGTTAAATTTATAATTCCGCTGCTTTTTAGACAATATTTTTCACAGAGGAAAATTGAATATAATTAGCATGAAGCATAATAATTAAATCGTAGTGTCGCAAACTGCATAACTTTGTTGAATTCTACTTCAGTTGCCATTCATTGCAGCTCTCATCGTGTAAATGGCCGAATTGTTTGTATGCGTCCCATTTTTTTTTCTACAAATGTACGAGAGCGCACCAACTACTTTGTACATTTTTCAAGAAAATCCTCTCCCATGCAGCCACAACTGTTACTATATACTAGTGTATGTGTCGAAATGTTTACGGTTTTACAACTTTTTTGCGCAACGTCAATTCGGCTGGCATGCTTGCGCTCGTATCGCGGCCACGTATGACCGTGTTTAAAATTTAATGCAATAAAGTCGCGAGAGATGTCGGCGGTCGAAGGTAGAAGGTATTTCCGTTGCTCCTTTCCAAACGCCTAAACTGCATAGTTACGGCGTTTACTCGGCCGAAACGTTTACAATTTTACAACTTTCCCCCCCGCGGTACGACGTCAATGTAACGGTCTTCGTGTCAGAGGTATACATGGCGGCGCTTAAAAATTAATGCAATAAAGCTGCACGAGATACCCCGCGCGGACGCGTGATACCGGTAGGTATTTTTATTAAGGCCCACGGCGTGCGGAAAGCTCGTCTACCGAGCTTTTCGTTCGTAGCCGCGCTTCCCGCTGTACTTAATAAAGAGTGATTTACATGCGTTTCTCGCCGTAGTGAATCCCACCTCTTGCATCCGCCGTGAAAAGCATAATCAGAAATTTAATACGTCGTCGACGTATTTTTTGTCGTTCGTATCGCTTTCATCTTGCGTTCGTATCAGATATGCACATATCGATGCAGTTTCTCTCAGTCGCTTGTCAAAAAAATTGCTTGTCAAAAAATTGGAACGTGCGAGCATAATTATTGCGATTGGAAGGATAGATAAAGTTGCATTTGTAAAAAAAGAATTTTGATACTTGATATCAATATATGTATGTGTGTGTGTGTGTGTGTTGAATGCAATTCATATTTGTGAATATGTATAAAGAATGTCTATACAATTTTATTAAATTTGTTTTCCTTTGCGATTAATTTGTAGATTCGCATTTACTTATTCATTTATTTAATCACCTAATGATGAAGTACGTGACGTTTACGTTAGCATTTTTACTGGATAAACTGAACTTTGAAATGTAGGCATCACAATGGCTGTTCATGTTAACGTTGTTTTCATATAATTAAGTAGAGAAGCAAAGCGTCGATTGTGTATCATTAATAGAATATGTGGTGAATGTACTAATTTACTGATGCGCGTGTGTTTGATAAAGGATAGCAAGGTAGTAAATTTTTTAGTTAATTTTCTAAAATTTTATTTAATTCAGGCTTGTAACGCTCTGTAACGTTTAGTGCACATTGTTGACTATTTTAATAATTAAATTATACGAAGGTCAAAGCTAAATTGTTCTGTAAATTAATTATGAGATTGCTTCGTAAACATTAAAGATATTCAAAATATCCAGTTATATATAAAACAATGTAAAAAAATTTAAAAATTTAATAAATTAAAAGTAACAATATAATAATCTAATAATCTAATAAAAGTAATAATATAACAATCTAATAATAAGAGAATAAGAGAAGAGAAACAAACACTGAAAAATTAATTTAAAGATATAGGCAAGTCCAAACGTGGAAATTTTAGATCTCAATAACATCTTAAAATAAAGCTGTAAGGATCTGAAATCAGCGATCGCATCGATCGACGATACTCGTTACCCTCAGGCATCCTGATTAAAATAGCCAGCAGATACGAGCGTTCTCCATATTCCTCGTGACCGAGACTTCGCCTGTCCGCAATGGCGTTAACATACACACTCGGCATCGGCTTACAACCTACGGTGTTATTCTAAGCAATGCTCCGCGCGCCGGGAAACGGGCATTAGTCATTTTCCACGCTGACAGCCGCTTTAAAGCGGTTTCCACCGACGCCGTTATTTCCACGTTCGCCTCGCACTTTTCCACGTCCTTCGCCGCGGCTCCGACGCTCCAGATGCTTCCTGTTCCGGTCTTTCCACGAGGCGAACGGAAATCCTTCCCGCGCTGAAACACGGAGATTATCTGTCCTGTTGTTTTCACCTTACTCTCCCTCCTCCCCTCCGCCCTCCTTCTCACCATCTTACCCTCAGTTCTCGGCGAACGTCTGCGGTTCTCCATCGTGAAGGAGGTAAAAGGCACTCGTACGCCAATCCTTCCGACTTACCAGGCATGTTGTTTCTTCGCGTCGGATGCTCGTACCTTCGTAAGGAGCGCATCATGGCGGAAGGAGATAGCTTGGCAATTGCAGCTTGTACGTTCCGATGTTTAACCCATATGTTTGGGTATTAATCCCGGAATATTATCAGAGACAGATGTACGTTTATCTTAGATCTGGATGAGTCAATGTTATATAGCACTATTACTCTGCTAACAGCATAAGTATAATTTCTTGGCGTTGTATATATTAGAAAGATTTCTTATCTTAAAGAAATGTCTTATTTTCCAGTTTTTTCTGAAAATGTTTCATAATTTTTAACATCAAGGATAGATATAGCTTTGTAACAGTATTTACATAATGGCGAACTGATTTGAAATATATTGTAGCAAGTAAATTATCGATCCAATGATGAAACTAATTTTTTTTTAATATGATTTAAAAATTTATGTTTTTGACATATAAATTCACACATGCGATTTTAGTTTAACTCTTATTATATAATATGTATTTTAGATATTTTTTAAGGATATTAAAAATTAGTATAACATAATAATAAGATAAAAACTCATTATAATAACATAGTATTATAACACTTTATTTGTTAATATATTAATAAATATAGTGAAAAAGTATGAATAGAAATAGTAAGCATAGAAAGATAATAAAAAATAATTTTAGTCTATCGGAATTTGATGTTATGATGTCAACGATAAGCAATAGCAGTACTTAATTTATGTATAATCATAGAAGGAGAGAGAGGAAAGGAGTCTTCCAAGAATGATCCGTCGAGCAGATAATTCCCTACCTCGACTTGCTCGTCAATGCTTTCAAGATATTGCGCTGCGGTTCTCCACGATGTTTTCGGCCACTTTTAATCCCGGATTTATATTAGCTCTCTCTCTCTCTCTCTCTTTTGCCCTCGTCTTGTCTCGCCCCTCTTGGCGATGCCTTTCATGGTTCTAAAGCCGCGGACTCATAACCCCGACCCTATAATCCATCGTAATCCTTAAGACAACTAAAAGCGACTCTTCAGCTTTTCTCTCGAGGAATAGCGCCTCGACTTTTGCGAAAAATAAACGATTGAAAAAAATCAGGACATTTGCAGACAAATTTTCTATGCTCGTTGAGTGGATAATTAATATCGGTGAATTAGATGAGTTTAATCTTAATAAGAAATTTAAAATATAAAAAATATCTTGAGATATTTCGTGAATATTGATATTTTATTCACTAGATGAAAAAATATAAATCTTAAAATATCTTATTAATGAGATGTTTGCACAAAAATAATAATGATTATTAATGATTCATACAATTTTATTTTATTAAATTCTTAAGAATTATTATCAACTGTTTTAATATATAGTCTTCTAAAAAAAAGTCATATTATTAGATACCGCTAAATTTAAAAGAATTAAAGATATACATAAAGTTAGAAAGTGTTTCTGTTTTTTCGCATTTTTTGATTATTACTCTGGATTTTCTTAAAAGCATTATTATCCCTATGTTTGAGTGCAAGAAGTGCGAGTTTTATGTTTCTTAATTTCTTATAGCTGAAACGAGCGAAAAGGGAAGATTTGGAAACACGACGATAGACTAAACTAGGAAATCTTCCTAGTCTTCATGATCTACTCTTCTCGTCCTCTTCCCCTCGATTAAAGTTCTCGCTAAAAGCTCCTTCGCCGGCGCGTTTAAGCGCAAGGGCGCGAACGTGCTAGCCAATGAAAGCGCCTCTCTCTTACCTTCCGCCCGCATTGCAGCGTAGCCAAGGGACGATTTACGAATCGTCGTCGATGCGGGGTCTCCCTCCCTCCCTCTGCCATCATCCCTTCCAATCCCCCTCTCGCCGCCCTTCTGCCATCCGTGTCCCTGGATCGATCTGCTGCACCATGGAGAGAATTTAGGGACGCTTCGTTAAACTGCGCTGCAAAAAAGTTCGCCCACCGATTGGGCCGCCAGCTCTGAAGCCTCCTCGAGGGGAAAGAGGGGTAGACGATGGTGGCGTGGGGATTCTTTTCTCCCTCTACCCCTTTTTCCTCGTTTCAAAGATGGATCCCCCCCTCCGATCTTTCCCTTGCCTCGGATGGATTCCGCTCGACGATGGCTTTTGGATAGTCGCCCAATCGCTGCCACATATTCCTATCGGTCTCCGGTTCCCACTTTCCGCCGTCTTCCCCCTCCCCTCTCTCTTTTTCTCCTATCTTTACCCACTTGTCACTATTCGCTTCTTGAGTTGCATAGTGAAGTAATCGTGTAATCCTCTTAATTTTCTACCTTCTATTCTCGTTGCGTCGTTTATATTGTACGTGTTGAAATAGTTTTAGTAGAGCCGTAAGGGAGTTACATGCAGGTTCTAAAAATGAAAAAAAGATATGAGAAATCATAGAAACAACGATGCTCTTTTGGAAATTGCGCACCAGCCATTCACCTCGCACCATTAAGTGCAGACGTGTTGCCGAGTTATATGTACGTTCGAGCGGGTGAAAAACGCAAATACTCTTAACGTTATTACCTTTATTAAATTGCATTGTACGCTTTTTCGAGATGCGCTCGCCGTTAGCCGCGCGGAATCTTTTGGCGTGGTTTATGATGAAAATGGAGGCGTGGTTGGATGCGATCCAGCGAGGATCCACCCCCAGATGCTGCCAACGTGTAAACTCGTTCTTCTTTGCTTCAGGATGTTTCTGCACGATTTTTAGGATGTTCTGAGTTCGACTTTCATTGTCTTGCCGCATGAAGTTAAGTTAAGAAAATTATTATTATCGCCAGAATGTTTGAGAAGAAAAAAGTCGAATAACAAAACCGATATATTACTTACGAAATTGGCGACAGTCTAATTAGGCGAATAAAAGTAATTATATTCAATAATAATAATTCTATCTCATCAATCTTTTTTTATTTTTTATACGAATGATTCAGCATATCAGATAAAATGCGAAGAATTCTGAATATATCATTATTTCGTCATAACGCTTATGTAATTTTTTATTAATTAAATAAACGCCTTTTGTAAATTAGATATTATTATATTTCTTCTATGTTTTGTTGCTTATTCTTATCTAATAATAAAATATTCTTGAAAAAGCGATAAATTTTTCTCTTTCTCTATCTCTTGTTAAAAGCATCTGTTTTATTAATCGATATAATAAGCGACAGCGAATTAGTAACACACGTATGTAACGCATTCGCGAACGATAATAAATCTAATAAAGCATTCCCCGCTAATCAGGAAATAACACTCTAATTAAGACGAACGATCCAGCCGGTGCTGTCGACCCGGACTGCGCAACTGGCCGGGAAAAACATTTTCCAGAGAGTGAAAATTTCCTCACGCCTCTATGAACGTTGTATACCGTTGAAAATAATTAACACGGCGTGTCAGCGTGTTGTAAATAATTAATATTGCGCAGCTCATTTACAAACAGCCATTCAACCCTCGACATGCGACATGTGATCGACGCATTCGTGCGCACTGTATTTATTACGCATATACATTAATTATATGTGTAAAAAATAAATTCAGTTTGATTTATTTATTAAGAACTATATATATATCTGACACTTTTTATTGTCTAAATGAATATTTTTTTACTTATGTGTTTACAATTGTTCTACAATTATTGTGTCTTAAAAATTTTAAACAATCGTTTTTCTAATTTTTATATATGTGTAATAATTATAATAAAAAAATATAACGTAAATAAGTTTATGGAATAATCCGCATGTCGCGTGTCAAAAATTTTTATTTTTTTTTGTACATCTATTTATATTTCTTTTTATCGTTGATTAGTGATTGAATTATTAGATAATACTGCGCTGTCACATTTTTTTTGTGATAGCATTGTACGTGGTCGGAATATTCACGAGTCTACGGATATGGAGAGCTCAGACTAACGGTTAATTACTACTGGGAAATTAGATTTTACGTTTCGTTATTTTGCACCCTGCTGATGGCTGAAGGGGGCAAACGCGAGGGCGGGACGCATGTGAATTCGCCAGATGATCGCCATTGATACCGTATAATAAGCTCGCTTAAAACTGTCTGACGCGGCGATAACACGCGCCGAAAATGGCGTCCTAGATTCTTGTTTCTATCTATTTATGTCGGTTTTTTATATCTTCATTTTGTATTTTTTCGTTTTCTTATAATTTGACACCTGAACATGTGAAATTACATTATTTTAGATTTATGGATTATCAGGTTTGTGATACTTCTATTCTCTATCTTTCTTTTAGAATAAAATAAATTTGTTCCAGAAATCTTCTATTATATTTAACAAAATTTTGAGATTTATTTCTTTCTTATTTTGATTTGGCTTTTATATTTTGTAAATAATTATATTAATGAACTTATTACATATATAATTTTAATTTTGCCATTATACTGCAGCAGAGGTATAATATCTCTATAAAATATTCTATGAAAAATTAAATCAGTATTTGCAAACAACAAGCCGTAGCGAATTTTCAAAATTTTTTATTAGTAATATGATTTGTAAATAAGAACAGAGTAATTCCAGTTATTTTGAAATAAATGTAGATATCCTATGTGTTTGTACAAAATCGTTTTGCATTATTTTTTATATCCATGCTTATGTGTATGTGTGTATGTGTGTGTTGCATAGGATTTAGTTTCAAATGTACAATAAATCTGACCTAATCTAATCTCTCTTGCGTAATTCTACGTGATACAAGACACGGTGGTGCACATTTAACTCGCAGTTTCTAACGTTGAATGCCACCGTTGCGCGTTTGCACTTCCTCATGTATATTCTAAAGCTTACATGCGTATCAACAATACTACAATGCTGAAGAGGTTTCACCCCAAGGTATCATAAAACTTGCCTCTCTCTTTCTCTCTCTCTCTTTCTTCGCCGCCATTGACTTCTCGCCCCTTTCTCATTTTTCTTACGATATTTCACTCCGCGTTTTTCCCTTCCCCTCCCCTCTCTCTCTCTCTCTCTCTCTCTCTCTCTCTCTCTCTCTCTCTCTCTCCCTTTCCTAGATCCAACACTGCACCCTCCGAAGTGCATAGCCTTCATATGCTGCAACGTACGTTTTCTCGCGCGTTACCCAGATTGGCGCATCACATTCCCTACCTCTCGCGTCCTGGCCGCCCATCCCTATATCAACCCACCGCCGACTGCATTTTTCATTTCGCTCCCGGTTCATGACGTTATTACCCTTTACTCCGTACTTTTGATACGACTTTATACATCAAGCTGTAGCAATCCTATTACCGCGCGAGCGCGACGGAGTGGATAATCGCGCGCGCTCGCTCGCTCGCTCGCTCGCTCGCAGAATGTTCCCAGAACGTTTTAATCCTGATAATTGGATACGCTCCAATCTTTTTTTATGCCGATTCATACGCGACCCGCGCGTTTATGCGCGCGCGCGTGTGTCTTACGGGCTTCTCTTTTCAGTTGCGTTTATTGCATACTCGCGCGGGTGCAATTGCGGAAGTTGCGCGATGAGGGATTACGCTTGTTTGCATCCGGATCACGATCGCTCCCGGCGCGGCAAATCACTACGTGCAAAGTTTTGCACTGCGATTCAGCATTAAAATTGCTTTATGCTGTGAACAAGTGCATTCGGATCAGGTGCCCATTTTGGCAAAGCCGTATCTTTACTTTACTGGGAATCTGATTTTTTAATGTGCTGGATTAATAGCGGCATTACTTTCGCATATACTCTCACACGCGCGCGCGCGCATACGTACACGTAAAGTATGTCTATCATAACATCATAATAATATAATATGTGTACGATCAACTAAGCATTTCTATTTTATTACTCAAAAAAACAATTTATATCTCTATTCTATTTTTTGTCTGTTCCATAAAAATTTGCTTTTACCAACTTGTACAAAATTTATTTCTGACATATAACCTTTCTGAGGCGACTGATTTATTGGTAGATTCCATTGTTACGCAGCAAGATACTTCCATTTTTGCCACAGTGGGCGGTGCTTTAGAGCACTAGATATTTAACTTTTATTATATATAACATAAGAGAAGAGAGAGAGAAAGAGGAAGCTAGAGAAAAAGGGAGAAGAAAAAAGAGGATCGATCAAAAATACATATCAACATTGTTTTACGTAAATATATACTTTATTCGTTGAAATATAGCTTTTGAATACTCGTTAAAGTTAGGAATGTCGATTTTGCGCGTAATCGTGAACATAGATTTTTTTCTTTTTTCCTCTGCAGATCCGTCGACTTGATTAATCCTTTGTAACTCTCTTCGTGGGCTCTCTTCGCGATGCGAAAAACGCGATGAGAAAACGCCGTCGCGTAACCCGGGCCATTCGTTCTCGTGTGAATTTATGGTTTTGCACAGTGACGGCGTCGAGTCGGCTAACGAACCGACCTGCCGCGGTTTAATTTAAAACCACTGGCGAGTGGGTCTCTTCCGGTCGATTAGGAGCTGGACAAGTCTTTCCTGAAGGAGGGCCGATGTTGCTCTATCTCTTTCCCTCGCTCTTTCTCTTTCCACCTTTCCGTTCTCTCCCTCTTTCTCCACCTCTTTAGCTCGTTTTCACCACCCACAGTGTTTCTGCTCGCGGTGTTATCCGGTCGCGTTTATTTACTGATACCGCGTTCTCGAGCTGGCCACACGATCGTGTACATAAATCCAGTTAGCCCTTTGCGCTCGTCCTTCTTCCCCTTCTCCGCTATCTTTCTCCTATGTTCTCACTCCCTCTTCCGTTCGTTGCGATTTTCTCGCGCGAGCTTCCGACTTCTCGCTGAAGCTGCCACGTTATTTAGCTTGGCTTTTTACGAGAGAACCCTAAATGACAATCGAATTCGTTTGTCGTTAAAAAGGATTTGAAAATTGATCGAGTTGTATAGAAAAATTATTCTGTCATAGACAATATTTACTTTATAATATTGCAGTTATATAATTTACATTTATATAACGTTTGTATTATATTCGCGTAGACTGATGCAAAAAGGTACGTCGTTTTTTTTTATTAAGTTATATATTAGATACAGTAAAATTTAAGAAATCCCCTTTTCTATAAAAGGGAGATTAAAGACTATTTTTCTAGATGAGAACAGAATGAATTTTTAAAATCATAATTTCTCTATTTTTCATAATAATCTGTATCATAATAACCTAATATATTATTATTGCTTATATAATCATTGTATAAACTATTGTTACTCATCCGCTGTTTTAACAATGTTCATAATGCAATATTTCATATCTACAGTACCCCTATATGTATAATTATACGTATTATTGTTAAGATAATGTTTATAGTATTATTATCTCGCTCTGCTGCCGCGTGGGGAACGTTCACGATGTAATATTCCATTTACAGTAGAACGAGGTTTCAACAGAACGATTATTCGCGGACGAACTCGTTGCGACAATTCGCTACCGCCGGTTAGCGACTTGGTGAACGCGGCACACTTGCGGAATGCAATTTTACGTACGAAATGCGACGTTACATAAGTTATCATGGGTAATGCACCTGGAACGAGATCGTCGCTAATTGTAAGATGGCGCAGAGGAAGCGCATGTGGAAGGGCGAGGATACAAGAAAATGTTCGCTGGCACGTAAAGTACACGCGTGTGCGTGCAATTATGACATGAGGCCGCAAATGTATTCTACGCTATGCGTGTATTTCCGCCACGCATGGTGAATTCTTGTGCGTTCGCAAATCTTTCCTCTCCTTTCAGTATCCTACGACTTCTATGCTTTATTTCTGAATTTTTCCCCCTTTTTTTCTTGGATATATTATTTTGTTCTATTTAAAATTGCCTTTTAATTCTTATTTATAAAACTTGAATTTTATTATACTTTCTCTTATTTTTTTGTCATTATTATGATTATGTGCTATTTAATCTTTTTCTTATATACATTTGAGCGTTGGAAGATCAGAAACAACACGTATACTATACATCTATTATAATTTTATCAAATTTTATCTTTTTCTCTCTTTGCTTGCCATCTTTGCGCAATATCTTTTTTCTCTTGCTTTTCCGCTACTAATATTTTTATTTCAAAATTTAATTTGTCTATCATTTTTTTCTTGTTTTATACCTTTTTGTTTTCCTTAATTTTAGACTTGTTTTCATCCAATACTATCTCACTTTTCTCTGTAGTTTCCTTCAACACATATTCGACGAACGTGTTTGTAGATGAAGAGAAATAAGTCCCGCATATATATCCTTTGTAACATTCGTATGTTTAAGCAAAAAGTATTGTACCTTTTAGACTTCTCTTCTTCTCTTTTTCTTTCTCTCTCTCTTTTTCTTTCTCTCTTTCTCTTTCTCTCTTTCTCTATTTTTCTTTTAAACCTGCTTTCTTCTTTGCGATTTTATTTTATTTTAAGATTTTGAACTATTATGTTGCAAGTCAATATTCAAAAAATAAGCAGTTATTTATTGAATTTATATATATATATATATATATATATATATATATAAATAAATTTAATAAGAAAATTATTACGTCTAAGATCCTGCCTGCCAGCTATACTTTATTTTTGAGAATATGTTCCATAAAAAAGATCAAACGAATGGTTTGGCCACGAAATTGGCTCATTTATCCATCAATTCGAGAAAATTTTATTCACTGTTTTTATTGTATATCCATAATATGCAGACATTCATATTGATATTACATTACTTGACGAACATTCAATTACACATCTTTTAATAAAATTCTGAGATCGTTGCGTATAAACTTTTCATATTTTATGTCGTATTTTATGCCTGTAACAAATCAGTCTAATTAGATTTTTCTGCATCTACTTCTCTTTGGATGAAATCCCAACATCGCTTTTGCTGCGCCGGGCCGCGGTATTTGTTTGTTCTCTCAGGAAGGAGCACGCGAGCAACCTGGTTTTCCGGACTGGAAAAACCATCGAAAAACAGGACAATTTGTATCCGCAGCAGTCGGAAGCGCTCGGCTTCGTCCGAGCCATAAATCGGCGCGCTCATCTTTAAAATATGGGGACGCCGAGATATTTGGATTTGGGCACGTCGAAGCGAGCAAGAACCGCGGATAGAACCAAAGGGGTGAAGCGAAGGGGTGAGAGAATCAGGGTGGAGAACTTGGTAGCAGGAAGTCGCAAAGGTCCGTAGTAAAGATGTCATCTCCCCACCAACCGGTGAGAAGGGGGGGGGGACGGGTTTATTTGCAACGGGTGCATTGCCGGCCTCAGTCGCGTTTCGTTCTTCACTCCTCCTGTTCCTTTTGGTGCTCCCCCCTTGCCCGCCAGTGCGGCCTCGTAAATTGCACGGCAAATAATAGATAGGCGAAGGCGATGTCTCTATTCCCGTTGGCAGCACTTGTAAAGGAGCCGCGATTTATTCCACCTCACCGCCTCGCTGTCCGCTATCGATATAAATGGCTTTGCTACCGGAGAATATGCGGGATGAAGCGGGGAGGAGGAGGTAGAAGAGGGTACTACCGCGAAAAAGAAAATGTTTGTGTGGGCCCAGGAGGAGGAAGGAGGCGCCGTGGAAAATCTCACGGAAATTCCGCGCCAGTCGGACTTTTTCCTCCCCTACTGCGCGCCCTCCTCTTTACCCCGTTCATCGAACACACGCGTATCCGCGTTTTACGCTTTAAATGACGGCCCGCTTCCGCTTTTTCCTCCCCGTCCCTCTCGCTTTGGCAAGCAGATGACCAGGATAGGAAACATCGCCGTCTGGAGCGCTGCCATTTTTGCGGCGGGGAATACGTCGGCTCATAAATTACTTCGAAGCTATCGTATCAGTTCGTTGCTTTGCAATATTCTCTTTCTAATTCAAAAAATCAGATTCATTAATGTATGTTAATGAGCATCTCTTCGTTTTGGAGCGAAAAGTTACGACAAATTTATAATTTTGTTTAGATTCACAATCCAACATTGACCGTCGTATTCATATTGATGTTATCAATTATTTTGTTTTTGATAACAGTATGAGATAACAGTATGAGTGTTTTATTGCGATGTAGTGATTGTATAAAAAAAAACTTATATATATTATATTAAAAAAATCTAAATAATCAACGGAAAGCCAAAATATATATTATAAAAATATATGTTATAAAAAATTAATATTATAATATATTAAAAATTAATATTATAATATTATAATATATTAAAAGAATTAAATAAACGCACAAATTAATTGTAGAGTATATAAAATTAATTATTTCCTACTCTATTCAATAGGAAAAGAAGAAGAAGGAGAAGCAATTAAGTACTTTAATTGCCAAATTAAAATTAAACTTAAATGTATTTTGTACTTATTTAAAAAATAAAAAAAAATTATTATTTTAGTCAAACATTAATATTTTAAGACAATAGTATTTTGATGTTGAGACGAATATAGAAATCCGAATTTTTCGAAGATTTTTGTTCATGGTTAAAGCACTCGTTCGCTCGATAGTCATCAAGGATAGGCGAAGACGTGGTCTAACAAGCGTATTCATGCGAACATCATTATATCTCGTGAAACACGGCAATGAATGTACATTCTTTTCTTCTCTCTTTTTTTCTCGGCGAAAATTTTTTTAACGATCTGCCTCGGTACCGTGGCCGACAATGTTGGGATTGCGAACGACTTCCTTTGGATGATATTTCCGCGAATTTGTAGACGATTTGACATTGTGCATTCGGAAAAAAGCTTTAAAATACAGAGGATCGCACAATCAAGACAAAAATTCACTACTGTCATGTGAATAGGAGCTCGTATATTTTTGTTATATTATATCATCAATATAATCAAAGTAATATTAAAATTGGCCTTCTTTTTGATTGATGATTACGGACACATAGATATTTAAGTTTTATCTTTATTTAATTTTCTTTAGTAATATTTTAAATTTGATTATTACGTTAATTAGTAGTTAGTTTACGTATTTACGTAAAAGTTTCTATAAAATACTTTTTATTTAGATAAAATAAATTTTATCCTAATGTGTAATTTCACGAAACTTTTTTAAAGAAAAAATTAATTTACGTATTTGTAATTAAATTCGCAATTTAAAAGAAATTATAACATAATTTTAGCATGCTTTGTATTTGATAGATAAAAATTTGAATTTTATATTTTAGTAGATGTAATTTTATTTCGTTAAAGTAGTAGTAGTATCTTACTTTGTTAGAAATTACATTTCATTATTAACTACGTACATATATATTCGCATAACTGCGAAAATAGAGGCGCAAAAAGAATAGTGGCGAATTTAGATGAATGAGAAAGCGAGAAATAAATGCGAGAGGGTGACGAGGATAAAAGGCGGAGGGGGTAGGCGGAAAAGAAGGGCGAGCATTGTCGCCTGCGGTCCGTAATTAGGCTGAATGGCGCTTTTCACGGGACACCCTTTTTGAAACGAACGCGGCAAAATATCACCGGGCGATAATTAACGCGTTATCGCGTCCAAACCGGCCGGCTGTGTGCCGTAGCAGGAGAATTTAACCGCGCGATTAACGAATTCGCCGAGAGTTGTAGCGCGCGCCGACATCGCTCTTTGCGTGGAGTGGCGAGCTGAAAAATAGTACCCCCGCTTATTCCACAGCGCGCGTATTTCTGCAAAATAACACCATGGCGAATGAAATATTTGAAAAGTCCGTTGTTTACGACGTTTTTGTTCGCAAAAATATCAGTCGAGATACTAATATTAATATATCTATTTTATCGACTTTTACATTAGAACTGTGAAGTTAAAAGATTTTTCTCTATTAGAATTTTATGAATATATTTCGTAAATTTTAACGACACGCATTTTCGTCATTCAAATTAAATTTACGTTAGGTATTATTATTATTATTTAACTAATTCTGCTCTTTTAAGCAGATTTTGTTAAAAATGCAACAGGCTTGCATTCCATTACAGTTTTTTGGATTCTAAATCAATTATATTCATTTTGATTTTACATTTTTTATCAAACCATTTTGCTTTGTGCAAAACTAAAAATGCATTCCCCGTCATACTATTTTTGAGATTACCAATTGCGACATCACAAGGGGTAAAAGGCAGAACAATCAAAAACGACATTGTCGAAAATCGCGAAACGGTCTTTAGATTCGTTTAGGAGAGGAGAGACACTTCTAAACCTTCGTCTACGCTTCGTTACAATCCAGACTGTGGGATTGCAAACTGCAAAGGGACAGTGGATTGCTAACTAGAGTTAATTGAGCGAGGCCGTCGGTGCGAGTGACTCCCAAAATGCGATCGCACTCGTCGTAGTGTGCACGACAGCCAGTCGTTTAGTTATATGCCGCCGTCGCGTTAAAATATCCGCGCGGCTCGCAATTCGGCGTACGAGGCGTTTATCGGACGAATAATATTCGCGAGTCACGTCGACAAAATGTTTAACGGTTCGCGCGACGGCGATTAATGAGATATTTTAACTGGACGAAATAGATTACGCACGCCGACCGCCATTCGAAACAATCAAACTGCCCGTTTGGACCGCCGCCAGTCGCTCGACCGTATAATAAACGCGTGAATTTATTATAAATCCGCGACAGGCGCGTACTCGCAACGACCCATCGATCGCGAGAGCAAAAATCAACGTGACCGGAGTTCGATTGATTAATTTCCCGTCATCCGTTTCCGAGTTCTTTTTTATGCGCAAACAATGTTACTCTCGTGCGAAATGTAGTAATCTGGAATTAAATAACGGGCTGTGGCTGCCGTTTGTTGCAATGACAGCAATCAGAGGAATAGCATTATGAAACAAATAATTACGCGATACTATAATACGCTGATTATGCTCTGGAATCGCGTGGAATTTGCGCTCCAGAAAAGAGAGGGCATAACGCGTAATCCTAATTCTCGAATTTCAATAACGCTTCTAATTCTCTTAAGAACTTATGACTTTTGGAATTTTAAATCAGGTATGTCGAATGTAAAAAGAATTGCTCGAAAGGCGCGTTTCGAAGTTCACTTCAAAATATTAAAATTTAAAAATGAATTAAAAAAATTTAAACAACACAAGAATTAATATCAGACTAATCAAGAATATTATATAATTTGAACCGCAAAATCTCTTAGACGATCATGGATTAGCATACATGTTTTTATATGCTATTAAGATCTCGATTTCCGGTCTCAGGATATGCACTTCGATACGAGGATTTTGGATTATCCTGTCGTTTGCGAAGCAAGCGAATTCGCGCAAAAAACGGCTCAAGTGTGTATGCCGTGATCGTATAGCACTAGTCGGAAGCGAAACGGCCGCCATAAATCTCGAGGTGAAAGAGAGAGAGAGAGAGAGAGAGAGAGAGAGAGAGAGAGGGGGGGAGAGGAGAAAAGGAGAGAGCACATGTTTTGCATAATATAAGCTTCGTTGCTCAAGCGAGTCCCGTCGCCTTACGTTTCCTCTCGTTCTCTGGTCCGTTTTTTCCCCGTTTACTCGTTGCTATATCTCCTCCTTTTACTTTCGTCCTTTACCACCATTGTGCCACCTGCGTGTACAAGACCGCTCCGTAAGAAACGAAACCTCATTGCTCTTATTGAAATATAAGCGAGTTCTTTCTTTCTTTCACTCTTGCTTGTTCGCGCTTGCGAATAAGCCGAGAGAGGGAAGCGATTGGGCATATAGAACTTATTTCACGTAAAAGTTACTATGGAGGTGAAAACTTTATAAATTGATTAATAAGTATAATATATTTTGATATTGATACAAAATTTATATTAATGAAATTATATAGAATTTTAATAGAATTGATATTTGTTGTATTAAAAATAACCAACGTTAAGTGGCACTTAAAAGAATAAAACTTTTTACAATTAGATTTTAGAATTTTAACGACACGTTTTTTTTTTTTCTAAATCTTTCTATACATTTATTTAAAAGTAATTTTTTATAAATGTTGAAAATTTTTTATGCTGATTAGAGGTAAAATTTATAAAATAAATTTGATAGAATTATAAAGGAACTTGAGAAGCTTTCCCGATCCGATATTAATATTGACATATGTTGATTGAAAATTATCGTTTTAGCGATTCTTTTTACAAGAAATGAGTCAAAACGCACGAGTCAAACGGCGACGCATCCTATACGATGATCAACAACGTTATTTATCGCGACGGTAAGTTTTCAATTGCGGTCTCGCGAGAAGTTATGGCGCAAAACCCAATCCTTTTTCCAGAGACGCGCTCGCGTCGCCGGAAGAAGCCCTCGCGGCCAATAAATCATCGTTAATGATTCGACCTCTGGCACAATCTCAGATCTCTCATCCCCGTTGTAAGTATTAATGTCAGCCGCGATATTGCTCTATCAACGTGTACCGTAATTTATAGCAAGCTTTGCTCGCGTCCCGGGAACTAATAAGCCCACCCGATGCTATTCTCCAAGCCGACCTATTCCTCTTTCGATTGCTCTTCAGCTTCCGCACAATGGCGTGTCGAAATTTCTCCTGAAACCGCCATTCTTTCGAGAATCGCCAACATTGTCGGAGCGTAGCGCTATGGATTCCCGATATCCACTTGCGGTGAACGAGAAGAAATATAGGACAAGACGATATGGTTTTTAAGACACTTTTAATATATTGAAACATAATTTCCTTCGTGCCATTTGTATTCACATTTACGCCAAGAATCATATTTTGCCAGTTGCGTTCTCCAATTTTATTCTCAATTTCTATCTCATTCATATTCAATACACAAATCTTTTGACAAGTTTTACCGATTTTCGCGTATGATTAACTACAAGAAAATAAATCGGAATCGAGAAGAGAAGGGACAAAAGGACAGGAGAAGCCAAAAAAAAAAAAACGAGAGTGGACTTTGGTCCTCGTGGAAGGATGGTGAAGCTTGCGGAGGTGAGAATGTTAAGGAAAAGGAGAGCTTAGATGAAATCTGTCGATGAGGAGCGGTACCTTAGCTCTCTTTCGAGATTTTCACGACGATAATCGTCCCGCTCGAGATCCTTAAGGCGAAACGTCGAAGGAAACGAGTGGGAAAGAAAGAACGACGGCGACAGGAATGGTCCAGGGGCAGTAGTGGAGGGATCGGAGGGGATGTACGACGAACTTATTCCTTCGACGGAGTGGGAAAGCGACCTTGGTAATCCAGCGTTCCCGAGGGCCGACTGTTCCACGTTTCTTACGGAGCAATCTGCTTGATGATTTCTTCTTTGGGGTTCGTACAGCAGAGCCGCCGCCAGCCACTTGGCTCTGCGCCGCTCTGAAAGTCGGCGGAGGGCTTCCCTTCGGATCGTAGCGACTCGAAGGGCACGACGATAGATAAACCGGGATAAATAGGAGTTGCTTCTAAGAGTTGCTTTTAAAAGTTTGGAAAGTCTGCTGTTCTTATTCATCGCGAGTACTCTATTAGGATTATACACTGCACCTCCACTTATCTAATGGAATCGGATGCTCGGCTACTCGCAACTGTAACAAGAAAATTGTTTTCAATCTGTATATGCACATGAATAAAATAATTGTGATTAATTTATCTCTTACGCCGCGTATCAAAGTGGTAAATATAATACATTAAATAATTATATAATATATTCTAATGGCTTTTTAGAAGTAAAGCCAGTGAAAATGCTTGTCGTTTCTTCTATCGTTGAGATAAACTATTAATTTGGGTTTTATTAAACATTAAACAGCTTTAATGATTTAAGTTTTGAGAGATATAAATAAGCAAAATATTCTGATTATCAGAATTCAGTTTAAATTATCAAGATTTCTGATTAACTTAAATGAAGGATAATATCTTTCGTAATTGCTAGATAAATTTAAATTTATCTTAGAAAAGAGAATTTGGAGGATCTTATCTTCTAGCTGATCATATTTTTCTCAAATTTACAATTTCTGGCTGAATGCCAGTAATAAGTAATGCGATCAGTATGAATAACCAGTAGAAACATCATTTAATATTTGCGGATGCCTTAATGGAGATTTGCTTGCGGAACTTAGGTAAGTAATCGGCGATTTGGCGACGCCAGCGGAAAAGAAAGGAAATGGAGGAAGGATTTCGGAGGAGGACAGAGAGAAGGAGAGCAAGCCGCACGCGAAGATGGCGATTTGCGTGCAGATCACGTTTTTATGCAACCCGTCTCTGGCATTGTGATTTCGTCGTAATGAGAGAGCACGCGCGTGCGAACAGTTCCATCCCCTTTCCGGCGTTGTGACATTTCTCTCTTTCTCTCTCTCTCTCTCTCTCTCTTTTCTCTTACATTTTCTTGCTTATTCAACTCCAGTCTCCTTTCGTTATTCTTACGTCGTGTAGTTTCAATACTTTTATATCTTATTTTATTGTATTATCTTTACTTCTATGGAATCTTACTTTCTAGTTGAGAAACTTGTCTTCTTACAGTTCTGTTTCCTGAAAACGCAATTTCTTTCTCTTTCCCTTATTTATTGGCTTACACATTCGTTTACTTACTCTCTTCTGTATTGGTTTATCTCTCTCGGCCTCTTTGGCACAGCAGTTTCCTTTGTTCCGTCGGCACCCTTTATGCAAATCTTAATGGCTACGACGATCCAAAGCCACGAATTATAGTTAGCCACAGTTCTCGTTTACTATCGTACGTGGATGATCTCGGCCGTATATCTCTTCCTTCTTTTTCCCCCATTTGCTATCTTCGTTCCTTTCCGCTAGCCTCTTCCTTCTCTGGAACTAAATCGGGAGAGAACGAGGACGAAAGATGACGCGGCTCTTTTATCGCGAACCTGTTGATTTCCATGAAAAATATAGGGCGATAGCGACTCCAGTTAACATGAATCGGCCATGAAACAATATCATGACGATGATTAACGAGCAAATGATTATCCGAGTAATTTCGATATTGGTATTTTCGTGTGTGAGTCCGGAGATGATGAATGTTCCGAATCTAAAAATTTGCTCCACAACTTTTGACGAGTAAAACGGGAAATTTGTGTTAAAAATGTGTTACGCCTCGAGTGAACTATATAGTGTTATTCGCGCGTGATGTTTAGAAGATAAATAAATCCTCGTGGAATTTTTAGTATCTTCAATAACGATATTTTTGTGGTCGAGAGATTATCGTTCCTGAAGGGAAAATGTGGAATTATAAGAGGTATCATGATCGGAAGTATATCGGTGGGTAATGGCAGAACGGATAGTATTCTGTAGGATGCTGGATGGGTCATCTGGGAATCTTTGACGGGATATCGTCCTCGTGTGTCGATACACCGATATACTTTGCCGTCTTCTATCTTTGGTGGTATGTATGATATATGTGTGTGTGTGTATGTGTGTGTGTGTGTGTATATGTACACCCATATATATATATATATATATATATATATATATATATATATGGGTGTATATATATCCCATATTTGACATATCACGCGATAGATTGCACGTCACTAGTGTGGAGGATAAAAAAGGAGGTAAGATGACAGACAGGGTCAGAAGGAATAATGTAAGTGAGAATTGTGTGTCCTGCTCGCCCTCTCTTTTCGTTAGTTGTGTCCTTATCGTACGTCTTCTTTTCACCTTCCCAACTGTCCTCCCACTTTCGTCTTATTCTCCTCCTCCTCTTCATCTTCTTCTTCTTCTGAATCTCCTACGTGCCCTCTCGCCCTGTCGTAATTTTCCACGCCAAGATATCCACTCTCGATCACGGAGCGTGTCGGCATTTAGTCTTACTTTTATTTGAAATTGAAACGAAATTGAGACCTCGATACGCTCTCAATCCGATCTCAGACATGCTCTTCCTTTCTCATCTTCGTCTCTCATCCGTTCTTCCTATCGTTATGCGGTATAAAATCTTTCCTGCTCTGATTCACTATTTGAGCTTCTACCGAAAGAAGCCACATAATGCCAAGTAACCCTTGCAAATTCTCGCAGCTGATAAATATTTTGACAAAATTTTCTTTTCTTTTTATGTTACTTGAAAATATTTTAAGATAGACGCATGCGTTGCATTGTAATGAATTTATTTTAAAAAGATACATCATAGGTCAATTGTTTCTGTTTTACATAAATAAACTTAGAAATAATTTTTGTATATATATCTATAATATTAAAATTTTGACTTGTTCTAATTGTGTTTGTCTCCTACTGTAAGATTTTTTCTAGTTGATAAAGTGAGAAATTAATAAAAGATATTTAGAATATTAATAAAAGCACTTAGTATTTAATAACTTTAATATTATACAAAGACTTAATAACACAAATTATTTACTAATATTATAGAATTTTTCTGATAAAATGTACATTTTATGTCCTTGTGATTTTTAATACGTCAAATAAATATATATTTATATAATTTGTACAAAAATAAATAAATAAATATTATTCTTTTCAACTTCAAGAAATGCATGATCGTGGTGTTAGATATTGTGCAGTTTTATATTTAGAAATCTGTACCGATAAATTTCTCCAGATCTCCAGAGAATGAATTCGAAGCGCAATGTGCGAGGAAAAGGAGTATTGGTTGACTGGAATGTCTAGGATAAAATCTTATGACCTGTCGGGGCGGGAATTTGCCGCATCGGGGAATTTCTCGCGATAACTGCACGCGGTGCCAAGCTGTACTTGCCGGATCTTTCGCGGCGACAAATTAGACCAGCGTCAGTTTCTCTGCTTTCTTCTGTAACCGGCATTTCTTAATGGATTCTTGACGCTCGAGCTGCTGCGCGAATTGCGCTCCACGACGTGAAAGAATGTCGCTCGAGATATGCGATAGTGTACGTTTCTGGTAACGGCAAGGCTGTCAGATTATCCACGAAGTCAATCATTTGTTCAAGAATGTCATGATTATCGTCTGATGAGCCTCGTATTCGATGACGAAAGAATAATCGAAATTTTAGTTTATCAACCAGAGGGATTTCGTATCTTAAGATTCTTAAGGTCTAGGATAATCTGATTATGTTAATTTGGAAAATGAAGATGTTTTATTGAATTCATATCAGTAGCACTAAGAAAGTACAAGAGAATGACAAATTTTTACTCATACATAAATCATGTAAATGGATTTTATTAAACACTTTATTTATTTAATTTAACATTTGCCATATTATAATTTATATTAAATTGAGTCTTATGATTTTTTTAATTAAATTATATTGAATAATATTTGATAAAAAAAGATTTTTAAATTTAATTATTTTGTGGAGATTTAGTGGGATACATCATTAGGATACATTCCATTACACATGTTGCCATAAAATGAAGAATTTTAAGCTATTTTGTTATTTAAAGAATAATTCATCAATTTTTACAATTTAATAATATTAAATATTTTTGAGATAAATTAAATTCCGCTTCAGTAAAATCAAATTGTTAGTCATGAAATATGCAGTGCATTTTATGATAATGAATGTATCCCTGCAAAAGAAGCCTTGTATTTCTTGATATTTAATTTCCGCAAAAATAGATCAACAATTGTTACGTTATGTACCGGGCGCATGTTCGCGCGCGACGGTAAAGCCGTCTTTAGCAGCCAACATCTCTCTAGTTCTTCTCCCCTAGTCAACTCACCTCTACTCCATCTCGCCTAATCCCCGATGCTGGTACCGAGAAACTCGCTGGAGTGCTTCTAATCAGCGGCAAGACCCGTCAAGTTCCTTTGCGTCGAGTTACAGTTGGTGGGTGAGGGTCGAAGGGGTTTGTTTCCTTCATCCATTTCTCTTCCCTCTCTCTTCTTCTTCTTCGTTTTGCCCCTCTCACATGCCCCTTCCGTCACCGTTTCTCTCGAGCTACCTCTTCGTAGGAGATTCAACAACTTCGATCTCTGATTCTGGTTTTACCTGTGGAAACCTCCTAACTTCGCCTAAGCTTGTTCTCATCGTTCCCTTTTGCTATTCTTGCTTTTCATTTTATCTGTAGTTACTACCTATTATAAAGAGTATTCCACAACTAGCACATTTTTTTCTTTTATAAATTAATCACTTGACTTGAAGAGAAAATCTTGAATAGAAAAAATCTTGAGTAGAAATCAAGTTATTGTAATTCAATCGGTTTTGAATTTTACGGTTAAAAGGTCAAGAGTTTTAATAATTTATAACGCATGAATATAAATATGTAATCAAATTCTTTTTGTCAGTCTGATTCAATGGAGAATGTATATTTTAAATGAAGATTTTTGAATGTTTAATGTCGAAAGTTAAATTTTTGTTTAAAAGAGATCGGTTCTGAATATATCAAGAATCTGACTGAGCTAAGCTCTGCGGTAATTCTAGGATTATCTTGTATACGTGTGAGTACAATAACGAGTCATGTTGATGATCTACGCGAAACAGGATAGAGTAGGGTTAATTTCATAAGGACTCGTAACTAATGTAATATTAGTTAGCCCGTGTTATCCGCCGTGGGCTCTAACTCCGACTTGTTCCGAGATCATCCTTCGTTGCTCTCGGCTTCCCTTCCTCCTTGGCACCGGATTACGGAACGTTACAGAGGATACGTCCACATGACCCCCGGACTTGGAACTTTTCGAAGTTTACCGGGTCTCTAGCGAATTTATCGTAGAGGATTGTTTGCGATCGGCGCAGTGTCCTCGTTGATTTTCCCACCAGATTCAGCGCTCGATTTCTTTTATATCGAGGACATGTTAAATTGGAATGAAAATATATTAAAATCGAATATTTATAAGGAACTTAATAAGATAATATTTTTTACATCAAAATAACTTATGTTCAATAATAAATAATATTTCTGAACTTTATAAGATATTTTGTTCTATTTTTTTCTTAAATGTACGAATAATTTAAATGTCTTGAACATATTGTTATATAAATCATAGGGATTAAGTATTTTTTAGTCTTACAATTAATTTTTTATATCCTGTCATCCTATGATCTTGTATGGATTAAATAGCCTTCCATTTGTTTCAAAAAGTCTTGATAAATCATGAAATGAAAATATTTTTGTGCTATTCTTAATATTTCCAAATTTTCCATAGATTATCCTATATATTTTATGTAATAACAAATTAATATAATAATGATTATTAAAGGCAAATTTAGAAAATACTTCACAGTTTTATGTAAAATTATTTTATTTGCATTTCACAATGATATTCTTTATAAATGCGGCGGCCATGAACGTCTACAAAAATGCCGTTCATCAGTCGCGGTTGTCGGGTGACTTAATTGATACTGGTAATCGATATTACTTCCTGCATGGCATAGCTCGGCACAGTCTCTTTTTCTATAATATCGATGCTCGAATAATCTTGGACGTTTACGGAATCTAAAAATTATTGTTTTCTCGAGATGGTCTGTACTTTGTATATAGAGCATCCAAAAGAGTTTTAATCTAATTTAAAAATAATATTCTTTGATGAACTTGGATGTCACGCTATTAATGCTCAAATCATAAAAATTGGAGAAGTAATAGTAGATAATGAGAATTAAGCTTCTTTCTAAATCAAATTTTTTCATTTAAATATTTTTGTAAGAATGATTGTCTTTAATTATCCAATTGTTATTAAAGAGAAGTGAGAGTAGACTTCTGATGTGTAAATGATATTAAAACTGTGTTCCAGTATTTTATATTATTTAAATATAAGTTTTTATTAATACATGACTTTCATTATAACCTTTATGTAAATAAATAATTTTACTTAACTCTTTATAAATGAAGACTGTCGATACGATAAGTAAAAAGAAAAAAAATGTTTCTTTTCAATGAAATGGTTTTGATGATAACTGGAGCAAAGGCGGAAGTCTATAATGAGAAAGGCGACATTCAACTTTAAAGTAAAGCTTCTTTGATTCTGAAAGCGAGTTTCATTCTAAGCATCAACAACGAACAGCAGTTTTTAAAATCTATCTATCTCTCTTTTTCCCTTTCAGACTGTTTGACTGATATATATATATATATATATATATATATATATATATATATATATATAATGCAACGTTTATATATTTAATATATAAAAAATAATTTAATAGATAAAAAAATGTATATGCAAGAAGAAATAATTACCTAAATATAATACGTATTACATTAAAAGCTTTAAAATACTAAAACAATTGAGAATTGTAATGTATTTTGTGAATTTATAATTGAAGATATAATTAATTGATAATTAAAAGTATATTTTTTAAATGTTTATTTAAAATGTAAATTGGAAATATGAATATATAAATTAAATTCACATAAATATTATTAATACTAAAACAAAATAATTGATTAGATTTAAAAAAATAAGCAATTTTAAAAAGCTTTTTTTATTTAAAAAATTTTTTCATTTATTTTGTAAGTTTTAAAAAGATTTCGTTTTCTCTATTTTATAATTTATCTTCTATATACTTACAGAATGACACAGCACTGTTTTTTTTTTTTTTTACTTATACATTTCATCAAATTTTTATTCGGTCACGCTTTAATTAAGCGAGATAAATAAATTAGCCGCTAGCTACATGTCTAACAAAGAGAAATGTATGCATAATTCAACTAGATTAAAATTCATGTTTTAACGAAAAAAAAAAAAAAAGAAAAAAGAAAAAAGTAAAACATTCGAACATGTTAACGATATCGGTGCCAGAATTTCGGTCTGTGCGATATAATTTTGTCGTCGTTACAATTTAATCAGGGATTGTTTTACGTTAATTGCTAGGACGTATTTGCTGCCGTGCGGATAATGCATCGATATTGTCGAGCTATATAACGGCGCGTAATGTCTGTAATACACGTCACAGGATGACCCCTCGCTGCGACGGACATATCGGTATTCGTTAATGTAGTATTGATTTTGGTTGACGGATATGTAAAGGGCGTGCGGACGTGTTGAAGGGTAGTTTACGGTGCTACGGGCAATCGCGTAAAATAGCCGTATTAATGACGCGCTTAATTTCCCGTATGCTAATAACGCGACATATCCCTTCGATTCTGATGCGATATTTCTAACGATGCGACTTCCCCGATTTCCCGAGGTGAGACTATATATATATATATATATATATATATATATATATATATATATCTATATATATATAAAAAATAAAAGTTAGCTTTTGCATATTATTTCAGAAGAGAGCCGTTCTAATTATACATATATCGCGGTGGTAATTATTTTCATTTTGAGCGCGTGATATGAAGAGTCGGTCACTCCATCGCTCTCGTAACGTCACCGGTGGATTAAACTTCATATCGCAAATTGTAATTGACGACTGTAAGCTAATAAAACCACCTGTACATCCTCGTGTACCGCGTCAGATATTCTGCATGGATAACGTGCATTTGTACGGTAATATGTGTTAGAGGGAAACCTTATGATTCTAATAGACCAGCGAGTGCAAGTCTATACTTATATAACTGTAAACTGTAAATGAGTTAGGACAGTTCATTTAATTTAACTTTCTTAATTTGATTGCGTCTATTTCAGGGAAAATATCAAACGTCATGTATTGAACGACTCTGAATTACTTGTGGACAAATTGAAGATGTAACTTCAATGAAATAAATATGTTAAGCAATTTTGTGTTATAACTAATTTTGTAATATCCCATCATTTTGAAATATTTCTGTAGAATTCAAATTAAAATAATTGCTTTGTACTTGAGAACCTTAAAATTTTCAAATATATCCAAGCTACACGTATGACAAATTGAATACAGATGCAAAAGTCAATATAGGTATATGTACGTGTCTGCAATGCAAATTGTAAACAGTTTAGGACTGTGTTTGTAACATCTGTGAAACTAAAATCTCGGAGAGATTTACGAATATTACTAGTGAAATATTAGAAACGCTTAAAAAAAAATTGGTATTTTTAGTTAGCAATGCATTAAAATAGAACAAGCGATAAACGAAAATATTTTTATTCGCAATTGTATGACAGATTTTATAACTGTAACATACTTGTTTCTACGGTTTTGTACTATAACGTGTAAATCTCATACCGTTCATTTAATCTTCATACGAAATATCTTCACACGCTCTGGATTCAGCAAGCAATAGTTTCCATTCGACGCTCACAGCTCTCAAATATCCGAATCATGTATGTTGCCGGTTGAACGCAGGTCGCTCGTGCCTAGTGTTTAGACATGTGAGGGGAGTGAAGGGTGTGTCGCGCAAGGAGTTGAAACCCGGAGGTTCGAAGTAGGGATATACGGATGAGGAGTGCCGGAGCGCTCGCGGGGCCTACGGGGGCAGGGGTTTCGTGGCGGGCAACAATACCGGTAAATGAACCGACGGTAACTCTCGAGCAACCCCCGTTGCATCTTCAGCGACGTCTGCTACTGGAGATAGTGTCCCGTCGCGTGTGTATACCGATGGTACCACGGCTGTTTTCATCCCCTCCGCGGTGTGTGTTTCATGACGCTGGTGGGTGAAGTGCCTGCGGTCTGTAAGGGTGTACGCTGCCGTACATATGTGTGCGTGTCGGCTCGCGGGCGTGGGTGAAATGTAGCGAGGTGTGGGTGAATGTAGCGAGGTGTGCGTGGGTTTCTGCCATGGTTGTTACACCAGCGACGTCGAGTGTCGGTGGATCCATAATTATGCGCGGACTTAGGATCGACGCCAGCGGCTTATTAAGCGACTGCATCCGCTGCGCGGATTACGGAAAAATGGGGACGACGCGGGATATTTGGGTCATTTTCCGAGATTGTAAGATTATCTCGTATGACGTTAGAGGCGTTAGAGCGGCATCTTAGCGAATATTAACGCGTTACGGCGTTCTTCATGAGCATTAGGAGTCAGAAATAAAAAATTAGCCTAGCGAAAAAAAGATTTATTTTATACAATTCGCATTATGTTTATGTCAATGTATTAAATTCAGCCATTCTTTCTTTTTACTTGTGCTAATATTCATTTATTTTCTTAGCGTTATAATTGTATACTTATTTTATTAACAATATAATTAACACAGTATCATATATATGTGTATATGTATACAATACAGCAAAATCCTTTCCGACTGGATTAAATTTTTTTCTTACATATACAGATATATACAGCAGAATTATTTCAATATTTATTTTTTGTTTTGCATTGTTAAAATATGTCCAATTGCTTTATTTCTATAGAAATTTATTGTTTTTTTATGACACACACAGAGACGGTGTAAAAGACGCGTATTTCAGCGTGCTTCACGAGGAGGAGAGGATTTTCCACGATGTTTCCTTCCTTCCTTCTAAGCGTTAACAATGAAGATACATTACACGAACTCGTTAACGCGTATTCTCGATGTACTCTATCAGCTCGTACGGGAAAATTGTTTATCGCTGAGGAAGATACACGTTATTCGCGAGGTTACCGCGAACTGGCGTGTTGCAGGAGCGGCATGCGGGTTTATATGCATAATGCCGTGAGCAAAGCACCAACCTCGTTGCGGAAACGATCTGGCTTTACCCGTTTCTGTCTCGTTCCATTTCTCCTTTTCTTCCGCTACTTCCTCCTCGTTCTTCTTCCGCTCCACCGCGTCCCGCGTCGCGTCGCTGCGGCAGGAATTATCGGATTTTCTCGGATACGAATATGCGGCTGGTGGATGCGAGAGGCTGGAGGCGATGGTATTAGTAATGCGATGAATGAGAGACTGGTGAAGCACAAGCAAGAAAAAGAGATGTGCACTGTGACTTTCGAAGAAGCCGAGTAACGCAATCTCGAAACGCGAGACAAACAAGATGACAATGATAATGCAGTATTAATTATTGAAACGACAATTAAAGTGAAGCATCAATACAATTATCATTGCGTATTGTAATTCAATGTAGATGAAATTGCTTCAGACTAACTATAATAATTAATAATTAACGCTCAGTCTCTGTATTTCTCTTTTTATCGTATAATTTGATAGGTATTTATTATGTTCAGATTTTTTTGTCAAACTTTATCTTCTTTGAAATATTTTATATAACGGAAGTATATGTGAATGAAATATGTTATGTTCTCCTCTTATATTATTAAGAACGTGAAAATGTGGGAAAATGGCAGAGTAAGGATGGGAAACGGTGGATGTCAGTACATCGATTGGGAAATGTTGGGATTTCAACGGTGTAAAACCCGGATCCGCGCGGTTCGATAGTCATTTGCATGCTAAATGCGCTTCGATTTCACTGCTAAATAATTAAGCGACTTCACCACGGCCCAATTATTTTCTCTATGCAATCGCTTACCATCATTTATCAGCGTTTACTCGTTTATTTTTAAACTGAAACTATTCTTTCTGTGACATCACTCTCTTAAACTGAAGGAAAAGAAATATTATTGTTATATAACAGCTACAATTGCTTCCTAATTGTTTGACTTTTAGTTTGTTTTACGAAAGCTATAGTTAGTTGGTTTACACGTTATTATTTAATATCTTAAATTTTAATATCTGTTTTTATATTTTTTGCATACTTTGAGTTTTGAAATAAATTGAATTTGTTGTCATATGTTTAACATGTTAATATTTTATTGTATAATACTTATTGTAGATCTATTTTCGCATTAAATGCCTCAATTAATACATAATGGACCAATTTTATTATATAATATATAAATTCATTAAAAATTTCATCTGTTAATAAAATAAAGATAATAATCTATACAGATAATAATTTATCAAAATATAAATATAACTAGTGATTAGGTGTAAAGTACAAAGGAGAATAAATTACATTTTTGAAATGGATTAAATTGTGTTCTTCTCTAATAATAGACAATTAAGGATAATAATATGAATTTATGTTTATTAGGTATGAAATTTATACGTAATGAATTTATATGTAGTATAATTTTAATTTTATTCTATATTGTAAAAGAAATTAACCAAAAAATTTGAAATGTTTATTCTTTTTCACATAACTTTTATGTTAATGAAAAATTAATGTTTGGATTAAGTTGATATCATATAAATACAATAGACAAAAATTTTTTATTGCAAAACTAATTAGTTAATAATTCTTTAATATTCTATATCCGATATTCCATAATTCATGCTGATAATAAATTCTCTGTATAATAAATGGACTAATAGTTGGCATTTATTAGTTATAAAACTTGTTTATTTAAATTTGCACTTGCAATTTGATTTTTTAAATGTTACTATATAAAAAGTATATCTTATAAAAAGTAATTTAAGTAAATTATATTCTATATAAATAATAAGATTTTTCTTCGTATTAGCATCGATATCATGTAACTATTTAATATGCATTTTGCTAATTAATTTTGAAATTAAATATCATTTACGATGGATGACCTACATTATTACCCTCTGAATGCTCATATGTTGATAGATTTCGCAAAAAATGGCGAATAAAAAGTACGGCAAATAATTCAATGCGGCAATTAAGAACGGGTGTGTGAGAGAGAGAGAGAGAGAGAGAGAGAGAGAGAGAGAGAGAGAGAGAGAGAGAGAGAGAGAAAAGATGATATTTTTTATGGGTTGTCACATATTCCGTTGCATAACTAGAATTGCCAATGCATAAGTGTGCATGGAGGTCGTGCGGAAAGTTCGTAGGAAATGACACCCTGTCTCGCGACGTTCGCGACGGTATACGGCTGTAAATAGCGGCTTCCCGAGTCTATAGCGAGGCCGTGCAGTATTTATATCGGCGATCGACGTAAACGCATAAATGTTGCAAACCCTCCGTTTCCTGGTAGGTATCTATGTCTCTCGCGAATGTCGGTCGAGCGGGCAGGTGGTGCCGATTCGAGGTGGAATGCGAGGGACATCGTGTAGACACAAGACGACCTGCAAATTGAGCGTCTGAGCGATGCTCGATATACTATAATACGTCACGGACAGTATAGTTGGATTATTTTATCTGTATCGACGGATTTATGCGAGCCATATTCAGGATTATGAAATCTGAATTGCATTGATTCCTTCAGAACACACGTTTTTTTTATTAATTCTTTTCTAAATTTTATAGGAATACGGTTTTCTTTATCGTTAAAATTAAATTTGATTTCCTTTTATCAGACTTTATATTTGAGAATTTTAATTCTCTCTATATAAGAATTATTGATGCCGTAAGAATTGAAGCAAAATTATTTCTATATTTTATTATTTATATATTTATTAGTTAAATTACTTTTTATCTTATAATGTGCTTACGTTGCCAACATGCTCTTTAGTAATACGAATAATGTTTAGTAAAGTTACTTTATCGATTAAAGGTTCGTCTGCAGTATTAGATCGTATTATTATGACCATCAATTTAACTTTAAAGTCGATAAGCAACTATAAATGGAACGTAGTTACACTTCATGCACTTGCTTATTCGACTAGTATATCATGGCTAGTGTTAGATGCATATAACATTAATAACATCTGTACAATAGAGTAGTTAACGCAGCTATGATAATCAAATAGCTTTTGAAATATTCTCAATATGATGATCTTTTTGTATCTATTTTTTTTCTCTTTCTCTATTTTTTGTTTTTTCTTTTTTATTAGTGTCTTTATAATATTAATTATAATAAATTAAGAAATTTCATTAAAAAAAATATAAATTAGTAAGATTTTAATCATCACTATCTTTTTTATAAATGGAAGAATTATACTACAAATGTTAATATATGTGCAAAAAATTTTAAATATTTTCTATTTTATAAAAACCTGCAATTATTAATTTGCCTTGAAACTTGGAAACGTGAAGCATTAGGTTAGTATAGTACAATATGACTATCTGTAGCACGTTCGCCAACTCGATATCTTCTCTATCGAGGTGTCCGTGTTCAGAATGAAACAGGACATAAATGGACTCCGCGATGAGGTTCGCCCCTTTTTGGCAAGATTTCTTTCGATCAGAAATCGGCGGTAGCGGTCAGGCCTCTTCTTTTCTATGTCCTGAGTTTTATTAGCGGTGCCAAAGAAAGAGGAGGAAAAGGAGGACTAGTGCGGGTGGCGTTCTCGAGTTCCGCGAATTCACTATTTCTCTATTCTGGTTCCTTCCCCCCTCCTCCCCCCCTCTCTCTTTCTCTATCTATCAACGCAAGTAAAAATAAAATATTTGAAACACGTAGATTCCTGTATATACCCTCTACCTTTGCTTTATCAACCCGTTTCTCGTTTTTTTTTTTTTTTTTTTTTTTTTTTTTTTTTTTTAATTTTTACATCCCGTTTGCTCTCTCTTTTCCTTTAGAAACATTTCGCGTTCGCGAATTCATCAATAAGAAAAAAACCGAATCATTTCGTCGACAGAAGATGCATTACGTTTGGCAGCGATTTCACTCAACGAGATTAAGCTTATTTTCGCTAGGCCGATTTCACCAACGATGTATGTATTCCTTAATCATTCAGTCTCCGGAGTTTCTGCCGCCGACGGCAGAGCAGAAAACAAAACAAGATAGAATATCGCGTCTATTTCCACTTTCTTCTTCAGTCAAATCTAATCGGTTATTTTAACAAGTCGACAGTTTTTAATTTGCTGTTTCTTTCCGCGCAAGCAAATGCTTTTTCAAAGGAAATTATTTTAAAAATATTTATTCTATCATAGCTAGTAGTTAATTAATAAGAATAAAATTAGATTTAAATGTTGGACATTGATACACGAAATTAGTGAATCAAGTTTTGATGGCAATATCGTAATCGAACTTTATTTTGATATAAAATAGATTAACTAAAATGAATCATCTGGTCATGTTGTACAACCTTTTTTTATGATATTATTTTATATTAATTTATTTATCGCTCAAAACCTTCGTAATTATTGTTAAACAAAGATAGCACAAATAGTGATAAAAACATATAATTAACCATATAATAAAAGTTTATTATAATTTTATATTTTTTTGATAATTTTAAATGGAATCGACGAGATATAAAAGTCATCCTAAGTTTTTGATTGTTAAGCTTGACTTTTTCAATTAGAATCGAGCATAAGATAGACATTTGGATTATTGCTTGTTGAGATCGTCTTGTTAGAATGGATATTACTTCACTGAATAAATCCGCCTCGATAGCGGCGCGAGTGCTATACGAATAATGGACCGACCGTCTTTCCTTTGAAGATCCCTCCAGAGTTTTGGCGTTAATTGATGCGAGTCCGCACTTTGGAAAGATCGCTTTGGCACTTCTGGCCATCTTCCCCGACTCGGTTCAAGACTCTCCCCAGCTTCCTAAACGGGCCGAGATTACTTTGTCCGCTAAGCATCCGTTCTCTTCTCGTTGACCTCGACGACATATAACTCTCTTCGGCAAGAATATCTCTATTCAGACACTAACTTTTCAAATTTCCTTTCATGATGGCCTGAATTGTATTTCCCGATCATCCAAAGAGTTATTGATAAATGATATTTTGTATGAATAATCATTTACATGTATATATTATATGTAATTTTGTATATATATGTATATGTAAAATTGTTATTAACATATATCAAAATGTATGCTAACAATTTTCTTAGAGTTTTATTTATAAATATATTTGATTTTTATATCTCTTCAAAATTTTTATATTATATTGATTTATAATATATCATTCTAATTTATTATTCTAATTTATTTAATTATCTGTTCTTTTCATCATGTTTCAATAAGGATAAATAATTATACAGTTGTTAATTACACAATAATTAGATATAAAATATAAATACAAAAAGTAATATTACATATATAACATAACTTTTGTCATTATTGTTCGTTGTCATGATCTTTTCATAATGGCGCGGAAATTCTCCGATGAAGGGAATCTTGGAGTTTGCGTTCACCAAGGGTAAATCGAAAGGAATGACGCTTAACCGCGAGACTTATTGTACGAGAACAATGGCGCGAAACGCGAGACTGGGCCCGCAATCGCATAAATTAGACGGTGGAGGCATTCCGACTTCGTGGCGCGCATATTAAATGCGCCTCATCGCGTATCTTCACGACGATTTCGCAGACTACACCTCTTCGAAGACCTCCGATTAGGATAAATTTGCATTATAGATACATTACGTACACACACACACACACACACACACACACACACACACACACACACACACACACACACACACACACACACACACACACACACACACACACACACACACACACACACACACACACACACACACACACACACACACACACACACACATATATATACTAGAATATGAACAGGTTTGCTAGCATTTTTTAAATATATTAAATATCGGGTGTTACAAAATATCTTGAAATCAGGTTAAAAGTATATTATATTATTATAGTACTAGTTAATCCATTTTGTTTCTTAGAATCTTGTCAATCTTTGTATGGATTTGGCAGCTACTGTTGTAAAAGCGGCAGTTGTATCTTTTCACCAGGCGTCTAGACAAGCCGCGTTTCATATAACTGTACTTGAGTGCGCTTGACCATCTTTCCGTTTACCGCTATTATATATGTCTTCCTTGAAAGTACTTTCTTACACTACTTTCTTAACACACTTTCAAGATATCAGATCACGATGTATCTATATATTACTTACTTTCACAATATTTCTAACTAAAATATTTCTAACTAAATATTATATCCATAATTATATGCTAAAAAATATTAATATAAAGTAAAATAAAAGTAACATAAAAATTTTTGCGTGTTACCATATTTAATTATTAATTTTTGTTAGACTGATATTTAAAAAAGGAAAAACACATTTTACTTTAAAATTGTCAAAGTGAGATTTTGAAAATACAAACGCAGAGTTTACTATCTTTACTAAGAAGTTTCAGAAAACTTCGATAATATGAGGAAAGACTGCATCGATGAATTCTCAAAATCCGCAATTAAATCTTGCCAGAGGGATGGTGCGCTTTTGCTCAGCAGAAACTTGTCCTCTCGCTGTTGCTGTCGATTTATATTCAACAGTCGTTGTAATCGTGAAAAGTACGGAACACGAATCAATTCCTTCACCTCTAAGAACATAGGGAAGGAGAGGAGGTGGCAAGCTGATCGGTGAAGGGGGAGGAGGTAAAGAAGCGAAGGGACCGCTTGTCCGTACGAAGAACTTTCTAAGACTTGGGTTAAAGTAGCCGATCTCTTGCGTTCTCTCTCTCTCTCTCTCTCTCTCCTCTCGCACTCCCCTGCCAGCCTTTTTAGCTGTTCCCCTTTCGAAACTGATCGCGGGAATCGGCTTTTAGCTATAGAAAAAGCCGCCCCGATCCCATCGCTTTCAAAAGTTTCCCGGATAATTGATTGTTTTGCCAGAGCATGCTTTCCATCCCCTTGTCGTTGATGCCCGGCTGTCGCCCTCTTCTTGCTGCCTGAAGGGGATGTATCCTGTCCTCGTCCATGTGCCGTATTGCCGGAAAGATGCGTCATTGATGTTCTACGTTGTTTCTGCATAGATATATTTCTAAGTTCGATTTCAGTGCTTAAAAAGCAAATCATCTGTCTACTATGTATAATATATAATAATTATTTTTATTAAATAATAATGATTTAAGGGAATACTTTTGCAGCATTTACAATACTTTTACAGGAATATAGAATATAAACAATATATTATTTAGCGATTGTTTGATAAACCACAAGTAATCGTTTGAAAGTATTGGGAATCTTTGTTTTCAATCTCAACATCGTTATTTCTCTGTTACAGAAGGAATATACTTTTAGAGAGGAATATACTTCGAGAAGTGAAATCGTAACAATCGGCCATTTCTATCAGATGAAACAGGCGAGTGTTGATAATCGTTATCGAACCGCGACCATGAGTGTCAATTCATTAATGAGTCGACCCAGTATGGCAAAGCCAAATTATTGGTACAAGAATGTTTGTTATGATTCCGATAACGATTGAAGTGATCTTGTTTGCTTACAAAAATATTTAGAGCTTCTGGAATCTTTCGCAATACAATTCATTATTGATTTTATTAATATTTGCCGCAATATACATATATACAAACATATACTTCAATTGTATTTTGTTTTTAAATGCATAAAATTCAAAATCGTTTATTGTAAATATGATTTTTATTAATACTGTACATTTATTAAAACATACATTTGATATCAATTTAGTAGAATAGGAATTTGATTAAGATACGAATTGAAATCAAATATGTCACTAATTAAAACGTTATTCTCTAGAAAAAAATTCATCATACTAGATGAGCGAAGCTCTGAATTAAGTAGTTGCATAAAGTTGCATAAATGTATACGAAAGCAGATTCTTAACTTTTATAAATATCATGTAGAAAGTAGCTGCTCTGACATCAAATCTTGCAGAGATATTTCGAGATTTTCGCGCTATATTTCTTCTTTTGTGAATACGCAAGGAACAAGCCGCGTTTTCCAGGTACGAAGAAGAAGAAAACGAAGGAAGCGCACGAGGGTTATGTAAGCCTCGGAAAGTTGGCGGAAATGTCAAATTCTCGAGCGTTCGCTTCAAATCAGCGTCCAAATAAGACGACGCCTTCTCGCGGGGCCTGTGCTCCTCCACCCTTGTCTTCGCTTTACGTCCCGCTTACTTCGTTGGAATTCTTCGTCACCCTCCACCTTCTCATGCCTCTTCTCTTGTGCCCTCCCCTCAACCCCTTCCTTCCCACAGGTCTCGCTCGCGTCTTCCACGTTGACGACCATCCACCGTCAACGGCTAAGACATCTCACTTTGCTGAGATGCGCGCTATGCCGGATGCTGGAAAACGTGTCCTCCACCCTCTTCTTATCTCGTCTCCCTCCCCCCCCTTATCTCCGCGCGCGCTCTCGCTCGCGCCTCTGCCATCCTTTTCCACGTTTCTCATCTGTGCCAGGTGGAAATCGCACGCGCGAGAGAGAGACTTTCCGGCAGCCATGTTGACGAAATATTCGCGTATTCTCCCGGCAATAGCCGGATTGTCTGCTTCGATGTGCATATTTACTTAACAGAAATACCTATGGAGCTGTTCCGCCAGCTAGAGTTGTTCTCGGTGATTCACTTGTCGCTCGGAAACTCTTCAGGGATAACGATCTTATCTTCTGCAAAAGGATTCCCCATTTTCGAAGTTGGAGTTTAACTCTCTTCGCATACAGAAGATCGAAGGCAGCCGTCTTCTAAAGACCAGTCTCTTAATTTGTCGTGTGCAAGGAAAAGCGGTAGTTTCCCAATCTTTCAGATGTAAAACTAAAATAACGTTCTTGGATTTGGAAAATTCAAATCCGGAAGGTGAAGACGTTTCTCTCAGTGAGAATATTTTTTGAGAGAATGTTTCTTTTCTATACACACAATGGTTGTCTTGTCGCATGATTTCTAATGTTCATGATTTTTCAAAGATATTTCATTTTTCGCGAAAAGGTCATCCATTTTTATTTTTGAATCTTATTCCTTGAATACCGTGTTAAATAGGAGGTCTAACTTTTGAATGCAAATTTAAAATCTAAACAGCAAGAATAAATTAAATCCTTTAGTAATTTTGTCAAATGAGAAGTATTTTAAATAAGCAATAATAGATATCTAATTCGAAATCTAGAGTTTCGATGTTTATGCATGAGATGCCGTGAACTTTTTAAATGTCAAAGTTGGCTCTATGCACAGGTTGTGTTAAGCGCAAAACTAATAGCATCGATATTCTTGTGATGTGGCTGTTGGAATAATGGCGAATGTCACGTGGCGACCGAATTCTCGTTTATCTCGACGTAGATAGCGTGTGACGTAATCGATGACGTAACAACATAATGCTATATCTTCATTACTCTGACGGTCGGATATTTGTGGTTATAAAAACGATTCGGAATTGTACTTGTGCGAGTGTAAACGAAATAGCATATATAGATTTTGTTCTATATACAAATACATTGTGCATTATTATTGAGTAATATCAAACTGCCAATAGCTGAATATATAAAATGCATGTCAATCAGTCGTATTAGCTTTAAATGTAGAAAAGTCACGTTCTGTTTTTGATGCTCAAACCTTGGATCAAAGGGGAAAGAAAATTCTCGTTTCATTCGCAGGTATGAAAGACTTATATGCATTCGCTTGTATTGATGCACGTCACGTACCGGCCATACACATTCGCAAATTGCGTCTACGTACGCGTACAATATGCACACACATACACGGACAGAGACACGTGCGTCTGTCCACGTGCCTGTGAACACGATGATGCGACGGACGGTTTTGCACGGTCCTCGGACGGAGAAGCAGCGAAACGCAAATGCTCGAATTATTTACGCTAAATTTACGCGACGACGTGCGCGAGACGAACGCGCGTGGCAAAATGCAAAATGCAGAATGCAAAACGCGAACCGTGCGGTGGATTCGATCGGAGAAAGCGAGGTGAAAATTAGGCCTACTAGGAACCGAGGGATGAAAAGGGGACTTGGACGGGCTTGCAGATCTGTGATGCGCGGCAGATTCGATCGATTGGAAATCAGAATGGGCCTTTGTAATCTCCCAAATTGTCCGTCATGTTATTTTCCGCTTTCGTTTGGTCTGGACGCACGTTCGGGAACTTCCATCTCATTAACAGGCTCTGTATCTGGCTCTCTTTTTTTCTTTTTTTCTTTCTATCGCTGCTTCTTTGGATATTTTTTAAGCGGAGTAAACATTATTAACCTTTTTTAGGATTATTTTGATAGAAAATTTTGTTTGTAAAATTTTGTAATAAATTAATTTAAAAAAATTATTGGTATATTGTAAGATATATATTTTATATTATTAGTACGTTTCTGTATTCCGTAAGATTTATATTTCAAATTATAGAAGCATATTTTTTTTGGAACAATTTTTTATCAATAAAAATTTGATTTTTTTATACGACAATATTTTCTAGAATAATATTTCAATAATCCAAGCTTAACATCGGGTTAAAATAAAATTCATCTGATTCCAGACCTTGTTTTTCACTAGCAACTCTGAAATCTAAACTTGTCGAAATACTTGAGTCTTCAACCACTTATAATGGAGGAGCTATTGATGTCACGACGATTAAAGCGTCGATCTTCTAGTATCTGCCAATAACAGCACAAACGATAAACCTGGCACGACCCTATGTAACGGTACGATGAGTTCATTAATCGTCACCCCTTCGACCACGTGTTCGCGTTCTTTCGCATCCCGCCACTGCCGACGACGGCGGCGGCGGCGGCAGCGGCGGCGGCGGCGGCGGCGGCAGCAGGTCCATTTAGTACTGTAGTTTCGTAGTTTCGCAGTTTCCCGGGTTGTCGGTGGCGTCCATTTGTATCGGACGAAACGGCTTCGGGAACCCGGAATACTGGCCGGTGGCCAGGAATTTATCCCGGCCTCTTCCCATCGTTCCGTAGAGAACGATCGGGCTATGTCCGTGCTGTGCAGGTGGACCGCCGTGTAAACGCCATATTTATTGTCTCGTTCCCGGATGTAAATGCGCGTGCCGCGGATTATTGGGAACTGATCTTCCGGTCCCAGGGATAATTCGAGTTCTAGCGACGTAATCGCCGCCGCCGATTTCTCGACCGCGATTCTCTGAATTTCGGCGAACCGCCAGAACGCGTCCATTCGTTGATACACGATGTAAGCGTGTCTCTCCATTCGTTCCTAGGAAACGATCATCGATTTATCGTGTTATTACACAAGATCGATAATCGCGCATGGTACAAAAAACAATGAATATTATAATTCTTATAGACTACAATAATTATCAGTACACGATATTTTTTTTTAATTTTATAATGTCTGATAATTTTAATATTACAATATATTGTCACGTTTATCTTATTACTGCAAATTATTTTTTTATTATAATTAAATTATTTTTTAACAACGTATGACTCGCACTTAACGTAAATTCAAATTTTCCTAAGAAAACTCTATTAGTAAATTTTGGAAAACGCCACTTGATTGTATATTGCACAGCTCAATTCAATCAGTGATGTATCCGTTAATTACCTAGCCCTTGTAACGTTGGCTACTACACAATCAACGTGTACGTGACTAAAGCGGTAAATGTTCGCGGTTTCTACGAATATTCAAGCCATGCCACGGGACATCGTGAAACATCGTCGTCGGTTTTCTTTATCAAAGATTCAGTTCACTGCAGACAGTGGTAGGGATTTGTGCGTATTTCGGAGAATCGCCTGGACTAATTTTGCACAATCTAATTTAAATTATTCGCAATTATCTACAGTAGAACATCTAAAATGAAATGAAATTTGCGTAATTAATATTTTTATAAGAAAATTTTATTCGTATGCTCTCTATTTAAATATTTTTTTATTGATCTGTTACATTTCGTATTATAAATTAAATCAGGAAGTGATAAGAATTGGAATGCTAACTCGAAAACGATAGTAAGCGTTATTGTATTCTAGTATAGCTATAATGAAAGAAAAAGTAGGTCATTCTGCAGCCAAGAAATTGTCGATAGCTTATTGGACAGCTTCTAATGGTTCACTGTTGATGATGATAGATGATCGCATTCGTTCGATGAAGTCACGTTGGATGATTCATCTAAAATAATCATCGGGAACGAACCGTCGGGAATTTCACTTTAATTCTCGTATGCAGTGACGTTAACATACCGCGGGATTGTCAGAGAAAGGGACCGGTGGTTGCTGGGGTCCTGGTGTCTGCGGTCGTACCCAGGCTCCGAATATCAAGAATTCATACCTGACCTACGGCACTGGCTCATCCTCGAGCTCGAATCTAAATCGCGCTGTCGTGCTCCATTCTTTCTGCGATTAATAATCATCTTAATATTTCATTTTACTTGTCGCATGTTGCTCCAAAAAATGCTTTCTCATCGAAATGTATGTTGCAATATCGGATGCTTCTATTCTTTTGAAAGCCTCCTTTAAAAACGATGTTTTTTTTTTTTTTTTTTTTTTTTTTTAAGAATTTGCTCACTTCTATGGAATTGTTAATCATAATTTTTAGATTCATTTTTTACGGATAATATTAAATTTTAAGTATCGAAATTAAGTTAGTACACAATGTAATTATCAAGATCGATTTGGCGTCAAAGAATAGCATGATATCTCATTGAGCTTTAATGGAGGGCAATAAAAACGCTTCAACAGCATTTTTCGCTTATTGTCGCGGTTGCGAAATAAGACTCGATGCTCGATCCGGAATCCAAAAGCTACGCGCACACCATACATCACTCGGAGTGCTATTTCACAAATTACATGCACGTAACATTTCTCCCGATAACACATCGATTTCTCGGAGATGCATTTTTTAAGCGACCCGTCGCGGGTAGACGTGGAGCGTGCGATAGCGGTCTAAGAAAATTACTTTCGTCGCCGAGACGCGGCGCGAGGAAGTGCATCGGCGGGCGATAAAAGGCGACGCCTTCGTCGTCGTCGTCGTCGTCGTCGTCGCCGCCGCCACCGCCGCTGCCACCGCCACCGCCGCTGCCGCTGCCGCCTCCCGAGCTCTGAGATCAATTTGCGATCCCGACCTCACGCCTCTCGCGCTGGAACTCGAGCTCCCCAAGTCCCGCCAATCTAGCCCCGTAAATAACGACCGCCGGAAGTTGCCGGGGCGGCGGAAGATCCCTCGGCGGGTTCGCACTTTGTCAGAGACGGATGACGCCGCGGTGCTCGCCACGATCGGATCGACCGGTGATTTACGACGGGCGCCGTCACGCCGATCGTTCTTGTCTCGAGATTATTTCGATGCGCGCAAATTACGAAGACGGCAACGGGACGACGGGGATGCGCTCCCTCCTCGGTGGTGTTCTTTGCATTCTCGGCAGTTGGGATCCGGTATACTATATATAGTTCATATAGTTCAGATAATTAACTCCTCGATGCACGTTAATTGATTTTTATTCTAAAACGCAAAGATTTTTATATATGATGTTCCGTCGCTCTTTGCGTTTTTTTTTTACATTTTTTATATTTAAGAGTTTTTTGAATGATATGAATGATTATATATCGTGAATCTAATAAGAATGTTTTACTCAAATGCGATATTAATATTAAAATTTCTTTGCGGATGATCTTTAAGGTAATCCGTACGCAAAATTGCTCGAAAAGTATTCCGAACAATAATTGCTTTACTTATATATACAAAAGTCTACCATTTCATTTTGATTGATGGTAGACCAGTTCATCTCCTGAATAAACAATAATCTCCTGTCATTTTCTGTTATTTCAACTGCAAACGCAATTCACTTCTTTTCTTAGAAGCCTATTATTCTATGTTGATAGAGCAGTAGATTTATGAGTAAACAGTCATTTCCTTTCGATCTTTCATATTCTAAGTGCAAACGATATTCATTTCGATAATCGAGTACATAAATCGTTTTTCATGCTACAAGAACCGACAATATATCAACAGTCATAATCGTTAATAGCAATAGATCAGACGTATGCACCTTGACTTCATGAGTTTTAATGGCTGCTAATTGATTGTAACATCTCTCAACTGCAAAGAGGTGGTTCTCTTAATAATCGTTGTATCTCTGATTGATACAATTATTCCATTTTTATTTCGATCACACACACACACACACACGCGCGCGCGCGCGCGCGCGCACACACACACACACACACACACACACACACACGCACACACACACGCACACACGCACGCACGCACGCACGCACGCACGCACGCACGCACGCACGCACACACAACACCGTGCGTGCCTTCTTTCACGCAATTCTTCCCACATTTATTTATAAATGTCAGTTATATTTTATAAATGATGTCAACAGATATTGGATACCTAATGAATTAATTAAAATGTGTAATAAATAATGATAATAATTTAATGATAATAATTTAATTAAAGCGCAATACATTTTCAATAATTTAAAACATTAACGATAAGCGTGACCAAAGCAATAAAAACGTGAGATTATTTTACTGTAATATGAGCTTCTGTTATTAACTGTAATATGAGCTTCTTTTCCATTCTCTGTTTCAGGTAAGACATATTACGATTTTTCTGACGATTGCATAAAATATTTTGCCGATGGAAGTATAGTAAGTAAAAAAAAAAGAAATTCATAATCTCGATATTTATTTATTGGAAATAAAATGTGCGAGTCATAATATCACGATCGCGTTTCAATCGTTTAACCGATGAAACATTGAAGACTGTCGATCATCGCTGTTCCTTCAATTCTCGCTGACATTAATGATCGTTATCGAAGTTTGTATCTGAAGGTAGTCAAGTCTTACGTCTTCGATCTCGCATTTCAATGTATCAAACATCTGTACGCGATCATCGCCAAGATGGATGATCGCCAAAGCAAATCATAGAGACCGGGGATCTTCGACGCGTAGCGTCGGCTCCTCTCACCGTCGGATACATTGACGTAACTCGGTCTAAGTCGGTCTCGCGACGTAACGTTCGAGGAGGCTCTCGGGCGCATATTGTGGAAGAACAATTCCTTTAGAAAATGTTTATATATCACAGCGTTTGCGTGTCGCTCGGGCGGATTACAGTTCTCTATATCAACGCGTAGATGGCGGTAGAGTGCGCTTTTCAGATTTAAAAGGTTCATTGAAGGATTTGCTAAATATTGAAGTTACCCCCTCCGATACCCCTCCCTCCCCAGTTTAAGATTATAAATAAGTAAAATCTAATTAGGCTTTGCCCTAGTCTCTTATATATTGTATATTGAGAAAGAAGAAATTTGAAAAATTCATTTTCGCAAAGATGGCTTATTTGCATAATCACTTGGGTTTAGTAAACACATAGATTCAAGTTCATACACTGAGAACACTGAGAATCCGCATACATTTACACATTGCATGTACTTATATATACGCCTTTGTAAGCGATAGTGCGATTAAGAAAGAAAACCATTGAAAAAAAATTGGAAATAAAATTCAGTCTGAGAAAATTGAGATTAAGAATACTCATATGCGAATTTGATGTAGACAGGAATAGCGAAAACTAAAATTCTTTTTTTTATTCATACGTTAGTTAAAAGAATCCAAAGTTCTATACGGAATTTCAACGGCATGACATCGACTTGTCGATTTCGTTGCTTTAATCCTGAGGGTGCCAAATCCGGATAAGATAGACCCGAAAGTTTCTAATTCCCTGTTGGTTGCCATGTTTGTGAGAACAAAGTCAGAGGAAATGCAGTTCTACAGGATTAAAGCGTAGAATAAAGTAATCGAGGAAAGAAACTTTTCTTTTTCTTTCCATTGATGGATAAATGAACAAAATTGCACTACACACACACACACACACACACACACACACACACACACACACACACACGCGCGCGCGCGCGCGCGCGCACACGCATTATTTATATATATATATATTCCATATATATATATATATGGAAACATCTCGTTTTGAAATAAAATAGAAAAGAAAATAAAAAGTTTGTTCTTTTATAGCACTCGTCTTGTTAAGCTTTAGTTGATGAACTACACATGAAAATGAATTTATATTATACTTCTTTTCCATATTTCTTTAACTTAACTCTGTTCAATTTATTCGACAGTTTTTATTTCTATTATAGCAAAAAAGTGCAAAGCGATAACTCGCACTATTGTAATTATGCCTACGAGCATAATTGTCAGATATGAATGTATACATCAGATATACATATATATATATATATACATGCGGAATGCTTCTCGTCATTAAAATTCCAAAGGAGAGAACTCGTCCAGTTGATCAAATAAATGAACGAAAATATTTATCGAACAACCACGCTATCATTGCATAGGCGCGTGACCAATTCGTTTAGAGAAGTGCCTCCTTTTGTTTCCCGCGCTATATTTCTCATCGACACGATCCTGCGATTACAAACAGTTTCGCGACGGCATCTCGCGACGGTGATAATTGAAATTCATTGTTTCGCTGCATTTTCGGAACGAAATTCGCGCGGATGCGCTTCTATCTCCGCTCTTCTCCCCTCGAAAAACCGGCCGGCTTTTTCCGCGCGGCGTTCGCCTCTACGTTTTTCTCACGGGTCGCCGGATTATGGGCGACTGCGTTTTATCGGTCGGTCCGCGGTAATTAACAACGAATGATAATTAATTCGATTGGATCTCGCCCCCGTGCCGCCGATTCAACGCATTTCGCCGACGGCGACGAAGGGCGCGTGGATATATGTGCCACGTCGACAATCCCGGCTTATGACGCCTCTCGCCTCGCTTCGCGGCCCTTTGAGTAGCCTTTCAAAAAGGGCTTAATATTAAAACGTGATATTAAAACGCACGATAATCGCGCGGTACGTAGAGGTCTCCGATGAAATAATAAACGGCTCGACCGTTTGATCATGCTGCGTAAAATCGCGTTAAACTTGGGTGGCACTCTCGATTAAAATCGCGAGTTATCACCTTCGACCTGATTATGAAAGAAATTAGGTAGTAGAATAAAGGAAGAGACAAGAGGAAAGGAGATTGGAAAAGGAGAAAAGATAATAGTTATTAATTTGTTTTTATATTTTAGAAAACTCTTTGTATTTTTATTATTATACGCAGAATGTTTTAGAATAAATTAAAATGATAGAAAACACTAATTTATATAAAAGACACTTTTTGTTAATTATAACATGAGTTCATAATTCAAAGCTTACTTATAAAGATATACGTATAGAGTTTTATAATAAAATGTTTTCCTCAAAGTCACATTTTAATTAAGGAAAATTGATTTAAAATTCAGACTATTTAGAAAATTAGATGCTGAAATAAATAATTGTAAATTCGAGAAAAATTATTTATATATTAAAAATATTTAAAAAATGGATAGAAATTATATAAATGCAAAAAAGATCATAATGGAATTATTTTCCGACAATCAAGTCAGAGGTAGAAAATGAGAACACAATGAAATTTTACAAGAAATAATTTGCTTCCGATCTCTCATTACTACATACACAGTCAAAGCAGTAAATCACAGAAATCGCAGAAGAGGACGAGGCAGAGAGTGAGGCAGAAAATTGTTCATTTCGTTATTTCGTGTAATATTTAATTAACGGTCGTGTATTGCATTTGCAACAAATCGAAACCATCTCGATAATGAACCTTATCAATTATTATTGCGGCCGATGAGTCGATAAAGTATATCTATACAGTATATGTAACATATAACTTCTCTTTTTACGAAGCGTATTTCGCGCAATTCGCTTCATCTCTCGATAAAGCAAATAAACTAATATTTTAGATAAATTTTTTTTATGTATTTATCGTTGTATCCGTACACAAATAAATGCGATTACATTTACAAAAATTGAAGAGTCTGCAAAAATATGTTAAATATAGCATTTTTATTTGCAAAATAGATAATTGATATTGAATTATTAATTGCTAGAAAAAATAGTGTTAATTTAATATTTAATAGTTAATTAATAATTAGGTCAAAGTAGATTGTATTCTTTACGTTTTTTACTAGACATAGCGATGCATATGTTGCATGCAATGTTAACTTTAAGCTTTCTTCTAACTCTTCTTCTTCTTCTTCATACTCATGAAACTTTCACAATAATATTAATCTAAAAATATATAAATTAAATAATAATTTATATACAATTAAAACAACATTTAATTGAAATTGAAATAGAATCCTTCTAAGAATCTTTCCTTGCATCTTTTTGAAATTGCTTAAATATTGGTTATTTATAATATTGAATATATAATTTTCAAAAGGTAATTTTTAGGATGTTTTATAAATAGGAAACACGTGACTTTAGGGACACCCCATATGTCCGTTGATACGCGATCGGTGCATTAGCGGCATTACCATATGGAATCGTGAACGGCGACCCAGAGATTTTGCCGCGATCGCAATTTGCATGATTGATTGCCCTAAAGCTCCTCCGGCTTTTAGCTCCTAGGTGATACTCTTGTTTCCATTAGGAATTAGCCGCTTCATAGAATGCAAAATGCATATGTGTTTAATTTTGCGATCGCAACGTTCCACATCTGCATTTCGATTGAAAAAGAAGACAATTATTGTACTTATCTTTACCCAGCGATACATACCAAAAAGGTCTTATACCATAAATGTTATTTTAATATAATAGCTCAATTATTATTATAAGATGATATTTTTACAAATATAAATTTCAAAATTTATAGTGATTTATAGTGATAGTTAATGTTTTTAAAAAATTCGAATACATGCTATACATTTGCACATTATTGTGCTTTTAATATATTTCATATCTATATCACTTTTTTTCGAAGATTATGTGGCAATACATCTTTAACACGCAGCAGATTTCTAATACAGAATGGCCGAGACGTATAAATACTTGCAATGTAGATCAAGAGCGATCTTTTTTTTTTTGAATGTTATTGTTCTCACGTTGTGCGTCGAGGCGTCGTCGTGGGATTTGAGAGAAGGAACGTGCGTTTCCAACGGCGGCGTTCCTCCGTGTCCGCGTGCCACCCCCTCGTGTCCCGGTGTCCTGTTGCCTGTATTACATTCTTGTCGCGGGTAAGACAAGTAAGACAGAAACACAACCGTAATCCGAAGCGACGCGATCTGGTAATGCCGGTGCGCCGGGTGTAATTTCAGATCGGCATTCGCCTGCGATTTAATCGCACCTTGATGTTGCACTCGGCTCGCGCGTTGCGAATTAGCCCGACACGACTCATCGTCATTGACACGATTGGCAAACTTGTCATTACTCACGATTTCCATCTGTTTCTGCCGATAAAATTTCATATTATCATCGCTGAACAAAACAACACATTCGCAATTATTCGTGTAAGAAAGAAATTTTATTTTGATTTGACCTATATGTTTTTGTAAACGCTACTATTTAATAAAATAAAAAAGATATTTTTATAGCTTTCCAAATTTTGAAAGGACTGTCGACAAAAAATAATAGTCTCTGTAAATTAAAAACCTGCGAAAATATAATTTTTATTATTACATTTTTGTTACATAATATAATAATAAGTAATATGTACAAATAGTATGAATTTGATTATTTATGTCTCACGATGCTTCCTTTTACGACGCAAGAAAAACTTACTGCTACCAGGGTTGGAATGTAATCGATGTTTTGTCTCGTGACACTTTATTACAGTATACGTCCAATTACGAAGCAGCGGTACGTATAAGCATGTAAAACACGTCCACGGGGGCTGCCTCGTTTCTGCGCGCTACGCTTATGTGGCTCGTTACGTCGCAAATTATTTTTTATGCTGTGTAATTATGAAAAACTGTTATGTTTTACAGCGGCATATGCGGACCGCCGTTACAAAATCCTTATGCACGCTGTTACATTTTGCGATGCTCTGATAATATAATTTTCCTAATTAACGTCGTCGCGATACATTCATGTAAATAAGAAAATTAAATTTTTACTGGGGCATTTAAAATCAGCGCAAATATGTAGATCACGTATGATTTTTTTATATTATTCATCGCAAATTGATTTGATATTAGGTCTTTGTACAATTAGTTTACCATATTGACAATTTTAATACAACCGATAGAGTCGCTTTCTTTGCCTGAGAATTTTCAAAAAATTTCTGATCAAAAGAAATTTTGTAATTAAGTAACAAAACAATAAAAATAGAAATCCAAAGATAATGATAGAACTACCACAAACATTTCAAACTTTTTACAAGATTTATGAATTAACAATTGTAACCTTCTGTACAATTTTTGTCGTAATCAAGATAATTAATTACGGAATTCGTTTTCTATATAATTTTTGATTAAAACATTCTCGCGTTGCGAAATCATCGCATCTCGCAGCGCGAAGCAAAACAGCGACGTGCGATGAATTTTGTAAAGGAGGAAAAAAAAAAGAACCAAGCGTCGCCGCGTCAACGACGACGTCGTCAATCCGCGCGTCGCGCTCCTCCGACGGATTAGCCGGATAAGTCTTAAATGTTTCCACGCGCGCAATTCCGTGACTTACGCGACGCGGATCTATGCCGAAGCGGGCGCTCATGCACGGATAGTAACCGGAGCAACCAGAAGAGCGGATTAAACGACGGTACGTGCTCCGCTCGCGCTTTGATCGCCGAACTAGCCGCCGGGAAACGAGCGTGTAACGCGTTCCGGTGGCAACGAAGGAGAGCCAAAATGGAAGAGGAAGCAGACGAAGCAGCGTTTGTCGTCCCGGTCTAGAGCTGCTATAAAAGCCATCGCAGCGGGAGAACACGGTGTGATAAGCGATAGAATCACAACCGTAAACCGGAACAATATTCTCGATTCCGTTTAATTCCGTTTAAATTGTACCGTGATATTTAAGTTTTATCCTGGAATATATTAAATCAAGAATTAATATCAGATAGTAACGTTCAATTTTTCAAATCAACGTTCTATCTCGATAATTTATAACAATTGCAAAAGTATTAATGATACTCGTGGAAAATATTGATGAACACATAAATATAATTATTCTCTTCGTGTTATTTAACGTATATATTATATTATGAATAATATTGAATTTTCTTGAAGTGTGAATGATTTGTCTTAAGAATCAGTAAATAATACAATCATTTACTGTATCAACAATATTCCACGAACTGTTTATGGCCGGATAAGCGTACAGAGGATAAGGATGGAGAGCAAAGGGATGGCTCACATGACCAAATCCTCAGCGTTCAGTCGACAACGTGTTCACCTGGAAAGTAAAGGAAAGCGCGCACTCGGGAGAGCGCGGTCGCTTTCGCTTAACCTGTCGGCTTAGCGCGAGAGTTTCGCAGGATAGATTGCTTTAATTTAAGTGGAGTTAGGCTAGCAGCCCGAACCCCGGCACGCATACTACCCCCGTGAGTTAGGTTACCGACGGAGAGTCCGGCGTTCGGGCTTAATTCGACCCTCCATCCAGTCCCCTACCCACCCTCTGCATTCACGGAGTCTCTTCTTCGCCCCTTCTGACAGTTCGGGCTTAACCCCCTCCCTTACAGATTAGTCCTAGACTCGCGCGAGAGAGGGCACGGGTAGGGCGGGAAGGGCTGAAAAGGGGCTCGAAAGGTGCCCGGACTATGGTGGATCATTCGATATCCACTCTCGCTGTTAAGGCAAAATCGAACCTGGCCGACTGCAATATCCGCATCCACTCGAACTCCGTCCCCGCCGCCCACCCTTTTCCTTCAACCCCCCCTCCCCCTCTGCGAAACCGCCGGCTTTCATGCTCTCGTCTCGTTCTGCGCTAACCCTCTCGGCTTTTTTCATCCCCTCGCCTTCCCTATCCTCTCGTTCCGTTCTATTTCGACGGTGGCGGTCGTTACCGCCGCGAGCTGTGCAGACTCTCTGCGATTCGACTCTCGAAAACCCGATTCGCCGAGTGAATTTCGTACGCGAGCTCATAACAATCGAAACGTCGCTCGGAAATTGGAGTAGTATGAATCGTTGGGATTAAGCTCGTGTCGATTAAGGATGCAATTTGATAATCAAAATCATAAATGTTGCATAATCTTCTTATAATCTATACGATTCTCGACATGACGATGTATTATAAATATATTAACTGTTATATTATTTATATTATTGTGTAACAACATAAGATTCGATTGATTAAGATTGAATATGATTATGTAACAGATGTTAAACTTTTTTTTAATATTTATTTTATTATTTTTTAAAAATTTTATTTCTAGACAGTTTTTATTATAATATATAGTAAAAATAACAATTGATGACATTGACAATAATATGTTATATTATGCTAGATATCTTTATTATGTATATACATGTAGTATACATACGTGAGATAAAAAAAAGAAAGATTTATAAAATTTTACATTTTATTTATAAACTAGATTGAAATAAAATAATTGTCTTTGTACTATTACTATTTTAATATAAGGATTTTATATTTAGTTTAAAAAATAATTTTTATTTTATTATCACTTTGGATTATTTTATAATAATTTAAACATCATGTATCACTTCGATTTTCAACTCAGCTCAAGTATTTGCGTAACGAGAGAGCGTAGATTTTTCAACTGTGTGGGAAACGTGTATCGGGGCTCTTCGATGGTTTGCGCGTATCGATTTTGCCCGCGAAAATCCCGCGGGAATTAAATATTTATACAGCGAATTTGGGCATGGCGTTTCACCGAATGTGAAACGCTAGTTTGCGCGCAGCCTGGAAATAGCTGGAACGAAAAGTGCAATGAAATGTCTCGCGTTGACGTGCAATCTCACCTCCGAAAATAGCCTCCAATCGAGAATGCTAAATCACATGATATTATAAATAAGATAATTTATAGATTGCATTGAAAAAAGGCTCTTTGAAATAATGAAGAACAAAATTAATTGCCTAATTTATTTGTCTCCATTCATGTCAGGTTGAATTTATGCTTTTTTATTAGATAATTGCTAATTTTCTGTTATTTGCACACACAGAGCGTCCATATGTTTTTCTTTCTTTTTTTAAGATACAACATACAAGCATAGATACATATACATATACGCGCGCGCGTGTGTGTGTATGTGTGTAATAATAAGAAATAGCAATATTAAATATAATATATTGTATTTTTTCGATAATTAAAAATTTCTTTATTTATGTAAGTATCAACAGTAAAATTGTTTACTGTATTGTTTACCGATCAAATTACCATTTCAAAGGAATAACATATATAATAAAGAATATATGTATATATATATATATATATATATATATATATATATATATATATATACATGGAGAGGGCGAAAAAGAGTAAAACTAACAAGCTGACCGATATAGCCTGCCGTCGTAAATCAAACGGTATTCGCGAACGCACATTTAACCGAGCACTCTACGTGGCATAAATATTTCAATCCCCGGCAGGACAAGGCCGACATTTGTCGCACGTCGGCTGACACGAACGAAATTTACAAATTACAGTTTTCGAAGTTTATGTGGGAAAGTAGAGGGGAGAATAGAGAGTTTTAGGGCAGATTTTTTTTCTGTCCTATCCTAAACGCAGTTGAAAGAGATAGGAACGATTCAGGAAATGAAACTATAACTACACGATTCTCCTCCCTTGTTTAACATTTTTGCCATAAAAGATCTATATCATCGCCGTATTTGAGAGTGCTTTCGGATTGGTTGCCATATATTATATCAGTTTTTAGTTCCGTTATTTGAATGATATATGTTGAAAAGTGCAAATATATAGTGAGATCAACAACAAATTCTGACAAAAATGTACAATTTCAAAACCCTGTGTGCGAACTGTTACATTTTATCGAAGCTATACATACAAATGTAATATTGAATTCTACTGTAAAACACTAAAAGTAAGTTGTATTGAAATAATGTAAAGTGAAGCATTAATTATTTACACGAATTATTGACTTTTCTATGTTTTTCTTCTGCTTTCCTCCATATACAATTTATCTTTTATATTTTAATTCTTTTTAACATTAAATTTTTTGTGAAAGTCATCTTAATTTCGATATTTACAAGTGATATAGTACTTCATTACGTAATCGAATTAACGATGATATCATTTTGTAATTGAAGGCCATTCTCGCGAGGGATGGAAGGAATAGTATTTTAGAAGGATGATTCTCTCGATGTGGTAACATTAAAATTTTCACTATACTTTTTGCAATGATCATTATTCAAGAATTCGCACCGTGACGTAATCGCGTCATGACAAATGACGTTTGTTCGACGCACACGTTTTGGCAATAATTTATTTAACGATTTATTAGACGAATTTGGGTCATTACGAAATCGCATGAATTATTCACGTAATGTTCTCGGAAAATGAAACACACCACTCCATTTCCCTTCGATTTAATCTAACATCGCATTAATTTTTATATTTATATTTTTATATTTAACTTATACACTTATAAGTTTTTAATCAAATTAAAAAATCTGTCTGTATTTAATTATAAAATGATAACATGATGCTAGAAATTAACACTTATTTGTAAAAAAAAAATTATGTAAAAACTCGAAAATTATGAAAAGAAACTCGGAAACTTGCGAAATTAAAAATTTAAAGAATTATATATCACTATTAAGATATTTAGGAATTACAAGAGACGAGAATAGCAAGAGGTTTTTTTTCAGAGTTGAAGTCATGCTAGTTCACGCGATTGACGTAATTAACTCGACTTTCGTAAAATTCTCTCTGATTTTAATGCGCGAATAAAGTCTGCACGGTACATTTGCCGAAATACATAATCGCAGGACGGTGATAAAATATTACGATGTCACGCCCGAGCTTGATCTCGTAATTTCACTAGTTTTTTTTTCTCGATTCACCGTCATGCCGGCCTCTTTTGGTTGCTAATCCGCGTGCCGTAATCGTTGGGAGTAACGCTCTAGATTATTGGAACGTCGCTCGTCTCTGCTCCGCTTTCATCTCGACAAGGATTAAGACCTTAAAGTCTTATCTTCGTAAAACACGATGCGCCATTTCGACGGTGGCTTCGAAGATCGAGCTATCTGAGTGAAAAATAGCAGTCATCTTATTAATCACATGTGAATAGAAATTCGCGTTTAATTTTCACATTATTATTATAGCTAATATTGTTATAACTAATATTATTTCCTAATCAGAACTTTGTCCTAAATAACATCGAGCGATTGTAATTATAATGATTTTGACATAAATTATTACGATTAATATGCAAAAGGCAACAAAAAGGCTTTTATATACGTACATAAATTAAAGCAGTTATTAATTAATAATATTTTACAATAAACAGTGAATTGGTATTTAAAGTTTTATCTTCCTACAGAAAAAGAGGAGTATATTATCTTCTAATTGTTGCATAACATATATGTACTTTTTTCGATTGTATTACCTTTGATTATATTACCTTTAATTGAACATAATTTTTTTTGTGAAAATTTGAATATTTAAAATGTAGAAATTGAATCTGCACATTTGCAGCTTTGCAAATTTAAAGAATCTACAAAATTGATGATGTTATTGGAATTTTTGTAGTTTTGAAAGTTCTATCGTTTGAGCAAAAATCTTGATGTGTTATCGCTCGCTCTACGGCAAGCATTGCTAGCGACGGACATTAAAACCACGTCGATGTCGATTGTCGAGCGGGTGTTTTGCGAGTTCTCGCGTCGCCGCGCTCTCGTTGTTCGTCCACGGGATTGATATGGAGGGAAATGAGTCTTGTCGTTACGGCCGATTTTATCGCGCTCTTTGCGCAGAACGCCATGGTTTGTTTCTGCCTTGAAATACGAGTCACTGGGTATGCCCAGAGTTGTATGTACGAGAGAAACCGGAATACGAACGACATCATGCAATCGATACTCTCTGTATGGTTAAGTTCAATATGTCTCTCGTTATGTGAATTATCTTCTTTTTGAGTGAGACCGCACGGCAAGTTGCCTTTCGATTCAGTTGGTCTCAATTTTAATTCTTTCAAGAGACATCGTAAGCCATAAAAAATTGTTTCTTAAAACATTATCAAACAATTATACGAGAGGGAAAGAAAAATGTTCAAATATGAAACATGTGATTTCAGTAGATGATTTATCTTTTTTTTTTTTAAATGAATCAGTGAGAATTATTGTTTTAAGATGAAATCCAAATATAATTTTAAGATAAAATATTCGAGAAAAGTAAAAAATAAAATAAAATAATAATAAAACTTATGTATATGTAAAACAATCAAATAGCATATAATAAAGAAGAATGAAATTAGGATTGAATTGGAAGTGGAATATACGAAACAATGCAACATAGGATGTTCAATTTCTTTATTGATGATTTATAGTGAACGTCACATTTTTTTGAATATGGTTCTTGTTGGTTATGTAATATCTGCAGTTACAGGAGAATGCAGCTGCTCGGAGAGGGAATATGATCTTTTAATCGAGATCGTCGCGAGAACATTGAGAGGACCGCGAGTTGCACAGTTGACGAGAAAGTTCGCCGTAAAATTTTTTCAATTAAAAACCGTCGGCGCGGTACTGTCCACCGAGTGGCGTGGGCGGTGAATAGGAGGCGAGGGAGCACTTTTAATTACTGCGGCGTCGTAACGCATGGCCCGCTTTGGTATAAGACCCGGCTAGAAAAATTCCGACGGCAGCTGCAAACGAATCTCTCGCGACATGACGAGTGTCGGAGCGGCATGAGGAAAGGAATCTGCAGAAATTAGATGGGAAGAGTATGTTGCTCGCAGTTATATTTTTGTAACGCAGTTTTTAATTATATTAGGGAACCATACGCAGACATGAAGAAAATGAGCAGAGTAGCTCGCTTTTCTAATTATTTTTGATCAGTTTTGAATACTCCATTGGTAGTCGATCGTTGAACGATCGTCGACGCACGAAATCTTTCTCTGACGAATGCATAATCACATTGGGTTAGAAATACAAGTATAGTACAAATATAAATAGTGGAATCTTATCAATATAAGCATTACTTCTAAATGTTGTTTATTTTATAATTTATTATTTTTTTATTATATAATATTGGAAGGCATAAGGGAGACCGTGAAGTGGTTAAAGAAAGTGGTTAAATAGTTTAAATAATTGAAGAATATATAGTTAACGAAAAAATATATAATTCTTTTACTAATAATAACACATTATTATCTTTATAAAAGAAGAATTAAAATTTTTAATACATAGTCATCTTATGATTAGTGTATAAGTATGCAATTACTTCAGTTAAAACTTAAAAAACAAACGCATGATATGAGGTTGCATTGTAAAGAGTACACACTAACGATACGTAAGAAGCAGAAAATCAGAGATATTACGAAACGAGCCGTGCTACTCGTTTAAACACCGATTTGTCTCAAGGAGCGCAAAGATGCCGGGTCTTTAATGGATGCGCGGTGGAGGATCGTCGGAAGAGGCGGTTTCTGAAAACGTTTCGCGACGCCGTTGAGAGAGAAGGGGACCAGAACACGTATTTATAGCGGGTGACGGAGGTCGTCACGTGGGAATGGACGCGCGGCGTCCATTGACGCGATAAATGTCGCCGTCGGCCATTAACGGCGCTCGCCTTGCCTCATAATCAATGGGAGAGCCCGACGGCAACTCTCGGGCACCTCTCGGGGTCTACCCGGGGCTCCACCCCAGGCTACCCCACCTTCTGTCCCTCGTTTCCCGCACTCTCCGTCGAGCACCGCGCACGACAAATTAATTCTCTCCGTTTTTCTGCCTTCCAATTACCGTTACCGCCGCTACCGGATCACGTTGTCTACCCCAAAGAAGAGAGTGGAGTATTTGGGACGTTAGAGCGGATCCACTCGTCGAGCTTCCAGGAGAGTGGGAAATGGTGTCGTAATGCCTGTTTGCGACGCCGTATTTTGTTCTCGCATAATGGGAAGAATGGAAAGCTTAGATTGTTGCATAAATGATCATTTTTCCTGCTAATAAGGGACTAATTTTTTTTCATGAGGCTGATCTCTCTTTAACAGCCTAAAAAATATGATGAAACGGTTCTTTCCATTTACGAGGTTCGAGACGAACTAACTTGCGAAACGGACCCGAAACGTAAATCATTTATTAAACCGAGATGAAGGAAGAAGCGACGAAAGAGGAGTATTCCCTCGGATCTGACTCGCGTTTGACTTTAACGAGATAATAATTGCGCGATTACGCGTTTAATTCTCCACGCTTAAGATGCACGTCGGCGATAAGACGTGACAAATATTGGCCATAACTACGTTCGTAACAGCCGCCCGCTGTGCTGACACGACCGGCTTGCGGCTCGTGATGACGCCGATGAGAAGGAACCGAACACGGGCGTGAAGAAAAAGGAGCATGCAAAACATGAGCACGCGTGCCTTCCTCCGAAGGAGAACGAGAGCAAGAACCTGTTTCGAAACTGAATCCTGCTCAGGTGTCGTCAACGCTACGCTCGTACCGATCGTTTTTTTCGACGTAATTTCTTTTCTCCGTTCTCGATATCTGCAATATGAGAAAAGCAATCTACTTTATTCGTATTATCAAATAGAATAATAAAATGTTAGGACAAAAAAAGACGAAAAAATTAAAAATTATAAAAAGACGTAGTAATATCATAAATAAATTTTCGTGTTTCAGTATACATACAATGTATATAATACAATGATTTAAAATGATAAAATTTATAAATGTTTCCCATGTACTCGTATTATTAAAGCACAATAATGTATCATAATTGTACATTTTAAATTTATAATTTGAAGATAAATGTTAGTTTTTTTAAACGTGCGAATTGCCGAAAAAGTACCGAAGACACGAAATCCTGTGCACGCTAATGATTATTATTGTGATTTTTTATTTAAATTTTAAATTAAATAATTTAAATAATTTAATTTACGACATATTAGATTAGGCTCATTTTTGTTCTCGTACTGATTTTAAGTAAATGCAACATAAACAAACATTAATGTATTTTTAAACTTTTAATTTGAAAATTTTTAAATATTGCTTAAAATATATTTAAAATATATTTGTGATATATAACACTTTCTTTGTCGAAGATTTATTATATTACTGTAATTTTATTTATACATAGTCAATAGTTATGGAAATTTAGTTGTGGAATATAGCTATGGAAATTTAGAACAGAATAAAATATAAATTACGGGGAATAAAATTCAGCGAAGAATTTTAAAGTTCCGATGGTCCATAAAGAGTTAATATAATATAATGTGACAAAGCTTATATGACGTCGTAATATTATGTTCCTAGTTTAATCCGTGCAGCCGATTCGAGGTCCGGACAAAAGAGCTCGAAGGACTTTTTCCGGGTTACCCTGAGGCCAGGCAAGAAATTCAAGCCGACCGTGAACCATGTACGTGGAAATTAACAGCTTAACTTGGTTACCTAAGAAGAGCTCCAGGTAGTCCCTTGAAAGTGCCACGCGTTCGCGAGCTCGACCCGGAAATTCGCCGGAGCACGACGGCGAAACTTAACCCATTATATTTCTCCGTTCCCCGCCGACCGACCTCCACCTCCTACTATATCCTCTCCGCAATATCTGCGTCATTATTTCCTCCGCCGTATAATCTCGTGTGACACATCCCGAGACTTCGGTTGGCCTTTCACAATTGGCTGCAAACGTAATTGTTTGAAGCACCGAGTAGATGATCAAGATGCCTTACATTACAGTCCTAAATTTTCTTTTTACGGATAAAATATTGTTTTGTAATTCCTTGAAATTGCAATTTCTCCAAGTTTATTAATTTTTGTCTCTGATTTTCCCGAATTTTATGATAAAGCTCAACATCAGCTTGCGAATCATTATCGGCTAACTATTTAGTTATTAAATATTAAATACGTCTCGTTAATGAGGTCTTTGAGTTTATAATTATATGAAATCTCGATCTTAATTGGCAAATAAGTTTGTTATTTAGCATACTTCTCAACTCCCTTTAGTTCAATTTTAAGTCGCAGCATCGATTCCATCTCGATCCTCGTGAGAGAGATCCTATTTTTCTCGGTCCAAAAATTCTCTCTTCTGCAATCAGACAGAGCAATCTCTACAAAGGGGAACCTCGCTCGAACGAAGCTCGCGATAAAAATTCGCAGCAAGCGGCAATAAAGCGCATCAAGCCGCGGCAGCTAATTGCCGCGGTCGGCAATAATCGGCCGCGCGCCACCACGAGCGGCGGGCAATTATTTTTACGACAAGGATGATATTGTCCATTTATTTAGCGGAGCTTGGCGCGGTGCAACGCATCGCGGCGCTTCGCTGCCGATACGACCGTCCGTGTTAACCCGCGGTGCGACGGTAACGGTCGTATAAATTCCACGCTATTTCCCGCAGTAACGCGACAACTCCATTCCGACAATTCCTCCCCGTGCGGTCTTGATACGCGCCCAGCGCTTTCGCCGACCCATAATTTTCGGTTTGATTAATAAGAGGAAGGAGAGCAGAATAATAATCACTAAATCTTGTTTAACCAGGCAAGGAAGTGAGAAGAATAATTGTCGAAAATATTTAACCGAGAAACATTTAACCAAGAGATATCCAGGACGCTCTATTTTTAGAAATGAGAGTTAATTAGGGTTACTCAAAGAAGGCCATTATAAGCTTGACGTAACTCTTAGAACTAAGGCTTTCGTAATATTTTACAGGTCGTAATATTTTACAGCACAAAAGTTGCATTATCATTGTAGGAATTTTGATTGACTAACTTTGCTTTTCTTAAGCTCTTAACGAAACATTGTTCTTCGTTAAATTACAAACTTAAGTAGCTAGTGTAGCCTATCGCAATTATTTCTGGCAGACAAATCTGTGAAAGAATATCAGAGAAGCTAAAGTTACAAAATAATGTCACATTGCAAAATTTTGTACGATAAAAAAGTTATGCAAAACAAGTAATTGATGGCCAATCTATAGATCCACGGCCTTGTGGTAATAATCAAGATCGCCATAAATGGAAACCAGCATGCCGCAAAAGACACGTAAGAAGTAAGCCGAGAGAAATAATTACAGTGGAAGTGTGGGCGTGGATTAGGAAATTACGAGGAAACGCTTATTAACCGCGAAGAGGAGAATCGCGCGGACGATGGAACGAGCAAGATTTAAGATCTATGTCCAAGACACAGTTATCAATTAATTTATTTTTGTTAATCTATTAATTATATAAAAAAATTATGTATACATTTATAACACGGCTGATAACAGTACACGTTTCACATACTTCACAATTGATGCGTGAAGTAAATAAATTTCGTGATATGTATATAAGTGTCAGATATTATAAGATTTAGGTATTAAAAAATTTATCAAAATTCTTATCATAAATTTTGATAAATTTTGATTTTTTGATCACAAATTTTGAAATAATGAAAATACATATACAATACAAAGTACAAAAATATTTTGAAGCTTTTTGATTTTTCAAAAAAATTATTTTAGGACGGAATCTTTCGTCTCTTTTTTGCTATCAGAATTGCAATCTGATTAAATCTCTTCTTTAGACTGCTTATGAGCGACTCTATTAAAATGAAGACAATTAGAGTCCCTCAAAATACTTCTGGCACCGACCAGCCGATGTCGAAATTTAGATCTGGCGTTCAGCGTGTTAATTACTCACGGCGGTTTTACTATAGACTCTGGCTCTCATCGACGAAACGAAAAAGACCGCCATCACATTTATCAGAAATGTAAATTTGCTACGCAAATGGTTTACAGCGCCTACGCAATAAGCTTATAATTAAGCCACGTAAGAACATATTTATAGAAAGAACACTTTTGCTGAAAAATTTAAAAATTTGGTCAGACATAGATCTGAAAATAATTTTGTCGAGCCACCAAAATATTTATGTAGGACGTTATGTAAGACGTTTAAATTGATTGCTAGAATGTCAAAAATTTTTGTAGTATTATCATGTTTAAGCGTCTGCATACTAATTTTGATGTCCCAAAATTATTTTCAGATCTATATTTAACCAAATTTTTAAAATTTAAAACACTTTAGCAAAAGTTTTCTTCCCATATACAATATACAAATATTTTTTGCTAAACAGATTAAAGTAGTTTTATTTTGATTTTTTGAAAAGTGTGACAAGTTGAAAATAAGCGATGTAATAATTATTTCTAGCGTATTATCCTCAGCTCGTCATATTTTACTTAAAAGTATCTTTTTAAAGTAAATTTTTATAAATTATTTTTTTTACAATTGATAGATATATTTCTATAATTAAACTGTGGTTATAACTTGTATAAAATTTCTACCGAAAATCCGCTTAAAAATTGACCGAGAAATGAAATTTTTATCGTCTATACTGATATTTCTTTAGCTCAAAATACAGAAAGGAGTTACATACACGTTTACATGTTAATTTTAGTTTCCAGTAGCAAGGTTAAAGCTCTTGAAATTCGCTATCGTAATTCGAGCTTTTTCTATCGCGTTTTCCTTTACGAGGTGCCTTTGCAAATTTTTTTAATGGATCCCGTTTCCTCGCTTACGCGAAGCTCGTGGAGATATAGCCGGAGTGCATTCAGAAATGCTTAATAACGGGCCAGCTTTTGCACGCGCGGGCGAAGCACGTGAGGATGAGCATTTCGAAAAATATATGGATGAGGCGCGCTTCGACGGCGCGCCTTGTGCATGGGCGCTGTTTAAACAGTGGCCGGCGCTATTTGCATGTAATTACTGCGTCGACGATTTAACATTAGCAACGCTGCATTTATACAGCGCCGTTGCGCCGTCCGTCACGCTCCGCTCGCGTCTCGCTTCGTCGCGGACTTGAGCACACTGGACTATTTGAAATATCTATCACGTCAAAACGTCTACCACCGACATATGACTAAATTTGCTGTAATGTACATTATTCAGAAGTGTTGCAGACATAATTAATCATAATTTATTACGTATTAAAATTAAAGGTCAAAAATAATTTCAAACTTTGTAGTTGATCATTTATCTATAGATAAATAAAGCAAATGTATAAAATTGTTTATATTTGAAAAAAAAATTTATATTATATATTCTATAATTAATTATGTATAGTTAATTTTATAGTTTCTTAATTTGTGCTACATGAGTTCTTTCACTTTTACTGAATTTATTTAGTGATATCAGTTTTTATACTTAATTAAATTCTTTAATAATTGAAATAAATTAAAAATTTAAGAATCTTAAAGTTAAAACTTTTTAATGTGACATCATCATGTCTGAGAATTATATTCTTTTCGCCTGGTATTTAACTTTAGACTCCGAAGGCTTCTCGTGCGATTATCGCTGGTGATTTTCCGGCGCGGTAAACTCGCTTGAAATTCCCGTCTCGTTGGCGTAAGTTCCCATCGATTACCGGGTTCGGGAAAAGCGTCTCGATAAACTCGCTTCGTTATTGATTTATTTGGGTGCTTAATATGTATTACTGGCGTTATTCCGGGGTCGACTCGCGTGATGCGGTGCGGTGCGACGCCGCGCCGCAGCGCGGTAATCCCCCGGCTAGGAGTTACGATCCCGGTCTCGTCGTTAGGCGAGTTCGCGAACTGCAGTTGGCCGCCACTGCAATTCCGACCGATCAATTTTGCCGAGGAAACCGCTCTTGATTCTCTCTTTCTACAGCTCGTCGACACGAACTCGCGACAAGGGGTCTCTCGCGCGGACATGATCGTTGTCCGTCGTTAATTTTAAGCGCCCCGCACAATTGGTTGAACTGCACTGACACGATCTGCTCATTGACCGGTGCAGCTGTTATGAGGATCTCAATGAGACGAGCGACGCCGGCAGGTGCAACCCTTTCATTCTCCTTTCCCGCCCCTTTCTCTCTGCTCTCTTTCCCTACGTACTTGTCTATTTCCGCCGTTGATCCACGGCGAGCTCGCTGCTTCGTTCGAACCGTCGTATTTATAACTCAAGAGAATGATGTACGGGGCATCGGCGACCGTCCGAGAAGCCACCGAGGTCAACGACGATCTCGGTGGATGGATGAACGACCGATGGTGAGAGAAATCGCTGTCTGGATACTGGACACTGCCATGAATCTTGAGAGAGAGAGAGAGAGAGAGCCAAGACTTTTGTTCGCTCTAATCACTCTGTTAAACCTTATTCATTTTTCCATATCTATAAGGACTTTGCATGACGAGACGATGTATTGTCTTCTTTTAAAAACATGAAAGTTATGAAGATATGATCAGAGGATAAAATTGAAATGTGTGGAAGTAAATGAAACATAGAGTCTCATATTAACGGAGTAAAAATATACTATTAATACATTTTACCCCGTTAATATTTTCTACCTTCCTTCCGAGCAGGTTACTCAATTATCAATCACACTGACGAACGCGCAAGCGAACTGTACGTGACAACGTGCAATGAGAATGTAAAGCCACACACACTATTAGCCCGGATCTTTATATTTATCGCTGTTCCGCGACACTCTTTAACGATCGCGGCCACCGTGGCGCGAAATAGCTCAGGCTTCGCTCGTACCCCGTCGCGATTTCCATTCGGATCGCGCAGATGGTACCGCCGAATTTCCGCCGAATTACACGCCGTAGATCTGCCGCGGTCGACACTGTCTACAAGCTCGTCCGAAATTGGCAATACGTTTCGCCCATCCGATTGAGTACTTTCGGCGGACACTTCCGCCGAGTGCTCGGTCTGGAGAGCCGCTTCTCCGATATTTTCGCAGATCGAAGTTTCCGCGGGAGCCATGTGTGCGGAAGGCAGATATGATATTACGGGAATTTAATTAGCTCGAAACTCGGCAAGTCTGCGATATCGTTCGCGAAGCGATCGGCGCCCGAGGAGCGATTGTTCGAGGATTAGCGCGAGCTCCCCCGCCATTAATTGAAATTCATTGTTATTCTCCGAACTGGCTCTGGATAATGGTATTTTTCAAGACTAAGAAAGTGAAGAAGAAGAGAGAGGAGAAAGAGGGATCCTTGTTCTCTTCTCAAGATTTTCACTGTTGAAAGATAGAAAAGTTAAATTGCAAAATTATAAGACTTAGAAAGCTGACTGTGAAATGGTGATATCAATTTTTATTTAGAAAGTTAGACATAAATTTATTGTAACTGCGTAATAATATTTCGAATCAATTTTAATTTTATTATATGTATATAACATAAACAGCTTTTCTATTTAAATGGAATTATTTAAATAAATCTCAAAAGCTTAGTTTAAAAGAAAATATCATGTATGTTATCATTATCAATGTGTTATTTATATTATATTTTATTTTATTTCTTATGAAAAATTTACAAATTTATAAATTTACAAATTATAATTCTTCGTGGTTGATATGTATTTTAATTAAAGATTTTATTAAAAGGTTTTTGTGTAAATTTAGTTCTGTTGGCATTCGTCGATTTAAATAAGAGTTGCATAGTGTATCTTGAATACTTTTGTGTGTAACTTATACTTAACTATTCCGAAAAGCGTATTTTAAGCGAGATTCTGGAGTGCAACGTGATAAACCGAGTTCCATCTCCTTCTCTTGACGCTCCTAGAATACTCATGGCGGAGGCCATCAATAAATCAAGCTGGAATTCGTGTATTAAGTGAAACCGAGTTCAAGCGATGCAGCAGGTTCACTGCAATTAAGTCGCGCACTTATCAGAGTGCTAAGTTAGAGTGCCCGCCTAACTAGGGGACCACTGAAGAAGGGAATGGAATGAGCGAACAGGAAGAACAAACGTAAAGATGTGTCGGAGAGGAAGGAATTTTTACTGATGTATTTGTGACACATGGAATTTTGCCAAATGCGCCATCAAAATTTTCCAGTTTAATTTAATACATTCCAAATTACTCATTAAAATTTATTTTTTTAGATTATTAATTATTATTCTTTATTTTGCTTGAATTAATTTTTATTTTATGGAGTATTAATTTGTATCTGAATTACCAAGAGATTTAATGCTGGTGGTAAAAAGCGTTCGATCGAATTTTCATTGAAATTTTATCGTAATAGTGATCTTAATTTGATTCGAGATAACAGTTAAAAAAGTGTTTTCTTTGAAAATACGAAGGAGAGAAGAAACTTCTTTATTTAGAACATTTTTCAAGTACACTTTTCCAATCTCTGGTTTTTTTGTTTGCCAGTGCAATATAACGGTAAATTTAAAAGCACACAATTATAAATATCTTTTGCATTTTTGTAGTTGAAGTTCAATAGATGAAAGACGATTGCGGGTTGACAGGTGTAATCTGTCCACTGGCATTACCCGGAAGTGAGGAATGATGGTCCAGAATAACTCCAGGCGTTTTGGTGCACGTTCGTCGTCAGAAATCTTATCGCGATTCGGGTAGCAACGACATGACGATTGGTTCAGAGCCAAGAACGACGACCTCTCGCCGAAGTATATCCAAATGGAAATTAGAGAAACCTAATGTCAGAACATACCAAAAATTAATATTCAAAACGTTTTATCAGATTCTCTTTAAATTATGCACTTTTATTTATCTCTACCCCTCCCCTCTCTGCCATCTTTCAAGATATGAAATTAATGTATGCTATATCACAAATAGACTCTATATAATGTTAGATTTCTTGCGGAATGTCAAGATTATATCAATTTTAGGTATTAAATCTATTTAATTTATAGAATATATTTTGAGATAAGAGAAACTCTTAATATTTTCAACAAATAATTATTATATCGGATTTAACAATATACTGTGGTAGAATAAAAGAAAATTTAAACAACAAAAAGTTTTAAATGAAAGAATATAGATATTTGAAGAGTGGGAGAAAGTAAGTACTTAAAAAAGTAAGATAAATATTGTAAGAAAAGAAAAATAATATATATGAAATAAAATTATTATTTTTTACAAATATTAAAATATTTAAATGAATTATAAATGTTTAAATAATATTTCCACAATATAGTATAGATACAAGTTTTGCTGTATTATTACTATTTTCATATTTTTTTTATCTGGTAGTAATAGAAAATACATTTTTCGATGGAAATATTTTTATAAAAGAACTATATTTTGCAAAAAATAAATTATTATATAAAAATTAAATATATATACGAAACGATATATTTATAATGACAACTTATTTCGAAACTGAAACTAATTGAAGAATTATGATATCATGTACTGCCAGAAATGAGTCTGCGAGCATTTTTAATACCTCGCATTTTTAACACCGTCATTGCGTTTCTTCGATAGTAAGTTAATGGAACTGGCATGAATGGGAATAGCTGTTGAGCGAAGTTAAGCGAAGGAGGCAGAGAGCGGCTCTTATCGTCCCGACAGGTCTAACGCCATTAACGCCCGAGCAGCGAATTATGCCGGATTTGCGCCGCTATCGTAAGATTTCTCGAAAGTATCTCTAGTCCGCTTGACTTTGGCGCGTAGCGTAGCTCGCGTTTAACGTTAATGGAACCCGAACGCCCATTTAAAATACATTTATCAGCGGGCGGAGGACGGCAGAGCTTCGTGAGTTCACGAATATTCGCGAGCATATGCCTTGTTGTGAGCACAGTTTATCATTCACGTATTTTATTAATTATTATTCATTTATTACTGAACGCGAATAAATTATGAGAAATTATTCGATATTTATGGCCTGAAGGATACATAATAATATAAGAATGATGATGACAGCAACTTATAAATAATAATTTTAAGTTTAGATTAATTATATTTGCTGTAATAAAGGTATTTACGATATTCTCATTAGCGATTTTTCTTTTAAAATGGCCATGTTACTCACGCAAAACATAAATTTAACTCAACATTGCTGTCAGTTTCGATAATATCGTTGGAAGTCATCCAAATTTAAGCGCGTCGAGTTCCGTTCTCAAATTATTTTGGATGACGGGAACGTCACAGAGTCTTTGTGCTTTGAACTTCGTTTTAAGTTTTGAAAGGCGGAAATGGATTACATAGAAGCTAAGATATAAAGAGACATTTTTGATCCTTCGTATCTCTTTCGAAGTATGATATTATTTTCAAACTGGGCAACTGGGGCATTCGCTTGTCTTCTTTGGAAGAGTGTGAGAAAATTCGGAGCATATTTAACTGATGAAAGAAATGAAAATTATTAGAGCTAAATTAAATAAAGAAATTTTACAATATAAGAATTAAGCGTAAATTCTGTATCAAACTTTTATGAAAGGGGTTTATTAACGGAGAAAAGTAAGAGAACCTGCAAAGTTTAGAAATTCTCTTTATTATGCTGATTAAAATCTTTTTATAGACAGTATTAACAATAGAAAATGTAATAAGAAGATATTATTAATAATATGATCGATATTAAGATTATAAGATATAAAGATATAAATCTTTAGATAAGATTTAAATCTTTCATTTGGAATAAATTGTACAAAAATATCTCTATAGAGTAATAGTATTTTTACGTGTACGGAATTTTCGTATTGTCTTTGAATACAAAGCCAATGTGATAATAACGTTCTTATTGGCCGTTTGATTCAACGCGATGGAAAAGTATCTCGAACGCTCTGCTGTGCAAATAGAGAAGACAAAACGATTGGAAGGAAGGAAAATGCTAAGCTGCTGGTCCCGTTTGAGCCACTATGGGAAAGTCAAAGAGCAATTCCGGTCACGTATCTCCGCAGGATTAGGTTCCGCTCTTGCGAAATGGCCAACCGCGTTTTGTCCCGCTTCAGAATTTACACCATGCGATTCTTTCGCGCGACGATACCGAAATCCAAAGTTACTTCTCGCTCTTTCCTCTGACATTCATTGTGTTGGCAATTGTTTTAAAAGCGGATCTCCGTAATGGGAACGATCGTCGCTTAAGATCGTGGCTTAAGAATGAATTCAGAGTCGGAGAAGCGATTAAACAGACGACGTGCAACCATTACTGGGCGAAATAGTGATTTTATATCGCATGTTATCACATTTATTCTCGCGTGCCTGATTCTGTTTGTTAGTTTATTTAATTCTTATTTTTTTTTAGTGAGAGTTCTCTTGCTTAAAATAAAATTGAAACAATTACATTAACAAGTTTTGAGAGCTTTGAAGAATTCGGGAGAATACTTCCGCGGAAGTTTTTCGGGAAAATTTTGTGAGGGGACAAATAAATGTACGAAACTATTCGTCTTATATCATATAAAGACAGGAGAGTGACAAAAAAGTATATTTTGTTTCCCAGCTATCGCTTTTGATCTTCACATTATTAAAAACGGGGAAACTTTAAAAAACTGTTTTAATTATTGTTTAACTGAATGTACTTTTCATAAGAAAAGACAGCTGGTTTACATTCTAATTTGCGATTAAACGTTTAAATTACAAGATTTTGTTTCCAAGTCAATTCTATTCATGTTGACTTAACGTGATTGGCTTATATAACTTTTTAACGTGTTTTGTTTAATTATCGTATTAAAATATATTTCATTTTGTTTAATTATTTTAATAATATACTTTATATCATGCAATTTATGGTTTATCACTTGAGAAAATGGAATTTGAATTTCTTGATTTTGGCTGATTATAATAGCGTGACGTTTGCGAAATACTGACTCTCGAGATTTATCAGTTGCTGCGGCAAGCTGCAATCCGGCGGTGAATTGCAGTCTAACGCAAACATAAAGGGTCTCTCTCTCTCTCTCCCTCTCTCTCTCTCTCTCTCTCTCTCTCTCTCTCTCGCCCTTTAGTTTTAGCCATCCTTCTGAAGTCTCAGAGGACTCGTTTCCACCACCCTTGCAAAGAACTTATGACCCTCGTCGAAGGAACTTATTAAATTTCGTAGGGCGGTTTTATTCCGCTTTCCGCGAATGCGGCTCTGATCTGCCCGTCGAGATAGCGACGGGATCTATGCGAGGAGTTTTTAAGTGACCGCGAGATTAAAACGTTCACCGTCGCATATTTCCGCGAGATCTCGCGATGGCGGCGACGTAATTAAAAGGTATTCCGGCGACTATACTTCGCCATCCCTTTATCTCGCTGCCACGGTGTGAACGAACAATGGCCGTGACTTTGTCATACCGCAGTTTCCGCGAGAATCTTCCTGAGAAAATAGATTCATTTGTTTACCGTAAAATGGTGTAGAATTTTATGAGTAACATTATAGAGAACAAGATATTATGCAGCGCGATGTGATATTATATTACAAGATAATCTTGAATTTTTTGAAAAAAATTTCAATTTATTACAATTTATTAGTAAAGTATATGAAATTTATGATGCAAATCCAGCTAAAAATGTATTGCATTTTAAAATTGATTTTAACTTGTTTACCATTATACAATTTTGCAGTCTAAAAATTCTTTAACAATATGATAATTTTGCGTGTTTAATGTTTATATTTATTTGATACAATATAAATTAATATAATATATAATTGTTAAGCAAAATTTTTTTTCCTCCATTACATGTCAATGTTGCAATTTTTGTTTCAGGTAAGCAAAGGAAAAGCAAATGTTTGAGATACACTGCACACGTAAGTTTAAATATCTTTGAAATTTCTTCTGTTAAGATTAATTAATAATTAGATCTTTCAAAATAAATATAACGACAATGATAAAGTTGCAAAGAGGACAAGCGGCTCTTCGTGGATCGCGTAATCGCATATTTAAGAGCGGAAGGTTGCCTCGGCAAGATGGCGTCTAACGCTTTATAAACATCGTAGCGAGGCGTGACGCGAAATAATTAATTCACCAAAGCGAGCCGGCAGCGTCGGGCAAGTTTGCCAAGCTGGAGAACCTGGTCTCTGAATCGTCGATCAGCACCCCAAGTCTCGCGAGCGGCTAATTAGGTATTATAATGGCGCTGAATCGGCACTGAGTCGTGGTTTTGAATAATTTCGTTCAAGGAATAAATCGAAGCCGGAAGTTTACAAACGCGTCAAGTGCCAAATTAAGAAACTCCGCTCGCAGTGACTAACAAAATGCCTTTGTCCCGAATTAAGATATCATATTAATAGTTGGTTTATCAAGTGTTGGACAACCAAATGCTGGAGTAATCCAAGCATTGTTGTTAAAACTGTCAAATAGAAATCTATATTCGCGATAAATAAACAAGCAAATTGAACTTATTACCAAATTCATATTCATATATAAGGCTAATATATTTCCTTGATAAATTTTAAACTTTTTTTTATAATTTTTTTATGATTTTTTAAAATGATTTATATTTGCGAATATACTTGGCTTATTTTTACAAATATTTATCCCATGCTTCATCTTTATTTGAATTTTAGTTGAATCTATTTACCATGTTACTTATGTTTCATACATCTTACGTCTTATTCTCAAGTTTAAATTCTCAAGTTTATGGCTTCTATCTTTTAGAAATTTTAGATTCCACAAAGCCTATATTTCACGAGTTCTATATCTTACAAACTCTACATTTAGACTGTGTTTTACAAATTCAAATTCTTATAGGGTCTACGTGTCTCGCAAATTTCATGTTCTATTAGTTCTATATTTAGTTTCTCCGCTCACTTTCTTTAATGCCGCGATTCGCACTCTATTCTTTTTTATCTCCGCGGAGAATGATATATCTGAATCGTTTATATTCCTAACTAATTGCTTTCTTTCGCGGCGCGAAAAATCGCTCGATCGTTTCTCGATTCGAGCCCCAAAGGACTCGCGAATTTCCTCTTGGCACGCGAATTTTCTGTATGCACCGTCTTCGAGGCGGAAAGGGAGAGAAGGAAGGAAAGGCCGAAGGGAGTCAATACCTTTCCTTTCGGCGCGGTCGGCGAGGGAGATGGGGGAGGTAGATTTATAAGAAGGAACTCAGGTCGAAATCTCATGCAAATCAATGCAGGCCGACGGGGATGTGGAACAGCGAAGCGAGGGGAAGGAGGTGTTGTCGATCGTTCTTCGTAGATACACGTAGATACGCCGCGCGGCGTGGAGAACGGGGGGACGGTGGGAAGAGAAAGAGAGAGACCCCCTCCCCCCCGAGTTAGGAGGCGGAGAGGGTTGGAACGTAGGTGTGTGACTGTATTATATATCCCCTATCGCTGGTTTATGCAGCCATAAATAGCGTTTATACGCTCGGTAAAGTATTCCCGAAGCAGCGACGGGCCCCGGCCTTCCGCCTATCCGCTATCTATTCTATTATGCCCCGACATAGTACCTAACTACATCTACCCCCGACGCCACCGAGCGCTCTCCGTGCTTCTCACACATATCCGCCATTCCCATTTCTTTTTCCGCCGCGTCCTCCGCGAACTCTGCCGCCTCGCGAATTCCGTCTTTTGAATTCTCGTGTCGCCGGGAATCCCGCTCGATATATCCGCCGTCGCGCCCGATCCACCATCAGGAGGTTGTGCCACCCCTTCTTGGAGGTTATCGCTATATTTGGAGATAGACACCGCTCTTATCCGGCCGCGACTTCGACTTGCGACTTCGACTCGCGGCGATTTGTTAGCGAGATTCGCGAGCGTTTCTCGAAATTCTCCAGACCGGCTGCCGTTACGTCCAAGGATGCACGTACGAGATACAATGTTTATTCCTACTATAATGTACGTTTAGCATATTGGAAATGTTTCGAAACTAGCTACAATGATTATAATACACATACGCAATTTTCTAATGTTTAACTTTTACACGGAATCCTAAATAATTTATATTCGTTTTCCTTTTAATAATTAAAAATGTTGTCAAGATATAATCTTGAATATGTAAGCATTTCAAAGTGTAACCGCCTATTTGGACATAGTTCATTTTCAGTTAATAGTTAATAGTTAATAATAAATCTGCTATCTTTTTATTTAGTTTTGTCATTTCTTTTCTTATAGATTTTTTTCCCTAGCGATTCATAAAATTTGAAAATAATTCAATTTTGAAGCTACACAAAATTGACAATTCTTTGACCTAAATTAACTTTTTATTCGATTTGACCAAGATTAAATCAGAGTTTTATTACTGTAATTTATTTATTTATTGTATGGAAGAATAAATATGTCCTTATTAAATCCACATCGACAGAGTGCAAAGGCTCTTAAAGAGGCTACCAGGCGAAGAAGGCGGAGACGATAGGTGAAGGAAGTAGGATTGCTGCGAGACACGCGGCTTGGCGTGTGCTTAGAACTGAAGCCGGGTTGCGTTAACTCCCAAGTACACCGGGTTGGGTTTATTAGGCCCTGAATACTCAACCTACCTCGCACCCTCTGCAGCTGGCGCGCTGGATGTGTAACGTATTCGATCTAATGCATTCTCGCAATAAACTTTATTACCGTGTTGCTTGCGTGGTTGTGCTGCTCCTATGCATCGCGAGCTTCAACAACACCGATGCATGCGTCGATCCGGTGTGGGTGGGCGTTGTCTTGGTCTTGGCCGGAACTTGCAAGCCGATGCTATCACGGATGTTGCGCGCGCCAATGGAAACGGCCCTTTGTGGTAGTCCTCTCTTATCGTTTCCCATTGAGAATGCGTCAGCTCAGATTCGTTTTCGGACGGCGTTCGCCGTTCGATTAGTCAATGCTAATCACGATTAATCACAATTAATTTTCGTCTCCTTTATATTCAAATGGAAAATATTTGTCGTAAAATAAATTAATCCTTAACAATTTTATTTAATAATCAGATATAGGTTAATTTTTCTATTTCTAATTTTAAAACTAGATGTAAACTATGTACGAATTATTTTCTTATACAATTAATTGGACAAATAATTATTTGAACTATTTCATCAAAATTTATTATTACAAATTTGTTTCTGGATGCTGTATTTAACAAATTGTTATTATTATGCTGCTTAATAACTATTACAACGTAGATGGCAAGTAGCTCATCATGCTATATTGTGCTTGTATCGCGCTTGTATCGTGCTTAGCATCCATGTCGAAGACCATAGTGCCATGATGGAACGTCGAATTCGAATTTTACAGTGAACAACCTCCTCGCGACACGCGAAAGTTTTGCAAGGTAAACTTAGCCCCATGCAAGCTGCACAGTTAGCGAATCAACTAGGTGGCGGGGAGGCTGTCTGGTTGGTTGCACGCTGGTTTGTTGGTTGGTTGGCTGGGTGGACTTGTTGTTCTAACTTTGCTCCCTTCAGCAATCTCTCTTCTCGTATCTCGAAGCACCTTTCTCTTATACACACGTGCATTCTCTCTTTCTGTCTCATCTCTCTTCCTCTTTACCTGTCTTCGCTTTACTCTATTTCTTCTTTTCTCTAGTTTTTCTTTCTCCCAATTTTGTTCCCTTCTTTCTCACATGTCTTCCTCCTTACTCTCGTCGGCTGAAGACTGTCGCGGTAGCCGAGCCAAAAAAATAGCCATGTAAATTATCTCCAAGAACAATGGCCGCATCTTCGCAACTCGCGATTCTTCTTTCTTCAGGGATGCAGTCAGGAGTTGCGCGATTGCCGTCTACTAGCCGGTGCGGCTACTTAAAACTTGATGCTCGAAACTTTGCTGCTTTCGTGACGATCGATGACGCGGAACTCTCGTCGGCATGTTGGCGAAGTCCTATCCCCTGGAAAGTTCGGGGAGTACGATTGAGCTTGGAACACTGGTTAACGAAGCTTTTATCTCGTCCGCGTCTCGCTCGAAAGAAGAATTGAGAGAATTATTCGTCATTAGCGTCTAGCGGCCGTAAGAGCCGAGCAATGTTTGATCGGTGTTGCTATCGATGCTAATTTCAAACTTTGTTCAACGAGTTCTTACCGGTTCTATATTGATCGTGAATTGTAATAAAAGCGCATAATTTATCACTTACAAATTGTGTTTAGCAATTGATTAAAGGCGATTGATTTCCCTCTTTTTTAAAGGAGATCTTTTCGGCTAGGAAGTTATTGGTTATTCGAGGGAAAGATTTCAGTAGACTCTCGGTATTTGTTTTCCTTTTCGCGTGGTGCTAATTCTCCTTCATTTTCATTGTACATCAAATTCGATCACTCTTTTCGATCTCGACAACTCATTTGGCGGAATTAATGAGAGAGGATCGCGAGCATGACATCGCGTTTCCAACTTCCAACACGCTTTCTCATTAAAAGACGAAAACAAGCTGGCTATTTAGCTCGGCGATGTCGGACGGCGAAATTGTTTCGCCCGACACGGAACGGAAAGTTTTCCGATCGGCAACGCTCGATGCTACTCCCGGTTGCGAAAGCTGCACCGGCAACTTTTGACAGTCGACGATCGTTTGTACATGCTTGTCTCCTCTGTCCGGGAGAAAGACTGGGGGAGAAAGACTATCCATGCTTGACGATCTATCTCTTTTGCCTTCGTTTCGCACGCGAACGGGCAACGTTTTCGCCTCGCCTCGCGAACATGTTTTGCAGATCGATCCGTTTCAGGGTGAACGCGCATTTCTCATTAAGCTCGAGCACCCGCCACTGAGAAATTATGAAGTGAGTTTAATTGTTCCGGCCCGTGCCTTCTCTGCTCGGTCGATTCCTGCGCCTATCATTTCTGGCTTTTTCCGCTTGTCATTACGCCGCTCGATCGGCGATAACGATTTGCTGAATTATGAGTCTTGACTTGACTGCAATGACTTGTCTCGAACACGGTGAAACAGGAGAAATCTACTGTGAATGAAATTTGAGTTGAATTCTTTCCAGCAAAATCTCGATGAGCGATTAATTGTAACTTTACAGATTAATGCCTGGAGGATAAATGTGAAACTAAATTTTCTTCTCTTTATAATCTATAATAACGAAGCTAAACAATCATGTCTACTCACATGTATTTTACAATTTAAAAAAATCCAATATTACAATATACCGCCACTTTAGAATAAGATATAGTTGTTCAAGTATATTTGCGAATCACGTTTATATTTGAGTTTCTAGAAATTGAGGAATCTCAACTATAGATATCTCGTTAATCAACTTGTGTTTAAATTTTTAACTTAAAAATGGGGTTGCGCTCGTCTGTGAAAAGTTCGGCTCTTCGCGCTTCTTTTAGAAACATCCTCTAGCGTGCGCGCGCTTTTTCACCCGAGCGCGTCAACGCGCGGTATGAACTTTTAAATTGATTTGGCGTCTTGCCAGTGGCAAACGACTTTCTTATATCGCGCTCATGTCTTCCCGAACTTCTTTTACACACTCGGGAGGGAGGTGGCTCCCATTTCTCGCGCCGCGTCTAATTGGTTTTATTGCACTTTAGTCGAGCGAGTTCCGCCGTGCCTGGTCCTGGTGCGATAAGGAACGTACAGGAATGAGTCCCCGCGTCGATTTAATCCCGGGTTAAATTCAGGAAGCTCGAACCGTTCTTAAAATCGCCGCCAGAATTACGCCGGATGCAGCCCGCTCGTTGGCAGACTCGCATAAATTTATAAGAGAACCGAACGCGCGCTCCTTGAGAATCCCAGGAGTGCGATTTGGAGGTGATATACTTTAAACGGCATCGATTGCCGTAATGTCCCTCTTGAGCTTTCTTCGGAGCGATTATGAACGTTCTGGTGTTGACTCGTTAGCTGGAAAGATGTACAAAGTACTTTCCACTTTACCTTGCATTTAGTAAGTTGTCATTTGTCGACAGGTTTCCTCAGCATGAAATAGTTCAGCGGACAAAATTTAAATCAAATTTCTAATAAACTAATATTAATAAACAGAAAAAAATATTATTGCTCATTGATACTCGTAAAAGTTTTTCACCTTCGAACGTGTATAATTTAAAAACTATTGTGTCGCTCTTCTTCTTCTTGCTAATCATATTATTTTGTAAACTGCTTTCACGAATAATTCACTGCCGCAATCTTTGATCTTTTTAAAACAATGAAAATTTTTTGCGTTCCTTTCGAAGGTATTGCACAAGTCGGAGAATGAAGAGATAAATATCTCTCGCGACGGTAAAAAAATGTGAAGCGGACGGCGGGCAATTGCTGAGCAATACGGGAACACGGACGGCACACAAAGGGGATCCTCGCCGGTAATTTTGTCGCGATCGCGGGTGCTGGTACGTAGGTAGGTAAAGCAAAGAGGCATAATTACGTATCATTCGCGGCTACGGGTAATAAATTTCGCAGATTCGCGCGCGAGATAGCGGGAGACCTCCGGTGCAGCCGGACGATAATTCACTGCCTGGCCGACCGGACGACATTCTGGCAGCGGCCGGTATTCTGCCCAGGAATACGGTCAACAAGTAGCCGTGGATACGCTCCGCTACGCGCGGATACTGCGAGCACAAAAAGCTGCGTTAAACGATCGCCTCGTTACCCTGAGAATGGTAACGCGTGAATCTAGTAGAATTTCAAGCTGACGCTAGTTACATCGTGGAGCGTATGTTCATTTTGCCTCGCGTCCCGTGGTTTAATTGCCTGATATTAGAATTTTATTCCAGCTGAGGCTGAATTGCTCGTGAACATTTTTGTCTTTTCGTATAAAGTATGTTGTGCTATACACGCGACACTCACGAATTTCAAGAAATTTTCAATATAATGAAGTTATAAGTCTTTAATTTTAATAGAATACAGAATTTATGAATTATACAGAGGAGAAACGCATACAAACCTACATTGAATTTATATATAAGAACACACACACACACACACACACACACACACACACACACACACACACACACACACACACACACACACACACACACACACACGCACGCGCGTAAAGCACATTAATTAAAGCACATTAGTGCATAAAACATTCAAATTCAAGAAGAATATTTAGAACAGGAAGGAAAGGATTTGTAAAGAATTGCTTTTGATGATTTAGCCAATAAATTTCATGCTCTGAAATAATATATCTTTCTGATCGATCGTAAAAGAGAAAATGTTTACGAAGTTGACTGGTTCCAACCAGTCGACCATAATTTATCTAAGCGCTCACGTTCGGGAGCGTGTTCTCGAGAAGCGAACTTCCCTCATCTGCTGCGCTTATGAGACGCATTTGACAGGATGAGGAAACACGAAGTTCCACATGGGGCGTGACCGAATGGCGGCGACGCCGAGAAATTCGGATGCAGCGATGCGAGTGTCTAACCAGCTGGCCGTCATAATTAGAAACTTCAGCACATCCACAATGTGCAAGCTTCGCTCCGGATCTTAATGACCCGCGTCCGTCGATCAGCCGGAAATAAAGCGTCTCGTCGACTGGGTCATGTCTATGATTAAACCGTCCGGCTACTATTTTGATCGCATTTACGTACAGTTTACGGGCAGCGTTTCGTACTTTTAATACCGGTTTTTCTAAATTTTATGCAAATCTAAGAAAGAATGTTTAAAAGCGCATCGCTTACTCTTGAATAATGACTTTAACATTGTACTTTTCATAGTTTAAAATTGATTAAATGTTTTTTATAACAGAAAATTTATAGAATTTTAGACAATTAATTTACAATACGTTTGATAAATATTTTAGATTTTGATTAATGCAATTGTTATCTGCGATGATTTATTTAAACGAGGAGAGCGATATCTGAGTATGATTCGTCATGTTATAAATCGTTTACGATATTAAATTGATTAGCGAAACATTTGAAGTTATCTTTAAATATCTAACCATCTTTCAATGTTTTTTCCTCTCTTATTATAACATGTTAATTTTTAGGATGTCGTAATTCTCTTACTTCCGTCCTTTAGAGACGTTATCTCGTTCCCTTCGCCTCGCACGAGATCACGCGAATCGCCGCTCACATTCGTCGTGTATTGTGGCTGGCTGAGATATTACTGTCCATTTTTCAGATAGTGCCAGCGACTAAAATGTAAGCTGCACCGTTAACATTCGCGCGACGCTGTGATTTCTAATTATGACGTCCAACAGATCTACAGATCCAAAGCTCATTACACAGACACGTTGTTCTCGCACGCTGTGCCAACGTTTTCGGTTCTTTGCGCGCGTGCGCGCGTCAGAGGTGTCCTATATATAATATTAGAAATAATATTTATATGCCCATATGATATTTAAAGGAGGCATTATCTTAATTCATATAGAAAAGGAAAGATTGTTTCAATTTTCACAATCACACACAACAATGGATTGAAATTAAAATTATAGCAGTGCTAAAAGAGCGACTTTAGCATCGATTTAAAGAAATACGAATGAGAACGCGGAAAATATTATTGCTATTTATATGATACAAATACAAAGACAAACCGTGAAAGGAAATGGATATATTCTGGAGCCACTTTTTCGAGTCACTGTCCTTATTTTTCGACATTTCTGGAAGCCATCAGGATATTCTACGTATTCTAAGAAAAAAAACCGCATTTTACGAAGGAAATGCATAGAAGTGCTCTCTTTATTCCCTCGATTTTTGAGACTTCTCTGATATTTGGACATTGTTTGTGAGAACGCCGGACCTCACGCTGGCCTGACGACACCGGACGCCGATGTTGGGCACGAGTCGTCGCCAGACAAGAGTTGACTTTTTGCGGGTGTCGGCGCCCTTAGCACGTGGGCGGTGATGAGAATAACAGATAGCTGCGAATTTCAGTTCTATACTCGTCGCACGCCTCGAAATCGTGGAGAAATATTCCGCGGCGATGGGGAGGAGACGACTTCTCGAACGATGCGTATTTATGGGAATACTTGGCATGAGTATGTAGGAAAATCGCTGGCATAAACCTGATATGTTCCGTCTAGGGAAATGAAAAGTAAAAATCCTTCTTGCCGAGATTCAATAAAAGATACAATTTTCTTTTGTTGTTAGAATAAAAGGTAAGCGCAAAATATTTTAATACGTCTTGTCCAAAAAACTTTTCCACTAACTTTCCCTTATCTGTTATTACGTTATTATGTTTATTACATTTTAGTTTAACTCGTAAATACATAAGGTCGCTCACGATTTCACAAACGTTAACGGTTTGAAAATTATGAAGTGGATTATTTTACAAGATTGTGTTTTGTTTAATAAATCTGCAGTAAATCTAACGACTTGTGGAAATGTTTTTGGTTGAAGAATAGAAGCACTTTTCGAATTTATTGGTTTTGGAAAAATAAAACTTATTTAGCAAAATGATAAAATTTATTGGTTGTTTTGTAAGCTTTTTTTTTTTAATAAAAAGAAAGAAATATAAAGAAATATAAAGAATCTAATTCTTCGAATTAGTTTATTCTGAGTATTAATATTATTGAATTTCCTCTTTGATCATGTTTTGAACATGTGACAAATATATGTATATAAACGATATTGCGGTAATGTGATGCGATGCTCTTAATAACGCGTGAATGTTAATGGATTGCACCGGTATTATATTTTGCGGTGAGAACTCAATATCGTCGTCGGGGACTTCCACGCTGGCCGCTGCGATAACGGGAAAATCGCACGATCTACTCTCGGATTAGTGTATTAATTACGGTTACGGTTTCCATATATATGTTATATATCCGTGTTTAATATCTCCTCGTGTCTATGTTACACGAATATCTTCTCATTTCGGATAAATTACAGGTGAACGTGCGAATGTATGTGTATATATTTCACCTCGAATTAGAACACATGAGAGAACAATTTTTTTTTATCAACTCTCAAAATTTCTATAATATCTGATAACAGTTATTATATTCTCAAATTAGAAATAAAATTATGTATATAATATATTAGAAAGATATGTAAATGTACAAAAAGGTATTCGATCTTTTTCCTATTTATTTTTTGATAGTTCCCTTTTTTAATTTTTTTGTTGAATTCCTTTTTCCTACATCCTTTTATTTTGAGAAAAATGACCGGTATAGAAATATTCAGATTACATTGCGGAACGCGGAATTACGTTTCAATTTCTTTCTTTCTCCCGCGTTGATTATTGTCTTTCTCTTGTGCATCGTTTCCTTATGGTCTCTTTTTATATTTGACTTGCCGTGTTGCGATTCCAACTCAAATAAAAGAGAATGTACGCAGCGGATGCGTTGTTTCAAACCAACGTGGACGAGAGTGTGCAAGTGTATTCCACGTAATGGTCGTAAGCGAGATTGGTTAAGTAGATCGGGGAATTGCGGATCATTTTAATGCTTGGTTAAATTGCGTGATTGTGAATGGCGAGCAAAAGAGAAAGAGAGTGAGGGAGGGACAAAGTAAGGCAGCGAGAGTTAGGAAGAAAGATATTCGACGGGTGGTTTGCCAAGCAGCAGGAAGAGTTTCAGACTGACTCTCGGTTAGATTCGTATTTACATGAGAAAGAGCGGGAGATTTATAACCCGTATTAAGTTCACCTCTCTCTCTCTCTCTCTCTCTCTCTCTCTCTCTCTCTCTCTCTTTTTCTTTCCTTCTTTCTCTTTCGAGCTGTGAATGCCATCGACTTTAAGAGACAGCCAGAGAAAAGAAGGATCTCTCATCTGACGTCACGCTGCGCGTTGATCCGTTTTGCTCGAATGCACTGGGACGATTAATACCTCTCTCATTTTTGCCATAATTTTGTATCGTTACGAAGTCGGCAATTTATGAGACATCTTCTCATTCGCTAATTGGGGTACTGAGATATGTACTGATATTGTATTTATAGTAGTTTAATTATTAAATTATTAAGATACTAAATTTTTCAATATTCTAGATTCTGTTGTCAATATGAATTTTTGACTGATCTCTTCGTAGTCAAATATTTTTAATGAATTTTCATTAAAGGTGACTTTTGCATGATTATTTTACAACATGTTTATGAAACATACACGCTCTCGTGATTGAATGAATATATTGAATAAATGCTTTTCTAAAAAAATATAAATCATCAATATATATATATATATATATATATATATATATATATATATAAGATTAACAATATTTTCTTTATATATACATTATATTATTGTCATATATAATATTATATTATAAGTAGGCGAGATCAGAAGAGAACAAAAAAAATAACGAAATTAAGTGTTATTAATGTCATGATTAATATTATCCTGGATATTCTTACAATTGTAATTTGTATTTTGTATGTAATCTAAAATCGCGGAAGCGATTTTACATTAAGACGAGAGGCGTTTCCCTAACTTGCAGCAGCACGCCTCCTTCACGGAACGCGGCATGCTGTTTTTCACGAGGGACATAAACGAGCATTCCCTGGGAGTGCAAGCGAGAGAATCTCGCGCATACACAATAAACCCTCTCTCTCCCTCTATCGCAGCTAAAAGACGCAGCAACGAATTCACGTCGCGTCTTATGAACCCTGTAAACCGACTGCGAGCGACGCTTTAGGAACCCTCACCCTCCCTCCCAGGAGTTTTCTGGATGGGCCCTCCTACCTCTCAGAAACAAAACGTCGCTGTAAGATATCACGAACGGAACTGTTCGGAGAACGGCGGGAGGGGGTTGCAAACACGTAGGCCTTTATAAATTTCTCCCGAGCTCACGCTGGTCCTTACGACGGAGCTAAGATATGCTTCTTCCTGTGGTATTCTCGGCACGCGCCGCTATTCCCCCGCGCTGCTACTGCGGGTTGTTCTCTGATGCGCGTGCTGTCGGACAGTCGCGAGGAGTTGGAAAGTTGCGGAAAACGGCCGCACGAGTTCGCGCGCCGTGCGACGCGAGATGACTTCGTTTTGCACTGCATCAGGAAATTCCGGATTTTCTTTCTACCGGCGATTTCACGTCGATTCTCAGAATACGCAGCATCTGCGTCATAAAGCATTATATATGCGATATGAACAAAAGGAAATTCTTGTAATTTAAAACGTTTTTTTGTAATTGTTTTTTTTTTAATATTGTGATAATTAAACCGTTTTGAAAAGTTGACATTTAATTAAATAAAACATTAACTTTTATTAAAATTAAATGAAGAATTATGTATTAATTTAAAAATTATTTACTTTTTATTATTATTTATGTAATATAAATTATATTAATATTTTTAAAATTAATAAATAATAGATTTTTTCCATTTCAAAATACTTTATAATATTAAAATATAATTATAATTAATCCCTTAATTTATCAATGATTTTATAATTTTCTGCTTGTAATTGTGCTTGGTGCAATAATTATTGCAATATTTATAAAAGAGTGCAAATTATTATTTTATAGTAGAATTTGACATTAACATGTCAGGATAACGCATTATCACTAAAAAATGTCAGAAAAAAAAAATATATATATATATATATATATATATATATATATATATGAGCAAATACGGTAACAATAGTCTGTATAAAATTAGTCTGTATAAAAATGGTATATATTACATTTACAGATTTGAATATAAAGGGTAAATTACAGAGCACAAAGTCGATATGTGTTCGATTTGGCGTTTTGCGATCGTTTTGTGCAGCACGTTTCATCCGTGATTTTATTCTCGTCTCTCTCTCTCCTCTGCTCGTTCCTTTTTTATCGGACCGTTTACATCGTACGGATCGTCGAGTTCGATATCGTGACAATGGCCGATACAATATCCGAATGTGCGAGGCGTATGGAGTGACGTTTAAGCGACAACGAACACTACACAGAAGAAAGGATGAATCGAGATAGAAGCGAAATGGGAAGAAAGGGTTGCATAGATGAAAGAGAAGGGGAGGAAGGCCAAACTGGCCGGCTCGATTTTTGTTCTTCACTCGAGGTCGAGAGAATGGCGAGCGAACAAAAAACGTTCGAAAAAGGGTAGCATTTGATCCGATTAAAAATGACGTTTGATAAATTCGCGCGGATGCAGGCGGTGTTACGCTAGCCAGCTCCGGATAATTAAAACGTTATGAATGAGTTCGAGGACATAATTTTTCTTGCCCCTTTTCCTTATCCGCTAACACGACCTACTTTTTCAATTAATTTTAAGTGAACTTTGGTAGAATTTTCATTGGAGGCTTAATCGCAAAGATATTTTATGTTGATAATTAAAAATTTTTGCATTCAGAATTTTATTATTAATCATATGACAGTTTCTTCTATGTATGCATAATAATATCTATATAGTCTTTTTAAGTTAAAGTATAATTAAAGAAAATATATACGAACCAAATAATAGTATCATATAGTTTCAAGTTGTTAATTCAAGCTTACTAAAATTTGAATTTTTTATATCAAATGGAAGAGATAAGTTCCAAAAATACGAGTTAATATGTCTATGAATTAAAACATTCTATTGCGATATAATCTATATTTATTTTTGAGTATATTTATAGGGACTTGTAATATTCACGTTTCTTCTATGCCATACTCAACAAGTATATTAATAATTATTTCATTAAACTTTATAAGGATAATTTGATTCGCTTTAATCATGACGATCTGCTTATAACACGTATAGTATTTCATTTTTATTAATATATATAATTATTGAAATGGATATGTGGGAGGGATATTTTTGATAATTTAAAGAGAAGGCGTACATATACAATTAACGTATTTTATAATATTATATATTCTATTTTGTTATTTAATTAACGCACTGTGGAAAGTTACTGCGTAAAACTTTTAAAATTAAACTGGCCGATTAACTTCGAGTCTCCGGGCGAAAGCGAATAATCCGTAGTGCTTTAAAAAATTCTGCCGCCGAATATATTCCGTCCGGGTAGCAATGGCAGCTTGGACTTTCAAGAGCTCATTGACGAGCCCGTGGGCTTGTTCCGCACCGGTGACGCGCGTAGAAGTTCCAAGATAAACTTTCTAGTGGTATGGAGCTCGAAATGCAATCCCACTAGAATTATTGGTGCAGGAGTTTTCTGGATGCGGTAAAAAAAAAAAAAGAAGAGATGGAGAGAAACAAATTTAATCAAATTTTTATCAAAATGGACGTAATATCTGTTCAAGAATTTGGATGAAGCGTTGGGGAAAGTTGGGCAGATTATAAATTTCTTTTCTCTTTAAATGTATTCGGTATTATTTATTTGTATTTCTCCCATAACGTGTTATAACGAAATTCTAAAGTATATCATAATTCTATTCCTACCGTACTTCCAAACGACTATGTTGAATGGGATATTCGTAGAATTGCGGTTCGCGCAGCGAGGTCAAAGCTGCTCTCGTCTTCTTCTCGCTCGGTTACGTCCTTTGTACGTTTGAGGTTTCATGGTTGATAAAAAGTACGGAATAATGCAGAAGTAAGCAGGAAGTGAGGGAGAGAGTAGTTGGAGGCTGGGTCGCGAGAAAATGTTTCGTGTGTTTCCTGTGCCGCGAGGTGGTTCGACGAGGTCAAACACTGACCAGCTTAGATCCGCGGTGGACCGTGACTTTGTGGCCGTGCAAGGGAAACGGCGAGAGGAAAAGCGGAGAGAGGGGACGAAAGTAACTAGACTTCCGAGGGCATTTTCATGCCGATCGGAAAGCGGATATCGACACCATTGGATTGCACGTCATATTGGAAAGCGTATGACGTAGTCTCTCTAAGATTAAAGGGGGAAGATTGGTAGAATCGTTTTTTTTTAACTCTGAGAAACAAAGAGGTGAAATGTAAATTTGCAAAAAGTAAGATAAAATATATCAATTGTCGTAGTGTTTAATTAAAAAATGAAATTTTAAGAATAGCTTTGAAAAAAGAAGAGAGAAGATGAGAAATTTATCCTAAATTAAATATACATAATATTACAGAAATTAAATACAGAAATAAATTGCTTTACTTTAAAATTTCTGATGATGATCTTTGATAATTTCCGAGATTGATGTGCTTACGAATGATTAAAGGGAAAAGAAGTTAATGTGGAAGTTAATGTTGGCCTCGGCTTGTATCAGTACACATGGATGAAGAGACGAATGGTACATAAGAACGTGCGATCACAAGGCAGGATCAGAGTTGGCTCAAAGCTACACAGGGGTGGTTACATTGGGATGCACATCTCTGACTGCATTTGCGTGTTTCCAAGCGGTATATGGCAAGAGAGACGGATGGCGGTTAGGTCACCGACGCGAGATACAGGCCGTTGAAACACGATTGTTGCATTATTCGGGGGCCGCAGCTTTCGAACTTGCGGTGAGATTTGCGACCTCACTTTCGTAACATAGGGGCGAAAGAATTAATCTCTAGAATGCATTGCGGTCGATCCTAACTTTTTGACATTCATCCCTTTTGCTGCCGGATATTTTTTGGCATTACTTTCTTTACAATCTTTAGCAACATCTTTTTTCAAGAAAGAAAATAATCTTCCCCGGAAATTAATATTGCAAGACAGATTTCTTTGATTTACAAAAAAATGTCAATTATAATTTTCGTATTTTACTAACAAATATACGTTATGAAATTACTTTCACAAATGAATGTATGTATGTATAGAAACCGCGTGAATAAGTAGATTGATACTTAACTATTTTGTGAAAACGAAGCGCGATCGTTTTATCGATAATTCTGAAAATCACAGTTGTTGCGAAAAAGAGCATCCGACCGCTCTCGTTATGGCCTTTTTTTTTAATACGCTCGAACGGACACGGTATTTCGCTGCCGATAAATCGAAATGGCGGAAGTGGAAGCGCTTCAGGCCGCACCGGCTTTTCTTGGAACGAGGCGGAGGCAGACACTTGCGTATATACCGGAACTTCCACGGCCTCGACATTTCATTTCCGTCGATTGGACGGAAGTTTCTCTCTCTCTCTCTATATGGACCAGGGTTTGTCTCGCGAAGTGAATAGAAGAAAACAAGAAAGAGCGAGAAATGGTGGAAAACGAACAACGATGATAACAACGATGATAACGACGACGACGATAGCAACTACGGCGATGACGGTAGTGCATAAAGAAAACCAAGAGGCTTAAGGAGTTTAAATATACGTAGAGAATTAAGATCCTTTACGTACGCAAACGTAACAGTCGGCGGAATTGGTTTCCCTTCCGTCTTTTTTCACTGAACTTTTTCACAATTTTCCCGTCGAGTCGCAACGAGCTGCCGCTCGAGAAGTACATAATGTTTCAAGAAGGAACGAGAGGCGGGGATAGTTCATTCGTCGCATTTAACTGCTTCCTGCGATGCGCTTCCGCGGCCGGATACTCCTACTTCTTGAATCCATATTATAAGAAATGCAGCGAGTTGTTTGAAATTTAAAATAGCCTTGCTTTCTGCTTGATGATCATGGTTGGTCTCTTATTGTATATCAGGTTGGAGCGATACATTTGTCCTTCCTGTCGATTATCAATAATGAATGATTTAAAAATAATAAATTTCAAGCATTTTATAATCTTAAAGACTTTAGATGAATTTTTTTACATTAATTGTATTTTTTATATTAATTGTACAAAATCTCTGCATCTGCATCTCAGATTTACTTTATTTTTCGCACATATCGTTAGTAAATATTTTACGTTTTCGATAATTTCAGATTTTTAAGAGAAATATAGAAACCTTAAAAGAAGCTTTAGACTATTGATAATATAAAAATTTTTGCATTTAATTCTAAAAGTTTAAAAATTAAAACTTTGAAAATTGATGCGCAATATAGAATATTATATAAGGTAAAAAATTGTTAATAAATAATTTCTAATAGATTTTAATACCTTTATTTTGCATACGTTTACAAAGTTTATCATAGGCAAAATTTGTATTGTATATAGACATAGCGATATAATAGATAATAATATCTTTCTTCTTTCGATATTATCGATATTATGGAGCTGTTTAAAGATCTCTGCGTAATTTGTAAGTATCTTTATGTTTACAGAAAGCTAAGCATATATTGCATAAAAAAATTGTTGATTTTGATAACAAATTTGTTTTAAGCTTTCATCATCACATTGAAAAGGGATATCGGGGCTAATGGAGCAGATTGCATCAAACCGCGCCAAGTTTAGCACCGCGGAATTCGGCTCAAACATAACCGAATATAAATAGTAATTGTAAATTTTGGGTAACGAATCTTATTACTAATATTGATGTATGCTCTAAAAAATAAAGAAATTTATTACTTCGTTATTAGAAAAATTACTAGGCAATTGTCACTTTCAAGTTTATAAAAAATTTATTTATTACGAAATATGAGACAATGAAAATAAGGTATTTTATAGACACTATATTTAATTATAGAAATTATTATTTTACGTATATATGTAATTAATTTATATTTTGTATTGTACATTTGAATAAGAAAATAATTATCTTTTTAAAAAGATTTTTAGCGAAATATTTTACAATCTTATGAAAAAACAAATTTAATTAGATCGGTCTGGAAACATATTGTTATAGTAGAGTTGTGACTGAGCAGAGGTTCGTTGTAGTAGATTATTAGGAGACCTCGAAACTCGTATTGCCTAAGTGTGCTTGGCATGATTTCATTCATTTCTGTGGCTAATATGCAGGTGAGTCCTTCGCGTTTCTGACGTACCAAACTAAGATCGTCCCTAAGTTACTAATTATAAGCGATCTATGTTTGGATGTCTAGCCAATATATTCTGGCATTGATAACGGACACGATTGCTCTATCTCTTATTGCGATTCCTTTGAATTATTGAACGCAATTAACCGATGTAACATAATAATGGCATCGAACAGTGGCGCCTTTAAAATCTATTTGAAAAGTACTAAATTATTATTATTATTATCTTAAAGATTGATCTTACATTTGATAAAATATTCAAGATGTTTAAATGTAATCTCAAATAATTAGAATAAATAAAATAAGAGATAAGTAATTTTAGTGCTTATCAAAGTTAAAAAATAAGTTATTTTATATTGTCGTTTTGAAGTTATTTAAACAAGTTAGGCATAAAATTTTGATTATATTTTTTCATACTGCGAAAAAAGCTTTTTTTTTTTATAAATGTTTCAAAAATAACAATAAGCATTTTTATTATAATCTTCTTTAATTTATATTAATAAGTTGAATTGGTTTTTCATAATCTTTTATTAATCTAGAAAATCTTAATAAAGAAACAAATGAAAAGACAGAAACAAATAAAGAAAAAGATAAATATTGTTACGTGAGAGAAACGGCTATTGAATGTAACGGGTTAACATATTAGTCGCTTTGGCGTCTCGTACATTTTCGCACGGTTTGCTCGGATGCTCGTAGCTGTAAGACGTGATACAGTTTGACGTCATCAATATTGAATTCAATAGACCAGGGTTAACGGAGGTTAACTCACTCGTCTACGCACGAGTTCCCATCTTTCTGCTTTCTACTCTTCCTCATCGTAACAACGACGTCGCAATTGCGCGCTCAGACTTCGATAATAAATCGCGATCTATTGCTTCGCGCGTCTCGCTCGTCTGCGTCGTAATTCAAAAGCGCAGTTTCCATTATTTGTCAGCAGACAGGTGAATTACGTACGCGTATACGCAATGTCCGTAAAGTCTCTGTCTCTAGATGACAGAGTATCAAGCGGGCTCTCTTTGAACAAGAGGAATGAATTGCTGCGCGCATATACTTTCTACCGGTAGACTATCGATTGCCTTTTGCCAAAAGTACGAGGAGTTTCAGAGCGTAATATACAGCTTCCTTTATTCGAATTTTCTTATTTTAAGCTGGATAGAAGTGTAAACGTAGAAAGTCGATTGGCGTCGAACTTTTTCGATGAGTATTGCTATAGAAATCGAAGTGAAAGGCGGGATCGTATTGAGCCGTTTAGTTTTAAAGTAGCGCAACTCAAGTTTGAAAAATGCTCACATCGATTTGTGTTTGTATACTACTTGAATTTATCGTGCTCTGAACTTTTATTTACGCCACTTTGAAAGCAAACAGCTCAATCAGTCGATTTCAATGCATCAAAGAATCCGTAGTCGACGGAAAAATTTTCTATAATGATCGAGATTAAATAAAAAAAATTGTGACGGAATAAGTAGATATTAAATTAATAATACTGATTAAATGAAAGTAGATTTAATAAAAAAATTGGGTGGACATAAGAATTAAAAAAAAAAGAGATATGCGAGAGAAAAAAAAAAGAGAAGGTATTGTCTCTCAACTAGACAGATGAATGCTTCATGACCGCGTTTCTCTATTAAGCATTCGCGGCACTTATTAGAACGTCCTACATTCCGCGCTGACAAACGGGAGGCCAAAGCAAGCCGAATAGAATCGGCTTTGTAAGGCTCGAGTGTATTTCGCGATCGCTTTTACGCGTTTCTTCGGCGAACGAAACAGATATCTCGGCAGTCGGAAGGGAAGAAAGGGTTGAGCACGCCGTCGATTGCAACCGAGGCGCACGCCACTGAAATCGGATTAAGAAATCGAGCTGGATATTGCATTTTTGATCGGGTTTTCCGCCGGTTCGTAACCGGCCGGGGTTTCCTATTGGGCTGAATTATTAAATTCAATTTTTCGAGTACTGAGAGATTTGAATTATTAAGGCGGCCTTGGCACGAAGACTTTCTTTGCAATCGTGACCGTCTATCCCTTTTCCTCCTTTCTTTCCTCTTTTTCCTACGTCTGGCATCATACTTTCTTACAGCTTAAGAAAACAGAATATAACATTTTGTAGTAATCCTCTGTTTGATTGTAATATTCATTAATTCATGTTATTTCAATTTTTTGCAATATAGGTGATAAATTAAATTTATCGTTATTATTATTTATTTAGTTTTACAATTTTCGTCGAGTCAGAAACATTGAAATGTTACTTCAGTTTTCTCTCTCTCTCTCTCTCTCTCTCTCTCTCTCTTTCTTTCTTTCTTTTATCCTCTTTCCGTTCCTTTTTCGTATGCCATACATTTTGTCTGTCTTTGAACTCACCACTCGCCGTTTCTTCTCCGTTTCCTGGTTTTCAAGATGGTTTGGTACGATACGTATATTGTGGAGAACGAAATCACGATTTAATGCAAGATCTGACAGCTTACAAGCCGACGGGCGAGGATTTAAAAATTTAAGAGATCAGACACGATCATTGGAACGCGCAAGTTGGATTTACTTTGCTATTGGCGATCGATGCAGCGACGTTAAAAGAAGGAATACTTTTTTTAATATTATGGGATTATATGAAAATAAATACGATACGATACTGAATATTTTCCACAAAAATTTTATCTTTTTTTGAATAATGTTAAAGACAGATTGGAAATTGCTGCGTTTCAATATTCTCGGAATTTATTGTAATTAATATTTCCGAAATGTAAATAAGGAGAATTTATCCTTCAATCAAATGAATCTTTATCTTAATTGAAAGATAATTTAAGCTTTAAAACATTTAATCTTACAAATATAAAATTGCTAAATAAGATGACATTCAATCAATCAGATAATCTTTTAGTATTTAGTATTTAGTTTTAAATGTTATCCGTGTTACTATTAACTAGTTTTTGAGACATAATTTTATTGACAACAAACTTTGCTTGGATTTAAGTGAAGAAAAACTTTTATGTCTATATTTACAAAGTTTAATTTTTAAAAAGATTTTCTATCTGTTTAGAACTTTTTTAAGAACTATTATTCTAATTTTTTAATCGTCCAAGTTACATACATAACTTCTGCAATATTATATTTAATTTATCATTGATTTTTATTTTAAATATTTATCTCTAAAATAGAAGGATAAAATTTTTTTATATTTGACTCACGAGTGATTGATCGATTTTAACATATAAAAATGTAATATATTAAATTATTCAATTATTACAGAAAGAATTAATGGCGTATATCGTTAATTGTATTATCTTCGAGCATAGTAATGTTAGTTACAAAATAAATCTGTGTGAACCGAAATTGCTATCAGAAAGGAGACACAATTCTTGATAGCGTCCAGCTGTGAGACAAACGAATAGAACGGGATGGCGATCGAAAGGAGGTGGGAAATAGCAACCGGGAAGGGAGAATCTTCACTAGCTAGTTTTCCGCGCGATTTACCGCGAGAAACCAGAGAAAGGATTGAGGGCCGAGATTGGAAGGAGTTGAGCGACGCGGAAGTGGAAGCCGAAGTGGATCGGAGATTCGGGACGAGACAGAACCGAAAACGAAAAAGCTTGAAGCGAGGGCTTCTTAAGTGGGCAGAGCTAGTTGCGAAGATTCAGGTACACGAGGGAAACGGGCCTGGGGCGGAAAAGAGGGAGGGTTGAATGATAAGGGATGGGATAGGCGGAGAGACGCGGTATAAGGAGGACGTAGAACAGTGACTTAGCGATAGGTATTATCGTATGAGAATCTCTCATCGGGTCCGATAGTTCGAGCGCGCGGATGTGGAATAAAGCTCATCAGGGATTCAGTCCGCAATCCGCATTTGATGAATTAAAGATGTCGCTGGGAGTAACAAGAATGGAACCCTGTCTCGTTTCTCCGTTGGCTCGCCCTTTCTCGTACTCATCGAGGCTTCTCCGAATCGTTGCATCGCCGATTTCCCGGTCTCGCGGAGTCGTTCTGCCGCTTATCCGCCTTATTACGAATGGAATTAACCTCCGATAGACAGGCAGCGGTCAGATATTATTGATCTTAAAGTCGAACGGCAGAAAAGTTCTGTAGAACGAGAAGACGTTTAACTAAAATATGCGAGTTATAATATTTTCTTATTATCAGGAAGCTATCATTATCTGTTGTAAATATTTAATTATTTATATTAAATATTAAAAATAGAATTTTAAAAGAGAAAGAGAGAGACTAATTTAAATATCGATTAGCTTTATTTTATTTGAACTATTTATTTCTATCTTTGTACATATTTTATAGTTTAGATATAAAATAGTTCTATGTACGATAGTAACATGTACGTGCACATGCAATTACAATGATACTCTGTGGATTTGCTACGAGATGCCTGTTTTGATACTGTCCTTAATTGTAAATGTAAGACCCAGATTTTCTTTTGCCCGAGCTCGCCTATTTTATCTTGAATGCTGCGGGCACTATTTGTTAAGTTAATCGCCATAGACCATAAGCTTGTCGCTAGGTCCGATCACTTCCAAGTGACGCGAAATAAAGATCAAGAGACGCGGAAGTGGAGGCGGAAGTATCCTCAAGAATGGGAGAGTGCCATCAAGAAAATCAGTCGCGGTCAGCGAAAGCGTGGCGACGCCTCGCAGCGAAGTGTCAGCAGAAAAGGGGTCTGGCGACAAAGAGCCCGAGTGGGTCTCGTAGAGAGAAGAGAAGGAGGAATTACGAGAAAGGGTGGCTCAAAGGGAGACGGAAAAAGAGGGTAGCAAGAGTAGTCGTACCTGCGTGGTTGCCATCATTAGGATGGTAGGCCATAGCTGCAATGCGGGTGCCTATACGATAGAATGGAAGAGGGGGCGGAGTACTGTGTGCTTGCTGGATGCCTACATCGACTGTACATTCTCTCTCTCTCTCTCTCTCTCTCTCTCTCTCTCTCTCTCTCTCTTTCTCTCTTTCTCTCTCGCTTACTCCCTTACTATGCATCAACCACGGCACTATCGCGAATCCTGGAAGCGGGGTTGGCTCGCAGCCAGATAGGCTCCAGGTTCTGTCGTCCCTCTTACGTCCCGTCACTACTCTGTGCGCGTAGAGAATCAACCCCCGTCTATTACCACCCCCTTCGCGGCGCATGCTTTGCTGTCTATGTGTGTCTGTGTATGTATACTGATTCGAGTATTAAACTTTTGTAATTCGAAATAAATAAATTATTACTTTTGGATCTATCGAGATTGAAAATTACTTATAATAACAAAAGAATTAATAATAATTTAAATTCTTTGTATGTTACGTAAAATGTATAATTGGTATTAAAAGATATAATTGATGCAACTTATTAGTAGTTTTTTTTAATTTTAAAGTAATTGGGTTTAATCATTTTTTACAACTGCAATTTATTGCTATTACTTTGTTGTAACTAGCATTGCAATTAACAAGTCATTGTCATAAATCTGCAGACTTATATATATGTAGCAACAATTTTCACATGTCTATGATATGCATACTCTGATGTTAACGTAATATTGTTATGTAATACTTTTACTTAATATATCTCGATTATTTGATTTATCATTGATGTACGAAGTCGGATCCAATGATATACAATGTCGGACTCAATGATGTATGAAGTTGGGTCGAAGAAAAATAGAAAATGTTTCCAGTTTGTTCCTGAAAAAACTATAGCAATTTGGAATTGGTTCTTTCTCTCTGCCGCCAGGCTATATGTTCAATTCCCTCGCGGCTCGTCCGATCGGCACGCCACGATTCCAGCCGGACCCAAGTGTACGTTTACGTTGCCGTTAATGGCTCGTCGCTGCGCAAGAAGACAGTCACGACGGATAGACGGCACGATCTTTTTGGAACGCTGCTACGTTCGCCAAAATAGACGCCGGCACGCGAGAGCAGCTCGAAGTAGGAGATGCAGCGTTCCGGTCCGCGGCGTCTTGTCCCACGGGACAAGCGAGAACATAGAGACGGGAAGTTTTCATGCAGCGGCCAACGCAATGTTTATTTATTTACTTGATGCACATGACATCGCGCCGCATGATTGTTGCTCCACTCGAGGAGCTCCACTGGCCGAGGAGTTTGGTGAACCTGATCTCAAATGCGGAAGGTCGCGGCAATTGGGCTCCATCATGTACACAGCTATTCATTGGACTCCTCTTATACGATAATTAATATAGTTACGTTGAATATTAATAGTATTATTAATGGCCGGATGGAAAATTCATCGTCCTGACGATAGACTGATGATAATATTGATTGGTAATTATGGTATTTTCGGGCTTAACGATATTAATAACAGTTTAAGGATTATTTGATGGATGACAATGAAGAATTCATTCTATCGGATCAGTAAACGGGATTTTAATTCATTATATTTTCCTAATTCAATGAACTTATATATTTGATTTTACTTGTCATGATGATAATTGAACAATTCATGGACTTGCGACTATTACATTGATCGGCAATATGAAAAACACATTACATTATCTAATATGCATTAAAATATTAATAGTATTAAAAGCAATCCATATAATTCCTAGAAATTAAGATTTGTCAATTTTACGATAAAGTTTGATAATGAAAATATTCTCTGAAAAACAACATTGTGATATATTTTTTTAATAATATGTCAACAGTAATAATAATAATAATCATATATTTAATAATAATCATATATACTGATATCACATTAATATTATTAATAATGATCAATAACAACGGATGCGCCATACATCTTAAGTTAGCGTTTGAAATTTTGATTGCCACTTGCAATGTTTATCCGATAATTCATGCAAAGTTATATTTATGTGCATCTGCGTAACGTCTTTGACAGCACCGCTGTGTCACATTTATCGATGGTGCGCACAAGCATCGTATTTGCAGATAGGTCGCTGAGTGTTCGCTGCTAATTCTGGTACGCTCAGATTCAGAAATAGAGGTTTATTATTGACTTAACGTGAGTTTCATAATGTTTTTTTAGAGGTACCTTACATGACTCGCGCATGAAGGATGAAAATAGCGAAAGTTATTTGTCATATTTTCTTGTCTTAAATGATTAAGAAGAGGGAAGTAGTCTGAATTAACGCAGAGTCATGACAACAACAGCGACTGACAAATTGCTCAAGTCTGAGTGAGCAATGTAAAATATAACTACATGAATTAATCTATCTTAAAAATGTATCTCTAACTTATCTCTTGTTGATATATAATTTATGTATCGATTTCTTTAAATATATATTAATTCGTATAAATCTAAAAATCTAAGTAAGGGAATAAATATCTTCTCAATCATCTTAGTACCTTAGTAGGAATGTACGAAGTTTTCAAAAAGGCTGTATATTTTGTTATCACATGTTACGGTTGCTTTTTTCTCCCATTGACTGGTAAGTTACTTAAACGTTAGTAATTTTTCCAATTTTTAAGTTTGGAAGAGCATTTTTTTTGTATTGTATATTTCTATGTATTATTTCTATGTATTATTTAGTCATTTATTGCAATAATGTAATGTGATAAACTATTGGTTCAAGCTTTATTATTATTAGCTGCTATTATTAACCGGTTACGCTCCAAGGAATGGCAAGAATTTCATCGTACGCGATCATCGTAAACCAAATTAGAATTCTCTTCGCCTCGATGCGTCGCTATAACAGCGAAACGGTGCGCGAGTATCGTGACCCGTTGCCGAAGATGTGACATCCTCGCTGACAGAAATCTCATCCCGCGAGTAATAGAGAGCGAGGGGTCTTCTTTTTGCTCCGGAGGTATCACGATGCCATTAATATAGCCGCGGGACGCGCGCTAGCTAGAGACTCTCTATCTCTCGCCCGCTCGTTCTTGCCTGCCGGGAACAGGCGTGTAGTAACTCCGCGTTTATTCAAATGATGCTTTAGGTTGAGCCTTGAGCGTCCTTTGGCGAAGGATAAGTAATCCTAGTAGATTCGCGGGAGACGTAACTCGAGGAAGAAGCGAAGAAAGAAGCGCGGCTGGAGATCGAATAGGGAAGGAGAGGCACGTTCGAGGGTCAGGGATAGGACGGCAGGAGGAAAGAGAAAGAGAAAGAAAGAAAGGGAAAGACGGGAAGACCATGAAGATAGGATGGGAGTGGAATGAAGGAAGATAGAGAAGACGAAGAGACGAGGAGGAAGAGGCGGACAAGGCCATTCGTTTCAATGAACGGTCCTCCGGAATGGGGGAGAATCGCCCCTTCGCCTCTCTCATCCCGTATCCTCTCTGACTCCTGGGGGATCCGAGAGATAGGATAGGATAGAACTCGGTATATAGGACTTTATGCGAGTCTTCTCTGAATAGAAAAACACTCGAGCAGAGGCCAGCGTGCATCATGTTCACCTCCGCTCCCCTTCTATGGCGTCTTCTGCTACCTCTTCAGCCTCCTGGCATCTCTTCCGAGATTCCTCTCCAGCATTGAATCTCATTTGAATGGAGCCCGCCACCTCGACGTCTCCTCTTCTGCCATTGACTACTACGTGGATAGTCGGTTCTGGAGTTTCCTCCACGGCGACCAATATGCTCCAAGTACGATGCGGTGCGATGCAAGACGGAAAATCTAGGAAGAAAGAGAAAAAGAGAGAGGGAGAGCATGAAGAAATTGAAGGCAAGTAAAGGTTGCATCAGCATCTACAGATTTGGAAGTAGAAAAGAAGTTTCGGATTAGCTCTGCTCTTTGGGCAATTCTTTAGAAGCTATTGGGACTTCTAGCACCTCGATCTCTTCAGTTATATGTAGTGAAAAGAAAGTTTTTAGCTTAGTTTGCTAAAAACTTGTAAAACTTCGCACAATAATTTAGACGTAAACAACAATGTAGAATTATTTATAATTCTATACTCATTGAAGAGATTTATTCTTTATTTTTACAAAATTTGTAAAAAAAGGCGAGATTTTTATTTTAAGAAATATTAATGAACATTACATGAAGATTAGATAAATATAGCTAAAATTAGCTATAAATTAGCTATAACATAGCTAAAATTCTCACAGAAAGATAAATTTTGATTATATTTTTATAAACATTGAACATAAACATGATTCTATCTGAATCTATTCAAAGTTGAAAAATGTACTTTATATTTACGAAAACGTGGGATAAATGTGTTATATATGAACAACTGTATTTTACGTTAAGATACATAAAATGTAAGTTTGCAAACTCGATAGAAACGCAGCATTCTTTTGCCGAAGAAAACCATGGCTGGCACATTACCAATGCAAAACGCAATACAATGCATGCCACTTCGGCAAATTCACCGCTCGTAAACTCCTTAATATAATATAATTTCTTCCTTTATTCCAGGTAGAATTGTAAGTTCTATTGTATCACAAAAAGTGCACAGTTGAAAATATTTATTTATTATTAACACATTAAAGGATGTATTGGAAGTTTTAGAATGTATTAGAAAATGTAGTTCTTTTTTTCTGTCTATCTCTATCAATTCTATTTGTATATGTATTCAGTTAATCAAGCAGATACTACACTTCAACAAGTGAACTGCAGTTTTCTTTGCTTTCAACATTATAAATTGCTGCATTCCAAAGAAGAGTTAAAGAAAGTTACAAGTAAACATTTCCATTTCCCTTAAGTACTTCTTCATTCGAAGTCGACAACGAATCGCTCCAGCTTCCATTTGTTGCTATTCGGAACAGGGAAGAGTTCTGAGCTGAGTAAGCTGGTCGCGTTACCGGCAAAGGGCCAAGGCATGAGCGGATCTTCCTAGTGACTGCAACGAGTGAAATGAGAATGCGAGACGGCCGAGGGCCGCGCGTGAAAAATAAGCTGTGTCGGAGAACAATTAAGGAAATGATAGCCGTAAATTTCGGCGGATCGCGGCCGCGTTTCAAGAGCGTTTTCTCGCGAGAACGACGAAATTGCTTCCATCAATCCGAGAGCTGGGACAAATTAAAGAAGAATTGGCAAGTCTGTTTTAGCGAGAACGAGGATACCCTTCGTACCCTCAAGTTAATGTTATTTTTGTATTAAAGTTTTTACAGTGAGGTCAGAAAATTATCAAGTAACTATTGTAAAAATTAAAAATTACATTCCGAGAAATCTGAACTTTTAAACATAATAAATGCAGAGAATTTTTAAATAGATTTATTTTTTAAAATTTTATTGTTTAAAAATATTTTTAGTATTAATAGTTGTCGTTACATTCATAATTATAATCATAGTTGTCATTACGTTCATAAATTTAAAATCTTGTTATATCTTGTTGTATAAATTTCTATAAAAATTTGTTGTAAATTTAAAAATTGATTACGTTATGTTTCTTAATACATTTAAAAGGTATAGGAATAATTTTTATCACTTATTCATATATTTTTATCTATATTTCTAAATAGAATCGAAGTAAACTATTAGAGAATTTATCAGTCTTGTTTTTGTATTTATTAATAAAAGTTTCAATTAGAAAAAATACAATCAGTCTGTTGCTTTATTGTTCTTTACTTGCATATTTTCAAGATTTAAACAATACTTTAAAGAGCTTGTTTTTTCATCTTCAAAAAAATTCTTTAAATTAAACAAAAGTACAAATCTATTAAGACACAACTCAACGGTGCGTTTTGATAATATCTTTTTTTATTAATATTAATATTTATTTAATATTAATAGAATTTATTTATGAGAAAGATAATGGCGTATTAAACGATGACGTCAATATCTCTAGTTCAACCTAATTATCTTTTAAATGTTTTGTCATAAAACGAACATTAACCGGCGTGGGGTTGATAACAAGCTCCTGCTATATCGTCTCCTTAAGAATTCCGACTTGGTGTCACTAATTAACAGTGGAAGAGCAGAAATGTAATTTATGCGTGAGGCTCGTTACCAAACAGGTGGTGCCCGACGGCTAATGACCTGGAGATACCAATAATTCATTGATTAATGTCGTGCGCTGAATTTGCAAGTCCAGTTATCTCGTATTTTCCGTGCCTTGGTAATAACAATTATCAGACACTCCAAGCATTTATTATTGTAGTCGTTTGTTTGCTCGTATTTCTCATGGAAAATGCAAGCAATAATTAAGATTTATATATTTCTATTTAATAAGCAATTAATTCTCTTTTTTTATCTATTTCATATTTTTTAAATTGGACTTTTATTACGTTTTTATCAACGACTATATGTATGCTATTTTATACTTTTTATAATTTCTTAATTTTAATATTACTGTATCTTATAAGCTCTTTTTATTATAATTTTATAATTATGAAAAGCTATTATTAATTAAGAAGGATTGTATTTGTTTAATATAAAGAATAATAATTAACTTTTTTCCAAACATCTGTTCTTTGAGACAGTCATGCTTTATTGCCTCGATATCGTAAATTATACATTTTAGTTAATATATATTATTTTTTTAACAATTTTATGTAAAAGTAAACATTTATATATTTATCTTCTTGGCCTATCTTAAAGTCTTAAAGTGTTGAAGATTTATTGAAACTTATCCGCGATTGCATAGATAAATAACCGCCGAACATTACGAAGTCTTTAAAGTGGTTTGGATGAAACAGCATATAATTAGATAAGGTGTAAGACGTATTTGGAGCGCAGCCATGCTGGCCCGCCGCCAGTGTTCAGCTTTTCGCTATAAACCTACGAAAAGGGTCAAGGGGGTGTCCCTGGTGGAGAGAAGCGAAGAAGCTCTACATTGGTTACATCGGTCGCATTGATCGTATGGCACGTGCGCGATTGGATAATTTCTCAGCCAACTAAAAAGTAAAAAAAAATAGACATTAAGCGATAGATGATTTTTTCTTCCTTTTTATTGTTTCTCACTATGTAGAAAAAGATATCAGGTGTTTTCAGGTCTCAAGGGAATCATATATAATTTGTAGATTTCTCGTCATGCATCTTTTTTAAATACTTTAATTTGAATAATTTATCTTACGAAGTTATTTTTTTTAATAGAAAAATTATAAAAATTAATCGAGAAATGAAAGAATTTATCTTTATCTATTAGTTATATAATTCTGATTTAATTATTTTTACGTTATTTTTAATGCATATTTTACAATGAATTTTATTACTATTAATCTGCATTAACGGAAAATGATCATTGGGCAAACTCGTCATAGCAGGTGCACAATGTGTAGAATTAGCTACCATCAAAGCTAGGTCGTGTTAAGCTAAAGCTTTACTTTGGACGCACGCACCGCGTTTATCAGGCTACAGGGATTACGCCCCGAAGTGTCGACTCGCGTTGTTATCTACTAATTCCAATTAGCGTCAGTGATCTTCTGTGTTACCTTCAGCTCTAACTTTGGTTGACAGATGCCTGTGCGAAGGGACAATTTGGGTTTCCGTCGCGATGTCACATTTTATCAGACATATTCACGTAAAAGAACATTTTCATAAAAAAAATGACAAATATACATTGCGATAAAAATATTTCGCAATGTTTTCTCGAATGAAAGTGACACAATAGGATATTTTATGATAAGAAAAATGTAATATGGCAATATTTTAACGTTTAGTCTCGTAATTATTTGGAAAATATTTATATGATGATAACTTCTTTCTTTTATAAGAAATAAACAAATTGTTTTATTATTTTAGAGAGCCTCAGGGAGTATTTCACCAAGTATGGAGACATCACAGAGGTTATGGTCATGAAAGATCCCACCACGCGACGATCAAGGTAAGTAATTGTATGTACATATACAATTATATATGTATACACATTATACATATGATACATATGTATACACATTATACATATGCATACATATGTATACACATTGTATAAACATTGTATATAAGAGGAGAGAATTATAATATTTTTATTATATATTCTTTTTATTAATTTTGATAGATTTTATTATTTCAATCTGTTCATTTAAAAAAGCTAAGAATATCTTCATATATGAGTAACTTTCAACACAGCAGAAATGTTCAAAATACATTACAGGGTCTAAAGATATCGTGACATCTTTAGAATATCTCTGTGATCTTTTTTGGACATTTCTGCTGTGTGAGCAAGTATGAAAATCAGAATATTCTTGTGAAAATTTGTAACATGACAATCGTGTGTCAATTTTTCAAAAATTTTCATTAGATCGCTTTATTTCGGTCGTTAAGCGTACAAAATTCTAACATGATTGACGTGCCAAGGTTGTTTCCGTTAAAAATAAGTATACCGATCGGTAGTTCGTAAATTTAAGTTTTATATTTTTTACACTTTATTCTTTCAACATCGTTCACAAGAGAAATGGAAAAAAATTACGGATAATATTATAGCGAGAAAAGTTAATAACATAAGGTTAAATAGATACATAAGGTTTAATATTTTTAATGAGAAAATAATAATAAATTTAATAATGCAGATAATTTAATAATCATTAAATGATACTAACAGTAATAATAATTTAAAGAAGAATACGGTTAAAGTGAAAAATTATTACGCGACCTGTAAAAGGTTATATAAAACACTATAACGTGCTGCAAGATGCTTACGGTAGCGTTTTTGATACTCACTGCAAAATTAATTCACTGCGCTGTTCGCATCACGAGGACTAATGCGCAGTATAATGCAATGATATATAGTGTGCTGCGAAAATCGAGTTTCGAGTCGAGTGTCGCTGTTAAGCAGAAAACAGAGTAACACCGAAGCGGATGGTAAATGCCAGAGCGCACCAGCAGAGTAATTACCGGTTTTTAAGTGGAGGAAACGAGGGGCGAGTCCGACAACGAGGGTCGAAAGAAGAGAGACCGGCGGGAGGGTCAAAGGGGTGCGTCCAGCCGCACTACCTATACTGTATATCATAGTGTGAAAGGGGAGCGCGTGCGTCTTATCATCCATCAAATATAAAGCCTGTTTTATTATTCTAAGATCAATGGAGACAACACAGCGCGATTTGCCGATGGATAGGTACCATTATCGGAACGTAATGTGAAGATGTTTTAAGCTTATAAATAATGAAATTCTCTCTTCGATACTTGACTATTTTTATTATTTTCTTTTTTATTCAATTTTTACTTTTATTTAAATATTTAAACTATTGTTAACCTGTATTGATTGATATAATTCAAATATATAAAATTTATTAATATAATTATCATTTTAAAAATATAATAACTAATAAAAATATAATAACAAAAAAATATAACTAAAAATATTATAAATGTTGATTTAATTAAATGTTAGTTAAATAGAAGGTTGTAACATTAGTTATAAAAAGTTTTATCTTCTGCATAGTAGGAATATAATTGTTAAAGTGTGAATTTAAAAAATGCGTAAAGATTATTTTGCAATTAATATACTTTACGTATATTTAAGCTTTTTTTCGAAATACGTCTTTCTATTTATAATTTGTGAATCTTTTATCTACGATATGTATTTTATTGCAATTAAAAATTTTCACATTTTTTTTCTTTATTTTTGTTTGCGTTTCTAGCTATATTTTACCTATTCAATCTTTTTTTAATTCTAAATTCTATGAATTTTATAGCGCACATAGATCCCCTATTATGTATTTAAGTCCTTAATATCCGCCATTATCAACACTGAAGTCTTTATATTATAAAAGCGCGCCGTCAAAACGTTTGTGCAACGATAATCGCAGTCGAATTGTCGCTGTTTAAATTGCCGTCTCTGGTGCTTATGCGCTGGTTACCTCTCGTGCCGTGCATTTCTCCGTCTAATTAATTGGCCAGAAACTTTCGGGCCGTGCCCGCCAACCTTCTCTAATTATTCGTTCCTTTCATTCCCGCGGGAGGAGAGGAAAGGGGAAGGAGGTCGCGACACGGAGGAGAGAAGGAACTGCTGGACAACAAAACGAAACAGGGGACAACTTACTTCCGTCGAGTTACAAAGCACGAGCAACAGCCGGGCCTATTCGCACCCGCTTATTAAGCGAAAATAAAGCTCGCAAAATCAAAGAGCATTTCCCACACCCTTTCGGCTCCTAGCATTTATTTGCGATTTTCTTCCTTCTTCCTTCCCTTCTTCTTAGCGATCTTAACGAATCTGCTCCCTTCTAGTCTTTTTCGTGCCTTTCTTCCGTGTCCTGGATAGTTTAAGGTCCACTGACAATTAACAGTTTTGTTCTTTACTCCTTCCACGACGAAGTTGTTATGAACATATTGAGCTGCGTAAATTTCAGTTTACTGTTGAAAAAGTCTAAGATCAAGATTGCGAGATTAACAAAAGATTAACATAAATAACTTTTTAGTTTAGAGATAAAAAAATTATTATGATTATTAAAACTGAACGAATGTTGAATCGGCAAATGTAGAGAATCCTTTTGATTTCTATACAGGTTATTGATTTTTGGATAAGGAACGTTAAGTGACTAAGGATATATAATTTTTTAGTGAAATCAATTTTTGTTGTAAGATTCGCGAAGAATATCTATGAGTTATAAGTTAATCTAATCTATCGATAGATTAAAATGTTTTTTTTTTTTGGCTGTGGCATAACGGTGCATTTCTCGGATAAGTGAAGATCGTTTAAAGGTTGGGCGCAACCTTGGAGACGATGAGCGGAGAAGACCGAATAGAGAGATAGAAAGGACCGTCCGGGAACTGGAGCGGTTGAATCCCTCAGCGCCACGTCGTAGCTCATATCTGCCGCAAGGGGACACGGATCCTGTATGCAGGAGGGGCATGGGGTTACTCTGCGGGTTGTAAATTAATGGTTAGCCCGTGGCATGGTGGGGTTCGGCCTAAGGGTTCTGGTTGATCTATGGGCGGCATGTGTGCCAGGTCAAACGGGCCTTGCCCACTGATACGGGAGCGAAAATCTCTCTCTCTCTCTCTCTCTCTCTCTCTCTCTTCTTTTCTTCCTCTTCCTTCTCCTCTCTCTTTCTCTCTTTCCTTTTATCTCATTCTACTCTGCTTTTGCTTTGTCATCCTCTTTCTACTGGTTGCATTAGTGTCTAAAATCGATAATACTTTTGCTATAAAGCTATTCGCAGCGAACAAAAGCAGATCTATCGATGGACAAAAGTGTTTGATCGAAGTAATAATTTGGTGATTTAACATCTGTCTTTAACATCAAAATTCTATGCTACTATTCATAATACTAAGATTCATTGAGTTAATTCATAATCAAAATGATTGATTACATTCCATTTTCACAATAGGGATTTTTTTCTATCTCTATGGTATAATTAACACATTTAACAACAATCGCTTTGATTACATTGGAGTAATTATTAATTTTAACTTATATGTTAGCTTTAATTTTTTTAACTTTAGAATTTTGAAATAGAAATTTCTGAATATATAGTAATATTATTCTTTTACTTTTAAGCACAATAAAGTTGATGAAAGTTGAAAGATCATTCTAGTTTTAGAACGTGTTCTCCATTATTTGGATTCTTAAACGCGCGACTAATGCTCGCTGAGTTAACGGCCATTGCATTTACGTTAATTTTCATACGCGCTTTTGGAATATAAAAGTAACTCGATGCATTCGAGTCAATCGCCCTTTTACGAGCTTTTCGAATGGTCGTAATAACAATGAATTCTGACTGCAATCGATATATAATGGCGGATATTCAGATGCAGTTAGTTTCAAAATTCTTGAAACTAAGCTTTGAAATGGTTAGCAATGCGTTTTGGCAAATGAATAATTAGCGTTTTGTTTTTACTTTTTAATTCTCTATTATTAATTATTTTTAATATATTCAAACTAGATGCATGTAAGACATTTGATTATATGAAATTTTATAATGTCAATGAAACGTTTCTTTTTTAAAGATTTACATTTGCTTTGATCATTTTGCTAATCATTTCATTTTGGCAATTACTTTTTCATAATGCGGTGCATTTGAAATTTTGACAGCGTATTGACTATGGACTTCCTAAACAGATACAGTATTTGTTTAACAAGGCATTTATCTTTGAATTTTTGTGCACGGTTGACCTCCAGACTATCAGGATACTTCGGTACAACCCTTATTCCTCGTTAAATGAATCGAAATCCTCATTTCTGGCGGTTCGGCTTCTTTCATGGGAAGCGAGCACGGGCTCTCCTCCCCATCGACAGTCTCATTTCCTGCCTCAAACTTATCAAGACAAATACACTCCGAGCATGCTCCCTCGACCGTCTCTCGCCGTCCATCCGTCGGAAAATATCTCTAATGAACAAACTATCCGATTTGAGCCGGCACTATACCATCTCGACACGTCTACCCCTCGCTTCCTCTCGCTTCGCGTGGAAGTTGCTGCCTTCGATAACCAATCTCAATTTTGTCTCGATATATCTGTTACGCGGTTACGAGCTTTCATTGAGACTTTTCACGTTCCCTTTCAGTTCCTCATTTTCTTGAACACTCCGAGTCCTTCTTGAACACGTGGTATAACGTTTGCGTTCCCGATCGAAACTTGTAGACAAAAACTAAATTACAGGAAGATTGTTATCAGATTTTCTTGAAAATTGAACCGAGAACTGAAATAGACACGTTACATTTACACGTTCTGCTTTTATTGTCTTGTGATTATAAAAAAAAGAACCTTCTGGTTTTATTAAAATAGAACTTTAGTCACATCTTCTCAACACAAATTTATTCAGTAAAACGCAAAAAAAGAATGAATTTAAATTACAAAGGTATTGTTTTAAAATCTAAATTTAGATCGCAAGAGAATTAATAGAGAATTAATCATACATGTTTGATTTTTCTTACTCTACTTATTTATCCTTTACTTTAATTTTTAAATGTTATGATAACATGTAAAAGTTAGAATCGACAAGTCTAATAAGGAATGATAAGGAATGATAGCATGTATAGAATACGAAGGAGATTGAAGATCCATCCGAGAACTATCTTTCCGGCGGGGTAATCTGTTAATTCGATCGTAACTCGTCGTTAAGGGAGAATTTAGTTGGTACTTGCCGACGGTAATTACACGGGTTTTGCCGCACGTGAGGCGGGGCAAGGCGCGATGCCACGAAAGGCGAGAAAACGAAGGAAACTCTAGAAGAGAAAGGGGAAGAGACAGGCAGATGCTGGCTGAAGTAGAATTTATTGGGCGATAAGCGCTGTGCAACTTTCTTCCCTTACGATCGTCATTCTTTATCAGCCCACTCGTGGCCGACAGTGGCGTATCGGCGTACCAGGATAGACTAGGCTTTATGAATCGGGATTATTAAGGTCTTTCTTAGATCATAGATCTTCCTCCTCTCCCACTCTCCGCATTGCCAAATGGAAACGTCGCCGTAGAGAACTTCAGATTCTTTGTCTTCGTGTATCTCGTTGATATATCAGCCGCTAGCGGCACTTAAAACTATTTTCATTCACTGATCGGTGACTTTTTTGCAAATCCAATTTGATAAGAACTTTTATCAAACGCAAATTTTATTCAATTCGTCAATTTAGGATTTTGATGTACAACACATAATACAACAGGTCCATTTTAGACATTAATTTTAAATGATTTCAATTTAAAATTGCTAACAATTTTCTTCTTTGATTTCACGATGCAAAGATTTGCGAAAAAACAAATTTTGAAAGAAAGGATATAAGTAAGAGATGAGAACTTTTTCTGGTAATCATTTTACGCATTGTGACAGGCAATAATGGCGATAGTTTCTTTCACACAGATAGAACTTTCGAACGTTCCCTGGACGTGCGGCTCGGTCGAAGGTGGTCGGGTCACGCGTACCGATCGTTTCCCGGATGTTATAAGGCGCACTCCGGCCAGATAGCCGCGCACATGACCGGGCGCCCGGGATAGACGATAGAGGTCTTGAGTAATTTATCAGGGTGCCTGAAGGGCGTGGGTGGCGATGGGCGCAGGTGATGTGCGCGGCGAGCGCGAAGATCCGTGACCAGCGCCGTGGTGCGAAGTCTTATCTGCTCAGCGGGCGGGCACACGAGGGTGCTCATCTACTCGCCGTTAGTTAGCGATGTTAGCGATCTCAGTTCTCTCCGTGGCACAGAAACGTCACAGCCGCGATATACACGTAGCCCGATCCGCTTGAATCTAGTTTCCGTAGCCCCATATAGACACGCACGTAAAATAATACATTCTACATTGTAAGAATCAATTTTGTTATAATAGGTAACATAAATAAATGACATGAATTTATAATTCTTCTGTATTTATTAAATCTATCGTAATAGATTTCATATAGATCGTAATTCGTTGTTGAGAGATATCGGAGATTTTAAGTTGTAATTTATTATGAGCAATGAAGTTCTCTCTTTGATGTTTAAACGACATTTGACATTTTTCTAGAAGTGATTATGGAATTGTTTCAAGTCAATTCATTTTTATTCTACTTCCGATGCAGTTTCATATGAATAATTTAAATTATTAAATTATTAAATGATTTAGATAATATCTTTGATATATCAATCTGCCTAGCTATAAGAATTTTAGATATTAAATAAGAGCGATTATTATTTCCAATATTGATAAAAAATAATGAAGATTTATAATTGATATCTACAAATTTTGTTTAGTATTTTTTTTTGACAATGTGAAAACTACTTTTAGACCAATATTAGAAGAAGATATATCTTTCTTAGCTTGCTGTAAAATTATGACAAAAATACGAAATTATCTTAGACACTAAGGTTTAGGATGTATCGCATAGTATGGAACAAATCGATTTTTCATTCTGTTATCAAAAAAATATTCTTGCAATTGAAAAAATATAATTATTTATCTTATATCGATGCAGATATAATTATTTAAGACAAAAAATACGGAATAAAGAACAAAATGTTAAAGACAATCGTGATAACGGCATGGTATGCACGTATATATCAGTATATTCTTTTAGGGGAAGGGGTTGCGGGAGGGAAAGGCGCGAAATGTGGAGGATGTGGAGGTGGGTTAATGTGAGTCCGCGTAAGGACACCCGCTGCGCCCTGCGGGAGTTAACGCGGGAATCGCGTGTTCCCTCTATGAAGCACAGAACGCTGAAAACGTAAGGAAGAAAGACTGCTAGAATGAAGAGAAATAAGATAGAGATAGAAAGAAAAAAAAAAGAAAGAAGCATAGCTGTGAACTTTCCTCGATTATTTTTCCTCTGGGGCTTACTGAAAGATATAAACCTGTCGATGATGCGATGACACGCGAGCGATTGTCGCGACACTTTGATTTCATTCTATCAATTCTTCTACAATGTTAGCAGAAGAAATTTAATTAGAAGTACTAATGCATTAATCACATTTCACACCGTTGGGATATGTTGTCTCTCTCTCTCTCTTTTCTTTTTTTTTTTTTAATAAATTCTTTCTCTTGCAATTTTAAAGATCAGCTTTGGAAACTCCAATATTTTTCTGCGGTAAACTCGTTAAGTTTTAGATATAATAGCCATCGCTTCATGGATGGAACGATAATTTTTGTCGAGACAAGTTTATCGCAGATTTCAACATCTTTTTTTTCAGCAATTTTTTTCGAGCGTCACGTTTACTATATTACGCTTCGAGCACACGATGTAAGCACGCGGATATCGCTTCGTCATGCGTTTCAAAGAATCCGCGTTACGATACGCCAATAATCGCAGCGATATCCAGACTTTACGTCGCGCTGCTGCGAGACACGAGAAGAGCACTTTTATGGACACACCTTACATCGTTTCGGCTGCTCGAGCCGGCGCTTTTATGGCGCGCGCTCTCTGTAATGTTCCAACGTTACGCGACGTGGATGCCTTACAACGCTCCGCTGAAGTAAATCCTTATATTACGCTGGAGAAACGGCCGGCGCGTCGCTACGGTGCGGTAACGGTGATTTGTTTTCCGCTTGACAACTTTTGAGCACTCGTGCAGTAACGACCACAATTTCCGCGTCCGTACCGCCGGATTGTACGTGGCCGTCGTCGGTATAACGCCATAAGTGCGGACCATAAGCTCGCAGCTGCGAAAAAGAGCGTAAATGTAAAATCACGCAATGCCATTGTGATATCGCGAATATAAAAGTCTCCATTAACAGGCGATAACGCTCGTTAACGGGGACTCTTCGCAATAACGTTTCCGCGGGTATGATAAAAGCTAATCAAGTCAAGCACGCGGCGAATATACTTCATTCCTCATTTTCACCGAAATATTTAAAATACGAATTTAGCTCTCCGTTGGCAAGGATTTAGAGGCATATAAAATTATCCCGATTAGATATAGGTATATCTAATTTCTTCAAAATTATCTCTGAAGATGATTTACGCACGAGGGACACTTTATGAGCGAACACTCGATATTTTCGTGCGAAGCTTCAGCTCCCGTAACGTCGCGCGTGCGTATATGCGTGTATGCGTGTACGCGTGTGCATATGTGTCGACACCTGTGACCGCGTTCCATCGTTGCACGATTGCATCGTAGAATTTCTATTTAGACGTGTGGTATTAATAAGCGACGTTAGAGAGAAGGAAAATGAGATAGCGGAGAGGAGACGCGCTCCGAAGGCGCCCGCGGCCGTCCCGCGATTTCAAACGGGAGAACACGAGAATTCGTCTACAAAAATCGAGCCGACTACTGACGCATTGCGATTTATTAGCATCTGATCGTATGCGAATTTCACGCTCGCGAATTTCACGCCGTGGCACGCGTCGCGACGTATCGCGTCGTAGCGCGTCGTTGTTACGCGACTTGGCGTCGGCTTACGTGAATGCAGTCAGCAACGTCATTAAGCAGATCACGTGGGCCGATCCGTCTAGGATTTAGCGGTTGTTTGCTAATTCTAAAGACGTGCCAGACTGCGTCCCTTCTATGTTTACCTTGTATTTGTATAAATTTTGTAGCAACGAGCCAAAAGTTGGTACGTCAAACATCAATCGTGCGGAAAGCAAAATTTAAACTTTGTCGTCAATAGACAGCTACATGATCTGATAATTTTTTAAATTTATTATTAGAAAATCTAATCTTAAACTTTATGAAATAGTTAAGAGCCACCAAGGAGAAAATATACAAGCACGAATATATTTTCAAAATAACATATCAATAATAAAAACCTGCGAAAGAATAAAAAATTGAATAATACGTATAGCTTTAGTAATAAATTCTTTATTTTTCTTACATAATAGAAATATTCTAATTTTTTATTACAGAATCTTTTGTTACTTTTCAAATATTTCATCGATTTTTAACAGAAAAAGTTTATTATTTTATTATCTATTTGTTGTAAATTTTTGAGATACATAAAATAAATGTTTCTTTCATAAAACCGACATATTGAGAGATAAAACCTTATCAGGACGTAGCAAGAAGTAATAATATCGACTCTCACAAATACTGCGAAAAATTCGTTTTACTTAGGAAATATTCAAACAATTTGTTTTTCGCGGATTATTAAAAGATCAGCGTGACCTTTAATCGTCAAACTATTTTTATTCAAGCTATTTTTATTATATAAAATATTTTCATATTTACTATATATAACATAATGACTATGTCGCGCACGTCTTATGCAAAAACGACTGACAGTCTGCCGTTTTCCTGCCGCATCCCTGATAACATATCTTGATAGCGCTCGCCACATACGTTGCACGCGTGATGAAGACGATGCACGACGTCGAGATTACGCTTAAGACACAACCAACGTATCTCGCGTAGCGATCTCTCGATTACCTCTCTCCGTTCAGGAACTTTCCTCTTGTTTCATTTTAATTTTTCCTTCTCATTTCGTCATACCGAGCTTGGTACCGACATTTTATTTGTACATCCTTCTTCTTTCCATATTTGTTTCGCTAGATAGTCAAGTAAAATGCAAATATTAAATCTTAAAAAAAAAAAACTTTTAAAAGTTACTTTATGTTTATTGTTAAATCGACAAATAATTAATTTCCATAGATATTGTAAAAATAATAAATAAACGATGCAACGTAAAATTAAGTAATGCTTATCGCGGCATAAAAAAGTAACTTCAAAATGCAAATGCATTTTTTAAGAGTATTTTATTTTATAGCAACTTAACTGTAGGAATTTTGTCAGGCTTTTTATTGATGTAATGATGATTGTAATAAAATGATTATCTTCACGCGGTTGTCTTGATGCATAATTGTTTTGTTATTTTAACTTTTTCATCGTGGGCAATTTAAGGGCAGTATAAAATTACATTCTTTATAATTGTCTGTTCGGCAAAATATTCATCGATAAATTTTAGAATTTTGATCTGTCTATGTTGACTAGCTAGCAACGCTTCAGATGAAATACTGTAAAGCGCGACGGTTTTAATTGCGATCGATCCAAAAGCGGGACACGCTAGCTATCGGCCGGTTCTAATGCTCGTTGCACACGAGAGTGCATACGCGGCCAAACCATTATTGTTCCGGTGAAAAGGGGTAGAGGGAGGGATTACATTCTCTGCAGTACTATATGCTAACCGAGCTGAACAAACCATATTGTATGTCACTGTCATTTGCTAAACGTAAGTGAAACCACGTAATGGATGTAAATTTGTTAGTGGATAACGTAGTTTAATTATTTTTCAAGGTGCGATAATCGATAATGAAAATTGCTTCTCTCTTCTTTCTTTCGCCTCATTTAAAATTATATATTATCATTATATTATCATTATATTATATTAAATAGTTTATAAGGTCCCGCGCGCAACAGAGGAAATGGCTATATCTTGTACTTACTTGTGTCCATTATACGTTAACATTTAATCTTCATTCCGAATTTTCATTTCTAAAACTTAACATTTATTCTTCCTCTTAATATTTCCTCCATTCTGCGCAGAGTCTAACCCTCCCCCCCCCCCCGATCGTTCCCCTCCTCTTAAGATTCTGGGAAAAAAGAAAGAGATACGGGGTTGAAGTAACGTAAAACAAATAACTTTTTCCGCCATGAAAATGTGTGAAAAAATATTTTCCGCGTCGAAGCGTTGTGTAAAAGCGTGCAAGTGCACTATCGCTTCGAACGCATAGGTGTCTTCAGATGTCAGTATAGGACGCGGGCTATGCTCGGCTTGGTTGGTAGATATATGTATGGTGCTCCATCCTTCACTCTGGCGTTTGCAAACTAACTCGCGCGGCGTACGTACCGAACGTGTACGTGTGCGTGCACGAGCTCGCATGCGGGACGGATTGCCGCATGCTGACCCGTTGTTAAGTTAGTTCGCCGTGCTTCGTGTCGCTGTCGGGGGAATAGTTCTGCTAATTAAATTGGCGCCGCGCGATTGGCGTGAGGACGGCGAAAAATAGTGGAACGTTCCGCGGGGCGACGTTGTCACGGCAGTGGGTCACGGGGAGAACTACCACTGGACAGCCGTTGGCAAACTTTCGAATTTATGCTTGTTTAAGCCGCACCTTTAGATTTTGGACAACGCACGTTAAGGGCAATTCATTAGTTATTCTATACCCAGTAGTTGGATCTTGATATCAGATGACTGCTAAATGCAGTTTTCATGTAACGTGAATTATTGTGAACTATCTATATCTATGTATTTGTTTAGAATCTGATATTTAAATCCGATTTTGCATGATATCTACTGAAATATGTTTTGTAGCAGCAAAGTTTCAATAGATATCAAGAGATTCTTACGGAATAAGAAATAATTAGCGTAGAAGCTTTCCAGGATATTATTGTGCACAGAGATTAAATTAGATTTGAAAATGTGTGGAATGTAAATTTATAAAACGGTTTAATAGAACAGGAGTGTCTACATTATATAGATCGAACGCTAGAAATATATTTTAGATTTAGGATAAATTTAATCCAATCTCTTTAAGATTTAACAGAGAGTAATGCAAAATGCCTGATTTTTCTTATTTGAAGATACGGATTCTTTCTGATATTCTTGTTTACTTTACGCGTTCTTTTGTCGTCAACTCGTTCAAGTTCATTCTACAAAGATTGGACGGAAGCTCGGAGTATGCTTGTTCAATATAAGCTCGTCCTTAACTTGACAACCGGATCTAGAAAAAGCTTGACTTTTCCCTCTGAAGTCCCAAGGGAATCGAAAGAAAAAGATGTTTGTCGACCGCGATATTTTTGTCGTATCGCGCATTCGTTTTGTATTGGGCTTGCTCTGCGACTCGAATGAAAACTTCGAGCATGCTTATTCAATTTGAGTCCGTCTTTAATTCGATAAGTGGATCAGGCACGTTTGATTTTCTGTCCCGAACTTACGAAGAAAGAAAAATGTCGACGTGTGCAGTTCCTATTTTTCTTCATTATTTTGGTTGCGCGTTATCGATCCACTTCATTCTTCCGGAAATTGAGTAAAAACTTTGGCACTGCGCTCGCTTCATTAATTTAAGTTTATCGCTAATTCGATAATACAATGTAGAAGAGTACCTGATTTCTTGTCTCTAAATTCTCGCGAAGAAAGAAAGATGTCAATATGGGAGATTTTCGTTATTCTTAATTACTTTGATCGTTAAGCTCGCAACTGATTTTATTCCTGACAATTCTCGACAACTCTGCGTTATTGCGTATTATTTTAATATAAATATATAAATATATAAATATATAAATATATAAATATATAAATATATAAATATATAAATATATAAATATATAAATATATAAATATATAAATATATAAATATATAAATATATAAATATATATATAATTTAATAAAGCTTACTGATTTCAGAAAATAGATTTTGTTTCGATCGTATTGCTTATTAAAATTAAAATAACACAGCTTTGTACAATTCGCCAAGCACTTTGATTTCGATAAATTTTTGTTTGCATTTATTCCCGACATAAATTTCGTGTACGCGAAGTCGACCGAATGTAGATCATAAATTCGCAACATTTGGGGGGAGGGGGAGGAGTGCAACATTGTTTTCGCGGGCACCGGTTTGAAAAAGGAGAACGGCGTTTCGCGCAGTTCGTAGCGGGGATAAAAAGTAGCACGAGAACGAACGAGCGTTTCATTACACGGGGCGGAAGGAGCAGCGAACGGAAGAAAGGGATGGAAACGAGAAGGGGGCTGAAGCAGAGGGTGGAAACGACGCGGTTGGTTACCGCGCGTAAACGCACGCTGCGCACAATTACAGTAACTAATCGCATTGTTTTCGTAGCTACGACGCGGCGTAATACGTCATAACATTCGATCCAATCCCGACTAACCCTTCATCCTTGGCTCGCCCTTTCGAGCATTGATTCTCCCTCTCCCTTCTCTCTCTCTCTTTTTCTCTCTCTCTCTCTCTCTCTCTCTCTCTTCTCTCTTTCTCTCACCGATGTGCCTGGAAATTGCCGACTTACATGATATACGTACCTAGGAAAGTACGGATTCATGCATGTTTATGTGCATCACGTTTGTTTGCAGATATTCGCGAAAGTTGAATGCATACATCGCATGCATACATCGTCATTTTTACGTTCCAAGTCGATGTGAAAGCCGATTTCGCCGATTTCTACAAATAATTAAAATCAGTTTGTAAATTGTGTTAACGGATAGAACTGATCGTCAGAACTGATTGTTGCATAAAGGTATAAGAAAGTGCGTCATCATACGTATATAGTCATGATATTTATTACATTAATGAGCATACCGCAATGTTGTTTAAATTTTATTAAAAGGTAACAAATGCAGAAAAAAGAGGGAGAAAGAGAGAAAGGAATATATTATATTAAAATATAAATAAAAATCAATGATTCATTTGCATCAAGATATCTCGATATCGTGCACAAATCGCGGTTTGAAATTCTCGTTGCACCTACAATATATGAAAAACGTAATGCAAATTCTAAATTAATTTCCAATAAAAAACTCGTTAGCCAGATGTCCTAGGGAGATCGAGGTAGCCGTACGAACAAACGATTTCGAACGTGTGAGTGTTAGTATTTCCACCAGTTTTAGTATTTCGTCCCTTTCTTTTGTCTTTTTTTCTTTTTTTTTTTTCACCAATTCGCCCACCATCCCTCGCTACACCACCTCGAATTTACGGCGAAATTGTTAAACGACGTTTGAAAAATTCGTGGCACATACCATCGCCTGGTTTTCCCCGGTTCTCCTATGATCGTCGAATTTATATCCTCCACTTCCGCCGGGTGGAGGAATGCGAGTAGAACTGTGTAGAAGTAGGAAAGGGATGAGGAAACACGTTAGCGTTACAAACCATTGCATGATTGTAAACGGATCACGAGTCTAAGCGGCGTATGGATGCTTCAAAAAATCCTCAAAGTCCCGATACTTAACAAGTGCAACTTGCAATTGCGACAATTGTTGTTTACTTGTCACTTAATAATAAATGAACAAATGTAACAATCTTTTCTCCTTAAATTGAGATTAATTAATTTTCGAAAATTTTATGAAAGTAAGTGAATATTGTATCAATTTGGTAGCATGTCTTGTTCCTAAACTACTATGATGATGTCTAATCCGAGTTCCGATACTACCAAATATCTAGAAGAGCCCGCAAACTTCGGTGCTCTCATATAATCCACGTTCTCAGTTGCCTTCCAATTTTCAGAGTTAATTTATTGCCTGATGCTAATTTTATTTTGCATAATGGAGAGCTTTGTGATTAAATCTAATCTCATCGTACTACGAAGTTCGAAATGCGTAATATATGTATGTGTGTAATGTAAATACGATTCGCGTTAAGCGGGAATTTAGTTTAAAACTAATTATTGAGATATTTAATAACTCGGGAACTGGCGGAAAGGGAAATTGTTAAAGAATTCGTGAAAAAAGGACCGAAAAGGCAACGCGGTAGCTTGCGGCACGCATTCTGCGCGTTATGCAATTATATTAAGCGCTCGATCGAGGAACAAAGCGAGACGCGGAACTGGGAGATGTGATTACATTGCGTATCGCGGCGGGATGCGCGGCGCGATAATAGCTATTTGCATTAACGATCCGCGTACGCATGGGGCGCGTCGCATGATCGCGGCCGGTTGCAGTCCCGGCCGGCTCAGTCAATCAGCCCGAATTCGAGCCCGGGATACGTCAGAATCGTACTAACCCGGCCGGGGATAATCGCGTTACCTTCCCGATTCTGATTACCGACCTTAATTAGACAATGGCAAAATGATGCGTGGCGTGGCCGAGAGCTTTCGTGATACGCATTTCCTGTTGACGGCCTCCCATCGTTTCGCGCAACGCTTGGATTATCCGATCCGTCAATCTGTCACCGCGCGTCTCTTGAACCTCGGATCCCATTTCTAGAATTTGCGTGAATTAATCAGTTGACTTTTTCTCTCATTCTTTCACCTCAACTTTACGATGTATTTGATCGTCTTTCGCAAATTAGATCGATTCGGAAATATCTTATACATCTTTTAAAATTAAATTTTAATTTAATTTATAGATTTGTAGATTTTGACTGTGATTTAATGAATTATGATTCGTTAAATCTGTTTAAAAATATGAAAAAGTAAGAACAATTCGTACACGTATTATTTCTTGCAATAATTAACAATCTTTTAATTACATTTAATTAATATTCTTTTTCGTATGAAAAAGTGATTTTGAATATTTCATTTTTTGTAATGTTAGAAAAGTTTCAACACTTACAGGTTGTGCCAGCTTTTCTTATTTGATATGTTTTGTAAAGACAAAATCAGTTAAGCTTTATTAGTCACGGACACCTTACGTAGCTTCGAATTTTGCACCGTCCAATTTGCAGCGAAATATCGAAAACATTTTCGCTGTATTGTCGAAGCATTGTCTTCCCGCTCACGTTCGCCGTCTTTTTCAATACCTTTCTTTCTTTCTTAGTGCATGAGTGCCACGGGAAAAGCGAGGATGCATAAGAGGATGTATTTGTGCCTCTTGACTTTTCAGAGAAGTGGAACAGGTTCGAATATAAAAGATCCCGTTTCCTCGAATATAATTTAACGGGTAACTTGTTAATATTCAGCATAAATCTTATAAAGATTTGCCCGAACAAAGCACATTTCAATCTGCGATATCTCAAATTTTTTTCTTTTTATTAATATTTTTTCATAATTTTATCATAAAAGAGAGAAAATCAATCTGCACCTTTGTTGTCTCCTAAATCATCATATAAATGTGATTTTCTCGTAAATAAATACGTGAATATGTCTATAGTCGCATCATTAATATGTAAAGTAAAAGTTTTTCATATATACTTTTCATATTCCAATAAATAGTTAAAAAAATTTCTGCCAACATCCTTCATCACGGGAAAATTCTCGTTGGCGTCCATGCCGGGGGCGTTTTAATTACCGGTGCATTTTTCCGAGATGTTTATATGCGCGATAAATCAGCCGCGAATAAAAGTCACGTCTCCATTTAAATGCACCGAGATTGGGTGCGTTGTCGCCGGTTGTCACGAGACACCCTCGCTCTCGCGTCGGCGATGATAACAACACGAGGGCGGCAGGGCGCGAGGGGCTTGTAAGAAATAATTGAAATGTCGGGAACGTTTGATTCATTTCCCGCAGCTTTTCTTCTCATTTTATATGGATGCACTACGGATAGATGCGAGGCGACTCGTCCGAAGGGGAAAAGAAACGGCGAGTGGCAAAGAAGCGGGGAGAAAGTAAGGACCAGATCGCGCGATAGGGCATGAGAAACGTCAAAGGCCGCGGTATATCTGATGGGTCGGGAAGTCCCGTTTCTATAGGAATGCACTTATCCGATTGGCTCCACGAATCAGCCGCGTCAGCTTCTTCGTTTGCCTCCCCAGTTCTGGTTTAGGTCTTTGTCTGTGCTCCAACTCAGACGACAACCGCCTCCACCACTCACCCACCGATTCTGCTCTAGCAACTTTCGTATCAGATACGATTTGAATTTCTTTAAAACAGGGAGTTTCGCCTCCGTTTCTGTCGTCGGAAACGGAAAGCCGTAGGTGGTTTGTTGCCGTCAGCGATGGCTTCGATATCTTTAGACGGAATATCGAATATTTATATACGTATATAGTAACAATTCAGCGGTTAGTTATTTGAGTTAGTTACTTAAGCTCTTTGAAAACAAGTAATCGTGTGGCTTTAGATAGCTATATGCGCGCACATATATTTTTTTATGAGTTAAATTACTTGAAATCGCTATAAATCACAAAAAAAAAAAAAGAAAGCAAGAAGGAACCTATTGGATTTATAAATCGCGCACAAGTTGTATGTTAATCGTCTCCGTATAATTCTCTATTACGAAAGATAGCTTTAATCCTGAGTTATCCCGACTAATCTTACCTGCGGTCAGACCCTACGTAATTCCATGGGATCGACCGTGCTTCCAATCGCGACAAATGGCAGCAGTCGCATTTCGCCCGCGAGTCCTCGTAGTCGTAAACGTTCACCGGGGCGGGCAAACCAGCGTTTTCATTAGCCAAGATAATCTGTTTACTGCCGTTGCAACGATATGGCAACTCGGCCCGGCGTTGCACACATACCACTCGAAAGCCATGGAAGCTCGCTACGCGTTCAACTCCCCTCCACCCCATCCTCATCCTCACTCGCGTGGTTCCGCGCTGCCGGCGAATCTTGGGTGAACCGTTCATGAATAGTGCATGGTGCTCCGCGCTGGTATACACAAGCGCCCTATATAGCGCCGCTATAGCGCGACGGCGGAGTCGTTCCCAGCGCCATCCAGCCCGGGCCGGCTGGGTGCGCAGAGAGCAAATTGAATAGTGGACGTCATCTAATATACAGGTTGTCCCACATGTTCCGCTACGCGTCACGTCGTTTCGGCCTGACATTATTTATTGCCACGGCGGTGGATACGCTGCGCTGTATTCCAACCCCTCTTCGTCCTCCCTCTTCTATCCCTCCCTTGTTATCCATCCTCACTCAGGTTTCTCTCTTTATCGCTTTCTCTCTCTCTCTCTCTCTCTCTCTCCGTATTCTATCTTGCCGTCCTCTCTTTCTCTCTTTTTCTGTTTCCTGCTCTTTATGTGCTCTCCAGCGGCTCTTTTCGTTCTCGTGCAACACATCGCTGATGCACATCTACATATACAGACTTCTTGCGCGACGCCTTGCGCATATCGCAGCATCCTCGATGCATCCACGATAGCACCCTGGTCCCGTGCTTCCTACTCCGCCCGGCGCCCCGGCACTGTATCCTTGGATCTGTTTGTTTACTGCCGCAGCACAGTTTCTAGTGATTTATACCTCCCGCGCGTTTCGGCCAGCCAGCGTGCCCTCGAGTGACTATGCCGGAATAGCCAAGTTTTTCCGATGGTCCAACGTTGCATCAACAATGCTACAAACAATATGAAAGCCACGTGTATCCCCCTACGTTATTACTTTACTCAAGTTGATGCTTTTGCATTTCGAGTAATCCAAGTAAAATAGATATTAAAGCAAAGTGATTGCATAGTGAATGAAAAAGCAATAGCTTCTTCTTACTTTTCATTTACATAAGTTGATTATCAATTTAATCTGCTTACAAGAGCGACAATCCTCAATTCTATTCCACTCATCCATTCAATTCTATTCATTTTAAAGATGACTCAATCAGGTATTCTTTATATTCGTAACTTTTATATATTATAACATTTATATACGTATCCTTTTTTTTATTATTTTCCTTTTTATGTCGATTTTGTTTGAAACATTAGACGTATTCAATGGACGAATAGTTGTCGAATTATTAAGTGTTTAGGGATTCCATTTTCCGACGCCTGACCACCGTGCACATCACCCACACAACGGCGCGTACCTTTTGTTCCGTAGTATATAGCCTATGCTAAATCGTTAACCAGGATCATATTCGTTGGACGCATTGTCTGCATCGTACCTTTCACTCAGCTCGTCAACTGGAAATCGCCCGCGACGCGACGAATAATTACGCGCGGTTACCAATAACGCGACTGCAGCCACGCTCTTCCGGAGTGACCTAGGGATGCCATACGAATAAACTCCGGGGAAAATGGAAGAACAATGCAGATATGCATAGATATTGAAATAAAATAATAAAAAGCTCCGCTCTTATTGAGAATCGTATATGTGCATGATGTTATAGTATAATTATGAATTTTTTAACAAAAAATATAAATTTTTTGAGAAAATCAAATTTTCTATTAAAATAAAAATTTTGTAAAATTTATTAAAATAAAAATTTTGTGAAATAAAGAAAGATATCACTTCTGAATTGTTTTCTTTTTGCAAAATATGATCTAATTAATATTATTATTTATATTATTTATAATGCGATTATTTTAAAGATTATATAAATATAAACACATATATAAAACGCAGCGTAGGGGATGTTAATATTTATATTCCGAGAATTTCACAATATGATGGTCATCTGACTACCCTTGGCTTTCGCATCGTTCAGCTGAAAATATCAATTAATTTGCAATCCGGTACTCGTGTAAGCTTTATGAGATACTATCTTGCGTGAAGAAGATTTCGTACAAAATAACCTAGAAAAATATTTCCAGTCTTTCGTCATAGAGGGAATCGTTTTATATCTAATTCTTTATTCGGCGGATGATCGACCGTTTACGTTGTCGCTGGCACCACCGTCAGTTTATTCGATACATCCACTCTCGATTTTATGCGACCCCGCGGATACCGTACACGTGTAAGCGTAATGTAGGTCAGGCAGAAAAAGAGACAAGTTTATGTCGGGTGGTTTTAGCTCACGCTAGTAAGGCACATATACATATACAATAGACGAAAGCAGGGCGTGCGTGTACGAGAAGCTTAATATTTCATGTAAAGGGTCCAAAGCACGGATCACGAGTGGTGGCTTCCGTGGAATTGATTGTAGCGCGGATTCTTATACACCTTTCTTGCGAACGCTCTGCTCCTCTGAAGCCTCGTTAAAGTTGCTGAAAGTAGAATAATTATCGTGCACGCGTACCGCTTTGGTCCTTGATACATACTTAGACGATATATTAATAGAGAAGTATTGTTAATAATCTTTACTAATGCCAAGTAGAAGAGAAGAAAAAAAGATTTATAATTATATTTTTATACTGTTCTTTTTTTAGCTTTTATTTTTTACTTAATTACATATTTCTGAAATATATATAATTAAAATGTTAAAAAAATGTATCTACACATTTGCACGCATATACAAATACAAGTAGTATAATTTAACGAATATTTACAAATTTTATTTTTTTTATTTTAATATATGTACTTTTGTTAAACAAAGGCAAGACGTATATAAATAACAAAATTAACAGAGAATATTTAATATTAACGACTATATTCACGAGAACTAAGGCTGAAGGCTGAAGGTATGAAAGTACAAAGTTCCTAAAGCGCAAAAGTTGAAAGTTGAATAAATGCGCGGCAACCAAAGTCCATGAAACTGACCAAAGACTGTTCCTTTGATATTACAATACCAAGCGCGGTATAACGTCCGGACGAAATCGGCTTAAGTACTTTTGAATAATAACGAAGGGCACGTGCGTCAGCCTCGACGAATGCGGGCATTACGGCGGATTTGACTTTTGCTAGAAAATTAAAGGAGATTCGTTTTCATTTGAGGGGCGGCTGTATGCGCGAGTATATAAGGAATATATTTAGGAATTAATTTTATATGCTCTGCAATTTGAGCCTTCTTTTCGAATTCTTCGCGCAGTCAACTCACCGATGCACTTTGGGTGTTAAAAGGACGTTCTATGTTGCACATTATTTACGTATTGCTTTAAATGTTTGATTTTATTAAAACCTTTTTGTTTGTTTTACATTGTCCGAATAGCATAACAAGCAATAAAAAAATTAAATGTTGCAACAAGCCATATTCAGTTTTTATTGTGAGTTGCATTATATATAATTTTAAATATTAAATATTGCATCGAGAAATATAAAGTTCATTCATATAAATAGTTTATTGCATTTATTCGAGAAAACTGCGTTCTCATATAACGCGCAGAACGTCAAATTACCTGAAAGTATATACTACACTTAACATACTTTGCGTGTAAAAAATAGATTACATTTCTGACTAATAATTTTCAACAATTGAGAATGTCCACATTTTACACCATGTAAAAGCCATTTCCGTGGAATTAAACGATGATTTGACTTTCAAATACGCCAGATATATCCATTTCTCTTCCTTTTTTTTTTTATATAACTTTTATTTTCTCCTTCTGTTTCACTCTCTTCTCATATTGCTCTTATCTCTTTCGTTTAACTCGCACGAAGTATTTACACAACATAATGGGGCCCAACGCCGGAGGTAAAACCGAAGGGGTATCTCACGTAACTCTTACGTCCTTTCGCGTATCCCCGTTAACCGACAAACCGCGATAAATCGTCGTTCCCGCGCGATAGTGATGGGGAAGGACGGTGCAGCCCCGGAATTTCGAGAAAATCGAGTATGGTCGCGATGACGACCGGTGCGGTGCGGTGCGGCGCGGTGCGGCGCGGTAAATAAACGAGCGTGCATGCCCTTGCTCGCTCGTGGATATGGAATTATTGATCTACGGCTGTAGCGGCGATTTATGGCCGCGGATAATGCATTCGGAATGCGTTTAACGGCCGAAACGGAGCCGCCTGCGCCACCACGACCGACTGGCGACTTTGTTTAGGCGACTCAGGAGGAAGGGAATCGCATCGGACAAAGGACAAAGGGATGAAAACGTTCCTGGCGTGCCGGCGATTCAATCCATTTTACTATTTTCCCAGGAAAGGCACGGAGACGTGCATGCTAAGTTTACCATCGCTGAATTGTTTCTGACAAATAACAAGTGTAGTGGTATACTTCTATTTGTTTATTAAAAATCTTACATTTTACAAGGAAAAAAAGATATTTCATCGCAAAAGAGTAAGAGAGGAAGGAAGGAAAGGAGACAGGATGAAGGGAGGGGATTTAATCTTCAGTATCTACAGTTTTTTTTCGCTTTCGTAAAATTTATGCACAGATTTGTATTTGTTTTAACACCGTCGTAGATTATAAAAGCTGCCATGATGATTATCATGCGATATCCAAAATAATTTTCGCAATTTTGTAACGCGCGGCTATTGTTATAACATTTTATTCCTGCGACATTGCGCGCGCGGTTGGAGATAATTCCAAATATAATTTTCATTCGCCCGCAGATCGTAAAATATCGCTCGCTATCGCTTATGAACATTATTGTATTTACATTTTAGAATGAGCCGTATCGACGCTAAATTAATTAACAATACTAATTTAATTAATATCATGTAATATGATTTTTGCATATTGCAAAGTTGGATGGTTGTTATTATATGTGTATTTACATTTGAAAAGAAATTTTTAATTAAAGGAAGCGCATTTAAAATAATTTGATGTGTGCAAATATTTCCATGCTCGTGCTTCTATTATTTAATGTTAGACAACGCGCCGCATTCACGTACGCGAATTGCGTGTAAAACGAGCTCTTGTCATGTACTTTTTAGGTCGTCCTGTATATATTACAAAGTAATATACGCGCGACTGAAACGATGCGTTTTGTTGCATTTCTCTCTTTTTTTTTTTTTTTTGCGCGAGTCGACGAACCTCGAGAAAATTGCAACATTACCGTTCTAAGTTTGCTCAACCCAGGTTGCCGATTGTTACCCCTTGCCTCGCATTTCCGCATTTTCTTCGACGTTCGAGTCGCAAAAAGCGAGCTTTCGCACCGAGTTCTCTTTCTTTCTTTCCTGCCCTCCCTCCCTCCCTCTCTCTCTCTCTCCATTTTCTTGACGAGAGCCGGTCCGGAGCTGTTTTGCCTTCTCGCGCGAGGATATTTAAATGGCGCGCCAGTACCCTTAAAAAGGTCGCGCCTCAACCCTTCGTCTGGCGATGCGAATGAACACGGGTCGAGGAAAAACGCGCGGCAGCCATGCACAATTTTACGGAAAGCTGGGCCGGGGATTGTCCGAACGACGAAAGGAACCGCGTAAGAAGGAACAAGAACGCGAAAGAGAAAAGAGTGCAAGCGAATGGAAAATGATCTACTTGATGATCCTCGCTGTGGCTGAGAAAAAGAACGAGAAAGTGCGGAGGAAAGATCCTCGTACGAACGAAAGCGTTCGTGAAAGTACGAAGACGGGAAAATTAAAAATAGGATATTGATTTTCGGCTAAAAAAATAAATAAATAAAACGGTATTATCTAACGTAGGTGCCACCATCACTTGAATAGAAATAGATAGGATACGGTGACATCTGTTTTCCGCAGACCGTATATTTGCTCTATGTGTCTCATATTACGATTATAAATATTTTTTCTTATATGCATATAAAATTCCTTTATGTTATGTTTATTTATATTGAAATAAACAGTAGAAATAATTTAGCAATAAACTAAAATTTTTACATCTTTGCGATAATCGTTGCGCTTCGAGTGTCAGAATTACTCAGATTTAATTTAATGAATTTTGCTTCGCAATTTTGAAACTTCTCGGAAATCTTCGAAGTCTCATCTGAAATCTGTATATCTTCTGAAGAAAGTGGCACAAATAATTATGATGGGTCGAAGTTTTCGCGATAATCGACACGCTTCGAGTACCGAGATTTAATCGGAGAAGTCGAATTTAATGAATTCGTTTCGCAATTTTCCGGCTTCTCCGGGAACGCCTTCGACTCGTCAACTTGTCCTCGCGTTCTCGACTTTCCGGATTCGACTCGCAAGAGTCTCGTCGCTCGTCGGTTCTTATGAATCAAATTGGAATCGAAAAGCGATAATTACACCGTAATGGCTGCCTTAAATACGGATAGGCATCTTCTTTTTTCCTTTTCTCGTTCGTATCCCCTCGCCATGTCGGATGCCGTGGCAACTAATGTAAACTGACTGACGGACGAGGAAGGGACAGAAAAGAGGTTGAGACACACAATAGCTTTCGATGCCTTGAAGGAAGCCGGTAGAAGGAATTGAGGAGAGAGAGGTGGCAAATGGATCCCGTTCGTCTTGCCTCGGGAGCGGAAATGAACGAAATGGCCGCTAAACGAAAGAGCCTTCCTTCTTTGAGCTACCGAAACCGTCCAAAAGTGGACTTGCGATGATTTCCTGGTAACTGAATGAAGATGTTGGAGAACATCGATTTCTTGGCTACGTAATCTTGTACAATTTTTTGTCTCTGAAAAATTGCCGATTTGATAAGATACGACATGATTTTAAACGTGCAGTCTATAATTTATTTAGCGTGCTAAATAATAAATTATTTAATTATGATTTAAAATGCTTTAGTCTATTTTTTATTTATGTTAGTTTTTTTTTTGTTATATTCTGTCGGTGAACTTGACACTCAAAAGAGCTAATATTTCACTTTTATCTTCGTCGGGAGCGCCCCTATTTCGTTTTGAACGACGAGAGAGTGATCATTACAATAAGTTTGGGAGATGATGTGGCATTAGTGTCGAGTACGATGCCGGGCGTATTTGTCAATAGGTGGCTGTTAATGACAGCGTACCACCCCTCAGCTCGCAACCACTTCCCTACTTCACGTTCATCCCCGCGTATTCTATTAAACCTTCCGTACCATTAACATACGTAAATAGCTTATTTCATCCATGAGCAACGTTGTAAGTGATTATATCGCGCAATTTGGATTATATTGCAGGAAATGCATTACGGAATTTACGAATTAAAAATTATATTACGAATAATTTGTGGTACGTCACATTATAAAGTTCTGCTGTATGGCGAGCGAAATAAATGCATGCGACGGATACATGCATGTGTTGTGAGTAGTATATGGGTAGCCATGGCCCGTCAAATCCCATCACTTTCCCACTGGTGGGAAAGTGCGGGGGTGGGGATGAAAGTGGGGATTTGTTTTGATGGGCCATGGCTACCCATATACTACTGTCATATTTTACAATGGTCAATATAAGATGATCTTAAAAAAAAAAAAAAACATGTTCATTGCACGAGTGTCACGTAAGCGAGGAAGCATCCGGTACGGAGCGTAAGTTACTCTTACATTGTAGACACGGCAACGAGGATGTAGGGTGCCGAAAGAGCTGACGTACATACAACAATATTAGTCGCGCGGCCGAGGGAGCGTAAAAGGAAGTACGTCATGGTATTCGATGGCGATGCACGCCGTCGAAACGATGAGGATAACTGATGGAGGCGACGACGAGGATGAAGATGAGAATGGGGACGCATCGGGGATCTCGCTCGTGAGCAATAAACCTACGCCTCGTGGCGCACGGTGTGCATCATACTGCGGAGGGCTCTAAACATTCGCGCGCGTCTATAAGGCGTTAAGCGTAGTAGCTTTATTGCCGCTCGGCCAATCGGGATGCGAGGCCGAGAGGCGCTTTTACGGCCACGAGGCTTAGCCGCGCGTCCTGATACCAGTTAACTTTCCGGATCGTTATCGGCAACGCAGCCACCTTGGTCATTGCCGGTATACCGGCGACGTTGGTGAACGAAATGGAGATTTGTCCTCGTCAGACACATTCCGCACGTACGTCCTAGGAAATCACGTTTACGACGTTATATTTACCCGATTTGGCGGGGTTACGCCGTACCGGCTGTACCGTCTAGCATCATCCGCATCACGAGCGCTGCCGCGGATAAACCACATCCGACTGCAATAATAACATTTCTTATCGTCACTTCCTCTTGACTACGTCGCGAATATAAAGGTACAAGTAAATGCAGAAAAAGGTGGAAAATTGCGATAGTTAGCCGCATGAGCACACAGCACTCGACAATGCGAAAACTTTTGCTTGAGATGTAATGTCGATCATAAATATGTATAAAGAAATGAATTTGTTTTTATATTCATCATTCTAATATGAAGATGCACATTATGCTGCTATATTTTGTAGATAAAAAAATTGTATTTAACTTGAAATCTATCTTACAGTATTATTGAAGATTATGACAAGCTGCTGTTATATTCTGTTATTCATTCTTTCAATTTTATATGTATCTTATAATTATAATTTAACATATATGGAAACGACAATATTTAACTTAATTATTTAAATTGAGTTTTTTAAATACCTGACTAAAATAATGTATAATTACATATATAATTAAAAAAATTGTTTTTCTGTTAAGAATAATTTCCTGTTAATAATTTCATTAATGTACTTGTTGTGAATATCGGTAATTGATAGTTAATCTAAGTATAAGAAACGATGGAAAATCCATGCAAACGACTGCAACAAACAGACTGCATAAATTTTCAAAGATTATTTGCAAAAAATCCAAGAGAATCAGTGTGAAAGACACGAGTAATAAGACAAAAATGTCGAGAACTGCGCTCTTATTGGAGACATCTCGGAGCTCGGCAATGGCGGTCACGATGATTTTCTCCAGAGATCCTCGTTACACGGCACCTGCTCGGGATCGGTGCAATATTTGAACCTTTACCCCGGAATCCGCGGGGCAGCGTGCACTCTCTTCCTCTTAACTGCAACCACCGTTGCTCAGAGCTGATCCATATGTAACGCGAATGAATATTCAATCCCCGCTGTGAGAGTGCCACCCTCGCTAGAGTTACCGTGTCCGTCTCTCTCTTTCTCCCTCTCCATCTCTTTCTCTCTTTCTGTTTTCCTCCCTGTCTCTTTTCACCCTTGCTTCCCATCGTTCTGCCATCATCGTCAACGACATCGTGGCGAATGGCAACGGTCGGCGATGCCACCGAGTACCGTCGGCTTCATTCGGGAGAGAAAGAGAGAACGAGAAAGAGAGAACGAAAGAGTAAGAGCGAGATCCTAAGTGCACCGATAGCGTGAACGGCGATAGCGCTATCTGCCCACTGACGACGTCCTGCTCCTCGCCGCGTTATCCCGGATGAGTGCCACGGTAAATGGGGGACGAAAAATTCCGTCTTGGTGGCGAGTGAGAGACAGGAGCAGGGGAGAGAAAACGAATTTATTTGGCGGACGGGCCCTCATTAGGGGGAGGATAAATACGTGTAATCTGTGAAAATGTGTGAGAGATGTCAGAGTAGTAGTTAATGCGTTAGTGCATGTTATGTTAGTGTACCGTTCTCCCTAGCTTGGGAGAAAAGACTAATGTAACGTACTTATATGATTCATTCAGGATAGTATTTTTCTTTACACGACGAGAAACATGACAAAATGTATTGTTGTCGGAGGATTAAAATGAATCTCAATATTTAAGTGATATACGTATATACAATTGTCACGCACGACAAATGTACTTCAATTCGAGAAGACGAGCGCAAACTGTCATGAACGCGAGAGATGGGAAAGCTTGCTGAAGAAATATTTGTTTACTGATTTTATTGAGTAAATGTGAATTTTTCGTAGTATACTGTTGTGTCGGAAATGCCTATGGGCGATGACGAGGCAGGATTCAGACAACATTTGTGTCGGCTCGGTACATAAATAACTGCACTGTCGAATGCGAAAATGTTTTAACGAACGCTCAACGAGATTTACCATTTCGCGTTACGTTAACTATTCACGCTATGAATTTTTCTGTTCGATACTTTTTTTAACTATTGGCGCTTTTAATTATTTGCATGTGCACTTAATAATACGTACTCTAATTTGCACTTACAATACTCATGTATTTCTTCCCAAATTGAATAAATAGATTGAACAAGATAAAGTCAAAAGTATAGATCGTTTAAAAGACAATTTTTTATTGAATAGAATACTTGACACAATTTGATTATTTGTCTCATTGACTCCTTTTTAGTAGAAAGTAAAACTTGTTTCAAGAGTTCTATGTATGTTCTTATTAAACATAAATATTAAAATACTTTAAATTATCGCGGCTATTCGTAGTTATATATCTCATCTTATTAAAAAAATTAGGAGAAATTAATTTCGAAATACGTTTAATAAATAAATTATAAAGTTAATTTGATATTCATTACATCATACTTGCAATCACAATGGAATTAAGAAATTTAAATAAAATTTGTTTCAAGTATAGTTTGAAACGTTTTCTTATATTTTAAAAATAATTTTCTCAGAAAATTATTTATATATGTACATATGTTAATGATTTTTAAATTATGCATACTTTTCCAATTTTTAAAGAAGTACAAGTACTTATCTTAAAAAATCCAATTAACTTAAAATTAAATAAATTTTTACACTATTAAGATTGTACAAAATCTTAATGTAATCCGTTAAAATTGTTTTTTGTGCAAAACGAACGAACTTTATTTTTCAAATATAATAGTGGAAAAATATGATTCGAAAAACTTTGGCTATATATCATACGCAAAAACGCGCACTTGCCAATCTGTTTTCGAAAATCCACGATCGAAAATAAGCCGAGATATCATCAATATTTGATCAGATTTTGTAAAAATGACAGCAAGCGATAGAGAGATAAGTAAGTACCACGTGCTGATCGCGCAATCTTTTTGAAGTCATCGGTTTTCGAACGATGACTCCATAATTTATCACTGATTTAAAAAAACGATAGATTTGTAATTTTTTTAAATGGAGTTAATTAGTTAAGACCAGACATTTAGATCAGATATTTCAAAATGATAATGGAAATAACACACAGATGGTTAGATAGACTTATTTGATTGAGTAGCGAGAAGTCGTTTTTTGATTATATATTAATAACTAATTTATAATTAGTTTATATAAGAAATATAATATTTAGAGCATATTTAGAGCATATTTATTTTATAAGATATATGTGAGATTAAAGGAACTGATGTAGTCTTGGTTGGTAATGCGTTAATGTAACATAAAGATGGCATGTCATGTCATCATTCATATGAAATTCAAATTTGTAAATAACAGCATGTATCATTTTGTGTGATTTTGTATTAACTATCGAAATGGGATCGTATTAAGTATGAAATTACGATATTAAATGAAATTATTTCTTACAAACAATTAACCACTAGCTGCTCGTGCAATTAATCAACTACCGCGATTAACGATTTCCAATGTATCGATTATTTATTTAAGTACTTGGCGCAATTTATTCATGGAATCAAAATGACAGAAAATGGATATCATAAATTCTGCTGCATTATTTACATAAACAATAAAATCTTCTTAACAATTAGAGTCGAATGTACCTTGCAATGCAAAAGTTTTGAATTTCTCTTTAATCTAAACACAATTTATCACTTTCGGATTGTATGTATATGTATATGAGAATATGTGGAAAAATACACAAATCACGAAATCATGTAAATAATGGAAAATAATATATTTATTAATAATATCTACATCTATCTTATATCTTATTGCATTTATGCATATTCGAAATATGTATATTGCGATTTTATTAATAACATTAAATAAAAAAGATTGACTTCGAAAATATAATTAGATTTATTTTTTAATAATTGTCAACAACGTCAGTACGTTTTATTTTTAAATTTTAAGTTTTTTTTACTCAATTTTGCATTTTTTTGTAATATTATTACAATCGGCATTTTGATTGAAATGAAAATTTTATTACAATATATTAATGACTACACTTTGCTAGAGAGTTATGTACAATAAATGTCGGAAATATTATGCAACGAATTCATTATCTTATTCTTTTAATTTATATGTGATTATAATTAATGTGTTTTTGTAGGTATTATGTTGTGTTATACAAGTGCGATAAAGAAATCTTAAAGAAGGAGATCTGAATAAATATGTGATATGATATTTTTTTTATATGTGATATGGTATTTGCATTAAGTAAATAAATCTGAATGATACATTATTAAAATATATTACCAACTAAATATTCTTAATTAATCAATATATACTTTTTGCGTATATGATATGCGTACATAAAATTTTATCGTGAGTATCTTATTTGATATAACATTTACGTAATGATAAATATAAACTTTATAGATTATAGAGAAAAAATGAGATTATATAATAAAGATAACAAAATATATAATTATTTTGGATTATTTATATACAGTTCTTCTTCTTGTTTCCATTACATATGATATTCTGTTACAACTAAAGTTTAAAGTTGAAAATAGAGGAAACTTTAATTTGAAAAATAATTTTATTCTTTCTCTCCGCCTACTCGAATATTTTTCAACTAGCACATTTTATTTAACATACTTGTGCCAAGACGTAGTACGTTGTTTTTATGCAATAAATCGGGATCGTAGGTATTCGCTGAGTTGGAAAAAATTGGCTTCGCTTTAGCAATTCTTATTTGGCTTACGAACGATAACGTGACTACTAAACGATCCCATACAAATGTGTTTACCGCGAAACTTCGGCGCGAAGACCCAGTTTACGTTTCCCTCGAATGCAGAAAGGAAATTTGGGATTTATCGTGCGCGCGTACGATTTGAGCTTTTCTCGAAATTTATAAGATCAAAATTCGCGCTAAGATTTCTTTCGCAAACGCGCCAATAATTTTACGCGCAAAACTTTATATTTGCTGTGCAACACTGTAGTGTAAATAAACGAAATTGCCTCCTGTGAAAGTTTGGGTGTCAGATATTTCTTTTCTATGTCTACGTTTTCTAAAAATTGAGACAATCAAGTCGGTTTTTAAGTATTCAATGTTAATTTTAAATATTGTTAGTTTCTTTAAATTTACAAAATAAAAATAATATTAAGCAATAAATACAATACAAAAAGAAAGACAAATTTCTTGTAAATATTTAATAAAAATATATATCATAAAAATAATTATTAATTAAGATAACAAAGATTTTAAGAAAATAACAAATGATTTTTAATTAAAAAATTTAAGTTTAAATTTTTAAGATTTATTATACTGTTCAAAGAAATTTAATATTTAATTAGCTTTAAGTGAATGTAAAAAGAAATTTTAATTTCGAATTAATGAAAGAGATTCAAAATTTAAAAAATTCTTTTAACGAAGTATTCTTTAGAAAGATATCTACTCTAAGTTCATTAGGGAAAGCAATTATTTTCATACTATAGCAAACCTTATTATAATAAAGATTCCTTTGTGGATACTAGATAAGTAAGACTATTACATGGTATGATTATATGGAGAATATCAAAGATACTTGAAGTCATTGGCTTCCAGCGACGATTATAGTAATTCAGCGGAAAATAATTTTTATTTGAATATTCCCAAGGATCGATCTTCAGCGGCAGCACCGCGAAGAAGCTCACGGGAGCTCTTGAGGGAGCTCGAAGGTTTTAGTGGAAACGGTTGAAAGTTGGAAGAGCATTGCGCGCGTGGCGCGTACCGGGAATGAAATTTATGGCAGTTCACGAGACTTTACGCGATCTGTTCTGCGAAATTGTTTTATGCCTTTTCTGTAAGCATATCAACTGGTTTCGCGAATGGTCATCCACTATTGTTGATTGCTTCTTACGTTAGTCAGCAAATATATGTTCGGCTTTGTCTTGCATTATTTGAAAATGGTGGTGAGATAATTATACAAAGTAACGATATCTTATTTTTATATGAAGAAAGGACGTTTTCTTTATTGAATTTTATATATATTTTTTTATTATATTTTTTTTTATTATATATTTTTATTATATATTTTATTATATATTTATTATATTTTTTTATATGTTACGTAAGCTATTTAAAAATATAAAAAAAAAGAAAGAAAAAAAAGATGTGTGTGTGTGTGTGTGTGTGTGTGTGTGTGTGTGTGTATGTGTGTGTGTGTGTGTGTGTGTGTTGTCTTTTTCGTTCTTCTTTTTTTTTTAATATGTCAATCGTGCCTCGATATTAATGATGATGAGCGAAATGTGCGCTTAGTGGTATATACATCTTTGGCTGTCGGATAAAAAAACGAAACTGGGAATGGCGCTTAGTGCGTGAAAAAAGACCGGTGAGAGCTCGCGGCATTCGCGGTATGCGGTATCTGGTTTGCTTTGTCTGAATTTTTGTGCCCATTTATCTGCACATTCGTTCGCCAATCCTGGCATCCCCTGTTCGGGACGACCAACACTACTACCAGCATCCCTTGTCACCGGCTTTCATTTCTGAAGCCGGCAAGCATCCGACAAGCCTTTCTCTATATTCTCTCTCTCTTTATCTCCTCCTCCTTCTCCTCTCTCTCTCTCTCTCTCTCTCTCTCTCTCTCTCTCTTTCTATTTCTGTTTTCATTTATTTTACTTTCGCTCGCGGTCTCTTTTCCGCAACGAAACGCCTTTGTTTTTACTGACTGCCTTGTAGCGTTCTAAGCCCGATTGCAATTTCAAAGCTCCTCCCTTTTCTCTTATCGGCGAGTTTTTCGAGTTGGTGCTGTCAAGAGACAGCTGGTAAGAAACCTACTTAGATGCTTTCTAAATTTTTTCTTTTCTTAATTCTTATGCTCTTTAACAATTATTTATTATTGAATCACGATTATAAGAAATCATAAGTTATCATCATTATTTTTAGTATAATTCTTTTTTCCTCAAATTTTATAATGATATACGACGTACATATTTCTATTATCTAAAATTTAAATTTACAATATTTACTAAAATATATAGATATAATTAAAATTTATTTAATTGAAATGGCAATTTTAATAATTTAATGTGAAAAATTAGTAATGTTTTTGTACCTTATTCAAATTACCAGAAATTACTTTTCTTTCATATACCTTTATCTATTTTACCATTCTTCAGAGACTTTTCCGAAATAACTTTCTCTCTCACTTTCCCTCTTTTATTGACTTCTATTACTTTGTCGAGAGAAGTCGAAGAAACATCTCGCGACGCATTTTCCGCTTCTTTGCGACGGTTTCCGTTAGCGGTTAATAGAAGTGACGTGAAAGATAGCATTGCCCGATTGCTTCACCAGCGAAATATGAGAACTTTCCAATTTGTAAAAATTTGTCTGCCATAAAAATTGTGAAGTAGAAGAGTGAAGTAAGGTGAAAACTGTAGAATTGACTTGTCAGTAAGCGATATGTAATATTGGAAATTATTTAAAAAAGTGAAAATTCTAGATTTTATTGATGTTAAGTATAAAATCTCATTTCGAAATGACGAGAAAAATGGAAGCAATAAAAAGTATAAAATATCTTAAAGTGCGCGCGCGCGTGTGTGTGTGTGAATAAATGTTGGACACTCCCTCGTGGAATTTATTTTTAATTGCGTGATATCTTCCGGTACAGATTTGTTCTACTGATTTCTTCGGGGTAAATCTGTTTGCGTGCGTATACGCGCAGGAATGAACGGAGCAGGAAGATAAATGAAAACTGGGAGCGGTCATGTCGAGGTGTGGCTTTCGAAAGATTCGTGATCGACTCGGATAGCGATTTGACGTAACGCCATTAGTACATCCGTTGGATTGTTCACTAATTCGAATGTTTCGCGTCAAACTTTTCCCGTTTCGCTTTTAATTTTTAACGCACGAATTCATAAGTAAATGAAAAAAAAAAAAGAAAGAAAATTACGCTCGTGATTACGTCGCGCAATTAATACGTGATTAACAATATTCAATTTATCTTTCCGGACATGAGTTAGATTGATTTGACGCTTCGCTGCTTTGTCATTAAATTTCCATGAACCTTAGATTACCGAGCGGCATAATTTCTATCTAAATTCAGGTACATACATATGCCAATCATGTTACACGATCGCACCTTCGTACCATAATCACTATGAGACGACAGCTGGTCGAACAAACCCGATCGCCTTCGAGCGGATCGGAAGGATGCGGGCCGTGAAGACAGGCACTTATTGAAGTGCAATTAATCAAAACGGCAGCGCGACTTCGGGACAGGCGTTGGTGGCGATACACGTGTACGATCACGTCAGCGCGGATCGTCACCGGCGACGTCGATCCCCGGGTCACCATGTCGTCGCGAGCTCTCGGCGGTGATCGATCGATCGCACTTCGGGGTTACCGCAAACACATAGATATGCTACGCTTCGATTCCTCTTGGGAAAGCGATCTTGACGGTCTTTGATAGCAGCGCTTCATGAATGTGCAAAATAGACAAGAGCGTTGGCTCTACAAATCGATACCTGAAACGAAAGTACTATTATACGTAAAAATCAAAGTATTATCCTAATTTTAGGCATTTTGTATACTTAAAATTATTTTTTCAGCTCGAGAAAAAAATATAGAAATTTTATTTTTATTTCGCAAAAATGTTTTATCGGGGGAATACTTTAGGTGTCTCTTTTTTCAAGTAGAAACTTCCATTTCTATATAAATTACTGCAAAATAATTTATATTATATAAAAAAACTTGTTTTTCCTCTCACATTTATGTTTTATTTATTTAAATTAACATAATTATTTAATTAATTCCTTAATGCTTTGGATCTATCTTTCTAAAAAAAAATAATATTAATGTTTCTTCTGAAATATTATTTCGACGACCTCGTAACCGATAAAAGATTGTTACACGCATCCGTTGGCTCGCACGAAAGTATCAGAGTCATTATTACAGGTGATGGTATCAAAGCTATCTGCTAAGGTTCGTTCTTGCGGGTTTTCCAACACGTCGCAGGATGGAAGGGATGGTTCATGAGCAACGCTCTCTACCTCGCCAAGAAGGAACAAGTCGCGGTGCGGGTCGCTCTTTGATCGCGTTATCAGGAAACAATAGCTGTTTTGCCTGGCTTCGCTCGACTTTGATCGCTCGCTGTCCCGGGAAGTTTGCCTAACCCAGGAAGGGCTCTTTGAGCGCGCGCACCTTTATCGGAATTCCCATCCTAATGGACTCTTACGGGGAGTCTTTGCTCGTTCTCTCTCTCCCTCCTCCTCTTTCTCCCCCCCTCTCTCTCTCTCTCTTTCTCTCTCTCTCTGTCTATGTCTCTAAACTCGGCCGTCATGATTTCGCGTGTGTACTCTCGATGACCCGATAATTTCCCGTCGAGATTGATTTTTGCCCATAACCACTGTCGAAAAATAATCCTGATGATTCTAAACGTGAATTGGTTGGAAAGTTCAATAAAAATTCAAACAAACGTTAATGCTTTTGCTTGCTATTAGATATCAGATATGCTTCGTGATTACCATTATATAAAACAAATATAATAATTGATATTGTATTATGTCTCTACTATCCTCTCTATTGTGTTTCCATTATTATTCCAAAATTAAATTACATAGAGAAATTACTGTGCTTCTACTGAACTGAAATACTAGAAATATATACCAAGACTCATTTTAGTATATTAAACTTTAGTGTATTATATGTATATTGTATCTTGGTATATATTTCTAGTATTTCAGTTTTTGTGGAATATATAATATCATATAATATATCAGTGATATTGTATATGTGGAATATCACATATATACAAAATTTTCATTAATTTCATCAATATTATTTTATAAATAAAATTATTTTCGATTATTGAACAAAAGTGAAATTCTATAAGCAATCTCAATTATTAATTTTAAATAATTAATATTAAGTTTATTTTAAAAAATATTAGATATGAACAAAATTACAATTAATGATTTTGTTTCATTAAACAATTTTATGTAGAAAAAAAATTTATAAAGAAGACTTACAGTTACATTTCGTTTCCGCAAAATAGATTACTTTTCAAAGAAACACTAAAAAATTAATTGATAATTCTTAAGATTCTTCGGAAAGTGAAACTATGCATACCATAGGAATTCCTCAATGGTATATTTGAATATTCGTTGTATGCAACATCGTCTTAGAGAGCTCCAATGAGCTTTTGGAAGAGCTGGCGAGAATATTCCACTTTCATGATCAGAGTGTCCGAGTGCTTGTAACGCGATATCCATTATCGTGGATGTTTTGCAGTCAGCAAGCGGCAAGTCCGTGTCATTAGCGCGTCTCTGACTGGTCCCCATCAGTCATCTTTACCCGTGGATGACAACCGAATTCGCAGTGCGCCGTTCCAGATTGATGGATCCCCGTCCGTTTCTCGGTATATCCTTTGCGCATCGGGGATGAAAACCCAACCGTTGGTTGATCCTACGCGCATACATCCGCCCGATGGCCGAGCAATCCACTAGCCATTAGTTTCCAAATTATTGCGTTTCCAGGGTGTGGACGGTAAGAAACGTTTATGCGCATGTCATGATGATTTATGGGCTGCTTATTCATGGACGAGTGTATGGGCTTCCTTATACATAATTCGAATGTACTAATAATCAGACGGTAAAAATATAATTTATACTTAAATATGAAGATATGCTTCATCTTTATGCACGGAAGAGAGGAGAAAGGAAAAGAGATGAAGGGAGATTTTTTTTTTCTTTAAATTTAATATCTTGCATTTGCTCTCTTCAAACATAGAAATAGCTTTCTCGATATGATATCGCAATAGTCCAAAATTTTAGTTATATAAATATAAGTTATATAAGTTATATAAGTTATATAAAATTGTAGTAAAGGTTTTAATTTATATTTCTGACCTTATATTTCGTGATTAGAAAATCTATGGATTAATGTTAATCGTAAGTCATTTAGACAATTTATAAAAACATATTGTAATTATGTAGGATATAATTTTTGATGTTATTAATATGAAAATTTATATGTTAAATTTTTTGCAATAAAAATATCTTCTCTATTTTATATTTATATATATAATGTCCTACGTATAATGTGTACACGCAAAAGGAAATGCTACAGAAAATATCATGAAAATATTCTCTTCGTGGAAAGGAAAAGATATTTTAAAGATTAAACTACGGCCTCATGTAATGCTGTTTTTTTTAAGCACGGCGAATAATTTTAATGGTTTCCAAACACACCGCGCATTACAATGAAATCGATGTTGCACGCGAACGACTACACATTTCACATTTCTCTCGCGATGTGTGCGAATGGCGCTTTTATTGTGCCATGGATTCATCTTGCGAGCTCGATTTCATCATCGTAAAAATAAGATCAATGGCGAGGGATATGCGGCGGAGCCGTACTCAACGACTCTTCCGAATTATAAGAGTCACGGTGCGTTGTAATGATCGGGGATCGGATCTTCTTTCCGGAACCTTCTCTTTGGATCTTTCTTTCTATTAGAAGGAGGAAAGGAAGCGGCGCGTTCTCGACTCGTCTGGCGTTTACGATGGGCATAAAGGGGCGACCTCCGGATAAAGGAAAGCGATTGTTCGCCGTGCGAGTAACCTGCAACCCTTCTTTCCTTTTGCGATCTCTCGCAGAACGGCGCGTCGCGAACCAACGGGATCGGGAACGGATGGCAAACTCGCTGACTCGATACTTTTCATCGGTTGATGTTCCTGATAAAAAAAAGAAGTCCGTTCCATAAAGCGCGCGGACGGTCGCCGTCCTGGAGCGGAAAAGGATTTTCGAAATTTTTATTCCCAAAAGGAACGGACCAGGCGTGCTGCACGCCGGCCCGGTGTGAACACGAACGTATTCCGGAGAGAAGCGAATTACAAGATGGAAGTTGCACTCTTTCGAGTAATTTGAAAATTGCCCGAGGAAAGAAAATCGCGATACAGTTCTTCGTGCGTTGTGTTTTACCTCGGCGATAAAAGTTTACGCGGTGAGTATTTCTTGGAAAGCACGGAAGGATGTTTCGCCGTTCCCGGGCAATTCTCATACATTTACGTTATTCGCGCGATATCCAAATCCAGTGCGAATAATTTAATGTTGTAAAGATCAGAGGTAAGCACGTGTCTAGAACGTGTAGAAGAACAGACTGCTAAAAGATGAAAAGAGAACTTCTTTCCGAATATATCGAAGAAGAGCTGACTTTGCGACTGTCTCTAACAAAAACTAGCTATTCCGAGAGAAAAGCTTACGTAAACCTTTTCTGAAACTGCTAATAAAAAAGCGCGTTTATTGGCAATTTTTGAAGTTTCAGATATAGCACATCATCATATTTTCATTCTATACTGCGTAAGTTTTACAGAAGTTTTAGAGAGAGAGGTACTTGGAGAGATAGAGATTCACAAAATAGAATATATGCTTAAAAATGGCATAAAACGTATTCTAAAGATTGCATAATTTTAACAATATCTCTTCGTAAAATTCTGAATAATAAAAAAGTAGTTAAACAACTTGCTTTTTTATACATGTATTTTTTTATTTTTATATCTTAATAACTATTTTATATAAATTTATTATTTATTGTTAAATTATTTATTCTGTTAAAATTTCAAGCTTGATGATTGTTAAGCAGATTTAAAGCTTGCATTATTAAGCTGTTTCAATTTATTTCCATGAAATATAAATACAATCTTTTTATTATACATAAAAATAATTTTAAATGTGCTACTGTTCTTATTCAAAGCTGATATAAAGTCAGGAGGAAGCGTTCGATCCGCGTTTATATAAAGATCGTCCAAATAAACACCGCGGAATCTGCGAGAATTCATGCGACCACTTGAGTATTAAGGACAGCGACAGCATAGAGAGGAATGGAATCGTTCGTAAGAGATGAAAATAAAGCGAGCCGATTCGGAAGGCGGCCTCGAAATCAATTCGTATTCATTTAGTGCGCAGGTGTTGCTAACCGTGAAAAATTGTCGTTACCTTTTTCGCAACGCTTGCGGCCAATGAAAGGCACTCGTTATTTCGCGCTGGTGAACGATCCGCCTTAGAAGGGTGGATACGGAACTTTCGAATGATTTATCGTTCACAACGTTCTCTCGCCGCTTCCTCGACAAGAGCGAGTGCGTATTTTAGAACGGTAGAGGGAGAGGCGAGCTTTTTGATATTGTGATATGAAAGTGTATTCACGAACGACAAAGTGTGATTTCTTATATTGTTCTTTACATTCACATTGTATTCTCGGTTGCGATCGGTTCATCGAACAGCGACATTTCGTTATGACAGATTGATAGAGACATATTCTTTATTAAATTCTTTCGGGAAATCAGTTAATTTTCGTGCTTTTATTATATAACTAATTGTCAAGTGCACGATAATTCATTTTTCTGTTTTATTTGTTACAGGTGAGTGCTTCTTATCGTTATTCGTGTCCGGTATAATACGCGTGGTAAGTCACGCAATTGTATAAACATTAATTACAATACAAGGACACCAAATTCTAAAAAGAGCGACTGCGATATCTTGAAATTTACGATATCTTGGATTTGGAAATTAAGTAGTTAGAAATAATTGTAAAAAACGTATGATGTAGTCATCGACAGTATAATAAAAACTCATTAAGTTCTTTATTAAATTCGAAACAAGGTCTATTCTTTCCAATATAAAATAGTCTAAAAAATTTGTGAAATCATAATTCAATCATGAGCGTATGGAAAAGAACCGTGAAATAATGCAAATAAAACACGGCTATGAAAGATTATTTATTTCTACATCGATCACTGGGTCATGATAAATTTATTCGCTAGTGGCTCGGTCGATGTTGCGAAGGCTTTAGAGTTTTAACCGGACGATGTAATAATCTCAATGGCAGGAAGTAGAAGAGAAAGAGAGAGAAAACGGAGAAAAGAAGAGAGAAGTAGAAGAGAAAGAGAGAGAAAACGAAGAAAAGAAAAGAGAGAGAGAGAGAGGGGGGAGGGAGGGAGAGAGAAAGAGAGAAACGTGCGCGTTGATACGATATAAAGCGGAATTTCATTTTAATACGACATCAAGACACTTTGCGAGAATTAATTGAATCCATTTCGCCGTCGCGTCACATACCGCCTCTCATCTGGATCTCTTTTCTTTCTCCTTTCATTTTTTAATGGTTCGCTTCTATCGAGAGGAACGCCATTTCACCGCGTCGTACTTAATTACGGAGTTGAGCGAACGATAGTTAATTACACAATTATGCCGAGAAAGGAGGAGGCGCATCTTTGGATTCGCACGTGGCGTCATGTCTCTAACAAAAGTGTCTTATTAAGCGGGAGAATATTAAAATACAGCATAAAAGCTTAATATATACAAATTACAAAAAATATCCTTCAAACTATCGTTACGACTTATCTTTGTTTACATTATAATTTGTTATTAATATTTCTTATCTCTGAAAATTGCTGTGACACATTATATTGCAATTGGCTGTAAATAATAATTATAAAATGATCTTTTTTATTGAAAAGGTACTTTTAACTTTATAATTCACTTTTGGTTTGATAATTTAAAGTTGTAATTTTTTTTATTAATATAATAATTTTTATATTATATTATACTACTATTATATTATATTATACTACTGTAATTGTTGTTGTGATAGGTAAAGAAGACTGATATAGTTTCAACTTAGCTCGTTTAACGTGATTTGTTAAAAAAAAATCTTGTCAGTTTGTTATTATATAATCGGATCAGCACTGTCATGTTACTTTTCGTAATATAATGGGATATGACATGATGTGACGTATCATGATGAAGCGTAAGTTCAAGCTGTGCGTGCGATAACGATACATTTTTAGATGTCTTCGGGAGGATTATAATTTGAGAAAGATGAAAGAGGAGAGAGGCTCGAAGGGAAATAAACGTCGGGCTCCATCCATAGAATAGCGAGTAGAAAAATTGCGTGATACATGCTCGTATAGACGTAGGAAGAGGAAGAAGGGAAGAGGGAACTGAGCCTTCTTCTCCCACGCTGTAAGCCGGGGATGATAGCGCGAAGCGTCTCGATTCACACTCGGCGATGAGGTCAGAAGGGAACGAGAAAGGAAGGGCGAGAAGGAAGATCTCCGAGCCAGATGTAAGAGAAGGATTATCTCGCGTCGGATTTCGAATCTGATAGCGAGCGCTCGGGGATAGTAGAGCGGGGTTGTGGAAGAACCAGGCGAGCTTCTCAGAGGCCACAGTTGCGGTGAGAGTGGGTGGCGCTTTTAAGGTATTGGTCCGGAAGCGGGGTGAGAGTCGTCGGAGAAAAGAGTCGTGTCGAGCCGCATTTCATGGACATACCACCTTGATGTAATACGCGTAAAATGGAACTCCCGTAGCAGCCGCCACTAATGATGATGCCACTTACTCGAGGAAAACGTTCCGCGTGACCTTATCGTTCGTGTCGATATAAATCGCGCGTCCGTTCGTTAGGGACTTTCCATCACGTCGCGGCTTCGTGATGGCAGTCGAGATTAGCTTCTCGAAATCGCCGTTAGAGCTCTCATTTTTTATCGCTGTCCGTCTGTCGTCAACCCGACAATCTTCTCGAAATTCGTTGGTTATCAGTTATCTTTTATTATGAATGGCTTTCGTCTTGCACGTTGAATTTATCCAGGTTAAAAACGCATCTCGGCGTTGCAACTTTGGGGAACTTTCTTCTGGACTGACCGAGTTATTTGACTTCTGACGCGATGCTTCTGACCGATCTAAATGGCTTCCGACAACTTTGCGGGCAGACGCGGTTATCAGACTGGCGTATATCTATAGTGCAGTGCATCACGTCAGAATTTAAAGTGTTTTTCCGAGTTTGTTTTTATATCAGTATCCTGTTTTGGACGATTGCGATATCAATAGAAAAATATTGCATAAATAAATTGTAAACAGGTAGTTAGAATGTACAAAAAATTGTTATCTTTAAACATATATCTTGTAAATTTTATTTATTTTTATTTTTATAATTCATATTATTATATTCTTGAAGTGTCTTCAAAAATAATTGTTAATTATTGTGAAAAAATTTTACTATTCATAATAGTAAAATTTATTAATTAGAGTTGATAAATTAATTGTTTATTATTTGAATATTTTCAGAGGATTTTAATTATCAAGCAAGATTTTATTTCTTGTTTTATCTTATTTTTAGTTTTATTCGATCAATATCTATATGTGTTCTGATGTTACGATTGATATATGCGATCAAAAAGAAGAGAAATTTTTGGAATTATTATTTTATTTTATATAAAAGAGAGTTATATAATTGAAATTATTAACGCTAGTGTTTCATTATTAAAAATATATTATTTATTTTTAATAATAATATAATTTTAAGCTTTAAAAAATAAGTTATTAATTTATATAAAATGGAAAACAAAATAAAAATGCTTACACGCTACAATAATACTTATTATTTTAAATTAAAACAATAATAATCTGTAATTTTATTAGAAATTTTTGATGTATCTGTGATATAGATATAATCTTTGATATATCTTATTATCAAATAATTAGTATTTTTATACCAAGATTGTTAATAAAACATTTATTAAAAATCTTTTTGATAAATATAAAAAATTTTTACACTGATAATTAAATTTTTGCACTGATTGGCAAATCTGATTAAGCATACAATATATTGCTAAGTTCACATATCAAGAATACTCCGCAAAATAACTACGCTGCTTACACGGTAGATTCTCTCGCGGGACTCGTTCCTCTCTAGCTGCTTCCTTGCTCTTTGATCTCCGAACCGTCCCACAGAATCGCTCACGTGACTTTGAGTTTAAGAGCAGTTTATGGATCCCGAGGTATACCTCCCAAAGCGGATTAATGTCGACTGAAAAAATAGACAATTCTGTTATCCGTGTAACGAGGTGTGTCTAGGAGTTTCTCCCGGGTATTGCCGGGTCAACAGGCAACGGCGGAATCCCGTCGATTGGACAATCCTGATCCAGGAGGATCTTCACGAGCGAACGGGAATATCTGCCGCGTCTTCGAGTCTCAGATTGATAAGAGTTGAATCGGATTATTATGGCGTCTGTGCGCCGTTCGGCTATGTGTTGACTTTTGCCTCTCCCTCTCTCTCTCTCTCTCTCTCTCTCTCTCTCTCTCTCTCTCTCTCTCTCTCTCTCTCTCTCTTCTCTCGGAACTTCTCTCGCGATGCCAACAATTTCTCAGCGAAATCGGCGCTAGCGGCTGCGAGGCGGCAGGTGTTGCTCGGAAGTGAAGATGATGAAAGATGACGGGCCGTCGCCCCGGGTGAGGATCTCTCTGACTGGTGCCTTGCATCGACCCCGTCAGTTCGAGCATGAAATTACCGGGCCGACTGAGATGCGAGTGGTTGCTTGCGCGGAGATGCCGCAGGATGAGTAAACGAGATAGAGGGTACCTATGAATCTATGTATATATGTGTATGTATGTACGCGTAGGGCGTTGATGGGTGGCGAAGAGGGGAGAGAATGGGTTATATGAGAGGAGGAGGAAACGTCGGATAGAACCATCGTATGAGCGCGAGAGATATAGCAAAAAAGACGGGAAAAGTCCACAGGCGAGATAGAGAAGCGAAGGAGAAAGTGGGAGGAGAGCGAGGGAGAGACCTAGAGAGAGAGAGATGTAATTTATTAACTCCAGGATGAGTAACATCCCGAAATTGTAGGACTTGAAGTAACGTGAAGTGCGAAGCGTTCCACGGATTCGCCCACGTGACTTCGAGTTTAAGAGCAGTTTGCGAATATTAGGATATAGTTTCTAGAACGGATTAACGTCAGCAGCAAACAAATAACTAACAGATCTTCTTCATATGCTAATGACCACGAAATATCATTTTGCAAAATTATTTACTTACTCAAAATATTTTCTCATTAATAAATATAAAAATGGCTTGAGTAATATTAATCCTACGCCATATGTAAAAAGTTATATAAATTATTTATTAATATTATTTATATTAAGCATTACCTCATCTATTGAGGATTAACAAAAAGCCTAAGCAATTAAGTGGATAGTCTAATTATACTTTATAAGCCATGATAAATTGATGAGAAAAGAGAGGAAGAGATTGAAGGAAGGCGGAGAGAAAGCGAGAAGGAGAGCAAGAAGAGGAAGATAAAGGGAAGAGGGAGTGCCGGCGAAATCAATTATTGTCATTCCAGTCTGTAGTCACTATCCTGATGTATGTTGACTCCGTGATGTATGTTGCTCTGCTTCGGTAACACAACAATCCGTTATTCGAATCAGGTTGCGACCTCTTCGCACCCACCTTGAAGTTTCGCTCTTCGTCTTTCTCTTCCTGCCTCTGTCTCTGGCTTCATCGAGTTGCGCCGTGCCGCCTCAAAATACCATTACATCACGAGCGGGCAATTTGTCACGAATAGCGCTTATTAGGCAATTCCACGGCATCGACGCGTCTACGATGCCGTGAATTTCATTAGGATCGACCTACCGGGATTGGTATTAGGCGCCGTTCGTCTCGTTACATCAGCATTTCCGGTCGGTATGCGGCGAATCTCCGTTACTCGGCCAGGGGATCGTTTAATCCTGAAGCAATCGCTCATAATTAATCTGCGCCATGTGTCGCCTTCTTAACGAGCAGACAATGGCGACTGGAAGGCTCTCTTGGTGCCAAAGCTAAAGCGTTAATCTCCATTTCTTCGATGAAGGACGACAAGGACTCCGTTCGTTCAATCTCGTTCTCAAACGAGAGAATTATATAAGTTAGATTTCGTAGCATAATGAATTTGATAAGAAGTTAGAGAAGAGAAGCTAATAAGAAAGTAGAAAGGATATGAAACTGGATAGAAAATTGTAAGAGAAAAATAATTTTTCTTTATTTTCCAATTTTTTATACTTATCTTATATTATTTACATCTATAATATATAACCTTTCAATAAGATTTATTTTTTTTCAGTTGTATTTAATGAGCGGTACGATATCTGTAATGCCAAGTGGGAAAAAGGTGTTTTCGCCCGTGAATGTTAGTACGGTGTCTTTTGATTTCACGATAAAGTTGCAACTTAAATACGCGTCCTCCATTCGACGAGGCGCGAGAGCAGTCGTCCAGACAGCCGGGCGGTTTATGACGCTGCGATTCCGTGTGTACAGGGGGAAAGGGAAAAATTTTTATTTCGCAGTACCGTCTCAGTAACAGCTTGCACAAAACTGTCGGTGATATACGAGCCTGCGCTCAGCTACCTGGAACGAGGCCATCCGCATTAAAAATACGCGCTCGCCGTGCGCCACCCGCCGAAATTGATGGACGAGCCGCGCGCTACCTGTAATTATAATTATAAATCACTAGGAACGAGCGGTGGCTTTTGCGCGTCGCCCGCGGTGCCGAAATTTATTTGCCGAAGGGCAATTAGGAATTTGAATATGCAGCGCGGTTTTTATGCGCCGTTATGCGGGAAGTACGCGGTGTGGCCTCCGGTTTTTGTTGGGAACTCGTATTTCCTTCACGTTTTTTCTTGCAACGGGGAGAATTATTAGTGACTATGAACTGAAATGATGACGACTTGGTGGAAATATCTTTCTGATTTACGAGAAATTTACCTCTAAGCCTCTGAATGAGTTGCAACTAACATAACTAAGATTTATCTAATTTAGCTCGAGGAATATAACTTTTTTTATTTTGGCTTATAATAATAATAAATATTTATAGAAAACAGCATGGTAGGTTTTAAAAAAAAAATACAATTTAGATATATAACAGATCTTGATTTATTTATCATTTTCTATTTTTTTAAGTCATTTTATTTTATAATTATTAGACTCATATTACGTTATCTCATCTTGTAATATATATATTTTGTTTATATATTTATTTAGTAAAACTTATTTTCAATTTATTATACACTCAGATAAATTAATTGAACGATTACGATTTTTGCAATAGCAATAAAATTGTCTTCTTTCTTAGGATAGCGTGGGAAATTTTTAAAGAATTACGACAGGATGTTACGACGTACTTTATTTCGAGTAAACTGCGCTCTAACATGAAACTCGGATTTTCTCTCCGTTTAGTGATCTCTTTCGAGGAGAAGTATTCCTTATTATTATCAAGGATGTGTGTAGAGTGATTCGCGCACGACCTAAAATTGCCTCCTTATGGTCTTTCGCGGGGATGAAGGGTGGAGAGGGGACTTAAGTTTGCGAGTAGTTTAGAGATCTCGTCGTCGTCAGCTGGTACCGCAATAATCGTTGCGATTCAACGAGCGCCCCGTTCGGAGCCCTCTACGAGAGTATAGTTTCTCCGGAGTTTCAGATCATTCATGGTTCTTGGACGAAAAGGCTACTTCATACACTTCCGCCGTCAGCTGGCGTGGTGATAATCGTAATTCGCAAAGAAGTCAGGATCGTATGTATAGCCGTTCCGATATCAGAATTCGGTTTCGTCACATTCAGAGATAACCATGTGCGTAGAATTGGCAAAATCAAATTTGTCTTTATTATGCGTTTACTCTCTCGCTCTCAATTTGTTATCGCAAATGTAGACTTCGTGTAGTTATCGCTCTCAAATCCGCGCTTTCAAAATCTCCGCAGAAGGTGATGGGAGATCGGGAGAGGCACTTGAAAGGAGGAAATCGAAGAAGAGGACGCTCGCTTCACTCCTAATTTGGCGTTTTCGATAAATTTAACAAGCTCGTCACGAAGGAAGGAAGGGCCCTGTATGTCCGGGCACGGTGCCAGGTTCTTGGCGCGTTCGCACAGTCGCGACACCATTACCGTCCCGAGGTGGACCAGGGTGTCTCCCGAGGGACGGCCGGGACACGCCGGATCGGTCGACGACGTCCACTTGGATAATACGGCGGTCCCTTTCCCTTTCGCCCTCCCTGTCCTCCTCGACCGATTGTTGTCAGACCTTCGCAGACTGGCATCGTTAGGACGCCCTCCGTCGTTTCGGAACTCGGTGGTGCGTCTCTGCACATTCCCGTTGATGTTGTCATCGCTCGAAAAATTTACCCCCCCCCCCCCCGACGCGCTCGCTCGCCGAATAGAAAACATCGATTACTGTTCGGACGCACGCGTCCTGCGAAAGGTCCTTTTCCGATGCAAAGCAGGTCGGACGTATTACTACTAGTCGGACATCCTGTTCGTTTGCAGTTTCCCATGTGATAGATGGAAATGAAACCTGCCGGGATGCAATAACATGCTAAGTCATACCACGGAAAGCCATCTGAGACACTCTCGGCTTATGTTTATTAACAGACTTGATTATGTTCCCGATCGAAAATTCCTGTCTCTTTGTTAGGAGCGGGTAATAAATGGATATACAAGGAAAAATATCAATGTTGGAGGATATGCACACATGTACACATCTAGCAATCTAGATGTGCATGCATACTAGTGTACTTAGTTTATGCATAATCTAAATTGTAAGAGTGTTACCGTTTATCGTCCGCCTACTTAAATTACATGTAAAGCGATAGTTGAGGTATTTTATCCACAAACTTTGCATAAAATAACGCTATCTCATGATACGCGCACACGTCAACAAACACACCATTATCTGAGATAATTCGAGTGTAAAAGACGTTAACTTTCCTGATTAGACTGCTTATCGCAAGCGCGATACCTTACTTTGTAAAATCTCAGTATTATTTTACTTTAATCGGAAAGTAGTGATCGCACGATTGCGATTAAAGAGATTAAAATAGGATAATACGAGGAGTTTGTAAAGAAAAGATATCTTTTACGATAAAAGATATCTGAATATTCGACTTTTGAAACTTTGTAAACGTTATATTTTTTTATAGTATCTAATAAATTATTTGGATTAAATTATTTGAATGTCGTGTTCGATCTTCAAATAGAAATGAGATGAAAAGAAATATTACAATAAAAGAACGTAGCAACCTAATTTTTTGCTCATCTGTTAGTCTGTCATTGCGCAATTTGAATCAAGTATTAACATTACGGAACCAATAAAGCTACGGAAGGACGACCAATGTGAAAACTGTAAATTACTCGCTGTTTAAAATTCAAAGGGTACCAGAAATCGACATTTCGATGGAAGTTCTCTCAGAACTCGGTACACGTACGTTAAAAATCGGTATCGTCGGCCATCGTCATTTCCCCTTCAAATGATGACGCTACGACGACGACGACGACGACGACGACGACAACGACTACAACTACGACTACGATGGCGATTCAAACTCTTATGTCCCTCACTATTCTTCGATTCTTTCCAGCTTCACTCGCGCGAACGCGTCTCGCCGTAGAAGGCAAACTGCTCGATAACTTTTGTCACTGCCATGCGTCACCGGTCCCCGAAACTTTCTCGAAGCAGTAAAGTCGCAGGCAGGTCGTCTCAGAAGCATGCAGCTGCTACTGCTGCTGCTGTCGCCGTTGTTACGTGCACGGAGCGTTCACTCTAGAGCACAATCGGAATTTGACTGCATGATAGATATATTATATAGTAACAAACTATATCGAGAGAGAACATCATATCGATTCGTATGAAATTTTTTTAAAGTAGAATTAGTATAACAATATGTATATAAATTGTGTTAAAGAGAAAAAAGAGTTCTAGGAATAGCTAGGAATATTTATTTTCAAATATTTATGTAAAGTGATTTTAATTGATCGAGAATTTTCTATAATAATCTTCTTTTAAAGAGCTTAAAGAAAAAAGTTGTTACTATGGAAAGATAGATTTCTTAAAGGTGTATTAATATCTCGAAACTAGATCAGTCAATGTCATTACGTGGTTTGCACGTCGTGGCACATTCTGAACTCGTGACATTTCCTTGGTTCATTTCCGAGCGGCGAAATTAAATTAGCTGTTCTAACTCCGCGATATTACTGCTTTATGTAACACGTTTTCATCCACATTCTCAGCGGGACACGTCCTCGCGAAATTTGGAGTCTCCGAAATTCTTTCGGAGCACCCGGTATATATACACGCACGTACGTCGTAAGATCCGTAAGCGTCTCTCGAGTTCATTTCGCAGAGACTTAATAAACGTTTTACGCGCGCGGGGGAGGATTGCGACGCTAAGTTACACCCTGAGGGGGAGCTCGCGCAATGTGAAACAATATTGTTGGCTGTGCGCGTGTCCCAAATTTCGGACGGTGAGCCTTCTTCGGTCTGTAGACCAGCTGTCGAGAGCAAAACCGGATAGAGAGGCAAGAGAACGGTAAACGGCAGACGAGGTGACCGTGAAAGGGAATGGAAACGCGCGAAGGGGGCGGTGAATTTTCTCGTGTCGTCCAATTTTGAGACGATGAAGAAGGGACGAGCACACCGAGAACGCTCGAGAAGAGGGGGATGGTTGTGAGGACAGAAGGAGGAAAAGCTAGGGCTAGAGGAAAAGAGAAGGGTTAGTCTTGTCAATCGTTGAAAAGGTGCAGTTGGAATAATCTTGCAGGGAGGGAAATCAGGACAATTCCTCGAGTCGATAAATTCTCTCGCTTCTTGTCACCTTACTATCTTCATATTCTCTCTCTCTCTCTCTCTCTCTCTCTCTCTCTCTCTCTCTCTCTCTCAATTGCACTCTGTTACACTTGTTGGTACGCAGCACGTAAGAAAAAAGGAATAAAAGTTGAGCTGCACCGAGTTGTAACACGAGCAAAATGAAAATTGTTTGAACCATTTCCTAGGATTGACATTACGTGTCTTGTATCATTGTCATCATTCGCCAGAGACACGTATACAAGTAAACGTATCCAGAATTCGCTAAGCTTCCTTTATGACTAATATCTTTTTGAAATTTTTGATGAGATTTATATATATTTATTAGTATAATCTATTTAGTATATCTATTTTCAAGATAAGGAACGGAGATTAAAAAAAGCAAAAGTACAAGTTGATGTCGCAGAAAATAAAATAGAGAATAATATAATGATTATAGAATATTTCAAAAATTATTATTCTTATATTTAAAAATAAAGCATAGAAGGAAATTATAATGTACGAAGAAAGAAGCGATTATCATAAGACAAGTTCGGAATTTGTGGGAAGAGAAGGAGAGACCACGAAGGGAGATTCGATACGCCGAGAACGGCAAACTAGTCGCGGGAAAACCTTCGATAGTTTAATCCGTTCGGTTTTTCAGAAGTGCCAGATAAACGCGCAGGATTAGCGAGGAGGAACGAGTAGGATAAAGTTAGAGTAAGACGGAGAGGCTGCGATCGAGCACGAGTCTTATAAAATGTGGCACGACAATGACGACGAAGAGCTTGGGGGGAGCGCGGGGAAACGATTGGAAAAGGAATTCGTTAAAGGAAAAAGGCTGGAGGAATAGGAATTTTTTACTTCGAGCGTCGTTGTGCTAAAGCGACGAAATGCAATTACAACATAGATCTTTATACGGAATACTCAAGATAATGCTCGTGAGAAACATTAAATTATTATCTTTTAATGGTGATTAAATAATGTGTAAACGAAATTAGAAAATTTCGAATTATGAAAATAGATATTGTACTGAATATTGAAAATAAATTTTATCATAAATTTATTTTGATAACATTGGTGAGAACAATATATACATATATATATATATAGTACAGATATATAGTACGAATGTAACCCATTTGAATTTATGTTCTAATATCTCTGAGAGATAAACTGTATTTCTCGTTTCCATTTTCTCGCACGATTTATCGGCATTACCACTATTACGAAAATGAAATGTCTTGTTCTTGACAAGAATAGCGGTTCGAGCAGACTGAAAATTCATACCTACTCTTCATTTTTTTACCTTTTATCGGTTTCTTCCCTTCGTAACACTAGCCCACTTTCTTCGTACGCGCTTAGGAAAGTAATCAAACTTTTTCTTCACGCAAATTGCGCGAAGGAATCAACTGCCTCGAAATGGCAGACTACAAAGGATAGAAGAGGAAGAGAGAGAAAGAAAGAGAGAGACAGGACGAAAAGGACAGAACGAAGGGGATATAAGGTGCTCGAATAAGGCTCGATAAGGGACAAATCGAACTCCCGAGGCAGCCGATCGGTCGACAAAGCGTACGGACAATGAAAGAGTAAGTCGGCCCGAGTTGTCTAATACATATTAATGAGAACTAGAGTGTCCGCAAAACTCGGCTTCCATTTCGATGACGCTGATTCCGCGTGTGTATTTAGCCTAAAATGACTAGATATGTTGCTTTAATCAGTGCAATATTTCTGATGTTAGAGATCATTAATAATCCTAAATTATCATATCCTAAAAGAATTGCTTTTTTATATAAATTTTAAATTATTTATGTCTTTCCAAAAGTTTGCTAAGTTTGCGCGTTGATTATTTTTTTTAATTTAACGCTTAACAATTCAAGATTGCCAGTTTACATACGAGAGTTGACAATGCTTGTCTTTCCATGATATTTTCATCTTCAAATTGCTTTAGAATCTCGAAGGTGCGATATAAAGTCACGGCGAGCATCTTGTATATTCTGTATTAAATATGCAAAGTGTCGGCGTAGCTTTTGCAGCGTTAGCGAGCGAATCTCGTTGCCGACAAATTGGGACGCGTTTAAGAATCTGTCGTGCTTTTCGAGGGAGAGTACACCGTAAAGGCGTCGTACCGTGACATTTCGCACGAGCCAGAGTGAGGCGTGATCCGAGGGTGCTTGCGGAAGAACCCGACGAGTACTGGGTAAGTCGGGTAAGTCGGGCAGAACTGCCTAATGCATGTTGATAAGGCGGAGCGTGTCTCTCGTTCGTCACACGCGCCAGTAGGATCGACCGCTTGCTTGAAATAACTTTTTAGACGCTCTTTACCAGTGTCTCGATCACGCGAAAGGTAAAAGTTTTTCAGATGGTAAACACTCTTATCATTCGATGAAAGCAAAACTCGTGTATGAGTGAATAAGTGAATGTATGAGGTGTATAAATATTTTAATTTATTATTTATATTTATTTTTATATTATTACAGAACGTGTACCTTTCTTATTATATATAATAATTTTAAGTAAATATTTTGTGGAAATCTTGTACTTTTTGTACTCTCGTGTATACGCACTTTAACAATAAAAGTATTAAATGATCACTTTTTTTGACAGTCTCTATTTTTTTTTAATTAATAATTTTTTCCGATAGAGAAAAAACTATTGATTCAAAAAGATAGGATTTTTAAATTTTCTGGTTTAAAATTCTGTTTGATTAAAAAAAATTGATCAAAAATTAGAAAGTTTTTAAATTGTATCTTTAATACAAGAAAACCAGATATTAATTTAAATATAGAAATAATCGTTCGATATTTCTAATGTTAATATGCTATAGCAGTTAAATTATTTATACTTGAAATGATATAATTTGCAAAAACAAGGAAAGAAAGACAGGAAATCGATATTTTTCTAGTTATTCTAGAACATACATATGTAAAGCCTTCACGTCAGTCCTCCATTATAATTTTACACTATTGTTATGTAAATTCTTGCATCATATATTTCGGTAAAATTACGTAAGAGTGGCGAGAGGGAGAGCAAGAAATGTAGATGTATGTGAAATTGGGTGTCTTTTTAAAGTTCTATTTTTGTAATATCGAATGATGTAGAAGAATGATTTTCGAGACGATGCACTCGATCCACACAATCGGCCGCGATTGTTCTTCGAAAATGGATATTGGATACAATTCTTTGATTTTATACCAATACCGAACAAGCGCAGGTGGCAACGCTGGACTTATTCGAAAATTACATTCGTTTCCGGCGGATGTTCTTCCTTCGGATTATTGCTTGCGCTAACACTGACCTCTTCCTTCCCCCTTTCCCCTCTTCTCCTAGTCACTTCATACGCTTTTATTTTCCCATTGATCGCCTCTTCTTTTAGATCAACAGCTTCTTTCCTGCCAATCCCTCATTTCCCAGTCAAGTTCCGTAGGTGTTCCTTTTAAAAGCATACTTAGTGTGGAAAATATCATACCTCTCCCTCTTTCGCTCTATTTATAATCCTACATAAATCCTTCATAAATATAGTCTGTACTCCTTTAAATCCTCTTTCTCACATTTCGTCTTCCTCCATCTACTATTCACGTAATCTTTTATATAATGCCTTTCTACGTATAAAATATAAAGTATCGATCAAATTATCAATATTTTAATTACGAAATGTCTATTTTTAATTAGGCTTATGAAATTATAAAAATTCAATTTATATATATATATATATATATATATATATATATATATATATATATTTATACATTTATATATATATATATATACATTTATATATTACAAAAACTTCAGTTAAATAAATTAATAGATGTACATAATTAAAATTGTATTAACTCATAAACTGAAAATATAATCACATTCTCTTTTAACAATAATATTAATAGTTTTTAGTATAACGATTTTATCAATTCTATTGCTGTGAAATATTAAACTGAGAGAACAACATTGTAACAATTATATCTCTAATTGAGATCTTTATACATCATATTAATACGGAACTGACGTGCCACATATATTCATAGGTCGCAAATTTTTCAAAACAAATTTATTCTCATAATATCAAATGGGTCGTTGTTTATTCCCAACTGGCAAATCCATCATGAATTAAATCTCCTCACCACATCTGAATTCATTTGCCGTCAATCTTCAGTGTTATTCATTTTAACCTGGACTACTCCATCACTCTCCCTACTCTTCGGAAGTCCGTTTCAAATTCCCGAAAGATCCTCACCATTCACCTTCGTACTTCTGTTCTTTTCTTATTTTATCATATTTTTTCGTCTTTATTAGCATGCCGTCGCCATTACCGCCCAAGGGAAATTCCCAACTTCTCCCTATAAACTCGATCTTTTTACGCATTCATAATTTTCTCCTGAATTCTGAAAAATGTGGGTTATATAAGCGATTTAAATTGCTTCTCTATGACGTAAAGGTAATAAAAAGACCCCGTTTCATATCTCCTCTGAAAAACGTGAAATGGACATATTCCGCGGTGCCACTAAAGTCAGCCATTTTCATTCGTTCGTTCGTTCGCGAAACTCTGCTCACGACTCGAGAAGCCATGAGTTATTCCGATAACTGAACGAGTTACTCTTCGAGGTCGCGCAGGACCAGGAAGAATCGAGAGAAAAGGCGATGATGCAAGGAAAGGATCAGCGAGGAGCGAGGGAAGGAAAGGTGCGAGGCGACGAAAAGGGAAGGAGCTTTGGCTAGGCGTTTCACATGATAATCCCTTCATGAATATCCTCAAAGGAGGACCCCCCCTCCCACGCACGCACACGCACGTATTCGCGCATCGTTGAGGGCCTGTAAGGCGGAAGACATAGACATATCACTGCTCGCATTTATACATCCGGCCGGTAATGCGAGCGGGAGGAGGGAGGAAGGAGGAACGGGGTGCGAATACGAAGTTGATGCTGGCGTAAGACCCCTCTCATTCGATTAGGTCGAAGCAAAAGCTTGGTGACACGCTCGCTCGTCGTAGCCGAGTAATGTGATTAAAACTCCGATGGAGCTCCTAACCGTCAACGTCGAGTGCCTTTCCACGGACGAAGTCATATTTCCGCGAAGACCGTCGCCGAGGATGCGATCATTTGACGTTCCTTTGCAATTTCTTCCGCGTTCTTTTCGAACGAGAAGCTGAGATAGGCTGAGATATTTATTTATTTCAATCTCTCAACAGTTTTTAATAAATTTAAAATAAAATCTGAGATAATTATTTGTATCTATATAGCAATTAAGAATAATTGGTAAAAAAGATAATAATTATATTTGTTACGTATAATATATGATGATAATATTTGTGTTATTTTATTATATATTTTTGAACACGCCCGTTAAATATTTAAACATTGTCCTATATCACTTTTGAAATAATTCAAAATTCAATCGATATCGAAGGAGTCTCAACGATACACTTGATGGATAGTCGAGAACATTGAAAGCTTCAAAGTACGTGAACGTTTCCTTCCATGGCGCATTTTCTCTCTACGTTGATTCGGAGGGTATTCGATTAACGTGCCGGTTCGAGCATTTCCCGACAGTCAAATATACGGGGTCCCGGTCACGGTGGCCCCCCTCGAAAAATATGAGACGGTAGGTCTGCTCTCGTGCAAAGAGAAGCAGGGGAGCTGCAGAGAGAGGGAATGCACAGGGTGGAAAGCGACGGGCAAAGCGTTCTTTCACATGCTAATCCACCAGGCAGGCTGCGCTCATGAATACCTATGGTCAAAGCGCGCCTTTCTGTTTTTTCCCTCTCTTCCTCTTCCGTTCCCCGCTGCTATTTTTTCCCGTTCTCTCGCTCTCGTTGTATACACGTTGTCTCAAAACTTTCGCACTTTCTCTCAACCACAGATGGTAGGAGAGAATTTGGGCGGAATAGTGATTGTTTCGATGTCGAGCTTAATTAATAGCTCTCGAGTTATAAGTACTCGAATATAAACGATTTTAACGAAGTGGATTTGGTCGGAAACGCATACGAAAATAACGAAGATATATTTTCTTATTTTAATTACAAATAAGTTTCAATCATAATTTTAATTTGCAGTTTTATTGTTATAATGTATTTAACGTTGATTTTTTTTTTAAATTGTCAAAGAAAATATTTTCCATATTTTTGAATTGTTATTAAGCAAGGATTTATACTGTATTTACCGCAGAATCTGTAATTGTCAGAAAATTGATCAGGATATTCGTTACTTCTTTTTCTTTTTGTATTTCAGTCGTTTTAATTTAATTTTTTTCTTTCTTTGTCTTCGCTCCCCTCCTTTCTTCATTTGCCTTTTACAACTATCCCTTTCGTGCCTTCTCCGTATAGTCAACCCGTTTCCTCTCTTTCTTCTATGTGCGAAATGGAGAACGCAGCAAGAAAGGCCTCGGGAGAAATGGCAGCGCTTTGTGTCCCGAATTTGTGCCGCGCCGTTCTCCGTACTCCTTTACGAGGGACGATAAGTCAGGAGTGGCCCTCACCCTTTACCCTTCTTCCCACCCGCCACGGCCTTTTCCCTACTCGCCGCTTCTATTCTCGCCTACACGCAAAATTATCGCGACCGCACTTAGAATAACGCGATCGTATCTGCGTCCGGTTCGACTTTAGCGTACCCGTTAAATATTACCCGTCCCTAAACCATTTCAGGCGCGAGAAGCAAGCCCTTGCGTTATACTCCACTGTAGTGAAGATGTTTACGGTCGTATCTGATGATTACGTGCATGTCTGTATCACGCAAATATAATTTTGAGCCACATAAAATTTATGTTAATATAAATTAATATTATAATGTATGTAAGATAATTTTCAAAAATTTGCATAAATTTTGTATGAGAAAACATTTTTCTTTTATTTATGAAGATATTTTCTTTTTTATCCATTATCGCTTTATCGTATTCTTATTATTAAGATCTATTATTTATATTTTTATTGAAGATTGTTGAAATTGTATATGTATTGAGTTATAATTGTTATAATTGTACTTGTACTGAGTGTAGATTTGATAGTTATACACATAGAAATTAATATTTCATAAAATTATTTTATATCTTACTAAATTGTTAGATTGGAAAAAACATGAATCATTTTATCTGGTTTTTATTGACTTTCTTTTCCTTTATCAATTTTTATTAGAGCCTAAATATTGTTAAGTTTTTTATTTTATTTAATTATTCATATGCAAATATATGAAATTTCAGAAAATTGCATTTTACAAAAACGCGTTCAATTATTACGTCAACAAAATTAAACGTTCTACTCATCATGAACTTTCAAAAGTTTCCTTTGTTTCTGTTCACGTTCGGCCCGAATACAAGTAATAATGTTATATATTCATTGTTCGAATTTTATCATATTTATCCTCAGAGGAGTCACGTTAATGTATATAAGTAGACACACATCTTTCTCTCTCTCTCTCTCTCTCTCTCTCTCTCTCTCTTTCCCTCCTCTCTCTCTCACTATCTGTCCCATTTTGTCTTTTCATATCCACTAGGATCATCGCCGCAGGAGCCGAAAAACGTCGCGGTCGTTCAATTTCGTCCCGCGAGCACCGCGTAATTGGGACCATGCTCGGCGGGCTCGTTGCCGAGAATTTAGTTTCCGGTTCGCGATGTGCCCCCATCTACGTATTCGCGTGTCGGGGAGGGGAGAGTCGCGATGTAACGAGACGGCAGAGGGGAATTGAGAGAGAGAGAGGGGAGAGGAGAGAGAAAGAGAGAGAGAGTGTGGATGGATATCTACAATGGAATGACCGAGAGGACGAGGGGACTAGTCGAGGGAAGAGGGTTAAAAGAGGCAGCGGGAAGTGCAGAGAGCCGAAGAGCTAACGGCGGGGGTGGCGGACGCAGGAGGGGCAGAGGGCGCGAAAGGGATGGCTATCCCACATGCTGCGCTCCCATGCATAGAGAGGGCTCATGTTTCCCTAATGCAGGCCGATAAATATTTAAGCATAACGTAATCGGTCGGATTATCCCGAGAGCGCGAGACGAGGATACGGTGGATGCGAGAGTGAAAGAAAGAGAGAGAGGGGAAGAGAGAAGTAGGGTGAACCAGGACGAGGACGCAATCCGTAATGCGCTTGAGCGTACAGCAGTTGTCTCGCGAAATGGCGTCTTTCGCAATCTCGTACATACACCATGTACGACGATCGGGATCGAAATTTGTCCGCCGATGCGCTTTCCATCTGCGATGGAAATTCGCGAGGAACTTGAAGATAGAAAATGTCAGTGGAAACTTTATAGCTGCGTTACAATTGCACGATGCATATTGAAAAGGGCAATTGTTCTTCATCTCTATCTCTGAATATGCGTACTTTGAGACTTGCAAAGAAATTTTGCGGGATTTGTCTCCGTTGCGAGAGTCTTTCTCAGCAAAGTCGAAATTTTTATGATTTCTTGAAATATTTCTCAGCCATAAGTTTTTTTTTATGCAATCATAATTTTACATATCAATTTATTTTCATTCTTAATAGAATAGAAAAAGAATTACCATTAAGTGCAAATATCTGTCTAATTGTTACAGTCACACTGTTTGAATTGGCAAATTTCCTTAGTAAATTTGCTCCGTTTTACATTGCGTGATACCTGATTAACCCTTTTCTAGCCGACACTATGAGAATGCATATGTGTCACCCAACTTGTTCTATTCATTCAACACGCGAGTAAAAATTACGTGCCTACTGGAGAGTTAATCGCTGCGACACGTAGCGGATTGTAAATCGTACAGTCGACATTTCCAATTTCGCGAGTCCGACGTGCGCAAAGAACGCGACGGATTACTGACATCTCGTTTCGGTATCGATGCCTCTCTCGATCGCGATATACACTGGACTATGCAACCCCCCCCCCCTCCCGGTTGGACGTTTGCAGGATACCAGGGGAAACTCCCCGAGGTTGCCCGTCCGTCGTGTCACATCTAGCCAGGCGAGGCTGAATTTTCGGTGCAGGGGCGAGAGGGGTGCCTGTGGTGGTGGTCAATGGAAAGAGAGAGAGAGAGAGAGAGAGAGAGAGAGAGAGAGAGAGAGAGAGAGAGAGACAGAGAGAGAGATTGTAGGACTTTGGGGGACGCGAGGGCATTTAAGCGTAAATGGTTTTTGTAACTGGGAGAGCGTAAAATTGCCTAACCGCCCCGTGCATCTCCTGGCGCTTTTGGATGAGCCCGACCAACTCGCTTGCACTGCAACGCTTACCTTTTTACTTTTACCTATACAAGTTGGCCGAGAGTTTTCCACATCGCCTTTAGGTCATAGCTTCGTTAATTTGAAACTAATTTATTCGCAACACAAATTTTTCTGACATTTTTTTTTCTCTAACGTGAATTATGAAAGCAGTAAATAGTTAAAAAACGTTAACGAGAGAATATGCATTACTTCCAGTTCTGAGTCTGTTAAATGGATGAAGGTACTATTGTTCGAGACTATCGCGGTTCTTCACGAAAAATTCTGAGGGTGCGATACGTCAAAACGCGTACGTATTGAAATTTGAGAATAATACCACGGGAATTAGGGCGTTCGAGTAAAAACTTCGGCGGCGAACCGCGCGCGCGGTGTGGTTATAATGAATATTTAATGAGCGAAGAAAAAACTGCGTCTGCACCGGAAGGCAGGTGCGTGCCGGCGATATGGGTAGGCCCCGTGGGCGAACCTGGAAATCGCGTATTCATCATCGGTCCATTCGTAATCCGTCGCGCGGTCAAGGGAGCGAGCGAGCGGGCGGGCGGGCGGGGTGGCGTGTACGGGGGATGGGAATGAGGTGGAGGAAGCGATTAATTTCACAGCGCGATTCATAATGGAGCCCCCATCAATCATCGCCGCCGGTTACGCGCGCGCCGCCCGAACTCCGGTGTGCGATAATTAATTCCGAAAAATTATTAATTGCAATAATGTCCTCATTTACACAGAGCCGGCTGTTGCAGCGGCGCGCGCGACGTCGATTTGCTGAGCAATTCATTGGAACTCCGTCGACGCGCGAGCTTATTTAATTACGTACGATTTACCTAATCAAGGATCTGTAATCGAGTTATACGTATCACGCGATATATCGTTTCCGTATAGGTCTCGCAGGAAAGCGTGCTTGGTGCCAAATCTGTTTCATCAGATAAGAAACGTAATCAAAATTACGAGGATGGGTATACCGAGAGACATACGCATACACATGTACATTCTCTCTTTCGTCTCTCTTTTCTGCCCCCTCTCCCTGTTATTATAAATTTATAATATTTCGAAATCATAAATTGCTGTGTAAATGCATTGACGATACTAATTTTACATGAATTTTTAGAGCGTATTGTATATGATCTTCAATCGCATATTTACGAAAATATGTAAAATTAATATTGCACAAATTGTTATATTAAAATTAATTTTCAATTAGTAATGCGGATTGTTACAGAATTATAATACTGCAGCATTTATAATATCAACGTTTTATGCATACTTTTTACAAATGTAAGATCAATTTGGCAAATCTGGTTTTAATTAAAAATATTTATGAGATTGTATAGATGGATTTGGATAAAGGAAAGAAAATTGATAAAAATAATAAATTCTCAATCTCTTTCTCCCTGGCACAATCTTTTTTACATTTCGTGGTGCTATAGGCATCTTGAAATTATTGGCTGTAATGTAAATAAAATTTTTTTCTCTCACTATTATTGTTTACGTAATTTATTACAAGTAACTCGATATTTGATCTTGATATTTTTTTAAATATTTTATAAATTTTTGTCCACGTTTGACAGATTAAATAAAATGAATTAAATGTGCAGCGAATTAATTTAACAGTATTACTAATAGAGAATTAGTAATTAGTAGTTATTACGTTAATTTTTTTACTATTTTAGTATTTTAATTTTTGAATTTATAAAATAAAACAAGAAAGAAAGAGAAAAAAAATATGAAAAAGAGACATTAGAGATAAAAAAGTTAGAAAAATTATGACTAAGAAGAAAATCATTTCATTGGTATAGAGCCTAAGTAGTTATAGATAACATGCAGTCAGACATATTACCGTTTCCAATTGTATGTTATTAATTTGTGTCAGAAATACATCTCTCATTATAATGAATTATATCATATAAATTGTATCACATAAATTAACGAAATATATTAATTCTTAACAATAAATTTTATAAAACTTGAAAAACACGCAATATATTTTTTTTACATTTATCGAATAAAACGATAAAGAAGAGAATATAAATGTCATCTGTTACCGTTTGATTTCACAATATTTATCTTTAAAACCGTTTATATATTTAAATATACATTTATACATACATATTTTATGATATTTGAAGGAAATTAATGATTTCATAATATCTCTGATATTTTTCGATAATTGCTCGTGTTATTAAAGAAGCGAAAGTAGAGGATTAACGGTATCTCGGAAAGAAATCAAAGTAAACGTGCTTCGAAAAGGTGAGTTAGCGACAGTAACCTTTATGAGACACACGTGTATTTATACATAAAGACACGTGTACATATGTATGTACGTATGTATGTATGTATGTATGTCGCGGGCTGTGCTTAACAGCCCGCGACGTCGTAAATTGATAGTAAATGTCACATCCGGATTGCAGAATAAGAACGCGCTCCTGTGGGAAAGCCCCCACTGACGGCAATCACTTAGTCGCTCACTTCGCGGGACACGAATGCTCCTTACATTGGTCTCGCTGACGGTCGTAATTCCGTGACATATTCCTGCGGAAGCCGGGAACCACCGGAAAATAATTCGTCGGCACGACACGTCTCAAAGTGTATTTCGCCCTATTTGTCGCTCAGTAATCGCTTCAAGAGATACAAGAGATTAATAACTTGTTAATTAACATTAACATTAACTTATTATCGCTGTTAAGAAATAACTAAGAAAAAAAGATAGGATCTATTTTTATGTAAACTCATCGCATCATTTGTTTTTCTAATTGAAAACTCTTAAAGTTTTATTTGCGTATCTAATAGAATTAATATTATTGATAACATTATTAAATTGTTAAATTATTTATTATAATAGTTTATTTTTATTTGCGCATAAGTCACCATGAAACAATTCTCTATTACTTATTCGATACATTTTTCAATTGCATTTATTACTTAAATTATAATTGAAACTACGAGTGATATCGGCAATTAAAAATAAGAAATGTTGAAGTATATAATAAGATGTGATCCTTAGTATTGTCAGTTAATCGATACAAGATGGATAAGATGATCAAATAAATTTATTGACACATCTAATTTTAAGCGCCTGTTGCTTGATGCAACAAATATTTTATTATGTCCCGAGATTTATCGGTACTTATAAACATTAAAATTTTGATCGGCGTCGAACAGCTAGTACTTTTGCGCCAGTACTTTTGACCTTTAGTTTTGCTTGACGTAAGTGTTCTTATACTGGCGAAATCGGCAAACTTATTTATAAACTGCTAATATAGAGCAAAGTTCAGGTGGCAATGAGATTACTTCTAATAGCATAGCCATCTGCGCTAATTATTTTTATTGCGACGAATATCAATCTAAGCAATCTAAGTTCGACATCTCAACGTAAAGTCAAATTGCTATCGTTCAAAAATGCATATAGCGTTTTTACGAAAAATTTTCTTCTTCGTGTCCTCAACCTGATTTCTTTATTATCGTAAAGTCCACGCGATCCGTGGGCTTTTTTACCATTCCGTGTACCTGGAACGGCAAAGCTAAGAATATATACACGGAAGAGACTTGCATTATTCAGGAAATTACTCCCCTTGCATTAGAATGTCCCGCAGTACATTTAGAATACACGATCAGAATATTTGTTAGCTCTGCAATCTTCTAATAGGATTGTACGAATTATGTAAAGGAAAACTAGCTATTTGCAAGTAAATGTTATTTACTTGTTTTTTTAAATTTTGAGATTTTTTTCTGGATGAACGTAAAAATGAATAAGGATTTTGCATATGTATTGTATTGTATAACACATATTGATTTTAAAGAATATTATGTTGTTTGATTAAAATTTGATATTATTAAATTAGGGAAGTAAAAAATATCATCTAAAACGGAAATAAATTAGATTGTTTATTTGACTTTTGTTAACCAAATTATTTACAATATAAATATAATTATCTGCATTGCAGAAGTGAAGTTTCTAAAATGTTATATTGAAATCAATATTTTATGTTTTTCTTAATTTATTTCCACGTTTTATTTCATTAAATTTAGTTTCTCGCTGCGCTTTTGTGAACAGATAATTTTTACTGAAAGTTTTAGTTTCTTTTGCAATTGATTTTTATTTTGCCACCACATTTCAGTCGTATTCGCTTTCTATTTTCACAATTGAGGAGCGTATAAACGATTAGACGTCAGTGACGTTTCTCGATCTCACCCCGTGGTCGTGGGCGAAGTCGGGAGACGGGGAAAACGGATAAACGGGCGTATTCGTTGAAGTAACTGCCAGACAATCGATAGCTCGACTATCCCTGGTAACGCTTCGTTGTGTCTCTCAATTTCGAAGCGGCGCTTCATGAATAACCAATGGCCTGGGAGGGACCCCGAACCCGTCCCAGGAACACCGACTGGCACCGAGGCCCGCTTCCATCCCTTCGGAATCGACATTGCAACACGCGATCCCGGGCCGGGCCGGGCCGGGTCGGGTCGGGCCGAGCGCTCTGTGATTCCGATGAACCAATAAGACGACGATTGCGGGTGTCGTTGAGGGTGACGTTTTCGTTTCGTTCCTTTTTGCTTCCTCGTACGCCTCCCTACCCGTCGATCGCCTCAGAGTAAAGGAGAATCGGAAGCCAAGAGCGCATCTACACGATTCGCCCTTGATAATCCTTCGAGGTACGCGAAAGCAGAAAATGGCTTTCTTATTGACCATGTTCTTAAGTTCAATAGCGCACACGAGATCCATTGAGTGAGTGCGTCGTTGCGAGAGAAATCACGCTATACAATTGATATATCCGTCAAGTTTAATTATTTTATCATGCCTTATAGATGTATGATGATATTACGTTATTACTTTTTTAAAAAATGACGAATGTAGAATTTAGAATTTGAAAATAAAACTGAATTAATAAGATTGGCTTTTTACAAATGATAATAAATGATAATTTGTATAATTTCGAACAATTCGAACGCTAGACTTTAATAATTAGTAATTATAATAGTAATTTGTTTTAGCGCCAGTATTACTTTAATTCAATCTCAATTAATCTAGTAATCAAGTTGCAAATGAAGTCTTCACGGGATTTCTTCATAGCTGAAACACCCGTGCAAATTAAAAGTTTCTTCGCAGGGAGGAGGCGGTTTAAAACGAGTCTTAGCGACTCTTTAACGAGCTTCTCGCACCAAATCCAAAATGCTCCTCTCTGGCCCACAACTTAGTAAAAGCTGGCGATTGTAATCGTGCTTTCGAAAGTTTCCCGAGCGTTTCTGCTACCGAACATCAGGCGCGAGATAGTGGTGCGGTCCGTGAAACGTCAACCGCTGCTCGAGTGCGTTACGGATCTCTCACGGTCGTCAGAAAATTAGGTCGTCCCGTGTCCGGTGTGCTTCGATTAAATCCTTAGCCTTAGCCGCTGTCTAGTTTCATTCCCAAAGTTTCCGCGCACAATGGGAGGGGAATTCCTGTCCCGAGGATCCAGCTGTCCGGACGGACGAGGGACCCCGTTAGACTCGAAGTTCCTACCCCACGGATTCTGTCGAAGCTCCGCGACGATAACCTTCGCTGTAATTGCGTCCGAACGTGGCGTCTCCGGACTCTTGGTCCCGATTTGACCAAGAACTTCTCAGATTAAACGCTTAATTGTACCGTCGCTATCTCTTTCGGCCAGGATTCCTCCTCCACGAGAGTCGATCGCACTGTTCTACCATTCTAGATGCCGCGATTACCGCGCAATCCGACCGCGCTTGATCGGGAGATAGCCCTAGCCCGAGTCCTTTAAAGATCTTAATTAAGTCCTCGAATCGGTCGACCTGCGGAGTAAAGTCTTCTCGAGGAAAATCTAATCATCTAATTTAAGTCGAAAATTAATTTTGGCCCACATCTGTTCGATGATTAAGGACATTTCTTATGTAGGTTATATAGTTTGATGAAAAGTATTTGAAGTTTAAATTGTTCTTAATATTCTTTGGAAATTTCAAGTTGCAAATTTCTTCATTTATGTTTAATACAGATAAAGAAAAGATTTTTCCATGTATAATATTTTAATATGTTACTTTTGAGTTAAGAAAGTCATCAAAGAAAGACATGTTATGGATAACATGGGATATTTATAGATAAAAATTAAATATCCACAAAAATAAAGTTTAATTGAAATTAATTATTGAAAATTCTAATTTCTATTTTTACTTCTTCAGCTTTTTTGCTAAAAGCTTCTCTTTATATAATAATTCAAAAAAATGTTTTTCCTATAGATATCAAACTGATTAAAGAATCTGTAGAAAGGAATGATGTAGAGTACAATGTATAATTCAAGATACGTAACAATATCTATAGAAGATATTTCAAAGAGAATTCTTTCAGTGATATAACATCAATAAAAACTTTGTCCTGAAAGTCTTGAGTGCTTTTGAGAAGAGCTCTTGTTAGCCAATGGAAGTTCTCCTCGAAGTCGCCAGCTCGATTCTCACCTAGCGTCGAAATTTCGCTCGCCTTCTCGAGATTGGTCATTAACCTACGCCCGGGCCATTGTTCTCGTTTGCGAATCGGCTAAGACGCGCACAATACATCCCGGACCACCCATTATCCTCCCGAGATTACCGTTGACTGCCGCTCCGAGTTCTTAACTTCGACGAGGTCGAAGGTCCTTGCGAAAGAACTGAACTTCAAGCTGCGTTGTTCTCTTGTACCTTGATAGCGAATAGCTCGATACGAGCATTTGATTGCGTCGACGTTACATTTTATGATTATTGCATTCTGAAGATGCTAAAAGTATCTTAGAACTTACATCATACCGACTATAACATTGTTAGTGTATTTTAAGCGGGACATAGATTATATACTTTCAAGATATATCTGTATTATATAATATCAAGAATTCAAATATATAAGCCATTATTGCACATTATTGCAAAGATTTGATATGTAAATAGATATGTAAATTTTAATTCATGTAATAAATAACTTCGGCTTATACATATTTGAATCTTCTGTTTTAATTATATAGAAATATTCTATTGTACTATATCCCTTTTTATACTGATAGTACGTTAATAAATCTAATAATATTTTAATTTAATAATACTTCTATTTTAATATTTTATATATATAAAACTTTTATTTTTAAATAGACTCATTGTATAATAATGAAAAATTTTTATTTTTATGATATGAATATATAACTAGTCTTATCTTTTCATATTAAACGAAATTAATTCAATAATTTGTAATTATAATAAATCACTTTAATATTTAATGTTTTTCCACATTTATATTATAAAATATCTTGATTGTGTGATATTATAACATTATAATTTAACTAATAGTTTTTTGTTTATTGAATAGTTTTCTCTGAGCGAGTCAATGTGTAGAACTGAAAGCTGTTGGAGGCGCGACGTTTTCTAATCTTTCATAGTTTGCAGCCACGCAGTAAGGTCAGATGGTTGTGCAAGGATGAAACAGATTAGAACAACTTAGTTTGGGAATCTCATGAATTTCCAATTATCAACTTGGCGTTCCACTGACGACGACCTACCATTTCTACCGTCTATGAATTCTACCGCCTCTCCCTGATCCGTACTATTTCGTTGGAAAAGTAATCATCCCGATCATCCGTGAATGTATGCTACTTTTGTCACATTGAATGCATGTTGCATTTATTAAGTTAATTGTCAAATATCAAAATATTATTACTTATAAATTCTATATTTTAATACAGCATAAAGAATTTAGCTATATACAAAGAAACAAAAGCTTTTGCAGTAGATTTTTAAAAAATGACTAATATGTAATTATATAAAAATAATTTTCTTTAAATTGGTGCTAAGTACTTTGAAGAGTGGAAATTATATGTAAAATTCAAGAATTATATAATGATAATATTGCATATATTTAATACATTGTAGCTTTTTATCGAATTAAGTGAATTTCTACATTTTGAAGAATAATGTGATTTGGCAAAAGAAATTTGTTTTTGCGGAACTCAGCTCATTAAGTTTTATTAATTTATCTCGAAGTAATTTAAGTAACGTTCCTGAAACACCGCAAGAATCTTGATGTGAGACACGCAACAAGATAGAAGAAGTTTTACAAAGAATGGAAGGCATGATTGATGAAAAAATATATCGAGACAAGCTTATTAGTTTTCCCTAATTACAGAAGTATAATTGCAGCCATTAAGCGACGACAAATGTGGTTTCTTATAAATCGATTTCTTTTCGAGCATCTCACTTTAAGGTTACCGGACTACTATTTTACAGGTATGGCTTTCGATATTTCGAGGGCATCTATCTGTCTTGCCTTCTGCTAACTCTGGATCCTCGCGGGAGAGAGGCACGGAGAGAAAGCGTGAAAGGGACAGGACTCGCAAACTTTTTCAATCGGCGTCCCTCTCCCGATTCGACCGCGCCGACGTCGGGAATGCCGGCTATCCTGTAACTATTCGCCAATGAATTTCAGGCTTTTCAGGCAGAGATCTCTTTCGTTTTTCTTATCGGGAAGAGGATCGAAGTCGGCGAAGTTATCTCGCGGATATTCCCTTACAATGTCCACGCGAATGGGATCGGATTGCTGCGGCCATACCGCGAAATTGATCTCAATAATATCTCCGGATGTATCGAATCTTAATTTTGATGGTTGTTCTTTATCGTACGAGCTGATTGTCGGTTGGACGAATCGCGGGAGAAAATAGATAAACTGTACATGACGAGAATTGAAACAGAGAATATCACTGAAAGTGCAACAAATATGGCATTTGATGTCTTCAAGTGTCACATTTATCGAGCTGCTACAATTATCTCGATTGACTTCGGCTTCAAGTATAATATTGAGATGTCGATATTGAATTACAATCAATCTTCAACCTTGGCTCAATTGAAATAGTAAGCGCGACCACGTTAATTAATTTTGATCAGATAATTAAATCTTTTTCCTGTTCAACTTAATCAAAGTCTTTAGTTTTTTCGTAAACTTTTGAAAAAAATTTTTTTATCAGGAATATAATTTTATATGCCACAGAAATAGAATTCAAAGATTAAAGAATCAATGCTATTACGTAATGCAGTACATCAAATTTAACTGAAAACTGTCAAGTATTACATTTATTTTATATAATGCAATTAACATTCTTCGTATATTCAATGTGTCAGTTTATTCAAGTTTGCAGTTTTAATATTAGAAAATCTTTGTGTTATTAATTAATAAAATACGATGTTTAATATATAAGATTTATATAAAATATCACGAAATTATAATTATACTATTTTTTGCGAATATGTAATAATTTTTTAAGAGAAAATATAAGTTTGATGCAGCCATTTTGGAGAGAGAAAATACGATGAAAATGCAAAGTTTTAATTAATTCCAGATTCAAATTAAATAGCGCGAGGTGCGATCGTGCTAATTAAGTTGAATTCATTAAGTCTCTTTCTGGTCCGAAAATTCCGTCAAAACTGTCGATTCCCCAGTGAGCATTTGATGGAAGGACATTCGAAGAAGATGCGCGGGATATTTCATTGGCAGTCTTTCTCGTCTAGTTTCCGCGGCGGTAAACACTCCCGGTACCGCCAATGGCAACGGTGGCCACGAGACGAAAGTGTGTGGAACAAAAAGTAGATAAATGGTAGCCGGATGGCGAGGGTGGGCCAATCTATCACGCCCCGGGGGAGTGTTATTGACAGTGCAAGAACTGTCTAACCCTCGACCTCGCCTTTCTCTCTCTCTCTCTCTCTCTCTCTCTCTCTCTCTCTCTCTCTCTCTCTCTCTCTTTTTCTTTCTCTGTCGATCGTTGTCTTCGCCCGGTATATTCCCGGGCCCGAGCCTCTGCCGCAGCGCGATCCTCATTCTTCTTTTCCCGACTTTCGATACGAGGAATTCCGAGATAATAGAAGTTGTTGCCGTTGCCCGGAAACTTTGCGTAAAATACGTCGGTGACGTAGGTGTCCTCTCACGCCCGCACCCGGTCCGGAAAAACGAATCAAACTTTTCTCGCGCGAAACATCATGGGATTCGTCGACCTGTGGAACCTGCTTCTTTCTTACTGCGACACAATTGGTTATTGTTACTTCCGATCGCAGCGAGATCTAATGCGTTTATTGCCAATGACATATGATATTTCTTGAGGATCTTGAAGAAATCCTTTTTTCAATTTCTTGAAAAAAGAAAAATGGGCGAGAGCGTAGTTTTAGATTTTCGAACATTTATTTATTTAAGCAATATAAAATGTTTCTTCTTTTTAGATAATAAATAACGTTTAAATATAAATTTGTTATAAAATGTTATAAAATTGCAAATCTTAATTTCACAAGAATTAATAATTTTAATTATAGTTTAATGCTTCTAGAAATGTTTATATGTATATATATATATATATATGTATGTGTGTGTGTGCGTAGACAATTTAGTTAAGATCTTCTCATAAATAATCATAGAATTTCAGATCCATTAATTAGATGGCCTTTTAGAAGCTACCATTATATTACCGAAATATTGCACATAACCATAAAACGACCTCAGGATACGGAACATTCTACCGGAGAATCATTGCATCGACATTAATCACAATGATTCTCTGGTCGTTTAAAACCGTTTCCGAGACCTGTGGCTTTAGCGGCAATTCTCGTAGCGAATTTCGTTGTACCTCGCCGACTTTTTCCCTTCATTTTTCGTGATCCCAGAAATGACCGTGGCAGACACATTATGTCGTATTCACATATCCATGCGCGTGTGTCCGCGTCCGCTGTTGGATGCACGAATGTTGGTCGTTTCGAACTCAGAACCGGGATTTCCTCCTTGAGACCGGAAGCTTAAGAGCGGCTTGCCGGCGAGGTTCGGCTAATGCCTAATGACGGGTCGTTTCAAATATTTACCGCCCGATTCCGCGTACGGAATCCGACCGACGCCGTAAACGCGATTACAGTTAGTCGCATAGTATATACGCGGTCCGCCTATTCTACGGAGGAAGCCATCTGAACGGTAAGAGACGGTGTCCAATCGATCGGGCCCGTCTCGTGAATCTGCTCAAATTACGCGGTGGATCAGCTAGAATGTCCCGAACGCAATAGCGTTCCAGAACGATATAATCCGCCGGTCTTTACGGCGAATTTATTCCTAATGCCTTATTCATGCATCAGCCTGAAGGACTCATTATAAAAGTCGTACGGGGACGATTGGATACCTCGTGCGGAACACAGCTGCGCTCACTCGCAGTCCCGAATTCATAGTCCTAATTTATCCCAGATTAGCTCATAATTCCATAAGTCAATATAATATATATAAATTAGTACGTCTTTGATCATACATACACACACATAAGTTCTGATCTCTATGTCAGGTGATACTTAGGTTTTTCTTCTGTGCATTCTTACAATGCATATATCGTTATTTACGCAGGATCGATTCTTAATTTTTTATGTAACATTTATTTGTAAAAAGCAATGAGACGCTATTATAAATATTATAAATATTTTGTATAGTTTTATAAATATTTTGTATAAAGTTTTTCTATTTCTGTCTCTCTTTCTTCTTCAGCTTGCGTTAGAATCAGCTGCTTTCGCCAAAAATTCAGGTGATAGAAATTATTAATATAAAGAACACATTTATTGAACATGTGTTCGCATAAAATTTCCATTTTGTGTCCATTTCGTTTAACCGTCTCTTTCGCTTTGCACGCTCACTTTTTCACGCAATAGGAGGGAGTTGGAAATCGTGAAAAGTGCGATAGCGTATACGAGATGAAATTGTGAATGAAATCGCTAATCCATGCGGACGAAAGATTGAAAATAAAATTTTACTGCCATAAAAAATAAAAAACTGCCATGAAAAATTAATTATTTTTATACAGTAGAAAATAATATTCGCGATCATCATGTTTTTAATATATTATAAAGCATCGATTAAATAATGATATAAATATTTATTATGCTTAAAAACACAAAGAAGACATAACATTGGATAAAAATGAAATTAGAAATGAAAATTTCATAATTAATTCAGATCGCATGTATTATTTTCTGACCTAGTTAATAATTATAATTTATAAATATTGAAATGATAAGAAAAATATTTAGGAATCTTCATCCTCATTAAAAAATAAGATGCAAACCTTCTATTTTCTATATATTTGTTATTTGATTCATCTGTGTCCGGACTCCTCTCTGATATTTAAGTTGATGATTTTACTCACTATGCTCGCGAAGTATGAAACTTCGCGTCGTTTCAAGTAGAATGCTGCTCCTTCGCTGTCATCATCATTTTCAATTAGCCTTTAATCACCGGGAGACAGTGTTCGTTGAACGAGCGCAGAGGTGAAGGGATGGTGGCATCCACGTCGAGCGACTTATTAGTTATTAAGTTACTTCACGTATTAATTAAACATTCGAATAACGCCGCACAAAGTACCAGTTCCTGCCATCGTTCTGACATATTTCTCCATTTACCTTGCCTTTTCTCCGATTTCTCCTGTCATAAGGCTTCCACCTTCTCTGCTTTCTCTCTGCGATTGTTTATCATTCTTACACATCTCCAAAAGCAGCTTTTACAATTTTACGATCGGCGTAATATTTTTCCCGTAACACGATTCAGCTAGATTGAAAAGCTCATATGGTATACTCCTTATATATTCCCTATGATTCGTTGCAACTTTCAAAAATCAAAAATGTAATGTTATTTCTTTTAGATTTCAAATAGATACTAGGATTCTAAAATTTCGACATTTTTTATTTACATATAATTCGCTTATAATGTTTTAATAAAATCATCTTTAATCAAATACATTGATTATATCGGATATTTGATTTTTATTGTGAAATAAAGTTTGATAGAATAAAATACAATAAATATTTATCAAGACATTTGCTGTTTAATATTATAGGTAATTGTGAACTTTTAATTCAATATTATCATATTGATAATTACATATTACAAGTTGCAGTGACAAAATGACAATATAATGATTCCGTTGATATCGCAGAATCGTTTTGTCCTCGTCATCATCCGCTCCCGCGTTTCCATCATCTTCCATCATCCACCCTCTCTCGCTCCGCTCTCCGCGCTTTGCGTTCGCCAGGTTGAGCTTGAATTAGCATAACCAGAGCAGCTTTGATCAATCGCAATGGCACCTCGTTGCGCGACTATGGCCATTAGTATGCACCATTGACCGTGAGCGGCCACTGCGTAATTAGCATAATATAGCAATATCATAACGCGCGTACCGGGAAATGTGTTGGCCGCGGCGATCGTTGGCGGGATAGCGAAGGGAAAAGGGGTAGGTGGGTGGGTGGATGGCCAGAGCGCGGCGGAGAGGTGAAGAGGCGGATACCAGCGTGCAGGCCCCCTAGGGACCCCGATTCCCGACGATGCTGGAGCATATGCGAAGCGGTTACACCGACCGCCGTAATGAACTTGGACGTCGTCAACCCTGAAACGGAACAACCTTGGACAGTTGTGGCCGCTTCTCGACGACAAGATTTCTGATAAATAACAAATCGGACTCGCCCCAACTCGCTCAATGACACCAACTCGGTACAGCGAGATCTCGACTCGCGTGTGTTTAATATTTTATTTTAATCGGCAGAAAATCTGCGACGATATATAAAATTACCACGTCATTTTTCATAGTTCTTTTTCTCGAAAAATCTTAAATCCCATCAATAGAAATTAAGTGAAAGGATAATTTATCATTAATAATAATAAACAAAAAGGAATATACAAACACATATATTTTAAGGCTATAATTAACACTAAAATAAAATATAAAACTATTTTACTCGTTATATGTTACTCGTTATTCGTTTTTTATGTATGTTTTCGTTACTAATTGCGAGATACGCATTTGACAAATGGATTTATTAAACGCTAATCGGCTGCGATCGGATTTCGCGATGCGTTTCGTGATTATGGCGATACGTCCGTAATGGCAATTAATGTATCGCGGACATCGTAAGAAAACAGCCGCATGATGTTCCTCCGTGCGCGGGCTGACCGTTAAGGGTGTAAAACACACCAAGTAACAACACCGATAATCATCGCAGCAGAACAATTAACCCCGTAAATGGGAGTACCCCGCAATTATGGGCCGTTGATTATCGCCGGATAATACCCGGCGCGAGTAACAGGGTGACACGGCTGTTATTATGACGAGCGATTAGCGCTATTCACATCGTCCATCGTCCGCCACGTGCGATTCACGGCATTAGTGTCTTATGAATTCGCTGATTGCGTTTCTGCCTGCGCATACATATCCCGGATGGTTACGGCCGCGATGCGGATAGGTCCCCGGTTTTAGAGATCCGACGCAATTTCGGCGAACTCAATTTTCAATGCTTCGCATACAAGAATTGTTTTGCTGCTTTTTTTTTCTTTTTTCTTTTTTTCTTTATAGCCATCACGTTTCTGTTATTATGGAATGAGGGTTTTTTTTTGTGCGCGTACGTGGTAATCTGAATTTGTTAAAATTACGTTGGTTCTCTCTTATTATCCCCGATGGTAGCCCGATAGGGGGGAATCGATTTTAGACTTGTCGAAGGAACCTGCCATTATAAAATATTTTCCACCGATAGTGGAACATCCTCCGCATACATGCCGATTATTGATTCGGGATACCGTTTGTCCATCCGGAGTAGCACTATACGTCCGTCACATTGACCGAACAAACATGATAGCCCGCGTTCGTTCGACCGGGACGGGGATGGAGATGGAATCGCTGCACAAGAGGGAGCGACAGGGTAAGGGTGGGAGGGGGTCGGGGTTAAGATACGATATTTGCAGGGTTATTAGACGGCGGTAGCAGTTCCCTCGCGCTTGGTGCGCAATATCGATCGTGCATTTGCCTGATGAGTTGCGTTATGAATCCAGTAGAAAGGCAGGATGAAGGGAGAGGGGGGAGGAGGGAGGAGGAGAGATGTTCAGCCAAGTTTGACGTGCAAAGAGCTTAATATGCCGTTGATTACGCTCGTCGCGATTCCACGGTCTTCGCTTGCACGTTCCGCGCAAACCCGTTCGCTCTCCCTCGATCTCTTTCTGCCCGCCTCGCGCTCTTCCTCCTCTTTCTCTTTATTGTGAAATGCATAAAACCGCCATTTCTCTGCGAGGCGAAACACAGCGATGCGTAACCACCATGTGTCGTCATGGATGTGGGGCCAATGAAACTGACGGTCGATTTGTGGAACGCAACGACCCGTAAAAGCGATCTTTGATAGGATATATCGAAACTACTGTCGCTCGATCGGAGGATCTTCTCCGACTTTTATTTTATTTTCTTTTTTTCTGTACCCTACGAACATCTAACTCGAATCTTAATTTTTGTAAATTTCAATATTTCTTGCATCTTAACACAGAAATATCCGTTATCAAGTTTGTTCTATTACTTTTCTATACCATTATTGTTTATCTGGAAGAACTTTTAGAATAGGATAGTGAAAGTAAAATTTAATATTTTAAGAAAATTGACACAATGCAAAGCGAAAAAAAGAAAAAAAGTTGATAAAGCCAACAAATCATAGAGATCGTTTCATCGTTCACTTTTATCTTTTTCATTCACTGTCGTTTGGAAGCGAGGATCTAAACTATTTATCGTTGATTTTTGATTATTGTGAATCCTCTAGCTACTAGCATGTAGCTACTTGCATAATATCTTCCATTTCCATCGTTTGATTTATTTCGAGCTGGATATATACTGTCCTCCAGCTACTGATTCTAGAATATACTGTGTTTTCAAGCATCTATGACAATCTCACCGTTTCTTTTACATTTCTCCTTCGTTTCATTTGTCCTCGTAGCGCGCCTCGTTTTCTAGGTCAAGACCACAAGGTGTCCTAGGATTGTATGGCAGTCGCAATTCCGGATGGAATTGACCGAGTCGCGACAATAGTTCATCGTCGGGCCTCCGTAAGTGGGTTATTATAGGAAACTGTCTGTGGCGCCTCCGATACGGAAATTGCTTATGCATTAAGCAAATATAACAGAGTGAGAGAGAGAGAGAGAGAGAGGGGGAGGGGAGAAAAGAGGAGCAAATGAAGAAGAAAGAAACAGATTAGTAGAATGTGCAATATACCGTATGAAAAGCGGATTACCATCTTCCAGATGTCTGTAGAATCAATGTTATTGGTTGGTTCTTTTTTTTTTTAATGGTACATCTTTTTGAATATACGCGTGAAGTAAATCCATATTTTCTTGCTCACGCTTAACGTACATGTTTAATAACAAGATATTACATGGTGAGTGTACATTATTATAATTACGTACTATGTAAGATATTACAACTGCAGTGTACCAAGTTGCAGTACGAATTTACTATTTGCATGCAAAATATATATTCCACAACTGAGATGGATGTCTCTTCGGTTCCGTGTCTGGCAAAAACCTGCTTTCGTATGGTAGCATATCGCTGTAGTAATACTTACCGTACAGCGGCAGGATATGATCGTACTATATCACAATATTTGACGTTATGTCTGCACGTTAGTATATACGTTAGCCAAGTGTAGTTAAAAGAAGTTTGAAACTGTTCGATTTTCTGAGTTCTCGATTAAAGAGCCCTCAAATCTAAGGAATTGCCAAGGCAAGAATCTTTATTACCTCGTTTGAGATATGTTTTCATTCAACTTATGGATGGTACTTCACGGTGAAGTAATTGCACGTAGCGCAGTTCACTCTGCTTGTTTGAAAATGTAATGATTTTAGAGTTTCTGTTTTCTCTTCCCTTTTTATGTACATTTTACATGTAACATAGTTTTTTTTCATTATTTTATTCGTCGTTATTTATGGTTACATTACATTGCAACACATATTGTAAATATTATTTTATACATCATGATATTACTACATATAAAATGTGTTATTGTGTATGGTATTATATATATATATATATATATATATATATATATATTACTTTCTTTTTACGCGCGCGCGCGTGTGTGTGTGTGTGTGTGTGTGTGTGTGTGTGTAGATGCAAAATTTATTTTTTGCTATACTATTATTATTAATTAAAACTAATCTGAATTTAGAGATAATTAGGAAGAAAGAGGGTAAAAGTCAATGAGGTGGCGGAATCGATGTTGCATAATCACGTCCATCACTTCGGACGGTCGTTATTAATATTTCGCGGATCGACGATTACCGTGCAATTCATCGCGATGATATGTCCCCCGTTGACCACACGTCAAATAAATCTCGATCGCTCGCGCCCACTTAGGGGTTTTCAGCAGCTATCTCGGGGAAAGTCCGCGATATGGACGTGAAACGTTCGACGAGCGCTCTCCGGGAGGAGGCCTTAATTACCCGTCGAGGCGGCGAGCACGTGGCAATTTAAACTTCACGACCTTAACTGCTGGCGCGATTGGAGAACCAATGGCGAACAGGCGGAGCGAGAGAGACGGGCGGCGGAGCAAAAAGGCGGAAGAGCGCGAAGGAACGAGAAGTGAATAAAATTCGAGTCGCTCGAACCGGAGCCAGTCACGCACGCCTCGCGTGTTAATCATTCTGACTTATGTGCCGGCATCGCCTGGAACAAATGACGGTGATAAACGCCCGATGCCCCAACAGAGAAACGCTCGTCCGGAGGAGGAAAGCTGGAAAAGGGGCCGCGCGCAATGCTCGGAATTAATATTTGTGACTGTATACACTTGGGCCTAAAGCGAAGCCGACCGCATCGCACGAACGGTAGCTGGTAGACGAGAGATCGTTACGAGCAAGCCGATGTACTACGTGTACGTTTTGCTCTCGTTCCTCGATGTTCTCTTTAGTTGCGCTACCTTTCTCTCTTGGCTTCCTCGTTGATTTAGAGACTGTAAATCTTACTACGGTTAAACGTGCAATTGGACGCAGGAAGACTACGTCCGATGTAAGAATAATTGCGACTTCGAAGGCTTATTGGAATTCTTGGAAGCTTCATCCTGATATTATCCTAATCGATACTAACCATTATTATTTCTATAATAATGGCAAGATGTATTTTTTAGTTATATACCTAGTTTTCAATTATAGTTCTGACAATAATAGATGATTAAATGAAGAGAATCATAATTGCATATCTTTTTTATGCTTTTACTTGAACCAATTGATACGTAGTATATATTTCTCATGTGCACGGAGCTACAATTAGAAACGGCTTTGTCTTCAGTAATTACATCCGCCTCTATTTAATAGACATTATTTTCGTCATGCAATGAGGTCAGCTTTTGTCCGCTGCTTAAATAAGAAAATTATTATATTTAAATGATCTTTGAACATCGCCGGAGACACTTGTTTCCTGTAATCGAGAATATGTTGCTTGCAAGTTATCTTAGCGACGGCGTTAATTTTATAGGTCGCGTTAACAAAAATAATACTGCAACATCGAGTACACCTCGTCCAACATCGAGCGGTGATCCCGTTTCCGAAAAAAGATAACGGTGTCTTCGGAAAAGGAGACAAATAACTGAAAGAGAGATTTGAACTGTGGCAAGGATGATGACGACGTCCGCTCACAGAAATGCCGGATTGTTTGTTTTGCGAGTAGCTGAGAGTTCACGAAGTTTCCTCCGATCAGCGGACGTCGCTTCTGCGTTTTACAATTCGATTGCTATCGCCGATTTTTCACGAGTGCGAATTTAGCACTCAAGAAAAGAACGCATCCAAGAATTGAGGAGGAAGCGAAGGAACGGTTGCGGGAGGGCGCGAAAAACTCGGGAGAGATGATGGGACGTCGAGAGGATGGAAGGAACGCGGCGAGAGGAACTTCCGCCGAAGTAGCGAGCGGCTGACTTTTAACCGTACGACAAGCAGAAGTGGATGAACCTCGAAGAAAGCCGGGATCGCGGAATAGCGGAAGGGAGGACGAAGGGAGGAAACGGCGGGGACGGTGAGGGGCTGCCGGATAGGCGACGAGCTGAGATTGCAGCAAGGCGGTAAATAACACGTCACTCGCCACTCCGTTTACTTTGCGCCGCCGTCGGCAGTGCTTGCGGAGAGAGGAACGACGTAGCGCTCGTCGACGAACGTCGGCTGTGAGGAAAGCGACGTTCGCCGGTATAAATCGTATCGGCGGAAAAGGCGATCGAGATTTAATTAAAGGCTTCAATAATTAAATCTGTGGGACCCTAACGCCTAAAAAGTATTAACGCAAGAAGTGTCTGACGGCACGTGTTTGAAGTTGAAATAATGACATAATTAGTGAATCTTATAATGTGAGGAAATTTATAAATCGATCGCGTTTAAAATAAATTTAATCAGGTTTAAGATCCGCTGCTGTTAATTGTTTGAAAATTGAGACGCGACAAAAAAAAATGGCAATATTTAGGGAAGTAATAATAAATTATATTCATTATACTATATATACGTAGATTTTGAATCGCTTTTAAGAAATACATATTTTTCATTGTTTTCAAATTTTTTATCTTTCCGATAAAAAATTTTATAAAATCATATCTATCGACGTGGTGTCGATACATATAACAGTCTTCTGTTACCGAGATTTGTAATTGAAATTTTCGACAAGGAAATTGCGTGGCAGAAGTGCTGAGGGACGGAATATCAACCTTCCTCGAAAGCTGTCGTTATCAAGGCTTCATTTTCCACCTTTCATTTTCGAAATCGCGATGCTCTCCGATATTCCCTATAACTTCCGTCAGTCATCGTCGCGCGACGACATGATAACGTCGCCGATGATCTACGATCAATCTCTGCCGAAGGGAAGGGAGAGAAGCGATCTACGAACAATGACTGTGGCGCAGCAAGCATAAAACGACGGGCGCAGCCCGGTGAAAGCCACTTCATGGTAATTACGCCAGGACGATCCCCTGATCATCTGGAAGGCGTTAAAGCGCAAATGAAATCAGCCGGCAGTCCCGGGGAAGGGAAAAAAAGTGTTCGGCGATAAGGTGGGGAAGAGAGGAAGGGGAGGGGGGGGAGAGTTCTGCATCACCCCCCGCGAAGAGAGAGAGCGACGAAGGATGATGGATCGGTTCACGCCGGAGTAACCGCCAGCGTTCCTAACAGCCATTTCGTAATTACACCAGCAGCGATTCGTTCGCGTCTTATCTATCGAGGCCCATCAATAATCCCTCCTTTTCGTCCTTTCCACCTTGCTGTCCGCCGTCATTTCGCCGGCACGTAAGCATCTTTTTCCGATGCGCAAGCCGCTACGCGGCGCAGCCACGCTCTTTTCCTTGATTTTAAACAAAAACTGTGCAACCTCTAAGACCGATCAGTAGAGTTTCGGGGAGGCAGGCTTTTAGGGAATATTACATACTTTCTCCGAAGGATATTAAATTCTGAGATTTATCTCGGCCCCGTCAACTTCTCTCGTACTCGACCGCGCGATTATCGAGTCGAGGTCGATTTCCATCTTATGTGCTCGAAGGGAATCCCCGACGGAGCCTTTTTTGAAGCTTCATATTAATATATTAGTTCTCCAGCGTATATCCGGAAAATCGCAGCGCTGTTTTCGAATGAAAAGTAGTGGAGCTGAGTAGTGGAAAGAAGGATCTAAAACTGCTATATATTTATCAGCTGTACTGTACTTATTGAATTTTATACTAATCTATTTTCACAATCTATGTAAGGCATGGATAATTTTTTAAAATAGATAATAAAAAAATTAGAGATTAAGATTTTTAATGTTACGTAATAATTATATAATGAAAGTATTATATTCGATATGATATTTGCATTCTATTACATACTTTACTTTGTAAGAATTTTATGAAGCTTATTCTTTCTCTTAGGATCAAAATTTAATACGAAAAAATATAAACAATTACTATTACGTTAAAATCAATCTCAGTCTGCTTAAACTTGTCAAAGTTGTTTAATATTTCGAAAATTTTAAGTTAATATTAATTCGTTAAAATTTTACTGTAACTGTTCTTATCATTTTGAAAGAGAAAGATAAACAAAAATATCCTAATAATTCCTCTCTCAATAAGTTATTTATGAATATTGTCACCTTAGATCATTTGCTTAGATTACTTTCAGATTGTTTAAAGTAATATTTTTAAACAAATACAATTAAATATGTAATAATTGCATAATTATAATACAATTACATTGTTAAATTATATATATTGTTCAAATATCCTGCCAAATGATCTGAATTGTATGCATGAAATCGAGCTTTCATCGCGTATTTACCAAGCTTTCAGTGTGAAGCTTTCTAATTGCGCGATCTGGTTTCGATCGAAGTATCGCTTTGTAAGCTGAGTAATAGAGAATTATCTGCATGAAACTAATTCATATCCCCTGCAGATACCATTCCCAATTATTGTATTTCCTAGGTAAAGCCATTAGATTAATACTTCTACTTATATCTTTACAATCTGATTGTAGAAATATGGTAAACGTGACGTTGCTACAATTTTAATTAAATGTAAATTATGCGATTTTACAGACTCTCTTCGTGTTTAGAATTAAGTTAATATTATCATTCATATTTATATTCTTTTATACATCTCTTTTATACATATATATATCTATGTACATTATTATATACAAATTGTAATTTTCCTTATCTGCGATCATAATGCGTAGATTATTTCGCTATCATAATTGATCGTTCTTATGCGAAGAAAGATGGGAAAATAGACACATAATGCTAAATAATGAATTTTATTCTTTTTACTTATCTTTATTTCGTACATGAGAAAGAGAGAGAAAGAGAGAGAGAGAGAGAGAGAGAGAGAGAGAGAGAGAGAGAGATATTTACCATTAAAAGAGACATATCTCATTTAAATGTCGTTGAAATAAATGATTTGAAGAAAGTATAATTGTCTAAAGATTTATAAAGCTTCTTCAACATTTATCTTGTTCAGTTGTTTTGTTAAAAGTCAAAATTTTACGTAAAACTTATTAATATACGGTATTATCTTGAATTACCTATATGATCTATTGAGATTAATTTGTTATTAAAAAATTCCTTAATGCCTCTATCAATGAATTTCTTGGCAACTCTAGGAAATAGATGGACCAGAGGGGAAAACGAATCATTGTATCACAAAAAATACGCAATGTCATTCTAGTTGTCACCCCATCCGGAACCATCGTAATACTCCACCGCCCGCCGCACGCACTCAGGTCTCGTGTCTTTCGCGCGCTTATTATAGTGACATTCTTTGGATTTCGGATGATTAATTGTCCCTTAGCAGGCATTTCTCAGGACAATTTTTAGGGTGAAAGAAAAACGTGATATTGTGCTGAATATCGATTGATCCCTCCTGATGGCAATAGCTGCGCGAGGTAAATTCTGGAGAATTTGTTCACCGAATTCATGGTCAATAAATTAATCTTTATTCTCGATATTCACATGTGATATATCACATGGGAATTTTAAATTGATAAATTAGGATATGTACCGAATTTCATTAATATCACGCGAGCTCAGACAAATTAAAACGATATTTATCCACAAACACAAAAAAATTTAAGATTAAAGATATTAATTAGATGATATAATAATCGTTCAATGAGAAAACGCAAAGTGACCTCTATTTAAAATATTTTTAAACTATAAAATAATTTTCAAAGACTAAGTCGATCTTAATTTCCCGAATTTATTATGAGTAATGAATTTTTTGGTTATAGTTGCATTTATATCGGTGTTAAAATCTTGCTTTAATCCGCGATCCGAGACAGTTGGTTCGTTACTGGAGACAAAAGGCATCTCCAGCCCTTCGCCCTTCAGCTACCGCACACGAGTGTGCTAATTATAATTCAATTTGCCCGTACGGATTTCGTTACCATCAGTCACGGAATGGCCCTCCACTCGCCACGCTCTTCCAATCGTGGCGGCATTTTGTTTCGTTATAACGAGTATCCTTCCTCCTATTTTCCTTTTTCCGCAGCGGCATATCCAATTTCTGCCGGATATTATTAGTATCGACATTTTCTGCTGGGATATAATAGACATTGTGCGTTCCGCGGAACGCGTGAAGGGGCGCAGCGCTCTGAAAAATTCCTTTCTCCTCGTAGAATTTTTCTTTTTTTAAACTCGTATGTATTATGAAATTTTCCCCAGTATCCAATCGTAATGCCGAAATGCAGCGTTAATAACAGCACATAACGCAAACGGACGTAGCTGAAAATTTATTCGATGTGTAAGAAAGTTTTGTCGGATTTTCTCCAGATGGTAGAGATACAATAACTGTTTCTCAAATTAATTTTATTATTACGTTCGGCTAGATATTCGGCTAGATGTTAAAAATGACTAAATTCTTATATATAAATTCGGTATAAATTCATTTATTAAACATTAATTTTTGTAAGGTTTTTATGAGAATGCCCTTTTTCTTAAGATTTGACAAGAAGTTGTGTGTATCGATAAGAAGAATTTAATTATATAAGTATCTTCTCTCTTTAATTGCGCGTTTAAGCATTTGCTGCATTTTAGTTAAATTTCGATGATCTACTTTAGAAAGTTTTTAACCAACCATATCCAAAATTCTCTTCTTTCCTTTTTTCCTCGCTCTTCTGGTTGAATGTAATGTAATATGCGATGTCTACCCACGCTAACTTATACATTGTGCCCCTGGATTACCGCGTCGTTGCTTATCTGCGCTCTCCAGCTGCATGTTGGCACACCACGACGACGGGGATATTTGTCTTCGGAGATATACACGTTTCAATTTATTGTACCATGCAGGATGTCCTGAAAAGTGAATACTAGTAACAGAATCACATTCTATTTACAATTTAACTTGAAAACTTGGAAATCGGGATAGTTAAATAGTACATAAAATCATATATATAAAACGATAATACATATTTATAACAATGTTACAAAAATTTTAATGGAATGAAATCTTAATTCTTACATCTTTCTGTATCCCGAGATTCGATACGTGTATCGAATGATAAGTAAAAAAATGATTTCAAAAAATTTTATTATCATATATATATATATATATATATATATATATATATATATATATATATATTTTTAATTCTATTGATATGTAAGTAATAGGAATAGTCGCCAACCAATAAAATGAATAAATTTACGTTCAACCTGACCGTGGACATCCAAGAGTCGATCGCGCGTGTAAGGACGCCACGATGGGAAATGAAGGGGATCTGTGTGCGAAGGGTCGAAGGAACCAGGAGACCCGGAGGAAGGCGAGATTTCGTCGCGCGAGCACCGAAGGGTTCGATAACGAAGATGATTGAGAGCGCGATTGGTGGCGACGGTAACTACGTTAACGGGGTAATAATAACCAATCTCGAGGCGATTTCCTCCCGACCCGACCAATCAGAAGACGCGCCCCCATTTCCGGAACCGGGACCATTCCTCCCCTTTTCCCCCTCTCTTGCAACGATAATCGAATTTTTGAGCAGCTCGTTTTCAAATCCCGAGGGCCATTCGCCGCACCGTCGATGTCGTCGTCGCCGTCGTCGCCGTCGCCGCTGCATTTCCGCCATCGTCTCTTTGTGCGACACTCGTAAGTTTACTCTCGTTCGCTTCCGGTTGCACTCAAGAACACCCCGGTCCCTCGTTTTGTGCAGCACTCCCGCCACCCGACACAGACTCTCTCTCTCTCTCTCTCTCTCTCTCTCTCTCTCTCTCTCTCTCTCTCTCTCTCTCATTGCACGAAACGACTACCTGGTGCGTTGAAGCGGAACGACATTGGGACATCTTCGCCGGCGCTCTTTTCTTGCGTTTGCTCATAATAACAATCTTTTTTACGACAGCGATTTTTCACCCTCGCTCGCTCGCTCTTCTTTTCCATCTGTACATCCTACAGACCGCGCGAGTGGTTGTCGGTGCCAAATTTCAATCAAACTTGGCCGAATTTCAGGACTTCCGGTACGAGTGGCGATACGACACATCATCTCGTCGGTTTCGGGCAATCCTTCTCTTTTTCGCTACCTCTTCCCTCTTTAAAATATCGCGATCGGCAATCTGTCTATCCTGCGTTCATCTTGTGGTTCAGTTATAGAAATTTTCTCTATTTTTTTATTATGATACACTAACTAGTTTATTTAAATTTTTCTTTATTTCGTAATTAATTATGAATATTCTTTTTACTTCTCTTGATATATCTTCTTTACTTCTCTTGATACAATATACTATATTACTATATATTTGCATGTATAACTACATAATGTTTATAAAATTTTTATGTGATAGTAATGTGGTTCAATATCAACATTATTTCTAAAAGTAGTATGTATATATAACGTATGTTATATTTATAAATATTTTTGCTTTAATAAAAATAATAAATCTGAAGTCGGTCTTTTCTCCGAAGACTCACCAATGATATTCGATAGGTCATTGTATTCTCTCGTAATCTGAGATTAAACCAGACTCCTTTTCCAAATATTTCGCTTAAAAAATAAGTAACTTTTTAATAATTTAAAAATGTTTATATTTTAAATTATATAATTTGTCTTAATGGTTTATTTATTATCACATCTTTATCGTTGTTATCGCGTGTTATTCGTATCTCTATAATTTGGCAATTATTATCCGGCAAAAGGAGAAAGAACTGTACGTACGCTTTTACTACGCGGCTCGTGAATTTGCCAGCCTCATCGTCGAGTTTTGCCGTTTGCGTACATCTCGTCAGCGGAGTTTGCCCGTTGCCGCTCAAAGTATACACCGTCTGCCTAGCATTGCGACGAGCAAACAGTCGTAACAGTCGTAACAAAATCAGATTTCGTTCTGCGCGCCGACGTTCCTTGCCTACCGTGTATTCGTTCTTTCTTTTCCCGCGAGTCGTGTTCACTTAATAAAGGGTTGACAAAGCGTGGCTCGCGAGTCATCCTCTCCGACTCGATTCATCGGCCGATTTCAGTGACGGCAGTCAGTCATGACGATATGGGGCCTACTTCTCATCATAAACTGTTCAAGATACACGGTCGGTCTTGCGCGCGTATGATGTGCTGACTCATTTTTATTTTCAATACGACCGACTTGACTACATTATGTCGTACAGCGAAGGAAAAAATCGAAATTTCGAATAATTTATGATGGGAAGTAGGTCCCCTATAGAGTTGCCATCCATCTTCTTTTCCCCGGACATTGTTCTCTTTTTTAGGGCGTCCGGAGAGATTTTTTGAAAGCGTCTGAGGTTTCAAGAAATCTTCTAAATATTTTGTTTTGATTCCTCTCGCATTACTCTGCATTACCAAATAGCACAGGTATCACATAAAAGAGTTAAAATTTTTTAATTTTAATACCTAATAAAACCTAAACTAAACCTATAATAAAACTTTTTATTTTAAATCAAAATAGTCTGTATTTATTTAGTATCCAGTTCAAATTTCTCTTTGCTCTGAATGCTAATGAACAATTAGATGTGAAATAATGATTCATTTACTCTTCTAATAAATTTTATTAATTTTAAGCGCATTTTTGTATACGTCCAGGGTTTCAACCGAAATGTCTGAGATTTTTTGGCTTGTAAGTCCTAATTTTGAAAATTTTAATATGGCAAGTCCCATGTCATCGTGACTGACATCACTGAAATCGATTGATGAATCGAGTTGGATCAGCGTTTGATAGAAGGGATAACTCGCGAGTCAGCTCGCTTCGCTAGCCCTACCTAATATTAGACAGTCTGATCTCTTCTTCACGATCATGCGATTGTGAACTGACCGTGAATTGTGACTGCGACCAAGTTTTGCTTTTATATCGAGTTGGAAGTTTGTAGAAGAAACATACATTAAAACATAAAACTTTCAAGTTAGAATGTTCTTCTTATTAATGAGAGTTGGATAAGTGTAAAAATTGTTGCTCATTTATTGGAATGATTATTTATATGAATCTCAAAACGGGCGCGTTGTTTTCGCGTGTATAATGATATTTTTCAAAGTTAATCGAATATAATGCCATTACTTTCTTCCGACACGTAAAATTCCGCGGTTGCCTCGCCAACTTAGACGTCACACCCTCGCCAAGTTATGTGAATCTCGCCCTAGTCCAAGTGGGTGGTCCTCCAAGTGGTTGTCTGGCGCAAAGATCGCCCTCGATGGCCGGTAAATCGCAGAAGGGACTCGATTGCCCCTAAGAAAAGCGTTTATGGGGCTAAACTGACTCGTAGAGAGGGCGTGTCCTGGCCCGGAGACAAAGCAGCCAGATGTCGCTGACGGTCCCGCCATCGCGTCCTTCCGATTATCCTTTACCCTCGTCTCGCTCCTGTCGCTTATACTTTTTACTTTTTATCCGCGCCTCTCTTCCTCACCCCAAACGTTCGGATCGTTAAGATTTCACCGACTTTTCTGTCGCCATCGTAAAAGCGTTGAATCAGGGCTGAGCCGCTTGAAACTTACTCATCTCAAGTAGTAATATGATTCACTAGACGACATAACAGGATGAATTTTTTTTTAATTTTATAAAAATTACAAGTTAAACGCAGGATTTGTGAATACCAGTTTTTTTTATAGCTGATAAGTATATACAATTATTTTTAATATCGAACTATTGAACTATTTATTTTGCAAGTTGATTATTTATCTGTAATGAAATTTTTATAATTCAATTAAATCTTTGTAAGATTATTTTAAGTATAATATGCAATAGTTAAAATAAGAATTGTAGATGTGTAATATTCTTTTTTTTTTTATTGAATTAATTGGTATGAACTTAGTTGTTTATTATCTGAAAACCAAATTTAATATAAGATTAGTTTTCATTTCTAGCGATATAGTAATAAAAAATATAATGCAGCCATAACAATATTAATTAATTATAGACGCTGTTTTTGCAAAGCTAGTACTTCAGAAGAATTTTAACCTCTTATATAAACGTGCACTAGTCTTTCGAGTGAGCAAAGTTAATTAATAAAAGTTGGAAAAAAGAGGAGGGAGAATAAGATGTGGCATTTAATATCGCTGGTTATTTATTCCCTTATTTACATCGCTGTTGTTTTCAGAAAATTTAAAAAAAAATTTTTGTTTTTCTTAAACTAGAACGTTCTAAGATGATGTGTACAAGCAAAATGGAAAACAACGATAAAGATTTGTCATTAAAAATATAGAATATTCCAAAATTATTATTATTTTCCACATTTGTATATATTTGTTAATAAATAGATTCAATATCTTTTTGTTTAATAATTTATTAAAACATTAATATTTTTAATTAAAATTTTTATTGAATTAACTTTCTGTTGTAATTTAAATAGACAAAAAAATTACTTTAATAAATTTGATGGAATATTTCTTAAGATTTTTTCATGCTTAAATTAGCCTATATTTTCTGAAAACTATATTAGAAAAATTATTAGAAAAAATTATATATAATATTAAAAAACAGTAATTGAATATTCGTTGAAAATAGATCGATTTCTCAAGTTATCGGGAGTATTGATGTGTGAATGAAGTAACGATAGTTTTAGAACGTAGAACCGGTAGAACGAAGACGAAGAGAAGAATATTATCGGATTCTCTAAATGGAAAAGAGCCGTGGCGCATTTCTCCGTCCGCGGCAAGTTAAACTATTTTCCCAGCAAGTTCGGTATAAGTTTCTGGATATAAGCTCCTCACCCTTATTTTGCTCCATTTCCGGACTCTTAATTACTTCGCTAATTCTTAACTGGGAATCTCGGCGTCGTCTCGAAGTCTGAAATAACAACTCTCATCCCCGATCTTAGTTTGCCTCACCCCGTACTCTTCTCGTGAATCTCTAAACCAGGGAGATCTCTTTTTTTTATCAGTCTTATTCTCGTTCTCGTTTCATCCATTCAGCCATTGAACTAGCCATTTAACTTAGCTAGAAATCAATTTCTTTAATTCTTGCGAGAGGTAATTTCTGTTTACAGTTTAAAAGCTATAGAAAGAAGCATATCATTAATAGACTAATGTGCTGATTTCTATATACATATACTACCCAATATCAGTATAAATTAAATATTATTTATATAAATATACATGTACAATTTTCGATATGATTATTTTAATTAAATTTGATTTTTATTAGCTATATTGTTCTTGGAATATTAGATGTATTAATGTAACGTCATGTAATATAATTTTTCCATATTTATCGAAATATTTTTTATCAAGAGAGTTCATAAATTTTTTAATAATTTAAATTTGTTTTTTTTCTCACAAATAGAGCCAAACTTGAGTCATACATTTGTGCACAGTACTATGTTTATAAATGACTTTGGAAACTTGTTATTGCATGTCACCAATTTTGGCATACTTTACGCATGAAAAAGCCAATTTCAATTTAAAAAGTAATTCTAATAAACATTTAGTTTTTGTTGAATCAGTACTTGCGGTTCTCACTATTCTTTAACGAAACAGAGTAATTGTTATACGAACATATATGTTTAAAATTTTGTGTATAAACTCATTGATATACATGTTGACACGTTATGAAACATGATTTGATAAGCCATGATCAATATTTTGCATAAGCAATTTTTAGATAATGTTGTTCATAGTCGATGTAAACTACGGATAGAAAAGAGTGGGATAGACCATGGAACGGCGAGATTTATGACGCTAAATGAAGCGTGAAGAAGTTGCGGATCTGATGCGCTGAAAGTTTGATTCGACGGTATTTGCGCCGGCTGATATTGGGCTCATTGAAATTATACAGTTATCGATCACTGTCGCCGTAAGCATAATCTGACAGAGGATCGATTCTGCCTCGTGCTGCCCCAATTCTAAACTGAATACCATTATCGTCGCATTAACGTTAATTTAATGACAATACAGATATAGATCGAATTGAATTTCTCCCCCATTTCTCTTTACACTCTGTTATCATCCGATGTCAAAGAAATCGAACGATTGACAGAGCTTAATCGTTTTCCTACGAAACAGTGCGATAATATGTTATGATTTTATTTAAATATAACAGTAATTTATATAGTATGATATATAAGTTTTTATAAATTACAAGTATATTTATTATTTTATAAAAATGAATGAATAAATGTTAATTTAGTCCCTTTTAGTCATCTTTTCAAAGGTTTGAATAGCAAACAAATTTTATATTAAAATTATTTGTTGCTACTTCCCGAAAAATTTTGTAACAATGGTCAGCTTTATTATTAGAATATAATTATTAGAAAGGAAACGAATTAATATCTAATACTTTTATTATCATTGCAACTTTTCTATTCATAAATAATAATTCGCTACGTCGCAGTGTTAAAGTAATATTTATTGACCTTATTTTACAAAAAATTCTCTTTTTCTCGTAACGCGCATTTCATTTCCACACTCGACAGCTGACGAGAATTTTTGAGTGCACCGCTACGCACGTCATGAATCGACGATTGCTGCATCGAATATCTCGCTGGAAGATCGTCGAAAGTGACTTCGCTCGAGATGCGGAAACCCATACGAACGCGTCATAAATTTTACCATCGGCAGGCAGTTCCCCCTCACCCTTCCTCCCGGCGGCAGCCACTCACCCCCTTCAATCCGGGGGGAGGGAGGTTGTTCGACCGGCCGTTGTTAAACTTGCGGCCGATAAATCAGACGATCCCGTATAAATTTGTTACCCGCGGAATCGCACGGATACTCGGCGTGCGGCACGTCTTTTTCTCTCCCTCCGATTCACTCCCCCGCAGGAAATTTCCCACGCAACCCCATTTCCACCCCAACCCCTTCTTTGTCTTCGGTGCGCGTTTACCACCGTTTCCACGCGCATTTTTAGCCATCGCGTAAATAACTACCGCGCCCATAAAACCTGATATACCGCCACCGATACGAATCTATATATTGTTGCCCGCGATAGATGTATCCTCTCACGGCCAGTCGGCCTCCGGCACTTCGCGAATTTATAGAGCGTTTCGACCCGAGAAAGAGAGCGAAGTGTGTACAGAGACCGATGCCTCCCTCGCGTGCATCCCATTAGGTGTTGTTTCACTGCGAACTCGTTCGAAATGGCACGATCCGTATAGTGACCTACTACAGGACACTCTTTAATCATTTTAAAGCAGTAATAACCAGTTCTTTTTCAAAGTAACTTATATTCAATCGTATTTCGAGCACACTTTTTCTACGTTAAACGTTATATGAATAATTAAATAAAATGACATTAACAAATTTAAAGTGGATTTCACTTATTGTAAAAACAAGTAGTTTTATTAAATATTATTTTAAATATTATTATATATTATTCGCAAAGTTGTTTTATTTCGGAATTATTTTAGTTCCTTCTTATTTATTGCAAACTTGAAAATAATTCTTAAATTGGTTTGAAAATTCTTTCACATCAATAAATACACCATTACTTTTTTTAGGCAGTAGAGTTTTGGAATCTATCTTTATTAGCAAAAATGAAGATTTTTGCTATCGCATATAAATAATTCCAACTGCTTACATTAGCAGTTTTTCAAATAGATGACAAGATGCAATACATATAAAGTAATTTTTGTAAAAACAACATGGCATCGAATGCCAAACTATTCAATCAATGCGTATTGGATCAGAAAAATCGGAATCTTTTGTTCCGTTTCTTTATTTTTTCTCTTTTCTTCTATCCGTATTTTCTTTGGTGATTCGCGATTTTCTTATACTTTTTATGATTTCAAAATGTATTGATTTTCTGAAAAGAATATATGGATATATCTTACAATATGTTATTAATCTTTTTCTAATTTTGCAATATCGAGACTTAAAATATGACTGTAAAATCTTTTAATGTAGTCTTATTATTTATGTGATAAATAAAGTAATATTTAATCGCTAAAATAAACACAAAACAGAAATTGTATTAATTATATTTTGTAATATAAATCTAAAATTAAAACAAATATAATAATCTTCCAATAAATTTATTTGAATTTATAGTAAAAATATTAATAAGATAATTTATAATTATGCTTCTTTGTATTTTAAAGTACATATCTATTTATGATGAATCGTGTATGCTAACGCTGCGTGAGATTTGAAGCGACGATTCATTCGCTCAATATCTGTCTTCTTTCGTGGAATTCCAGCTGACATAGAAATCCAGAAATTCATTTGCGACGTCATAATGTTCACTATCCCACGAGGATGGGCGAGTTGCGCGGCTCTAAACGATCTCGCGCATCGGCAACGATAACTCTCTAATTAGAGGCTTGTCCTACGTTAATTATTCTTGCATGATTAATGGTGACGGATGTCCTACAGCGTCCTCCGCAAACCCTGGGACGTCGCTAAGTCAGGATTGCGGAGACGCTCGCGTTGGTCGTGCAACAACCTCTGGGACGAGCCAGGCCGGTGATGACACCGCTGATGGTGGTGGCGTTCCTAATCAACGGATCGCACCCCCAGGAACCGGAGTTCTGACAAATGAAAAGAGAATGAAAGAGGGGCGACCGCGAAAAGGGTCAGATTGTGCGTGCTTCTTAATTAAATTTTTGCTGACCAGGAGTGCTTCTTTTGAGAGAAGAGAATGGAAAAGGGGAGAGAAATATATGTTGGACATATGTTGACGATATGTTGGATAATATCTCTTCTTTTATTTAACATTGCACGCATATCAGTAATATTGTTATACATTTTCATTTTCTTTAAATAATATATTTTAATAATAATATTATTGAATTTTTTAAATATTGAGTTTTATTCTATAATATAATAAACAATGACCAAATAATAATTTACTGTGATAATAATGCAATTTCTTTTTTTTCGTTTATTTTACGCTATTCGGATATCTCATATTAATACTGCTGAACAATTCTATGTATATGCAAAATAATAATAAAGTGATAAGCGAAATAAAACATTACAATCAGAAATTATTTCGCGTCCTATTTTATTAGATATTATCATTTGTTATTATGCTTCTCAATAATTGTATAAACTTTCGTGCATTTCTTCCTTATCTCAATTACAACCACTTCGCTGATTAATATAATTTATTAAATATTATCTATGTTATTATAGAGTCATACACGAGTAAACTTTTTAAAGCAAACTACGAGGAAAAATATCACGAAATTTCTCTGTTAGAATCTAAATGAAATGAGAGGTGCATTTACTGGATAAGATAAAATGATAAAAGAACATTGAAAAAGATACTTTAATCTTCCTTGAATCAATAAAATTTGCAATAAAGCCAATAAACAATTATATAAAAATGGTTTGGAAATACTAACTTTAATAGAAAATATAGAAAAACACTAAAAAGTGATTTTGAAAAGAAAAGTTTATTTTTGAATAGAATGTTTAAATAATGGTATTGTGTTATTATAGTTACATATTTGGATTGTTTTCGTGTAGATTGTATTTCTGCATTTTTAGATCACGTTTCAATTTTTAGGTTAATTTTTAGGTTAAATTTCTTTAAAATTAAGGATTTATTTTGTTTATGAACTGATATAATATATTTGACACGACAATTTTATTTATACAATACATATTGTGAAACTAATTATTTCTTGAATAATTTAATATTTGTTCTCAAGTGTGTGGAAATAAGGGGATGTATGATTGAAAAATACTGAAATATTTTCAAGTCGCATTGTTCATTCATTAAACATTGCAACAGAGCCTCTATACATGGAATGATGTTGTAAAGTTTATTTAGCCAATGCGTTGCAGAATGAAGGGGATCATTTATGGTGGTCTAAAATGACGTAACAACAACAACAACATCGTCGCACTTGTTGCTCTGGTGTTGCGGTTGCATTTCCACGTAATGTATTCGGACTATGTAACCACCGTAAGCAAGTCGGTTATGGACAGTCTTGTAATTTTGAACCCTCTCTTCCATATCGATACCTTAAAATTAATATCTGTTGCTAAAGCAGAAAAAAGAATCTTTACATCTTCACATATGATATACTCGCAATTTTAATTAGCTTATCTTTAATTTTTGCATTTTTTTTTGAGCAAAGATTTAAGACAAAAATCGTGATTTTTAAGATTTATAAGCAACTCATTCATGTTGATTTTCATATATATACTAAATGTTTTTTGAATATATTTTGTAAAGTAATATTAAAGTAAATAGAACTAAAAATTTTAATGATCTGTCAAAGAATATCCTCTCTCTATCAATACCCTCCTTCTTTATATTATTCAATTCTCAACTCCTGACTCATTCTAAAATTAAACGTATTTCTTAAAAATATCTTACACTGTTATCAAATGAAATTGTTGAAATTTATATATTTTATGACTGAAGTAGTTAATAAACGACCGCCCTGCGATATTGACTCGCTTGGTCCTCAGACTTGACCGCCTTCCCGTGTATTATGTTTCGCGTGGAGCCCATTATATTATGCCCATTATATTAAGTAGCAGGGGGACGGTACATAACAAATGAAATGTCCTAAAGTTACGAGGATCGCGAGCCGGAGGAAACGTAACACCACCCCTTTGTATAATTCTACACTACTGAGGTCGTAACTGCCGGCTACGATGTGCTTAGATTATGGAGAATGCACTCGCGTTACGTAGTCTCACCGATATTCCAAGAGCGTCTCTTCACAGCGCGATGCTTCTTGAAAAATGCTTGCGTAAAAATCCTCTCGCTCTTTATGTCATACAGAAACTTATGAAGAATCGTATATCCTCGTACAAACAATGATAAAATTCCCGGTATATGTGAAGTAACTTTTCTTTCTTAGGCTTTTCTTAGCCATGTATAAAAATTCAATTATTTTTACCGTTTAATTTCAGATTACTTAGATTTCAAATATTTGATTACAAATATAATTCGTCGTTATCTTTTTAATAATAATAATAATAATAATAATAATAATAATAATAATAATAATAATAATAATAATAATGAAATACATTATTCAAATTGCTGATTTATTTATTTTATATACTGACGCCAAAATGCCAAGTATCTCTACGTTTTATATACGTCCATGAAAAATAGAATTTCTCTGTTAATAAATATTCGAAGAGAAAGCGCGAAATAATTTCTCTTCATCGATCATTCGTATTCCGAGCAGCAAAATATTTAATAACTCCTCGCTGATGTGACTTAATTTTTACTAGCGCTTTATTTCGCCCGTAAACTCGTTCGATTTTACTCTACTGCAGGTATGCGCGCGTTTTTCTCTTCGATTGGAGACATCCCAACCCCAGCCCGTTAACTTGCTCCCGTTCCTTCTTTATTCACCTGTGCTCTTTTACATGGCACGTGCTGTTTCACTACTCGGCAAACGCTCACATTATTCCGGACGCGGCGCAATTTACGCCGGGAATTAACGGCACGAAGAACCTTCCCTCAGGAACTGTAAAGCTACGGACATCTCGCGAATAAAGCAACTTAAAAATTACAGTAGGTTCGCACGTATAAATTCCGAACTGATGTATGGTGGCGCATAGCGAGAATAATCCGACCTTCGATGGTCGATAAATTTATTCTCGCGAGATTAACTGCCAATTATACAGAGTCCCAGGCAAAGATCCAGGCAAAAGTTAAAATCGTACGAGTATGTAGGTAGAAGATATTTGATTTGCGGAAAAGCAATCTCGGATTTTGAAGCGAGAAAAGGGATGCGATGTGCGATCAACGTTAAGCTTTTTTTTTCTTACTCTTCTTTTTTTTTTGTTCTCGGTTATTAAAGAGCTCACGAATTATTATTTTTAGTTAGAAAAATAAAGAAAATATTTTATCGATGATACGTGTAGATATGTGAAAGTAACAAAGGCGATTCTATCCAAGTCGGAGCTTCACTTTTATTTTTGCTTTTAACCATTAATTTGCGATTTCATAAACATCTCTATTTTGTCGATTTGCAAAGGTTCAAGCGTACTCATCCTTTTCATTGGCGATTGCCGCGGGCCGATTTATTTCACCGGTCGGCGTGACTCGTAGGGCGCGTATAGCGGCGCCTGTTAATAATTCGCAGCAGTTGTTACCCTGCGGGCTTTCCATTCCCCTTTCCGCCCTTCCGCTCTTGCGCCAACCGTGCCGCTAGTAACGCAAACACACCGCCGTCTAATTCGGTTAGCCGGCCCGCAAAAATTATATCCAATTACGCTCCCATGGCCCTACCAGACAACCGGTGCAACTTCCATCCCTCTACTGTCGTGTTTACCGCCCTGTCTCCCTGCGACTTTTTATCTTTCGTCTCGCAAAGTTTTTCGTTTCGTTTATACAAACTTCCGGATCATTGGGAGCGATCTCGATATTTAAATCGAAAATATAAATGTACATTTGCAACCGTTTTAATCTATAATGAAATCATCTTTAATAATATAAAATATGCTATTAACTAACACTTAGTTTGGTTTATTAGCCTATTCTTAATTCCCTGTGTGATTTTTAAGATATTGAATTTAAAAATTATTGACATTTTTTTGAAAATATATAATTGTAAAACAATTAAATCTTTTTTATATTGTTTTCAATAATAGAACTTTTTATGAGAACGATTAAAAGCAATTTCAGATTCGGTAAATAGAAATGACAAAATATGATACATAATTGTATCAAAATGTGATAGATGTTAGTGGAAAATTTAAACTTTTAGAAAAACGTGATAAAAATGGATTAAAACTTGCAAAAGACAAAATCATAAATTTCACTTTATAACTTAACTAATTCAAACACTTTGAAATATTTTTTATTTCTTTCGGTGTTAGCATAGATGACCAATCATTATCTTTCATGTTACTGTTTTTTGCGGTGCTTCCAGTTCGGCAAACGTTGACGATGGTCTGGCAACGCGACGGTTGAAACGCTTCTAACATAAGGACCAGAAATGGAGCTGAAACGCGATAAGACGCGCATTTGCATTCTTAGTAAGGACAATTCTCGTTTAGAGTAACAAGCGGTTCACGAAAAGCCGGACTAACAGCCACAAATCGCTCTCATTTTGCGTAACGAGATTTGATTAATCGATAATTCTCATCGTTCGATTCTAAAATCAGTAAAAAGTATTCTTTGTATCTTAAAAGATTTACAAAAAAATATTCTAAAAAGTATTTGCATATTTTATTCCTATCGTTTTTATAGCTTTTAAGAAAATAAATGAGCAGTTAAAAAAAAATGAAGTATTTACGTTTATTTAACTGTTATTTATTTATCTGTCTATTTTTTAGTCTTATTTATTTACATTTATATTTCTATTAATTACATTTTTATCTTTCAATATTTGTATAATTATCAATAGTATTTATTTTAATTACTAATTAATCAATTATTATTGTATAATTTTCAATTTGAAGATAACACGATAAAAAAATTTTTTTGAAGTTAGATGGATTGCAAAATTACAATTTTTATAAGGAAATGTTCAAGATATTCAAGGAAATTTTGACACTCAATCGTTTATACGCGCTCGTTACATTTTAAGTTGCGCTGTCCCGAAAAGCGTATTTTCTTCTTACATCACCCTGTCTCGACAACGAGCAGTAAATACACTCTACCCCATTCTACCCCATCATTCCCCGTCGACAAGGGGGATGCATGGCGGTTTACGAAAGAAGGGGTGGGGGGAAGAGATGCGAGAAGAGGTTTCGCTCGCACTTTCCGGCATGTCCTCGAGAGACTACGTGTCCCAGGACTCAATAAACCTCTCCACTTTCTCGCTTTTCAAAGGCGGAGGAGATTTTCCCTCCCGCAGGTGTCTCGACGAGTGGTTGGTAAAGATTCGAATCCGCTTTCTCCTCTTTCTTCTTCTCTGCGTTCGCCCGCGCGCCCGTCGAGCTCCCGCCGGCTTCGTTCTTCTTCGTATTCGCTTTTCACTCGGTAGCGTCGGGTAAACATCCGAGGCTACCAATGACGCGGCCGCATCCATTGGAAATTGGCAGATTTAGATGGCGAGAGCGCGCTTAAATCCACCAATTTTCAGTCGCGGGAATAATCTGGGCCGCTGTTTGCGCGCGGCAGGGATCTTACCCCCCATCGACGATTCCTTCGCACGCACAAACGTACGCGTATGATTATTTCTGCGAATAGAGGTAAACAATTTTTTCCCATTTTGACGTTTCTTGACGTAAGCTGTCATACATCGTTTCGTTGCTTCAAGAATGATAATTTATTTGACTGAGGTAAATAAATATTGTGATAAAATAATATTGACTTACGAATACATTTATTAACTTATATATTAACATACTTTTATTAACATACTTTTATTAAGAGTAAAACACGTAATGTCGATTGTTTGTTTGTTTGCTCCTATATTGAAGATTGAAACTCGAAGTAATTTAATGACAATAACAATGATAATAACAATGATAATAATAATGTAGAAAGATTAGTAAACGGGAATTTTTGCAAAAATTTTTTTACATTTAAAATAATTGTAAAATATGTTTATCTCTTGCTTAGATAAAAAATTAGTGAACATATGTCACATACATCACATAATAAAAATCAAATTGCACTGTTGTCACTTAAGTTTACCAAATTTTTTCTTTTTATATATATATATATATATATATATATATATATATATATATATATATATAAAGTATTGTATCTGACGATTCGTTCTGATTTGTCGAAATTATAATTTTCACATTATGTCATTTATGAAAGGGAGGAGGTCAACGACGGATAAGAGACACGTTGCTGCTGCCTTCGCGCACCAGCTTTCGTGACAGCGATGTGTAACGTGACATCCGCGCGCGCTCGGCTGAGGGTAGCATAAACTTATATTAAACAATAAAATGCAAATAGAATGCTTTATATCGCGAGGCGACGCGACGTCGCTGCAATTCAGGCTGCATACAGTCCTCGCTGCAGTCCTTTCGCATGCCATATATGTTCTAGGTTTCTCGAAAAAATTTAAGGACAAATGTAAAAGCAATTCGTTTTTCTTATCTAAATTTATTCAAAATGTTTGATGCTGAGAATGATGTATATTTTTCTTGAATTAAACTTTCAGCGTGCAAAAACGTATAACAAAAATTTCTTTCTCAATTTATATTATGGTCAACGCGTTCTTTCAACATAAATTAAACAAATAATTATATTAATATTTATAAGAAAGAGATAATTAAATATCTCAATCTGTTGACAAAGTATATATATCTTTTCTGTTTCTTTCTAATTTTGTATATAATTACATAATTATATATAATTTATTAATGTATTAAATTTAATAAGATATTTAGCGTTAGAAATTAATAGCAGAAGATGACAGTTTTTCAATAGAATTTTCATTAAGAAAAAAGCGGCTTTAAGTAATTCAAAGAATTTGGGCTAAAGGAATGATGATTCTGGGTTACCATGTGTGTAGTGTGGTATACAGAAAACCGTCGTACAATTGAGTTTACCGTGAAAACACGGTTGGTTAGAGAACTTGCTGAGAGCAACCAGGGTCCACACTGAGCCCGAGAGGACGTAATTAAAAAATCACTTGAAGTGACCAATAAAGGTGGCAACTGGATGGCTTATCTCTTTCACATGGCAAATCCTATTGCGGCTCGTTCAAGGAAACCCGCCGCTCTACAGACTATTGTCCTAGCTATTATTACTAGCTATTATTTGTCTCTGTCTTGATTAACAGCTTTTATTGTATTACTCTTGAAGAGCCGTGTTATTGTGTCAGTATTATGCCGTAGCGAATTGCGATTCTTGCTTTCTACGTACTGCAAGATGTACAAGTTGCAATTTAAATTTATATTTAGAGAAACAAGTTTGTGAAATTTAGCGATTTGTAATATTCCATAAATTTACTTGTACAATATAACTGTACAAAAATAAATAGTGATTTATAATTTTATAATTTATAATTTTGTTAACTTTAATAATGTTTAATAATAATAATAGATAATTAAATTTTAAAATTAAAAGTTAGATGAGTGATTAATACACGAGATATTTTCGCGATGTGTCTTCAAATTTTCCTGAGTAAATAATTATAAATTAGATATACAATATTTATATAATGCAAAATATATATATATATATATATATAAAATGATAATTTAATTGAGAAGAGCTTAAATCAGCTTTGATTGAAGCTATGATTATTGCATACGTCAATTTTATTCTAGCGAAACATTTTAGTAATAGACTTCGTAAGTCCATTCTGCTCTATTTATTATTCTTGCTCTGTACTCTTCTTTGGTATGGCCAGTCAGCAATATTTTAGAGCACGTCTTTTTACATTGCCACCATCTGGAACATCGCTCCTCCCCCGGCGTTAAAAATGTTAGTACTGCGCAATTACCTCGGAAGTTCCCGCGGACAACGCGAGCTTCTCTGGACGATAAATAAAATGTAAATGATTTCAGCGGCGAATAAATTCTAACAGCGCACCAGCCGCGAGAGCGGAAGTCGAGAGGAGGAAGGACGATCGAGGCGGGGATGCGAGGGCGAAAGGGGTTCGCTAAAGTACGTCGTTATAAATGCACTTGGTGCACGCGAGACGAATTGTTCGTTCATTTCCAACTCGCGTTCCTTCAACTCGCGTTCCTTCTTCATCTGGTATGAGTTTTCCGAAACATTTTCCCTGCATTAATGCTCTACTACTGTATTGAAGTCGGATCTGACCATTATGCAAATATTTTGCGTGAAGTGTTATAGAGAACGATGCTATTCTATTTCATTCCATCTATTTTATCTTATCACCAGTCTACTTTATGATTTTTTTCTTTTTTGTAATCTTCCTGTGATATGATATGCGGTAATTTCTGCCGCTCCATAGAAGAATAAAAATAAAATTTCTTCGATGATGTGAAATATTACATGAGCTTATATAAAACATGACTCTCTCGAAGGAAAATCGCAGATAAGAAATTGCAATTATTTCGCTAGCTACGTCGATAACGGATAAGTAAGAGACATATATCTTTTCTCTGGTAAGGTATATATAAGATCCATCGAATAATGTTTCCGTGCGAAGGGCAGGAAGAAGCCGCGGTAACGGAAACGCGCGCGTGTCGCCGACAGTCCTGTCACGTTATCGTCACATGTCGCATGAATCGAATGTTTTCCCCCTTTGGAGAGACGCCACCTTTCCCGAGTGCGTTTTGTACCGCATGAATGTCTGTAGAACGGGAAAACCTCGCTTGGATGCGTGAAGATCCGGCGGCCCGTCCGATCCTTTATGCGATCCATATTTCCGAGGATACTCGCGGAAGTCGAATCGTAGCTCTGGCCTATTTATGGCTTGGACCGCTGCACTTCGTACCTTGTTACGCGACGTACAGAATTTACTGGACGCCTCCGAGTGTGGACGAAAAGACGCGACGAGTAGAGAAACGGGAATTTCATTCGGAAATAAGAAGTTCCATAATATTCTGCTCTTTACCACTTGATAAATTAATATTTTGATACTTTACTTTAAAATTTAACGCATTAATAACATTATTCATACTCGATACGATTTACAATTTCATTGTAATTATAATTCCAGTTCTTTTATTTTATTATTTTCTTTAAGAATGATAATTCGTATTCTTAAAATATGATGAAATAGTCGTAAATGTATCTCTAGCTTTGCTTTGGGGATGACTGACTATTTTACAGTTATATTTTTTTATTTTTATTTGTTTTATTTTTAGATTATTTATATTCTATTTAGAATTATTTTTTTCTGTTAAAAGTTTTGCTCCAAAAATTCCAAATAATTTTAAAGGATCAAATATCTATATAAGATAATTTAATGCTTGCGTCAGGATCTGCTTGAGGAAGGAAAAGGGCGGTCAACAGATAATATGTGGCTGAAATTGCTGGTCGTCCGAAACGCGCGGGTGGCGTCTCAGAATGCTGACAGGGGTGGAAGGACGTACGGGACGTTGCAAGTATTCGCTAATGCAGCTCGTAGCTCTCGCGGGATAGGAGTTTGCTATAGCCTCCAGTGACACTCAGAATGCGCGCTCCTTATCCGAATCTATGCGAGCGCTTATGCAGGAGGCGACTCGTCGTGCACATTCGAGAATCTGAAGATTGCATTCCTGGCACTCGTCTAGTAAACAGCTCTCCTTGTTGCTTTCCTTCTTGCTACGTATATCTCTACTCTTTACCGTTTTCCATTCACAACCGGTATATATTACCGGTATATATTATATTAATATATAACATATCTCGGTATTATTTTCCTTCTCGTACATAAAAGGATAAACTGCAAAATGGCGCCAATGCCGACGTAATAATACTTCACTTCAGATTTTCTATTTCTTTCAAGATATATTATTCTATCTTTATAACGAGAATTCTTTAGTAAAAAAAATAAGAAGCGTTTATGTTATATGTTTGTTATATGTCATTTTACCTTTAGACGTAACGTTTCTCTTGCTCTTTCCTTTATCTTTACGCTTTTCTCCTACTCCGTTCTCTATGAGTGGCGCAACGGGGAATATGCGGCGAGACCAACTTTCGGAATTAGGTTGCATCGTCGAGGCACAAGCCGTACCGGCACTTCGTTTTCGAATCCCTGCTGCGGCTTAGAAATTCAGCCCATCCGTGAAACGAATTTAGGCTGCGGAATGAAGCGAAGCTCCATAGGCGAATGCTTTCCCTCTGTCTATCTGTCTTTCTCTCCTATCTGCTTCCTGCGATGGGATGTCTTGTCGTCTACTCTGTCATATATATACGTGTATGAAGAGACCTGACTAGAATCGTGAGATTATTGCAGAGGTTCAACATGTTAGATGTAAATGCAGTCTTTACGACTTGGCAGACAGCATGACAAAGATTTAGAAATAAATTATCACGGAAAATATATAGCGATATAAAGATAAAATAAGAAAATTGAAAGCAACTAACATAATTCGAATAAATAAAAAGTTGAATACATTTTTCATTATAATTCAACTATTTTAGAGATATATTTTTCTTTAAATAAAACAATTAAACCGCAATGAAAACGAGCGTTAATGTATTATATTTTTGACAAAATTGTTGCAATAACTTTGACTGTTTTGTCACGTATAAAAAATCTCTACGTTTTTTACAATACATAAATATTTTGCAAACAGTTGGGACAAAATCTCTTTTAATATATGACAGCATAGTCACATTTATAAGAGAAGCGGACAAGTTATTGCCAATTTTGCTGGAGAAACATGTGTCTTGAAAGTTGAAGAAAAGCTGGACCGCGTCGATGCCGAGGCACAAATGGAACATGAACGAATAGATAATAATGCGGAGGAGTGAAAAACGAACGAATGAAAATTTTCCGTCGGAAATGTCGCGATTGCCGGAAAGCGGATTACAAAGACGAACGGCAAGTCGCCGCTTGCGAAAATCCCGATTTCTCGTATCGCACGATTGAGAGCGCAAGAAAATACGTAAATAAGCTTTTATACAGCCGGAAAGCCGCGAACAATATTTACTTATATATTTGACTATTTTTAAAAATAAAGTTGTAAATAATTATGACAAAAACATTTATTATTAAGTGTCTAGCAAAAAATCCATTAGAAGAATTCTGCGAAATTCAATTCTAATCGAATTATTTTATCGAGTTATTTTATGATAATTTGATTAAAAATAGTTAAAGATAGTGAAAGTAGATAATATAAGAAAAATATGTGAAGAATTTTTATCCCTAATGTATTATTCTCGAAAATAGTTATTTTTATCATTAATTAAATTATTTTTATCATTTACCTAATTGTTATCAGAAAGCGAGTTTCTTTCAAGAGAGAACGTCATTGAGCCAAAAAATCTTTCAGAATGTAACGTTAGAAATAAGCATTCTTCTATTCTTACGTCATATAACTGGAAAATCGACGATACAACGGGAGATTCTTCAGCACGCAACGTGACACGACGGTACGAACGGCGACGCAAGTATAAACGAAAACATCGCGACGTGTGCAACCAGGGGTGCAAGACGACGCTTCTCGACGGGCCGGATTGCAAAATGGCAACCCGCGGGATTATTGTACGTACAAGAGATTTACCGTCTGCGGCCCTTTCGCCGAGCCAAAGGGCGGCCGAGGTCGCTATGGCAACAGACAGGCGGAAGCCAGCACCTACCCTTCTATTTCCCCGGATGCGAGCCGTCGGCTTCGCCGTCTCTCACTCTCTTTGCGTCAAGTGATTCTGTAGCTTCCACCATACCGTTCCTCTTTTTTTTCTTCTCGTATTTCCTTTCCTTCTGTGTTTCTTCGCGGTCGTTGCGCGTCGTCGTCTTTTCGCTCGCTCTTCAGAGTTTCAAACGTCGTCGCGAGCCGCTGCGCTCGGTGATCCTGTCTGTCGCGGTTCTTTCCCTCGGCGACGGAATTTCCGACGAACAAGAAGGACGAACGATACTCTTATGCGATATCGTTATCGATCTACCGTGCTAGCTTTGACCGATATGCATGCCCCGTTTCGAGGGTGCACGTAGCTGCGTGTACGAAAATATGAGAATATGAAATTTTACACGAAAGGGGAAACTCTATTTTTTGCGTTTTTTCCATGCGGAAAAATATAATATGTATCTTCAAACAGAAAAATTTTGTGGATGATGATTCGTGTAATGCACAGATTCAAATGACATTCGATATTAATTTTCGGATGCATATGTATGTGCATACACAAACTCAATTTAAACTTTATGAACAGATTTTTAGCTGCAGTGATACAATCAAAGATTTATATATGAACCAACATAATATTTGTTAAATGAATATTATATCATCAGAATTAATTGTGTTATTAATTATTTATTTATATAAGCATATTTAAAATGTTTTGACATATTTACAAATCCGCAATTGATTAGAACTTATAATGCGCTCATATTAATCTTCTTTATTTAATAATGTGGAATAAATGATATCCATCCATTATAATAATTAAAAAATTTCTTTTTAACTTATTCTCTTCGTATTATATGCTTATAATTTGTTGAAATTAAAGAGTATATGTCATGAATGTAGACACACGCAAAAGTTAAAAATTAAAATTAAAAATTAAAATGTATGCAGAAAATATAAATAAATAAATATAATGGTTTAAAATAACATTTTTCTTTTCGTGTTTTCTTTTCAGGATAAGTTTAATCCGAGATAAACCAACAGAAGTAACCAAAAAATGATTTTAATAGTTTAAAATTTTTTATGTGTTATAATCAAATATTTGTAATAATCAGTCAGCAAGACGCGTGACGAATATTTAGGACGGTATCAACAGGTGGCCAAGGTGGTGCTTTTTTTTTCTCCTAGCTTTTTCCTCGGTCTTGGTGTATCAGTGTTCGGTTCAGCACGCGCGAATCGTTTAATTCATAAATAACTTTTTACTGGACTGGCCAGTTAATATTTTCGAGCGCGCTTTTACGAGATTGATTGCTGTACTGTCCACATATCATTGTTAAACTTGATAAGCTTTTGTTATTTTTGCTAATGAAGTGAATTATGAATTTTTAATACAATACTTTTATTCTTTGAATTGTTATGTATTACTCTTCATTTAATAAGTATACAGACATAATGTGTATTAATATAAATGTATTAATATAAATATTTATAATCCGTTGGAATCGAAGAATGTCATGAAAGTAGAAGCCTGCATAAAATTAAAGATTACAATATGCAGAAGATATAATGGATTTAAAATGGCAATATAATATAATTAATAATTTCTACAACTGTTATTGTGTTTATAGTTAAATAATTATTTGAAGCTTCAATCATATTAAAAAACTATTTCGAAGAAAAGAAAAGTTTTCTGTCGTTAAATAATGTAGATTACAATGTGTGTGTGTGTGTGTGTGTGTGTGTGTGTGTGTGTGTGTGTGTGTGTGTGTGTGTGTGTGTGTGTGTGTGAGTGTGTGTGTGTGTGTGTGTGTGTGTGTGTGTGTGTGTGTGTGTGTGTGTGTGTTAAAAAATTGGAATTAAAATATTTAATAAATAATTTAAAATCTTATATTTAAAATATAACGGCATTGTTAAAGCTCATCCTGTCATCATTTGATGCAAATTATGATAGTCGGCAATTCATATTAATAGAGAGTAAACTAAAGTTAAAGGCTTTTATGAGAGAAAGAGCCGAAAAAGCGATGCTAGAAAATGCCAAGTCAGGATCAGTGCGCCCTATCGAGTTATTTCAGCGCTGTGAGATAAGCGTTATCCCCACGGTCATGAATATTAACGAATTCCGGTATGGTAGGATGGACAAGACTTGAAAGGGATGGACTGGACTACGGTGTGTGCGTGACAATCCGCGAATGAAATTAATTTTCCAGCTCCGCGACGAGCCACTATGACGCCTCAACATAAATTATCCATCGGGAGATGAGCGCAGAAGGCCATATCAAGCATTCCTTCGGGAATAAAATAGCTGATTGAAAAATGTTTTAAAAAACACAATTCAATGATTGAATGAATAAATTATTGCAGAAGAAACGCTGTATCAATTGAGATTAAGTACTTTTTATATAATATTTAATTGTATAATAACAGATATTAATAATAGATAAAACATTCTAAATTTATCATACAAATTCGAATAAACTTTAGGGGCATGATACACATATACACATACATATATGATATACATATTAAATTTCTAAAATTGTAGAAAAGTTTCTAAACTTTTACAAATTTTTTTAATAAAATCCTAACATAATTAATTTTTTAATAAAATCCTAACATAATTATATACATATTATTTTAATTAAATGAAGGCAAAATAATGAATACAACTCAATAAACGAAAACGATGTGGATAACATGATTATTACATGATACTTATGTTATTTTTATCAATTCTATTCTAATTTATGCACGTTGAATATTGCTTTACAACAAGAATTATACAAATTATAAAATAATTTAAAAAAATGATTAAATATACTTTATTGCAATACATATATTTTGATATATAAAATTTCTAGACTAAAAATGATTTATCGTAAATTTTTTATATTCATAAGTTTATATTTTGAGTTAAGAGTTTGTTTCTTTAAGATGTCTAAAATTATTTATTCTAAATAATATATATATAAAAACAGAACTTTTTCTATCAAAAGGATTAAAAATCACGCTCAAGCGTGACCCAAGAAGTTCACAGACAAATCAGACAGAACGTACTAGATTTCTCGTCGTGCTGGGTTGTTCTCGTCTTTCCACCACGCAGAGGACAATAATTCCATCACTAATTGAGTTACGTCGCGGCCTAAATGCCTGATGAATATTCATATCTTTTCCTGTAGTACCTCGCGTTTCTCGTTGGCGCCGCAATGGAAAGAAAAAGTTGTGAATTAAAAGCTCGATGAAATTATAAAATTGTGTTCGCTCGTCATTTGGCAAGAATGTTACGAATTTTTACTATTTTCATTTCTACTACGTGATCTTAATTCCTTTATATTTAAAGAATTATACACAATTTTATATAATAACATAGCAACAAATTCTCTAAATTATGTTCATAGCTATGAAAAATATAAGTCATGAAAATAAAATAATAATAGTAATATTTCACTGTGCACAATGTTAAATTTAATCATTAAAATAATTAACATTATATAAATTATATGAATATTATAAGATTGATTTGACCATAAGACAATTTTTTTTGCAATTCGTGAAACATTTTGAAAAACTATTTGTCTAATCAATTTTCTATACGGATAAAAAATAATTGCAAGGCAAAGAAGTTTTTAATACAATAAACAATTCATGAAACAGAGACATAAAGTTATTCTTTGATATAACACGGTTTCGTATACATATTACGCGTATAAGCACTATCATTAGCAACGAGCGACTGCAGCTGCGGATATCGTTATCGCGTCGACCACCAGTGAGGAGGCTATTGAGCAGATTTTTCCTCGCGTTTTTCCTGCTCGGCTTAAACGTCTCGCCTGGTCGCAGCCCGCGGCGGCCGGGCTGACTTAGGGAGATTGCGATTTGCATAATGCAATTCAACGGGATCCCGTTTCAAGGAAAAGTCAAGAAGAACAGGGCAATTACAATGAGACTCCATGGGACGCGGTGGCTTTCACGGCCTTGCTACCGGCCACCTAGACGATGTCAGCTTTATAAATATTCAGCCGGTCATTAAGGCGGCGAGGATAGAGAGAAGTGAAGAGATGGAAAAAAGAGGAGAAACACAGAAGGAGAAGAGGTAGAAAGATCGGAGGGAAAGAGGGAAAGGGGGAGAAAAAGATAAAAATCTATATAAAAGTCATTCGACTTGACGCGTTTCTGTGTGTAGTTGGTCGTAATTCGATTCGATATGCCGTCGTAATGGCGATGAACGTGTGACTGGCGACGCTTTTAATGTAACCGCACAGCTTGTATCCGGAATTATTATGCGATTAAGTTAATCTCGTGGAAACATTTCAATCTACGTCGCGGAGGAAGTCCTGCGAGAGCAGTTTTACGGGCGCAAAATGAGAAGCTATTGTCCTGCTGGAGAATTGAAGGGGAACATTACGGACGTAAAAATGCGATTTTGCGTCTTAGAACGGCATTGTAATGTTATTTAATTAAATTTGTTATCCTCTTTCATGGTGATTGTTAAAATAAATGAATACGTATCACGTATCCACATACGTACGGTGTTTGAATAATTGCATATGTAATAAACTTTTTATTTCTTATTTTAATTAATTATAATTCTGTCTTTCTTCCTCTTTACATAATTTTTTATAAACATAAATTATTACAAGAATACATATAAGAATTATTAGGCATTTAAAATATATAAAGAAATTCTCTTTTCCTCTTCTCAAAATACTAATTTAATTATACATGTTTATACGAAACAAAAGGGAGATTACATAGCGCTTTATATACAACGCGAAAAGAGGGATATGGCAGGGAGAGCGAGACGAGATGGAAGATTAGCGTGCTCGCGACGAGTTTCGCGCGTTTCTCACCTCGATATTTGAGCTGATTGTCTTCATCTCGGCGAGAGGAAAGCGGATTAAGGTGGTTAGTTAAAGAGCAGTTACCATACAGTTACCATACAGTCGCTACGACAAAGCAGCGAGCGCGCATGGTGGATGAAACTTCCAGAGATAGGATGTGGTAGCGAATGTGGCACTAGCGAATGTGGCACTAGCGAATGTGGCACTAGCGGGACGGGAAGGGCTAACAGGCACAGAAAAGGAGAGTCGTTTTCTAGAGTATGAACATTGCGGCTGTTGGAACGATGGCGACGGAATGCGTGGAGGGCCGCGTTCACGCCGAACTAACGTCCGTAACTGGCTTCAGCTACGAAGCTACGACCCGACCCGGGCCCGAGGTATATCGCAGCCGGCTGCAATAGCAGAAACTGTCGGGCTAAGTAACTGCCGGTACTTACAGTAAGTTCGCGCGCAATGAGACCGCCTACATAAATACACCTAATACACTGGCGTCTCTTCTTCTCCGGCCTCGCAGCCTTATCCTGCGTCGCGTAAATCCTCGAGCTGGGACGTAGCCTTTCGACGTAGCGATACGATGGTAAGATATGCACGAGCTGTGCGTTGAGCTGATTTATTTTGCATTTTATTATTTTCCTTTCTCGTGTCTCGTGACTTTATCCGCGGTAAAACCGTTTTTGATTGTATTATAAAACAGCGACGGTGTGCACAATGCGCGCTGATATTGTTGTAATTAATACTTTTGCAAGGCGGTTAAATTGTAGCATTTTAATTATAAATAACAGATAAAATTTTAGGATTTTATGAACATTTTCTGAAAATTTTATGGAAAGCCATTATTTTGTAGAAGCTTAATCAAATAAATAATTTCATTAATATAATATATACCATTATTTTTTAAACATTTATTTATTAAACATATATATTTTATTGCAGAAAACAGAGAGAAAGAGAAAATAGAGAAAATAAACCAGATTTTCCTTAAAAAAATTAACATGTTTTGAGCTTTACATTAAATACCATTAATTATTTAATAAAAATTTCTAAAAAAAATTAATAATTACAAAAATTTTCTAATCGCATAAAATATGTATACGATATTTTTAAAATTTTATAATAAAATAATTCTTTGAATTGCTAAAATAGAATCTTTACGCTTCGATATTTTGTCTATGAAAATGAGATTTAAATCATGAGCGAATATTGAAGTTACTCCTTGAGGTTTATTCCGCAGTTATCTCTTTATTATAATGGGGCCTTCAATTCCCATTGAAACTTCATCAAACAATCGATGAATATATCCTTCGTAAATTTGGGTATATCTCATTATTATTGAATTTTTACTTCACTGAATTTTCTATAAGCTACTTCGTGAAACTTCATGACACGCTACGTTATTTTGAACTGATTTCGGCTACGACTTTTTTCTTGTGGCACGCGTTTGGTATGCTCTCGTGTATACCGGAGAAGCCTTCCGATTCTGTGGCGGGGTAAGGGAGACCGTGACAAACAAATGCACCGCGTCAGCCCGGTGTGACACCCTTCCGTAGCTGGGACGGGGAGGCATGCGAAAAAGGCGATGAGACCGGGTAGAGGGTGGCGGGTTAAGTCGGCGAAGGCAGAGCGAGAGGAAGGCGATCGTGGTCGAGCGGTGTAGGATGAAGTACGAGGAGGAGGAGAACGAGGACGAGGAGCAGGATGAAAAGTAGAGGATCGTGGAAGCCGTGCTCAAGTAGACAAGGGACACGTCAGCCGCCATCCTTCTACTCAGCCTTTTATAGATTATTCACGTACAATGGCCGGGGGTGACGAGTGGCGCGGTGGCGAGACCTTGATGGTGCGTTGGGTCCGCGATGGATTCCTCCTTTATTCCGGGGATGACTCTCGAGTGACCCTCGACTTCTCTGATATACCGTTATAAGATTGGTAACTCGCCGGTTTTTTTTTTTCTTTCGTTCTTCGTTGTGAATAATTACCGTAAAATTAAGATTGAATCTCCGCGAGTCTGGAACCGAGTTTAGTCAGGAATGCGGAATGAGGATTTGCGTGTAATAGCGTTACTAAGCAATTTATGTGTTTAATTCTTTATTTTTTTCAATTAAGTCCAGCGGTGTTTACTATATTACATTCCCGTGAAATTTTCACAGAAAAATATGTGACAATTTAAATCTTTCGGTAGAAAAAAATGATTATAATTTTAATTTGTCTAATAATACAACGCATTTGAAAACAAGTGAATAAAGAAAACCTTGAATATTTTATGCCTTTTTTACATATGAAAAAACTGTATAAAAATAAGTTTATTTAAAAATAACTTTATTTAAAAAATAATTTCTCTTTTATGATGATGAAATTATCAAACATTCATACAAACATTCATACAATAATTAAATAACGTAAATGTCTTGCGATGATTTTACAACATTAGGATTGTACATTGTATGATTGTAAAATTTAATTGCTAATCTTCCAATAATCATTGGCGCACCTGTAAATTCCGATATGAAAAAGGATGAATTATTCGCGCGGCTTTCATGCCCGAGGCCGTTGTTCATGATTTCGGTACATTGCGCGTACACCGTCATAAACGCGATGTCGTAAAAGAGAATGCGGGAGGGAGAAAGAGAGGAAGAGAACGTCCGGACTCTCGTTTCGTTGTATGCAAATGCGAGCCGCTCGTGGTGTTCTCGCTCATGTTGTTTGGCGTTTTAATGCTGATTGGACGACTGCCGATTCAGCGGCCGTTCGTTTGCCGCGATTGTCGCTTCGGCCGTGCGTACTGCGAAAAATTCTCCCGAAATTCTCACGGCACATATACAGCCGCCATTGCCGTGTAAGCAAGTCGTGAGCTCACTAATGGATGTTATAAATAGAGGTGTATTGTGTATCGTCGTACTTCTCATATATTTGTCAACTAATTAAATAAATATTGGATATATTGGAAATCTACACTGACAATCATCGTCGATTTTAAAGTCAAGAAAAAAAAAATAGGTTGTGCGTTTGTGCGTCCAATGTTGAAAATTAAGAAAATGACGAAAGAATACGGCAATAAAAATTTTTAGAGGAAGAACAATTTCGTATTTCGTATACACGTGTCGTATATGTTGATACAATGATATTGCAATAACTGTGGTCGCTATTGCAATTCGCTGTTATAAAATGAATGAGGAGTGAAACTAGCTTTTTTTCAACGTCACGTGGAAACACTTGATGTTATATTGTACTCTTTTCGAATGTCGCTGACGCGGAATAACAATCGTTGGGATCTACCTTCCGATTTCGCATACGCATACGCAAGTCCGCGTTTGCCCTTCTCTCTACCCTTCTTAAGTGCGCACCCTTCGCGTCGTCAACTTCGTTCGAGATGGTATCGCGTGCTCGAAGAAATCGATATAGGAGGAAGTCGTCGCGACGCTTCCGTGCAACTCGCACTTGATGCACGAATATCGTCGAACATCACGGGCGAAGGAAAAGGGCGGCGAGGGACGTGATAGTAGAAGGGAGTGAGTCGAGGGCCCGGAGGGGTCGGTTCCATCAAAAATTCAATCCATACGAGTATTCGTTGTTTCGTCGGTGGGAAGGAAGCGGAAGCAGTAAGAGAGGCGTGAAACGTTTTGTAGAATTCTCGAGACGTTGCCGGCAGGTCCGGGAGGTTGGCTTCTCGGATGAAGGAGTTGAGAGAGGGAGCGGTGGCGGAATACGCCGTTCCGCAGGGAACAGCGAAACAGAAAAAGGGAGGCAGTCGAAGGAAAAGAGGCGGAAAAGGAAGGGACTTGCGTGCGAAAGGTAGAGGAGAAGAGAGCACGCGGAAAATCGACGGGAGTAGCTCGGTGGCGCGTTTGGTTCTTGAAGCATGTGTGCCCCATAAATAACATGTAAATATTTTCAATAACTGCCGGGGCGGCCCCGGCATGAAAAATGCAAACCGCTTTGCGTCCGGCTCTCGGCGCGTTGCATTCCCTCGTATCGTCGTATCGCTCATCCCTTGTTCGTCGGGATCGGCCGGCGGCATCCACCCCCTTAGCTCACGGCATCGAACTGTCTTTTAATATATCCGTGTGTACACGAGGTCCCGTGTGAAATTTATGACGTAACTGATCGCGCCAGGTTCGATATTCGTTTTGCTTTAATCCCTCAGTTTCCAATGTCGCCGGCGGCTTTTACGAATTTACATAAGTTTCTGAAAAATTACGTAACGATATCGGTGTCGTGATGAGTGTTTAATCTTTTGATTTATGTAAGATATAATATTACCTAATATTATCACTTTAATGAATCTAAAAATTTTCAGTCTATAACAATTATATCTATATATAACACAAAATAATTTTTCCAATATTGGTTTGTTATATATCTCTATAAGTAGTATATGTTCTGCAAGTGGAATATGAAATATTGATTTTGTTGAAAATAATATGAAACATTAATCCTTAATCTTAGCTTAGCTTAATGCTGTAATAGATAAATAAAAACTGACATGATATATCGCGAGTATTTTCAAGTTTTTTTTTTTTTAAGTGATTCTTTTGGAGTAATTTTTAATCCAGAAAATAAAAAAATGGCTGCAATTAATTACCTTTGTAATGACTACTTTTAATCGTGGAAATAATAGCGGCGGAAATTAACCTATTCAGAGAATTAATATTACCGTATCTCGCGATTTACGAGAATGAATTAATACGGAAATGTATTATGCTCTCGACCGGCTTTCTTTTTACGATCGCGCGCTTTGATGTATGTGCTACATCGAGATATGTATCTCGCAATGTATGCCGCTCTACTATAGAACCGCTACTATAGAATCGCCTTCGTACGCGTTCACGATGGAAATACTATTACTATCAGCAAATGCTTGCTTAATTAATGTCCCGAGCGACGAGCACACATTCGTATTAAACATCCTCCTTTCCGTTTGTTTGCAGGGGCTTTGGATTCATCACATTCGCAGACCCTGCGAGCGTAGACAAAGTGCTGGCGCAGGGCAATCACGAACTGGACGGCAAGAAAGTGAGTAATCATCACATTCTACCAGATTAATTCTAACGCTGCGCGATCTGATCCCGAGTTGAAGCTTCTGACCTTTGTAACTTCTTAATTATATTATTAACATAATATTGTATAACATAAGTTTACAATTCTCTGTGTAAAATTTCTTGGCAATTCTTAAATCTTTTTATTTTTATCTTTTTTTAATAATTTTTTGTAATTTATTAAATTATCCGGTCGTAGGCGAGAATTTTCGTTTATGTTCTGTAGTTTGTTTTACTATAAACAACTTCTTTCTGTCGAGATTCTTGACGATCATAAACATTATGCTTACCACCAGAAGAATCGCTCCGCGGAAAAGGATAGCTATAAAAAAAAGATACAAATTGCCGTGATCAAATGTGCGTCACGCGAGCAATTAATTTTCACATCCGATCAGAGTTGCTGTCCCTAGATAATTGAAAGAGCATGCCGCGAGTCGATTGATCAAACCGATTGCAGTCCACAGATATATTCCGGTTCAGGATGCGTCCGTATCATCGATTTCGGGAGCAAAATTTTATTCACGTTTGAAACTTCATTAATTTAGCGTCAAACGTTGTTTCGTTCGATTCGCTACAGTGCAGGTGCATTTCGTTATCTACATATCACAAATGTATAAGTAGTCAAATTAATTAAATTATTAATGAAATCCCGCCATTGCTGATTTTCTTACAGAGAAAAGAAAACAAAAATTAATTTATGTGTCTCCTTAAACAAACAAATTCATTAAGAGTATATATCCGTTGTAATTTGTGAATAATTATAATTGAAACTTTTATCAAACTGAATTTCTGCTGCTTAAAATCTATTTTAGAAGCAGATTAATTGAAAAATAAAATTTATTTTTCTTCGTGACATTTCTATATTTTAATCACGTGAATCAAATAGCATTCAAGATATATATTTGACACGTTTATCAGTATCGCGAAATTTTATAACACATAATGAAATCTTTCTCTGTTCTAATCAATAAATTGTAGTATTATAACGAAAAAAGTAATGTAGATTTATTAAGTTTAAAAAGAAAATTAAATTTATCTTAAGAAACATAAGCCAAAACTATGATAAAGTCATAACTTACTTCAAATTTGTTTCAAGTTATAGATATCTCACATTTAAAAGTAATAATCGAGATGTCGCGAAAACTTTCCAATATCAGGCAGTTTCACGTCTCTGATTGAATTTTCACCTGTGAATAATTTTTTTCCAATTTATCGAGAAGGATATCATATTTCTCTATTGGTTCTCGCCTTTTCCCAAGGGACATTCTACACGCGTTCCGCTCGATGCCGACGGTGCGACGATTAATCGTGGGCCGACATAGTCGTTTGGCAAACGTGCCACCCTTCCTCCTCTCTTTCTCTTTCGCGGTGGGCAAGACACAATGCTCGTGGAATAATATCGTAAGACGGCAAGCGCGAGGTTGTACGGCGAGAGAGAAATAGTTGCGGACATTAGCTGTCCACGGCGCCATAAGTAGAGCGACTCCACCGCCGGGGCGACCGCCTAAGTGGCCCCGAATACGCTTAAGCGAGGGCAACCCCAGCCGTATCCCCGGCTCGCATAAATTTCGCGTAATTCGCTCCGGCTAATGCAAATTGCGAATGCACGGATCCGGAAGCTAACACCTTCCCGATAGCTAGAAGAGAATATCGCGCGTATAGGGCAACCGCCAGCGCATCCTATTAAGGCTTCCTCTTAAGGGATGAGATGTCCTCACCCTCCAGCACTCTATCTACCCCTTCCTCTCTTCCTCTTTCCGAGGAAAAAGGAAGAGACGAGGAGTGTACAAGGAATGCAAACGCGCGGAAGAGCCCGTTACTTTGATTCGCTGACAAGTTTCGCCGCATTAATTAGTGCGGCCTTCACCCCCGCCCGCGTTAACGAATGTGGAGGTTCCCTTAACTCGCGCTAACACGCAAATATAAATAAAGTGGGACAAATGCGAAATATGCGATATTCTACCGGCAAGTGTGGCTGTCGTATAGTTTCTCTTCGTTTTGCTTTTCATGTGTATAAACTTTCCTAGAATAGAGTAGAAGTATTTCTAGAATAGAATATTATTTAAAATTTCGTCGAAATTGGATGTTTGTTATAAATGAATATTAATGATACATCCTACATTTAATTAAAGAAGACATTAATTACACAATTTTGGCTAAATTAATGCGCTAAATTTTCTAAGATACAAAAAAATCTTTTAAAGAATCTTAAAATATTATATTTTTTATTAAAGATATGTGTGGCTGAAAAATTGAAATGTTTTTTGACACAAGGAGTAAATGGAAACTAAGAGAACGTTTTCACAAAACGTGAGCAGATGCCTAGGCCACTCCGATTATATAATATTATCGAAAATCAGCGCGGGTTAGTTCACGCAAGAGCGATTTTACGGGTCGATACGCCAGACGTTTCTCTCCATCTGGCATGGACAATGATTTTCGCAACGTGCCGCGTAAGCACCCAACGTGGCACAATGCTGACCGGTCAGAATAGCCAGCAGATTCTGCTTAATCGGGTGCTGATTAAAAAATGTACGGATCGAACGTGCGCGTCCTCGTTTGCATCCCGTTTGATCTCGACAGGCGTAGCGGAAGTAGCTAAATCGGTTGTACTCGCGCGTGTTTCATCCATAACGCTGGCGTTCTATAATATGGTGTTGCGGAACTGTTCTCCACCCTCTCATAGAAGTTCAGTGATGTAGACCTACTCTGCAGAGTTGTAGATTAGACTGCGAACTTAGAGAAATAGCAATTATTACATTAACGCGGTTTTGAATTGGAAGTGATTAAAGAATTAAATATTTTTATCGAATTACATTTCAAGGGAGTATGAATAACGCGATATTCCGATGCATTTGAGTAAGTCTTGCGTAAACAATTTTTCAATTTTTGCACACAAACAAAAGTAACGATCCTTTCTGAAAAGTTTTTCATGACGTAAATTAAAAAAAAAGAGAGAATTTGAAGACCTTAAAATAAAGTTTTTAAAGAAATTTATTTCAATAAAATATTTATACATAGCGAAGTTTTTAATTATAGAAAGAATATATTATACTAATATATAAAAAGTATGTAAAAGTATGTAAAAATTATAGAAAAAAATAGTTTTTATATTTGTTTGAATATTCAATAAAATTGATAAAATTTTGATTATATTTATATTTTACATAAAATATTTTAAATAAAATATTTTTCTTTTCTTCTAATGTTAATTGCGAAAATATTCTATAACTTTTTTAGAAAGATGATTTTATTTTAGCAATACAAATATAAATTGTATTAATATTATAATGTTAATATTATAATATTTTTTTCATATTAATATAAATAAAAAAAAATTTAAGAAGATTAATTTGTAATAATAATCAAAAATATATTTATAATTTTTAATTACTTTGCAATCCCACTGTATGATATATTAGATGCATGTAATAAAGGGAGATGACTTGACATGATATAAAGGATAAGAACACAGATGCGGGTGATAAGGTCTAAGAAGGAAATCGTAAGAGGAAAGAAAGCTTTAAGGGTGGATGCACGCGAAATTGTGGAAGCTCTTTAGAACTCTCTGCATGGCCCGCATTCCTGGATACCTTCAGACGTCTCGATGCTTTAGAAACGTATCGTATGAGAGCACAAGTGGCGGACAAATCTCTCATCCTTTCCTCCTTCGAGTTTCTCTCCTCCTTAAAGAAGAAAGCGGGTTTTAACCCTTTCCAAAACTGATTTTGTAATAAAAAAAAAAATAATTATACACATAAAAAGGCACTTTCTCATTTTAGTTCTTTCGATAACACAATCTTTTTGTTGTTTTGTACGATATTTATTGCTGAAAATTTTCAATCTTTATTTAGAAAATATTTTGTACTATCTATAAAAATATTCATTATTTACTGTTAAATATTTATATTGGTAATATAATTTTAATTCTATCAAAATATGTATTTAGGTAAAGTTATTTTTAATTAGAAAAAAATTACAAGAAAAAGATTTTAGAATTAGACATTTTATTATAAATGTTAGTATCTATTACCATTATTTTGATAACATTGATTAATCTTTTATAACATAAATTAAATTTTCTTTACATTTTTTAATACAATTAATATTTAATATATTTTTCATACAGTTTTATTTATGCTGTTAATTTATTTCTTAATATCAAGTTTCTTTCATTTCCGTGTGTTAAATATGCAGCAGCTCAAAGATTTGTAGCACGCTGACTTGTTATCAATTTCGAGGGAATATTACATCAAGTATAAAATGAAATGGAAATAAAATCGGATATTTTTATCGAGGTTATCGGGGAAATAAAATCCTTGCGGGATTGTGCGTATTAAAGTGTATATGTTTCGTTGGGAATTAACCGAAACGATAAGTCGATATAATGCTGAAATGCGGTTTTCCGATACTTCTGTGAATGCAGTTTTCCATACTTACGCAAATTGAAATTCTCGCAAACCTTGATTGCAATGTCATAATGTAGTTAAACGAGCTTTTTCATAAAGATAGTATTAGGAATCGATATTTTTCGTAATGACATTGCAATCATACCTACCGTAATATTAGTTTTTATATCAATATAGATTGAGCCTGATAGAGCGAAAGCGGTCTCTCTCTTTTTGTCTCTTACGTTAAAGATGCAGTGCATTGGAAACAAAGTATTAAATGTATAATTAAATATTAGTACATAATTATGACATATTTATACAAGTTTTTGCAATTGTTTTTAGCCATTGGAGATTTTATCTTTAACTTATTTTACACAAAGCATTGTTGCAGATATGTATGTTTTCATGTATAATTCATTTGTTCGAATAAGTATTGCTTAAAAATAAATTATTATAAATTATTACAAATAACACTGGCGAGATTTTTTTAAATTAGTGTAAATAACTGTGTATATAACTTTTTTCCTTAATGACACATACGTATTTGATAATAGATCGATGTTTCTTTAATACTGCGTGCCTAAATGGATTTTGCTCAAAAGTATAGCAAAACTTACTTTCCTGTTTTTTTTTCCTCCTTTTTTTCTTATCTCGCTTTTTTTTTCGTTCTTTCGCTTCTTTCTTTTTTGATCGATGCTTTTTAAACGCCTTGCGTGCGTTTCAAGCGGTGGCTCGGAAAACGCTGAAAAATAAGCAGCGTCGTTCATCCGCGGAATAATTTATTTGGAGAGCCCGAAGCCACTAAGCCCTGCGGAAATTGTCTGCAGTCCCTCACAAAACTCCAAGCTATCCCTCTCTCCTCGTTCTCAGTCGCCGTTCTCTTCGGCCGACTCTTTTCACTTCCGTACACTTTCTTTTCCTCTTGCTTCTTTCGCTCTCTCTTCCTCGAGTGAGTCAACAATACGAGAAGCGTCCATTGTCGAATGCTTTTAAATTTGAAATACAAACCGTCTACCCCACCGCTTACACCTTATCTCATCTATACCGCCCTCCTCTCTCAACCTATCAACGTCATTGAACATGTGCGGTTCGAAAGAATTCCTCACCAGCGTTTTTCCCTGCATCATCCTCTATACTCGCAAGTTTGAATTCTTCGATTTGATCGACTTCCTTGATCGAAAGAAGTGAGACTCCGAGGGCAATTGTCACAAGAAGTGATTGAAGTCTTCGGAATGTGCATGTCTTCTTTGTTACTTATATCTTATTACTTTTTACTTATTACTTCAAATAGATCGCAATTTTAAAGTTATGTTTGTACACTGATATATTTTTGCAATTAATAATTTATTTCCAATATTGAATATTTTATATAATGTGTGTGTGTGTGTGTGTGTGTGTGTGTGTGTGTGTGTGTGTGTGTGTGTGTGTGTGTGTGTGTGTGTGTGTGTGTGTTCATTATTAGGTTACAAAAACTATTAGCAATAAAAGATAACTTTGCTGAATGAAACAGTAATAAAATTTTTCAAATTATAAATGCCTTTAATTTTTAAACATTTCGTTTAATTATGATTTTTATTGCTAAGATAAACTTATGTGTATCTCGTGTACATCTTGAATTTGAAGAAAAGAGATTTATTCGAATTATACAAATTTTACTACTCCAACGTTTTGTTTTATTTATTAAGTCATTCTTTTATACTAAATCAGTATTAATCTCAATCTTTTAGATTAAAAAGATTGTGTGAAAATGAATTACAGTTGCGAGAATTTACAATGTTAGAATTACGTTGGGTTGTTAAGATTTCGTTGAGACTGTTGATTCAAGTCTTCCAAGAAGACTCGGGGGCTCCTTGGGAAATACAAACGTAATTAGAAGGCACGGAAGCGGAAAGGGAATTAGTCACTTTGTAATCGTAATTCGGGAAAGTTTATGGCCCGCGGTTTATGAAGACGCATCCCGTCGAGTCGCCGGGAAAGTTCTGGTTATCGCGCCAACGAATTAAACCGATACAGCCGGGTTGCGGCATCTGTTACTAACGGCTTAACTCACTCGCCCTTTGCGCCGGATATACGGAGTACAGCCGGCATGAATATAAGTCGAAACTGGGGCACCTACATCAGACAGTTGCGGAAGGAACGGGAAATAAAAAAATCCCATATATCACTGACAGAAATCAAGGAGCGGGATAGTGAATGTAGCTATCTGGGAAAATAGCTGGGAGACTGCAGAAATAAAAGATATCTTTCTCTCTAATTTATTGTAACGATTCTTATCTTTTGTTATCTGTGCAAAATTTATAAGTGCGTACAAACGCGATTATGAATCTTTTTTTTTTTTAATTTACAATTCCGTTACGAGAATATTAAGGTCTTGATGTACAATAATGAAAATAGAATTAGACAAAATGATAGATATAATTTTATTTTGAGCAACTTTTGGAATTTACTACTGAATTGTAATCAATATGAACTGATAGATTTTAAACAAATTAGTTGACAATTGAGCTATTGATATACTAGTTGAAAACAATTGATACATGTGCCAGCAATATGTTCAGTATACATTTATGTATATTGCAATATGTATTATTGAAATATAAATAGATGAAGTGCAATTATGCTTGTAATGTAATTAGCATAATAATTATAATATTGTTCATATTATTATTCGCTTTGTGTATAGTGATATAATGATGGATTTAGTCGATCGATCCTTCGTCATGGTTTGAGGCGGTATTCGGAGGTATTCGGCGTCCTTAAAGGAGCCTTAGGGAGATTTTCGATGGTTTCCCTTCTCACACTGATGTAAACATAAAATCGAGACACCCACTCTTGCGGCTTTCAATGCCTCGCCCTTTGATTTCCGGCTTTGGCGAAATGCGATCTTGTTAATGGCGTATAACATCAACAGCAATTTTTCCGTTCAATCCCTTTTTCCTGTCATGAAATAAACTATCGCTCTCTTGAAAAATCCGTATTTGCAACTTGTTAGAAGAAAAGTTATAAATCACAAAGAAACAGGAAATGCAATATTCGGTGAAACAACTGTTATGCAAATGAATCCGAAACATGCGAAAAGAAGAAGCAAAACATTTTTTGCAAAAATAATATGGATTATTTATAATGAATATAAACATGTTAATGCAGTCATTCTTCATAATTGTTATAATTGTCATGTTACATCGAGTTTATCTTTATCCCACACGTAAAGTTGTCAAATTTATATGATACACACGTTCGCAGACCTTAACGAGCTTGGAAATTACCAATGTAAAAAAGGGATGCACTATATCTTCTGTTAGCAGCAAACGTTTTATACTACAGCTGTATGTGTCATGTTTATTGAACACAGCGTTCAACTAGAAGCTAGTTATCAAATTTGTATGTGACACAAACAGAACGTTCACTACGTTTTCTGTATATAAAAAAAGCTCTTGATTTAATATATCAATTTTCTATGAAAATAGAGATAGATAAAGGCTTTAATGCTTAAATAGATACACGGCCATTTTTGTCAGTTTCTAATTTTTCACCGAAAAAAATTGCACGTGTAAAACTTAATTGCTACGTTAATATTTATCTAATCTGTCTCAGTTAATCCGCTTTAAAATTCGTGTTAATGATATTGAAGCTGACAATCTATCAATTTTTAATAACTTATTATGATTTACATCAGCGCTAACAGACGTCAATGAAGTAAGAAAAATTGCATTTAAGGGACCGTTGAAGATTCAACGGATGTTATCTGTCTTGTTGATGAAGATTGATGGATCGTCAGTATCTTTAACTAGAATTTCAGGGAGTTGATGAGTCGAAGGTTAAGTGCTTGTTTTATCAGAGTTGAGATAAATTTTTTTCTTAAATAGGAGAGTAATGATAATGCTGCAAGAAAGACTTTAAGAAATATTATTTAAGAATTAATATTGTAATTAAAAATATGTAATTATGCGTAAAGCGTAGTTATTTACTTTCACTAATAACTTGCATTCTCAATATGTCAGCATTTCAATATAGCAAACAATGTGCATATAACTTTTATTTAATTCTACTTTGCAAGTTTAAAAATTAAATCACAGTATTAAAAAAATTATTCAATATGATTTAAATGATATTAGTTACAATATTTCAGAATGATTAAAATTTTATGCAATCTTTGTTTTATTATCATATTGTCTGTTATTTATTTTATTATTATCTTAAATTATTACCTTAAATTAATTATTTTTATTATTATCTTAAATGAAATAGCGTAAAAAGCTAAAGTTAGCACGATATTTCCTTCGCTTTTGAACCGCACGGATAGGATCTGCATGCCGTGTACACAGTATATGACGATGTATCGCGAGTGTAAAATACCACGTGTGCGTTGTAGGCTGCAAGTACTTCCGCTCGGGTGTGCATGAAATATAAATAATTAGTGTGATATATAAGCTTTCCTGCAGGCGCGCGAGTGTGTCGGGCGCGGTATATCGACGCGACCCATGGCTTTATTTCGAGGGCGGCCACATTTTACCCATTAAATTAGCACGACTGCCCGCGATTTATGTCACTCGTTTTGAGAAAATCCATAATCGAGATAGGTTATGATGCGTTATTAAGCGACAAACAAAAACTAATGCGAACGCATCACGTGATAAGAATGTATCACCGACGATCAACACACACACATACGCATACGTTCTTACATTGTACATATTTAAACATATTTAAACATATTACATTAGAAAGCTGGGAAATATATGAACATGTTATATCATCTTATTGAAAAACAAACTAGTCTCTTCGTTTGTTAAAGAATTTAAGGCTGTACGCGAAGATAATGGGCGCGACGGTTGCTGCGTGAGAGAAAAGCGAGATGCGTGTGATGGTCCATTCTCCGCAATCTTAAGAGAAGGCGGTGTCATGTTTCTCGATGCCGAAGATGATGCTTTAAAAGCGTTTCCCTGGACGCGATCCCTTAACGCAACTTGAGCTGGTGACGGCGCGTAGAATTTTTATTCGCGATAACGAGCGATTAAAACAGAGACTCAAGGAGGGCGTGAAAAGGATCAAGATTTGTTTCGTTACATTGATGTATGACGTGGTTCATCATCCATTTTGGCGAAATTGCGCTCTTGTTCGTGAACCTTATGAAGAATAAACGTCGCTCGTTTTGGAAACTACATTCTTGACTGTACGTTTTGAATTATGTATTACCTTCCAACAATATGTTCGCTCAAGTATACATTCCTCCTATTGTTGTCTTACATTAGATTTACTTGGTAAGCATATAGACATTGGTCGCATAACAACGGTATAAAAATCTGACGAGAAGCACATCAACTTTTCGGTATGAAGGTATCATTAATTTTGTACCGAATTTTCAAGTTCAAAATGTATCTTTAGCGAAAATCGCGATGCAGGGCTGTAGATATACTGCAAGTTATGGGACTTTGACGAATGGAGTTTTACGCGAGCTTTACACGAGCGTAAATTACACTTCTTGATTCGTTTTAAATAAATTTTAGTTTAATTAAAGTTTAAGACTTGATTGCGACAGCTTTTAATATAAAAAAAATTATTAGAAATGCATGGACTAATTGCGTGTGGAACGAGATCTTGCTTTTCCTTCAGAATTGCAACTTATGTAGTTAAATTATACGTATCTTGTTTTCAGCGTCCTGTACAAATGTGTAATTTGCGTAATGAACCGCGATCGCAAGAAGTAATTCTCGCGTTTGCTAGTAGTAGTTTGCTGGCCAGTTCGTGTCGTGCGACTTGGCAAAAGGGAGAGTACGAAGGGAAGGAAAAACAAGGAGAAAGGCAGCAGGTGAAGGAAAAGAGAGAGAAACAACGAAATAGTCTATTTCCTCTCTCTCTCTCTCTCTCTCTCTCTCTCTCTCTCTCTCTCTCTCTCTCTCTTTCTCTCTCCCCCTCCTTCTTCCGTGTCTGTGTTTCTCTTCCCCTCTTCAACTCGCCTTATACTGGTGTATTCTCGGGTGATCCATTTCCAGATTAAACACGCGTAAAACTCCACTCTCATGTACTACACACAAGAACTACGTTCCTCTCCTTTGCCATTCTGTCCTTTCTTCATCCCTCCCTTTCTTCCCTTCACCTTTTACGCATTCGGATCTCTTCTTCCTTTCGAAATATCAGGGATATCGTACACTCCCTTCGCTCTGCACTCCGAAAAGTAGATGACAGGGAAAAAGATTCGCATGCTATCATTTAAAACCGGGTGGAAACAAGCTCTCCGTTTTTAGACAAACTGAAAGTATCTGCTTAATCGCGCGACATTTCGAGAAAGCTGACTCGTAACGCCAAGAAATAGTAGACATTTTTAAAGCGTACCAATTAGAGTATTGTGTACGTTTTGCTAAAATATATTAATTACAAGCGGAGGAAGAGAATAATTCATCAGAATACTTTAAAATATTATCTCTCGTAAAAATAATATCTCTCGTAATTACAAAGAGCACTAAAGATCATTAGTATTAATATTAATTATTAATGTTACAATTAACGAATATAAGGGAATGAAGAGTAAATTTATAATAAGTATTTTAACGATACTTCCGCTACGTGATCTTACCAAAATTATCGGCGATGTCTGTTTCCTTAACGGACCAATTTCCGGCTATCGGGCATGTTCGAGGCGAGGTCAGGGTCAGCCGAGATCGATGAGAACGACGTTAACGAGGCGCTGGATGCGCGGACGGAGATACTCCGAAGCAAGCGTTATCGTTTAAGGCGGGACGTGACGTCGAAATGGAAAGTACGAAGGGAGAACCGGCGTGGGAAGGGCGAAACTACGCGTGCGAAGCATTTGTAGCACAAAGCTCGTCAGGATGGTAGGAATGTTTTGCAGGGGGAGGTAAGTGGAATAATAGCACGACTCGTGGAAGGTAGGTAGGACGAGATATAGGATGGGATCTATTGAGCTCGTCGTGCGGCTGCTACGCGCGTATTAACACGTCATAATAATTACGAATGTAATCACCGACGCGCGCGAGAGCTTCCTGAATCGCGCGTTTTGCTTTCACCTCGGTTGGTCGCCTCTTCCTCCGAGGAAGAACGGACTCGCGATGTAGATGAGAGATTCCTGCGAGGGTGGGATAAAAGTTCCATTACGGAGCGTGGATACGAGGGGAAGGTTTTGCCAGAGATTTTCACGCTACGATATCTCACTATGCCGATTTATGTAACAAGACTGAAGCTCATTGAAAGTCCGAAAGCAAACGACTTATAAATGTAGGAAGGGAGATAGAAAAAGTGAGAGATTAACACGAGTGTATTATAAAAATAATTTCTATTGATTTCTACCGAGTAAAAATAAGATCGATTTGATAAAAAGTGTGTTGTGAATTATTATTATTAGTTCGTAAAATATATTTCTTGTATAATTGCTACAGAATTTATTGTCGAAGAAGTTCTTTCTTTTTTGGGAGATAATATGACAACGTGACGTGACGTTCGATGATTTCGGTCCAAATTTTAGACTTAATGGCGCACTGAAAATACATACAACATGGAAGGGGAGACAGTTTCCAAAGAGAAACATTATAATCCATTGTACAAGTTAGAGAACGAAGAGCGAAGGAAAGTCTTAAGTAATCGTTAGAAAATCAATGGCGAGTTCTCAGGCGGTGTCTCACGGACAATGTGCTATAATCCACGGTCTCGGGAGCCAAGGAGGCTGCGGGCTTTCCCACGAAGTAAGCGGTTAGGCAGTCGGGAACGGCATCGGGGAACGTGCTGGAAACGCGGAAGCGTGTCCTCCATCATCGAAGTTGGAACTTGTCGGCTAATTGCATAGTTCGCCTTCTTGCCTGCAAACATCCAAATTGTCAGAAACACTTAATCGGACTTGAGCTTTCCTCTCTCAATCTTTGGTATTTTGTATATGTTCATCCTGCATAATTTTACTTCCGAAACTGTGTTTCATTTCATGTTACATGGTACGCAGGATTTTACGTTTACTCTCCATAAAGCAAAAATATTAAACTAGGAACAATGATGCTGGTCAGTGTCGAGATCATTTTCAAAATATAAAAGGAAATTAAAGATTTTTGCCGAGTAACAAGAGAATGTATAGATAGAAAGAGATACCACAACAAAATTTTTTATTCCTGTAATTTTTAAGTAAACGATAAAGTCAAAAATAACAGTAATAACATAAACTGGTGATTAAAATATTTAACATTAGATTTAAAAAAAAATGTTTAGAAGTCTTACATTTGAGAGTTTAATTTTTTATACATTATTCATATAAGAAAAAATAGAAAAATAAAATTATATGAAAAAGTATGACGTACATACAAGTAATTACGAAACCAATTACCACATAACAAAAGACTTTAACTGCTTAGTGTTACAAACGACCATTCTTTGTTCGAGAATTCCTAACTAACGCGCCTACTGAACGGACAGAATCCTTATCGTCGTGTGAAATATTCTGTCGCGAAATCAAAACAGAAGCGGTTGCGGCGAGGGTGTTGTTGTTCCGGCCGCTTAAATAATTCATAAGCAATATCGCGCCATGGTCGCGGTCACGTCTCGGCTTTCCTCCTGATTGGCTCGAATTTACGAGCCATTGTCGCCTGATTGGCCGCACTTGTGCGACGGATGGTGGCTTCGTAAAGAAAAGCACTTTATCGCCCGGGAGCATTGACGTGCCGGCGGCCGGGTGACGTCGGCAGCGTGGAGAGCATGAAACGCTTTCGGTAATTCTTCCAAGACTCGTCGTTCTCTCCCGTTTCTTTGCGTGAGCCGCGGTCCTGATTCAGCTCCGTCGAATTCCTCCGTCCTGCACAAAAGCTCCTCTCGAGGTATTCCAATAGAAACCGGAAACATCAGCGCGCGTTCGTTTCGTGTATTCTCTCTTCTTTCTAACATTTGTTGCTCTTTGTGCGGTATTTGTCGGTACCATTTCATTCGCGAGAGGATACCATCGAATATCCGTCTTTATCCGGTGTGTATCGGTGAATCGTGATTATAATTTTCATTATCGATGCTATATGATTTGGATGCTTGAAATTTGTGTTATCTCCTTGAAATGATACACACGCACATTATAATGTAGAAATGAGGAAATTCATAAGCGTTGCAATAATAAAGACCATATTCTCCTGGATAACCGCGTACCATTATTTTTTGATCATTCTTGTCATATTTGTGTGAGATTTGGTGCAGTGCGTCGATACTTCGGAACCATTTGGCGAACTCCTGAATTTCCCGAGGTGCCTTCTTCCGCGACGGCGGCGGCGCGAGTTTGCGAAGGGACATTATGCCCACTACACGCCCTCGCGAGTTGCAATTTCGGTTCGGTCTGGTAGATCTCGTTGCCCGTGACACTTTGACGCAAGCTCGGAGAGCGGAGAACGGTGTCCGGAGAGCGGCTGTGCCAGGCAGTTATGAGTTGCTTAATTGTTTTGTCACTGTTCGTCGCGACAGCAACGTCCTCGTTGTCGTCGCTGTCGTTGTTGCTGTTGCTGTTACTGCCGCGACGGAGTTTCTCGAGATCGTTTCCGGAATAGCCGACTCGACTTGGCCCCTCGATAACTTGGCTCGCGAGATTCTGATGTCCGCAATATCGACAGGGAGGATTGCATTGTTCGCCAGAGATCAAGTTCCCGGTGATCGTAGTGGACCAGCGGTGACTCGCATAAAATAATCCAATGTCTTGTTATTTTGAAGCATCGAAATGTATTCATTGCGTTTTCCGGGACATTAGATTCTTATTGTTAGAAATCATTGAACTTCTCTATAAAGACTAATATATATTATTATTACAGATATATCCTATGGTATAAACGACAATTTCTCAGATTCTTAATGCCTCAATATTTTAATATCTTAATTAATTTTCGTTTAAGTATTTTATTTTATTAGCTAGAGGTACGCTATTTAAAATATTTTAAATATTATATTATATTTCTCTGAACTGAGAGAGTTGACAGAACTAGATTCTTTTGTGAAATAACATTTTGAATTATTCGAAAATAATTCTGACATATATATTCTGCATTCATATCCCGCCATTGACATAACTTTATATTTGCTTAGTTTTTGATAACCATACGTGTCATAACTTTTGCTGTAACTTTTAATCATTACTTACTCGTTTTCATATCTCTTTCTATTGCTGTCGCTGTAAAGAGCCATCCAGATGGCAGCCGTTAAAGGGTACATCGTGCCGCGATATTGGCTGGCGCCGAATGTCGGTGACGCTGTCGAGAAGACTACTGACAAGCGTTATTATTAAAAATCCGAAGAACCGTGAGCTCGATGTTCTAGAAACGATACAAGCGTCTACCACCGGGAAAATTTGAAATAAAATATCTGTAGAATATTTAAGGCACAACAGTCTTAAACGCAGAATAATATCCTATGCAACTTATTTAAAATAAAATGACTATAACTCGGCAGATTTTTTCACCCTTTTAAAGTAATGAAGCAAATTCAGCTTAAGTATGATCAATGTAGTTTAGCGCTGATTAATGTTTAACTTAGCGTAACGCAAATTTTTGTTCTTTGATTGTAAAACAAAAATGTATTTGAACTAGTCTTCATTAGCGCAACCGGCTTGTTTGCTCATGGCGCACATGTACCGTTAAAAATTCCAACTCGCGTAGCCGAACGATGAAATCGCATTAAGCGAGCCTCTTTCGTCGAAAGAGAGAGAGAGAGAGAGAGAGACGGATTTCCATTGGTGTGCTTGGTTTTTCCGGGCCTCGCCTCGCCTCGACTCGATCGCGATAACGACGTGTTCGCCACGCGCGAAAAGTAATGTGCGTTGGATCGAAGCGGTAGTCCATTTTTATCGGCCTATACATCTTGGCGGGTACGTCGCGAAGGGTACCTTGGTACGCAGCTGGCGCGAATATTAAAAGCAATCGCTCAGTCCCGCGTAATAACTGACCGCTACTATATAGCGCAGTCGCACTTTCCTGCGCTTTGCAATCCGCACAGTTGTGTGAAGAGAATAATAGTCTCTCTCTTTCTTTGCCGACAGAGCCTTTTTTGTCCATTTTCTGTGTGAGACTGTACGGCGCAAAGTTTTTATACAGAGGAGCTTCATAATAATCGCAAAAATAATAAATTAAAAAATATAATGCTTACGCTTCAATACCCATGCGTAAAAATTCTTTTAATGAATGGATAATACGTAAGAAGAAATCATTCGAACGCACAAATAAATATGGAAGTTTTAGCCTTCGATTCGAAAGATATTTCTCGATTTTTAGATTGAACGTAGGATATTTTATGCTAAAAATATTATTAAAATTCTGCTTAATACATTACGTCGTTCTAACGTATGACTGTTTATGAAAAAGTAATTTAATAACTTCTGTTTGAAAACAGAATTATCAAAATTTTTCATTATTAACAGACGAGATATGAGTCCAACGAAATATCTTGTACGATTGTACTCAAAGAAAATACTTCTTCATCGGCACATCAACGGTGTAAAACTAGGAAAGGGATGAAATGGACGAGAGCAGAGAGGAATGAAACGACGATGTTCTGTCATTGTGAAAATAGGAAAAAGGTGCATGAATTGAACAAAGCCCGTCATTTTGTTCAAAGGCCTTAGTAACGCGAGATGAACGCATGGCTCAAGAAGAACGTTCATAAATTAAAATCCAGCAATATCACAGATTTTTCCATAATTTTCGTTAATTTTTATCAATTTTTATTAGAAAAAGTATAAAGATAATAGAAATGAAGATACATAACTGTAAATGTTTTCTAACAAAAGATTAACGTTTTTTTTAAAAGTATATTTGAAGCTTAATACAATTGCAAGAACAATTTATCTTTCAATGAACATTGTTGAAAGTTAACAAATCCAGAGGGAACCAAGTTCTTCTTCCTCGTGGATGCACTTAGATAAGATCTTACAACGACGAGATAATGGAAAGGAAACGGGAAAAAGCGATGGCAGGTCCGGCACGATGGAAATGATCAGTTGCAAAATCGCGGTCGCGTATTTGCCTTTAATTTGCCGAGCGAATTAACCGGGTATTTGAGGCAAACGCTATCGCACCGTTACCGTCATCACCGACATTGAGGATGGAAACGAATCGGCGGTCTCTCTCTGAAATTTAATAATAATTCTCGTCTCCAAAACCCCGCACATCGCCAAATATGACATCGCCGATGAATTTCCCGTTGTCTCTATCGGTGACGAGACCGGCCGCCTCTCTACGCGAGTTTGATGTTGTCCGAACGGAGACGGAAATTCGAGATAGAAATAAATTATAAGCGCTCTCTGTTTAAACAACTAACGAGCCGACGGAAAAGCCGCACCGTAGAAATAAAAATTACGCTGCTGATAAATACGCGGATTTGTTGTTATAAAAAACATTTAATAACTGATGGAATAATTAAAAAAAGAATGATATGTTTTTGAAACTTTCTAATACTTTTATTAAATCCATCATTTTTGTCATCATTGTGTCATAAATAATAACGATTACAACTATTCGAATTCTATTCGAAGATGTTGTCAGGGACATTATCGTCGTTATTATTGCATCTAAAAGCCTATTAATAGAATTTCAGAAATAAATTTCGTCGTTTTCAAACGGTTCGCGGTTCGCGTGTTCCGCTGCTTCGGAATTTGGTGCACCCCTTCGTAATTCGAGCCGCAAGTCGTTCGTTCTCGGCGTTATAATTGAAACTTTAACATTATATGGCTTCCCCGGCTATTTCCGCGTCTCTTCTGTCTTTGGTACGGGCGCGCGGCCACATATCTCGTATAACAGTTTAACCAGCATTCGAATTCCTACGGAATTAGCGCGAGTTCGCTTGTGAAATTTCTCGTTCGCGTTATCCGCGGATGCAGTTCGCTCTGGGAGAAATGGGGCGGGGAAGAGAGGATGGATTGAGGTTTCGGTGCGAGACCACCGCTTACAGTCGCGACGGGGGTGGCGGCGGGACACGACGGAGGAGGTGAACGGGGGGGGGGGAGGGGATCGCGAAGAATGGCGTCGTGAATTACTTTTCCAAATGCTCCCGATCCGACTCGAGGCTCTCCTTTCTACCGCGCCCCTTCAGGGTAGAAGCATCCAAGGGTAGGTGGCTCTTCCAATTTCCAGGCGTGCCAACCAGATTGAATTTCTATCGTCGTCGACAACGACGACGACGATGACGACGAGAACGACGACGACGACGACGACGGTTGGCGGCCGATCATTTCGCGAGATATCGGGTAACTGGGTTATGTTTGCGAAAATGGCTTCGAGCCTCTCGATTTTTCTCGGTAATGCTACCTCTTCGTTCCCGGCAGCGTTCTCCTTCTCTCACCAATCTTCGCATGCCTAGATTTCTCTCTGTCTCACTCATTCTTCGTTTCGTTTTCTATCTCCTCGTTACCAACTCTCTGCCCTCGCGAAACCACGTACAGTGAGACGAATCGAATGAATGGGACAACGAAGAATCTCACGTTGATCGACGATCACGAATTGCGTCTCGTTGACAACGTTTATTATATCAGATAGAGAAAAGTGATTACGAAAAGGCAGATAGCATTTCCTTGGTATTCGTTACAATTTTGCAACGCAATTTGAATTACACACAGTGCGAAGATCTCGAAATTACAATTCTATTTTATTCATAAATTTATATTATAAAAATATATCTAAAATATACAAACATATTGAAATTAATTCGAAACTGCCATTAAATGGATTAAAGTAATTATAATAAATGGATTAAAGTAATTTATTTAAACATTAAAATCCTTTAAAAGAGAAAGAAATTCTTTGCAGAAACAGTAATAATTTATTTAATATTACAAGATAAATTTTTAATGACTATAACATTAAAATTTTTCTCATCTTGTCTATTTGCATCTATGAGACAGGCATGTCATCGGTTGTTCCAGTTTCTCAGTATATATATCTAAAGCATAGTCATAGCTCGCAACTTCGTATCCGACGTACGACGTGTACAGCGAAATCCGTTGCAAATAGCTCCTGCGGGTGCAGTAGCAAAGTTTTGAGAGGCATTTCCTTCATCCCCGCCTGCTCTTCCCTTATCGGAAGGCGAGATCAGAAGAAGAGGTATTACCAAAGTGAAAGAACGATGGGAAGACTTTCTCTCGTCTCTCGTCTCCTGCCGTTGTCGACGACGATGACTACGACGACGACGACGGTGACGACGACGACGACGACGACGACGACGACGACGACGACGACGACGACGACGACGACGACGACACCTCTTCTGTCCGCGAGCGTACGAGCGACCGGTGTGAACTTCGCCGTAGGGGATTATGCAAACGGGAGTGGTTCCCGAGTGCGGGAAGAGAGATAGAGAGAGAACCACCGCATTGCGTCGGGGTGGATGATGATGGTGACGGTGCCTGGTGGTGGTGATGGCGACGGCGGGTTCCCTTGCTTGTCATTACCACGTTCGTGGCTTCCACCGCCTGGGGTGTCGGTCGCTCTCTGTTACGAGAAAGCCTGGTGCTAGAGAAGAGTAAAACTCGTTCCCTCGGTTTGTATAGAATATACTTCTTTTTTTTTTTTAATGGTGTGCCAATAACGCTTTCAAAGCTAATTGCGAAAGCGCGCCGGAAGCCACGCGCCGACCTAATAATATAATTCGAGATTGCGATCGTTATCTCGCGAAAGCGTAGTGATGTAGAATGGAATCAAGATTTTATTGTGAGAGTAATAGTGGTGGGTAGCACTATTTTGGGAATTTCTGGGGAGCGCTATCACGTGGCTGTGGAATAGTCGTGTTATGTAGAACGTTCAATTTACTTGGCTTGGTTTTATTTACATGGCTTGTGTAATAAAATCTTAGATAAACAATAAAAAATAATTTGTGCTAATAATGTATTGATAACATAAAATTACTCATATTTCTGAGATATTTCTTGAAATTTATTTTAATTTTTTTAAAGAACGTGTAACATTGTACATATATTTTTTTTCTTTTGTAAACATATTTTACATTTGTGAAGAACCATTATTACAACTCTCTACTCGAAATAGTTTCCTAGTCAACAGAACAGTGGTAACATAGCATAGCAAAATTCAAAACTAAATAGTCACGTTTAGCACTGAATGCACCGAGAATGCAGAGAGAGAGAGAGAGAAAGAGAGAGAGAGAGAGAGAGAGAGAGAGGGGGGAGGGAAAGAGAGAGAGGGAGGGAAAGAGAGGAGGGAGGACAAAGATGTTATTTCATTTAGCATTAGAACAACTGGCGGAATCAGCTGATCCTTTCACCGCGTTTAAGTAGCAAGATGGTATTTCCAACAAATTCTAATATTAACAATAAATACTCCGACGGCTTTCCATAAGCTTAATATTCATGATGTTGTTTATCTCATAGTACATACTGTAAATAATGCAAGTCCAACGCATAGTGACGCGCGCACAATGTAATGTTAACAATATAATGTAACATATTAAATCGACAATATAAATATAATGCAGTACATATTTATTAATCAGCGAGTACATTTATTTTGTAAACTTTAATAATTAACAAGAAACTACCACTCTCAGAGAATCGGGAAACAAAAAGGTGCATTATAAACTGGACCAATCAGCTGCGTCGGAAATGTACGCGGTTGTCGCACTAGAAGTTCTATGGTTTCGTGGGGCATTCAGGTTTCACCCTTTTTACACGAAACGTGAAACATAAGGTTACGTTACGTTCAACTTAGTCGGCCCGTTCATTCCCCTCGGGATCGTCTGCGAAGTGAAAAGAGGCGGTGGTGGCGGCAATAGTCCAGGTTCCGGTTAGTCGATTTGGAGTTCTTGAATACCTACTCTTTATTATTACGTAATTAATTGTAATGGGGATTTCAACTGGGAAAACAGCCCGGCGAGAGTTTCCCCCCTCATTCGTTCATTCTTGTTTCCTCCCTCTTTCGCGTTTTCCCACTGCGCTCGCGTATAATACGTATTTTCATATTTGTTTCTTCTCTTTACCCTCCGCGAAACTTGCAGGCGAATAAGATTTGTCTCCGAGTTTGAATTCGCTTGTGGCGCGTAATGTTCTTTTCGTGGTTATATCCTCGCCAGGACGGAACTCGGGACTTTTGAGGCAGTTTGAGATTTATCATTAAAAAAACTTAAACAAGTTACTACATGTAAATTTTTATACGATGCTTTACATTATTTTTGTGTATAAATTAAGTTTCAAATAAGATGATTGGATGTTCGATTTCTTTTTGTTTCAGATCGACCCAAAGGTAGCATTTCCTAGGAGAACACATCCAAAGGTAAGAAAACTTATTTACTTTCAGAGATCAAAAACGACGATTTTGTTTTCAAAATGGTGATGGATAGTGTAATTAATTGCTCACACAAAAAACGATGTATAACGAATAACGACTGAACATTACGTTAAAAATATCAGCAAGACTATATTACGAAATAATCAACGCTATTGAGGGAAATTATATGCCAAAGTATCGTTTCTGGTACTAAGTTTAATCTTCTAAACGCTGAAAATCACTATTAGGGATGCAAACTTTATCGGAAGTGATTCTAACGCGAAGAATTGAAATGGTTCATCCATTTGCGAACGAGTTGACGCTGACGTTTATAATACCAATCCTTTCGGCCGACGGCGTAGCAGAGTGAAATAGCGGGTTAACGAGAATTACTCGTAACCGGGCTCGCGCGCCACGTTCATTTGGAACGCGGTGTTTTTGTCGCGCGTAGAAAAACCACGGATGTGGAAACGCGTCGACGTCGGCAGGGCAGTGGTAGGACGGGAGGGACAGCTTAAAAAGTCAAATGACGGCGCGTTCGGAGTGCGTGATTGAAGAGGAAATAATAAAGCCGACTGGCCCTAGCAATAAGAGCAATTAAACGTAATTCGCTTCGAAACCCGAGATTATTTCCTTGCCCTGGCGACGATAATTGCAGCAACGAAACGACGTTCGGTCGCCGCTGAAGAAACACGAGAGAGGCATAATATGGAAAACGTGAAATAGTCGATAGGACAAACACGACAGAAAGGTTGTACGAATGCACGCATACAAAAGCGACAATGGTAAAGTGACGAGAGAAATTTGTGCGACTTAATAATATAAATGCATGCGAATTACCGGCGAGTGACTGAATTGCGCTAATTTTAATTATACCTTTTCTCTTTTCTATCCCCCCCCTCTTTCTCTCTCTCTCTCTCTCTCTCTCTCTCTCTCTCTCTCTCTCTCTCTCTGTTGCGGCTATTCATCGTACTCTGTATCTTTTCCGATGCTATTTTCCCAGCTTTGCCTACCATCGCATTTTTACAACGCGTGCGCGCCACCCTCTCAGCCCGTTCACTCAACCCCTCTTTCCTGACCACCCTTCTAGCGTTTTATTTCGATGGCAAAATCCGAAGGAACATAATTTACGACGCGCGTATAGCCGAAATTGCGACGCACGAATGCGACCAGTAATCACGCATCTCGACAATCTAGGAAAGGTGTCTAGCAATCTCGGAACTGAAAAACATTTGCCAGAAATCGGGAAAAACAAATCTTGAATTGTGAGAAATAGAACGGTCGTTTTGGTACAGACTTGAAATCAGGACAAACGTCACTTTTATGTTGCGTATGACAACCTTGCTTGGAAGTTCCAACTAAATCTCATCTATCACAAACGCAGAATGTTTCAGTGCCAAAATTTCGAATCCCAACTTCGGAACTTTGGCTGCGAGAAATAAAATATTCTCGGAAGAAATATAAGATAGAGATAACTTCCCGACATAGACAAGGCCTCAAGACGATTTAATATCCGAGACAATGACCTATATATTTTTTATTTGTTATTTGTGATTAATTTCTCCACTAATTCTAAGTTCATTTTTACTTTAGAATGCAAAATTAATTTGATTGTCACAATATCTTTTTCTTTTATAATTTAAAGTTTTACCAAATAAATCAATGTTGTATCTTATAAAATGATCTAATAAACATTGCAATAAAATTCATGAATAAAATTCATGGATAAAGTAATGAAATAGATTTATTGGAGTTAAAAGAAACTTGAATTTAAAACCTGGATCACGAATAATAAGAATATCTTTTTAGTACCGATCGGATAATGTGATTTCTCGCAACATGATCCAATGGGTAACTTCGAATAGACAACAAATAATCGAAGTTTCTTGAATTGGTACTATCAGTTTCTCAAATTTGTTGGAATATAAAACTTATCTTACAGATCATGCAAGCTGACATGCAAATGCTTGGTACACGAAATAACACGTCTGGTATTGTGTAATGTGTATAATCCGACGAATCCAACATAAACGCCTTCATCTTTTTGGAAGACGATGTGTGAAACGAGAGATGTAATTTTCATAAAATAACGTCGGCTTTTTCCCAGACTTCGTTTTTATTTCACGTCTTCGCGCTGCAAAGGTTTGAATAAGTTGCACCCAGATACACTTTGAGATCGGAAACAATGCCAGTAAATTATTTCCTATTCGCAAGTGTTTTGCATGACACGGCAATATGTTGCAAATATAGAACAAAAATTTATGTGTTTTATTAGGTAATTATGTAATTTATGTGCTTTATTTCTTGTACGAATTAATATTCCTTATGCAAATATCTAATTCAATAAAATAGAATTTGTATTTATCATTTTCTTGAATTTAGAGATCTGAATGTGAACTTAGACTTTGCGTGATCTGTAACGTATACGTTGCGTCGAGCGAAATGCGTGACGCGGAAACGAGCGTGTTCGATCTTAAGTACTCGAAGTACGTTCAACTGACGAATGTTCTTTTTGTTATAAGAAATGAGGTTAATAGTTTGCGATTTTATGTAGTTTGCGACTACACTATGCGTTCGGTGGTATATCGGTCGCTTCGGTGGTCGGGAGTCAAGTTAATATCGCTCGCGAGGACGTATAATAGGACACTTAATACCGCCGGTTCGTCAACACCCGAAACGCACGTTAGACCCGCTGAACTTTAGGAGGAGAACGGTACTCGCCGCAAAGTTCATTGAAATGTCACCGAGTACTCCCGCGTTCGTCGTAACAACCTTCTTGAGACCGCATGCCGGAAGCGCTTTGTTACCGCACTTCCGGTCTGACGGAAATGGTGCAATGCGCTTCCGACACGGCGGAAAAGTAGCGACAGTCATTACCGAGGCCCCCCCCCTTTCCCCCTCCTGCCCGTCTTTCCCTCTTTACGCCGTTCCTTTGCTCCATTCCTTTGCTACGCTCTTTTACGGTGAACGCACGAAAAAAGACCCTGGTAAGGATTTTACCGCTTTTTGGGAAAATGCGAGGCGTACTCAGATAATTCTCTGGAAGTTTTGTAGTCAAAGAAACGAATGGGAGGTAGAAACTTGCTTGTTGCTACTGAAGATTCATTTTTAATCAAGGATATATTATTCGATCAGTGCAGGAAACAGTCTAGTTCAAATCAGGTAAATGTCACTTATAGAAAAGAAGATCGCTGAAGGAAAGGATATTAAAATCATTTATTTATGACATTACATTATTAATTAAAATTAAGTAAACCATTTTGCCAATTTACATTTAGAAATTTTAGACACTTGAAATAATTTTGCAAAGAGAAAGTCTTTTGTAAATTAATTAATATTTGGATTTTGACGGTTTAAAAATATTTTTTAATACGAAAAGTTAATATATGATAACAAATTCCGATATGACAAATAACATTAAAATTTTAAGATATAAATTTTATAATAACGTACACGTAGACAAAATGCATTTTAAAAATGTATCTTCTTGATGCAATTTGCATAATCGATCTCATTCATGAACACAGCGTTCACAGTGCAATTGCAAAGGATTGAGCTATCACATAATTTAGTTTGGCAAAGGAAAGATCGAAGTTCGGCGATAGTACAACGCAATAACCCGTAACCGCGTAACCGCGATCTGGAAAACTATAGCAAACCCGGGGATAAGGGACGGCAACTAGTGCGACGCATAAACCGCGCTGGCCATCGATGGCGCGATGTCGTCCCGTTTGTCGGAACGGGTGACTGTTCGGGACAGTAATGGCATCGCCAATCCCCGGTATAATACCCACTTGTTACTGAGTAGTAATAGGTACGTACAAGACACACGGGCGATGTATGTATGTATGCGAGAGAATATTACTCCAACCATTGCAAGCTCGAGAGGTACCGCGGAAGAAAGAAGAAATAGAGATGCAAAGAAGAGGTAGGAAGAGATAGAGAAAGCAAAAAAGAAAGAGAAATGTTGATGGAGACGAATAAGGATAAAAATGGAGGAAAAGAAAGAGAAAGAGAATGAAGAGAGAAAGAAAGAAAAGTAGATGCGCGAAAGGAAGGGAAAATCTAGAAAAAGAGAGTGGGAAAGCTGGGATAGTTGCACCATGTCTCGCGTAACGAGCTGTTGGCTCCCCAGGGTGTTCAGCTTTCCCTTCTTTATCTCTCTCTCTCTCTCTCTCTCTCTCTCTCTCTCTCTCTCTCTCTTGTCCCCCTTCGTCCACCACAGTGACGTCTCTACCTACGTGCCCTCATAGTCGTACCGCGCACTCCTATTTTCACAAACTCGTTTTGTTTTCTTCGTTGAGTAAGAGATATCCACCCACTCGAATTGAACGGGGTGCCAAGTATATCGTCGATTCTCGGCAACCCCCGATCGCACCACAGCCTCCTCCGCCTCCTTCGTGCCTTAATGTTATCTTATATGATTTGTTTGACTTTGCCTTGCGAAACCCTCCGGCTTGTCGTTCTGTCTTCCTCTCCGACGAGCATGCACGTGCAATCCGGATCCTGGAATTTACACGTTGGGGAAGTAACTTTTCAGAATATCGCGAAACGGTATCCTTTTTCCTAAATTATTGAAAACTGTTCTCAACTACATTTACGATTTAAAGTTACAATACAAAGTTCGAAAGAATAATCGAAGAAAATGTATATGTGAAAGAATAAATAAAAATAAAGATACAGTTTATAAATTAGATCGTAAACGTTATATGCTTAGTTGAGATAAAAATATTCTAGTATGATTATATTTTGATTTTAACTCTATGCTATGGGTTTGCTAAAATAATATTATTTTGATATTAATAACGTTAGAAAAATTCAAAAATTAATCAAAAATGTAAAAACGAAGATGATGAAACATTGCATATAAATGTGCAAAATAAATAAATTTATTTAAAAAACATACGTTTTGAAGAGGATTTGATTTGTAAATCAAAACGCTTCATGTAATTTTTTAAATAAATTTGTTTATTACATACATTTATAATTCTCTTAGTAGTTTTATTTTTATATTTTTATTATTTTAATGTTGCAGCCCTTTTGAGGATATAAGTCTAATCAATTAAAAATTAACTTTGTAGTATTATATAGGAAATAAATGTTACAAACGTCTAGTATATAAATCCAGTAATCAGCAAATTTCATGAATATTTAAATTAAAGCGTATGTTATAAGCTCTCACAGTTGATTGCTATAACTTTTTTTAATTTCCTCTTGGAGGTGAAGAAAATTTTACAGCAATATCATTGCAATTTAATGTAAATTGCAGAGAAAATTTTTGGTTATATTTCTTCATAATTGAAGATTATGCTATGCTCCAATTATACGCTACGCAGAAGGTCATTTCAGGAAACTTAATCAGTTTGAGGTAATGAAAGAATGAAGAATTGCAAAATTTTAAGAGTAAAAAACCGTAGTCTCCAGAACATGCAATGAATACATGAAAGGAATATGATTCTCAAAGTTCAAATGGTTAGCACTAACCATTAAATATGATGTTGAAAAAACAAGAAACAGTATCCGCAATTTTGCAGAATTCGTGTCACGACGTCCTGTACGTAAAAGTGACATAAGAGTCGTCAACGGGATCGTTAAGGGATTGACCGACGTCATTGGGGATTCTCCCATGAGGCCTATTCGTAATTCCGACCGGAGCAAGGATTACAGATGTGTGCACATCCTTTGGCCAGTCTCGCCCCCATCTCGTCCCTCGGCTCAAAAGAGACCTGTTACATACATCTGCGTGAAGCTAAATATGCTCCCGGGCAAACTCCCTGGTCGGCATTAGAGTGAAATCCCATGCATTTTATACACGCTTGGGTCATTCAGTGTGGCGGCTTCGTCGGTTATGGCGATTGTGTACCGTACGACGCCCTCTCCTGCATCCCCACAGCATCTTGTGGACACAGACTGACCCCGAGGAGTCGCCCCCTCGTTCCCGATCTAACCTTCCGGCGAAGCCATCTCTCCTTCCGCCGCTTTGACGCGCCTACTTTCCTCTTCGCTCGCTGGTCTTCCGGCTATATGGACGAGAAAAACACGGAGAAAGAGGGATGACGTGAACCGGAGGTGGAATGTTTGCGCGGCGTAAGTGGCGTCTCTACTCTCCGTGCAATGTCGTTCCTCGTCCCGAAGGCCCGTCCGAGTCTCGAGCAGGGATTGTTCACGCTATTCGTGCTATCCGAGTGCGTTTATGATTGCAGAGCTTCCCAGGGGGAGTTCCCCAGCTTATGTATTGCCAGGGAACAAAAAAAAAAAAAGATATGTCGCTCCAGGGTCACGGGGTTGGGATACGAAGACTATCACTTTTGTCACTATTAGTATAATATACTTCTGTATATATGGTTACTATCCATAAAGCAATTTTATTTTCAATACCACAGAGTATACTATGTTAGTATTAGTATCGATTTACCATCATCACTAGAAAGCGTGCAATTCTACATTTGGATATTAATACTAAAACATATTAGTTAACACTGGCTTCGCTTTATCTTTGCAATATCGCTTCCAAAATATTGACGTAATTTTGCTAATTCAGAATTAATGTGCTACCGTAACGCCAGTTCAATATTTATTTCCTAATTACCAAGATGACATCATATGTATGTACACGGTGTTTCGTCCAGGTGTTCATATCGTCATTCGTACTGGGAAATATTTCGCTAAAATCAGGGAGAATAATTAGTTCGGTCGCAGTGTCCGAGTTACAAACGAGCGAAATGACTGCAGCGACAGCCGCGGTAATGATCGGCTTCCGAAGTTACACCCGTCCGATTGTACCCTCCCTTCGCGATAAATCGCCGAGTTAATCTTCGAGGAAACTTCCTAAAACGAGCGACCGCGCACGGCTACGCCCGCGTATACTTTGACCGCGAATTGCTCCGAATCCACCACCTGTCGCAGCCGACAGTAGTTTTCCTGCCGACGGGAGACGGAAGCCTCAGATATGTTGTGCCACATTGAGATAAGCTAAGCTCCGTGATGGAGCAGCCCGTAAACTCCGGACGACCACGCCATGATGCCACCGAAATGACTGCTAGATAATGTATAGCTATACGTGATGCGCCGTCGACCTCTCGTCTCCTCTGTCTTATGCGCGTATGCATACACGTATGTAACGGGTGTTCCGGAAGCTACGTAATGTAGGAAATACGCTAGCGATAACGCTACCTCGAAACCGGCATTTGATTTCCGCAATAAAAGTTAGATTCCCGAGGAACAGGAAGCGGAGTTTACGAAATGTTACGAAATAGATTTTCATACATTACCCTGTCGATTCTTATCACTTCTTGCTTCTTCTCTGGATTAGAGTTTTTATGCAATTCCGTAATTTCACATAGGTTTTTTTAGCCTAGAGAACAGTAAATATTTACTGTCATAAAAGCTATATACATAATTAACTTCTTGCTCATTCAAGATTAGTTTTTTGATATTTATTTTAATTAGAATACCACGCGCTTTACGCACGCCACTTATTCTTTAACATTTTTTATTTTTCATTTAATTTTTTTCATTGATTCATAGATTTATAAGATATCATTTATAATTTTTCTTTATCAATAAAGGTTGTAATAAGAACATCTTGTAAAATTTATCTAAAACAATTTTGAATATACTCAAAAGAAAAGATGTTTTCATCGATATAGAAATAAATGCTAAAATATTTAAACTTGCAATTAATATTATTATTGACACTATTATACTGATTACTCTCTCAATACACACACTGTCCAAATATGGAGTTTCTATGATAACAGATATTCATGAAGCAAACACAGCGAGAGAATCAATGAGCATCGTGGAGAAGCGATAATTAAACCTCTCAACGATCTTTTTATAAGGATTATCTTTCACGACAAGAAAATATATTTTTTACAAATAATGCAAACTTGATAATTATTAATATAAATTTTATAATTATATATCGTATATACTACGTGTTGGCGTATTGAATAATTTCACGCGAAAGTTCGGAGCAAAGCTTGATCGATGTCGAGATGAAATTAGTGTAGAAATACATGTACCTCACGTATAACCCATTATAGCATAACAATTAAGTTCTCCAGACAACCAAAGAGTAGGCGAAATGTTGCAATTTTCAAGAACTCTTTGACGTCACCCGATAGCAACCGTGTCTAATACACTTAACAGCGTCGATTTTAATGACGACTCGCAATGGGCTTCGGTGAATCGAGAAGCGGAAACAATGACGCGACTCGACACAGATAGCGAGAGAAAGAGAGAGAGAAAGAGATAGAGGTAGAGAGAGAGAGAGTGAGAGAGAGGGGGGGGGGGGGCGAGGACGGAGGATAACTCTGCGCATCATGCGTCGTTTTTTTTCCGCCATGCGAGTTCCATGTCTAGCTCGAAAGCTCGAAAGCTCTTCGCCCGGCGCGTTTTTATCACCGTGCTGAATCGAAACGCGGTAAAAGAGAAGGAATGTAGCCTGTGTCTCCGCACGCGTCCTCGCGTCTCTTTCCCCTGCCTTTGTCCGTTTCGCGTTCTTCGTCCCTCCGTCTCCTTTTATATGCGCCGCGAATACGCGCGTGTCGCGTTGCGTGATGCATCCCCCTGAATAGGCCTGGTAATTGCGCGTTTAATATTTCAGAGCTTTTTCCGGGGCGCGAGCGCGCACAGAGAGTCCGCGCTCCGATTTAGCGGGGGGTCCTGTCCCGCTGCCTTTCATCGCTCATCTTTCGTCTTTCGCTCGCCGTCTGTTTGCGATGCACCGGTGAGAGTAGCAAAGCGCGCGCACTTCTGCATCCCTCACCCCTCATCCTCCGTTTCTTACTGCCTTCAACGTTATATCTTCATCCTCTGGATGTTTCTCGCCTCGTTTGCGATTTCTTGTTCATGTCGTACCTCGAGCTTCGAATTATTGAAAGATTTGTACGAACTTCAATACTTATTTTATAAATTCTGATTTTCAAGCTAATTTTCTGATTGACAATTCGTATTTATTATTCCATATTTATTTCATCATTATGAACCTTATGTGTTTCTTTGAAATGAACGAGAGAACAATGGCTTGAGTTACTGTTGAGATATTATATATACTTGTGGTAATCATTGAACTAACGACTGTTCCCACATCAACAATGCGAGACGATATCGTAGAAAATTTCGTTTTGCGGTCTTCCTGAACAATCGGCGCAAAACGGCTTTCCCAAGACGAGCGACTATATCCGTAGTCCTCAATAAGGTACAAAGGGTGGCCTAATGCGAGCTCGCCGACAAAGCGCCATTTCAGGATCGCTTCTACTCCCTTGCCCCTCTACCTCACCGTTATTCCCACCTCGAGGCGACAAAGACCCCGGCGATCTCAATCACAAATTGACAATAAAAAATGTCCAATTAACCCCGAGGAGCATCGGGGATAGATGGAATCGGCTGGAATCGGCTCGACCCCGCACACCATCGTCGGCCGTCTTTTCACCGCAACGAAACGCGGGGCGGGGACACGAGGCGGGATCGGAGCGAGAAAAGGGAGAAAACTCGCGCGAAGTTGGAAGCAATCGAGAAGGTTTAATCCCGCTCGATTGCGTTCCTTGCCCGGCAACCTCGGCCCACTCTCTCCGATCCCCCTTTTCGTCCTTTCCGTTTCGCTTCCTCCGCTACCCGGAGTCACTTTTCCCCGTTTTATTACAATCGACGACGACAGGCGTAGTAAGTGTGCGAGGGTAAAGGAGCTCCTTTTTTTTCCTCGGCGAGAGATCGTGAACCCGAGTTGATACTATATGGCTTACGCACGCATGGACACACGCATGCCTATGTGAGAAGCCGAGAGGAAGCTCGACGAAGTGCGTACTTAGATGAATGTCGCGCGAGAAAAGAAGAAGAGGACATAGGTGAAACCACTCTGTAAATATTCTACGGTTAATTTCCACGGCCGTGGGGGAACATAAGTCAGAGCGTTTAAACGAATCGATGCACGAATGTCGTGCTGTTCTTATCGTTTTTATCGATTTTCAAAGGATTTTTGTTATGTCTGTTCCAGCCGAGCTATTCGTGTCTGTTATTAAATATCTCGTAATCTGCGTGACATATACTCGCCGCTAATTTTCCAAAAGTGTTAGACGAGCGAGAGTACAGCGCGCGTTTGTCTTCATGCTTAAATTAATCCATCGCTGGACTGTAATATCCCTCGCAAAGAGACGTAGATACGCAAAAAACACGGCCGCGTAATTTGCCGAGGGAGCGCGCTCGGAAAAGGTACGACCTTCCAATTTCGTTGCGCGTTGCGAAAATCGCGCTTTCGACGTCCCGAAAATTCCTGGCCCGGCGCGTCGGGGCCAGGAATTAATCGTAAACGAATTTATCTTTGGCGCGCTCCGGGGTTGAACTAAAACGCTCAGATATTACGGGGAAGTAAGCTCGTTAGAGGGTTTACAGCATCGCCGGTGCGCGCCTCGGCTCCGGCCGGACCGTTGGTCCCCTGCCGACCCTTCGCCACCGTTAGAGCGGTAGTAGCTTGCGGTTTGGTAACCGCAGTCTCTACTGCGCTGTCGGTTGCGGATAGCCTGGACCTCGTGTGCAACCTCGCCGTCTGTTTTGCGTCGAGAGGGCTTTCAAAAACCGCGACTGCCGAACCGAACCGACGCGGCGCGGCGCGGCGCGGTGCATTGCCACCGCCTCCGAGAGCCGACGAGTTATGACGTAGTCCAACATCTACCGACAGGAAGTGGCCAGATGCACTTTGACGGTTGTCGGTAGAGTGAGGAATGCGTGTGTTACATTTGCGAAAGTCCGACTCGAAAGTGACGCGGTATATCTGTTATACTAAACGTGCAATTCTATATGATGTAAACTATCATAATGATATTCTTTATGAAGAAATTAAATGATCATTTTTATATGAGAGAAAAAAGAGAGTTATTTGATGAATTTATAATTGTGTTATGTAAAATGAGCTATTAGAACGATTCCAACAATTATTTCCAAAATTGAATATTAATACTATCTTTTTGGAATATAGAACAAGACAGTTTAATTATCTATATGTTGATTTCTGATTCGATCGCGATAACTATCGTGGCTGTAAAATATATGTAAAGTGCCTGTAAGCGTGATGCATCGATCAGAAACGACCTAGACACGAGACTCTCTAACTATAATAACTCTTACGGTAAGCCCATGTACGTTCTCGAATTAATTACGTGCTGAGATAATGCCGATCGATACGTCGTATTAATCACAACAGCGAGAGTAACACGGTTAATATTAATCAGCATTTTAGTACAGGCGCGGCGAACTATACGAGGAGACGAAAGGTAGATGGTGTTTAATATTGAAGTATATAATTATCTAACGTTGATAGCATCGAAGGCATAATTATGTGATATTGAAAATTAAATGTAATAATGATAGATTAGGTTTCAAGAGAAGCAAATAAATAAGAGAGTCTTATACCTTGGGCAAATTTAGGTGAATATTACTGTGATGAAGTTACAGTGCGAGACTCAGAGCTGCTACTGAGTGTTAAAAATTCAAAGAGTGTAAACGATCTTAATTTGATCCTTGCTGGACAAAAATTCCACGTGTGTGCGAAAGTTTTCGAAATGTTAATACTACAGCTGTACAGCTTTACAGCTGCAAAACTCTCGTAACGATACGGAGCAAATGCCTAATCCCTAGTAAAATACATTCGTTCCTTCGCCAACGTAATAGCGATAATAATTTCTTTACCGAGAAATAAATTCTCCAATGATGATTCTCTCTTTGCTTTGCCGTAATTTACATTCTTAATCAGCCATAATTTATCATACCCACAGTTTACCCACTGTGAATATTATTATGTCTTCCTCTTTCTTAAATAATTAGTAAAATTCATGCTTGACTATTCAGAGAACAATGTAAAAATTCACGAAATTAGTTAATAATTATAGAAATTATTATTAGATAAAAAATCATATGAGCTTTGTTAAAATATGTTAAAAGTTAAAAGAATATAATTTTGTTATTTATCCGTATTTCTGAATTATATTTTATTCTTGAGAAATGGTGAGCTTTAAATTAAAACTTTTGAATACGCGCATCGTATTGTTGAGAAATTATGGACTTTAAATTAAAACTTTTAGAAACGCATATTTTTTGAAAAATTAAAACTTTTGAAAATGCACAATTGAGATAAAATACGCATCCATCAAATATAAAAGTTGTTATCCGATCTCCAAGCCTCAAGTAGATCTTGACACAATTGTACTTATATATTTGGTTACTCGCGATCAGTATCGCTGACAAGAGGATGCCATGCAATATACACGAGCAATCAAATCTACGAAATCTCTTATCGAGGTCAAATTTGTTAAAGGAGACTCTCTTCCTCATCATTTCTTCCCAATTTCCTCGTCCTGTTCCGCGCGACGCGATTCCACGTGCGAGTGCCGAGTGTGCCATTTCATCTTGGCAGCGAATTAAGCTGCTTTATAAAAATGTAAAAGGATTCGCAAGCGAACCGCTTTCGCGAGCTTAGGAAGGGGAACGAGAGGTAAGGAGCAGGATGTGGGCTCGGCTCGCACGATGGAACCGAGGAATAGCAAATGCGATTGGAAGCCTCATTGTTTCTAAGAGCGGGGGCGCCCGGAGGGTGGAAACTCGAGACTCGACTAGGAGTTTAAGGCGTCGAGGAGGAGAGAGAGAGAGAGGGAGAGAGAACAGTGGGGTAGGAGGGTTCGGTTGGGGTAGGCGGTGAAGTTGAAGGTAGGAAGAGATCGCGATAGAAACGGTCGTGGGTGGCTGAGGATATTCTTTATTTATGCACGAGCGGATACGAAGACTTCCAAAGTAAGCGGCAGTAAAGGGCGCTCTCTTCGCGTTCCTCTTTGGCCGGCGGAGTACTTCGGACATTATGCGAATCGTTCGCGAACATAGCGTCAGTTACGCGGACTTTCGAATGTTTCGACATAGTAACGTCACAGTGTTCGGCACTTTGCGAGTAACTTGGTTAAGCTCTTTTGCAAAGCTATCGCTGACCTTCTTGTGCGATGTCACAAAATTTTTTACTATTGTTTCTTTTATTTCAGAATACCTTAAGCGCTATAAAAAAAATTGTTTCGCGAGATAACATTGTTTTCGTAATCGTTGAGTTATCAATTAAATAGATCGAGATAATTAAACACTGACAATGAGATTACGATATTTATTAATGATTTATAGTTTGATCAAATGATGTCGTAATGTCATATTATCGTAGTAATTTAAACATTTTTTCATCTTCACGCAAAGCAATTTTTTATTATTTGTTATTTATATTTAATTTATATAACTCAAATTCAATTCTTATCGTTTTCTTAATGATTGAAGTTATTACTATTATTGCCGTCAATATTATTGTTTTTGTATTTGACATGAAAGTTTATAGCTACGTAAGATTGACAGATGTATTTGTTGTTAAAATAAAAACTGATATCAATCAAAGATGTTGCGACAATTGTCAATTGTGTAGGCTATGTCGCAACATCTGCGACATAGTTCCCCGCAATTCCACTTTCTGTACTTATAAATTTTCGAATAACAAAAAAAAAGAACAATCAAATCTATCCACGTAGTATATCGTATCTTGAACTTTATTGATCAAGATGTCACAATATTTTTCCGCTTTTGAACGTGGAGTCGTAACTGGGTCAAAAGGAAGTCGAGGCTTCATGAAGACACGTACCGATAAACTGGCCTACACAATCGTTGTTGCAATATCTTCGATAGGACGGTATCAGTTTTTATTTTAACAACGAATTATATCTATCCATTTTACGTAGCTATAAACTTTCATATCAAACATAACAACGATAATAATATTGACAATAATAATCATAACTTCATTAAAACGAAAAGAATTGAATTTGAGTTGTATGAATCAAACATAAATTACCGAATAATGAAAAGTTGCACTGCGTGAACACGAAGAAACATTTTAAATTGTTATGATAATTAGCAGGTGTATCATTAGTAAATATTAATTAATTATAATACATTACGATAATAATCAATTACAACAACCAATTCTTCGAATAAATATAATATATACATAGGATTTAAACTCAAAAATTAGATTTTGTTATATAGTCCTTGTTCGAACCATAATTTCGCATTTTATGACTTTCTTTACTCGCGCGAAATGTCTTCGCCACAGTGAAAAAATAAAATATGCTATCAATAAAATGAAGCACCAGGAAAACAACTGAGTTGATTCCTGTCACGGTTGCCACATGAGGAGACGCATTACATATTCATTTGTGATTTCCTTTACTACGACCGCGAAGAGATACGAAGAGAGAAAGCAGGATAAAGAGAAAGCAACAATAAAAAAAGAAGAGACAGAGAAAGACGGAAAGAAGTAACGAAATAGTAAAAGACCCGTCGGAAGTTGGAATGCGAGTGCACGAAATAAGATTTCGATTCCGAGGGCATTAATTGAGCCTGGCTATGTATTTCCCTGTGGGATAGGCGGGGAACGGTGCCTTCCGCTACCAATCTCCAGGAGTTTGGATTTCAAACCGGCAGAAATGGAAGGAGGAGGAAAGAGGAGGCGGAGGACGGAGAAAGTGATGGCAAACAAGGGGAATGTCGGGGTGTGCGGGGAAGTTAAACTTGCGCCGTGTAATATGGCATAGGCACGGGATATTGGGGGAGTGGAGACTGGGGAGAAGTACGAGAGATCCGCGGTGGTAAGGTGGAGAAACGAATACAAGATAATAGAATGTGCATGTAATAACCAGAGGAAATATACACCGCGTGGTCTCATATCGCACCGCGGAAGGAAGGAAGGAAGGAAGGAAGAAATAAAGAAACGTGAGGTTGGGGGAGAGAGAGAGCCCTTTCGCGAGAGTACCGGCGTTCCCTTATATTCTTACGCTCTTCTTCTCCTTTCGACTTGTACGCGTATATGAAACTCGCATTGAATCAGTCTCACGCGCTTACGAGATACAAACCAGCATGTAATACATATTATTTCATCGTGCAATCGGAAAGCGCTGAATACATCATCGAAAACATGGAACTATGCTTTATGTACTGTGTGAAATAACAATCGTGTAATATATACGAGTAGAGAAATATAATTGATGATATACTGTGGTTTTATCACCGGATCGGAATATTGAAGCAATTTGTTAATGTCTTTATTAATAAATATATACTGTATTTAATATATATTGTATGGAATTTATACAATATGTGATACTATTGTGATACGATTGTGCAAGATGAGAGAAGTAATTAAAAGCAAGATATATTAATATGATATGTATAATGATTTCATAGGACTTATAATATCGATATTAGTGTTGTTTTTATAATAGCACATTTTTGCAGAATACAAATTAGATTACAATTAGAGACGACAGAATACAATTAGAACGTTTAAAATGTGAATAACATTAAACGTTAATATGTGAATTATATGTCGGATATGTTTTCAAAACGTGTATATATTTTTTTTTTGAAAATTAAATTTGGAAAAACTACAACTTCAACTTCATCGCACTGTGAATTTTTTATATTAGAATTTTGCAAATAATTATCTTTAGGAATAAAATCAGAAGATATCATACAAATTATGTTATTTTGGAAAACGGAACTCTCAGACTAGAGTTCGTTGCGTGTTGTCCTTTGCAGGATCCGGAGCACGTTTCGTCCGCGGGATACCGCAATTAACTGTCTACGAGCTTGTGCCAGCACGTCCTATGACAAGGATATCTGACGTGAAACGTCAGTTTGTACCTAGATATTTCTGCAAAACCTACAGCATCGAAATCACGTAGCGTCAAATTTGCAGTAATGTTCCTTTCTAAAATAAAAAAAAATTACGCACATGCATGAAAAACTTAATTTCTATTTTATTAACTGATTGAGATTACATATTTTCCTATATTTTCTCTTGCTTGTATTTCTAAAGATTAATTTTATTGAAAGGTTTCAATTTTCTTTATTCTGATTGTGACAATTATTTATAACTCGCCATTAAAAACAACCGTCACACTCTTCTTATCTTCTAGTCCCCGATATTAAAGTAATTTCCGGTAGTATGATGGACCATTCAGTATAATATATTCATAGTGTAGAGGGTAGGAACTCTCTACGGGTGGCGTAACAAAATAAAGGAAGTCTGTAACGGAGCAATCCGGAATTTAGATCTCGACCGATAAAGTTCGGATTTTCGAAGGCGACGAGTCCGTTACCGTGCGCGCGGTTCAACTTTTATTATATTAAAGTAGTAAAGCAGATAATAAAGCGAGGAATGTCCGCTCGTGTCCGTCAGGTTTATGACTGCCCGTACGACATCTTATATCGCGTACTTACGTCCGATCATAACCGGCCGCACGTATGTCGCGTGTAAGTCGCTTTCCGTCCCGTGTCTTTCGATCGCGAGGCACGTATCACGGTCGGAATCATAACAACGAATGGCCACAATTTTCCCGTTATAAACCGCGCAATGACACAGCCTCCCTCCTGGCGTCTCGAATAAAGCCCGTAAAAAGAAATGTAGAAGCGCATATATTTAACGCGATATCTTGGGAGGCTGACAGTCAGTCGTGACAAAAATGGCGTGGTGCCTTACTTTGTATCACAAACAACTTGAGAAAGACAAATCATGTCTATGTCCTGAAATTATATTCAAGATTTATGAAGAGCTAATTAAAAAAAATGTTATTTATATATATATATATATATATATATATATATATTGTTTTGGAGAATAGCATATTATATCAGCATTACATTTATCAATATTAACAATATTGATATTTATCTTAGAAATTTTTATCTTTGAAAATTGAAAATATTTTTTCACGCTGCATAACTAGAAATATCTTTCGAAATAAGTCATCGAATATTATAATTCTTTTACACTCATAAGCATATACCTGCATATATCGTTCTTAGAAATTGTGTAATGATATAGATACTACATTATCATTAGAATGGGTGATGTAGTGTACGTGTGTATGTGGGGGGAGGGAGGGGGGGGGGCTCGGGAGTATCCCGATTATTTACAGCCTACGCGTTAGACCATGCGCAACCATGAAGAGGTGGCTTTGGGTGGTAAGCGCGACGGATAAGGAGAGCGCGATTGATACGCCGTCAGAACGGAACCCGTACAGTACCCGAATGCGCAGATCGCTCCCGATGTTGATTGAAGTGTAACGGAGATAACTCGAGTCGTGGGTAACGGAGCGCGGATGCACCTGCTCGCACGAGTGCGGGCGTGCAGAGATTAGCGAAAGGCCGTGTAATGGAGTTAGGCGGTAACTCAAAAAGGATCACGCTTCGCTGGAACGATTCGCGGCCGCTGGACCGGTTTCGATCTTCCGGCAGAGCCACGCGCCGCCCGGCTAATTCCTGATATAATGCACCATGTGATTTATATCGGGCTCCTTGTCTTGTCTTTGTTTACGTAATAGCCGCCACCCGCTGGAGTCCAGCCAACCATGTCCGATGGCGATAAACGTTTGCGTCCCGCTCGATCAAAGTCGCGCCTGATAAGTGTGAGAAAATAAATCAGGAGTGAGAGAAGTGACCCGCGCGCGCGCACGCGATATTTGTATCATTTAATATAATTTTAATTTCTTTTTGCGTTGCCTAGCACGTGTCATTTGTTATCTGGGTTAATTAAAGGTTTAGGATAAAATTTTGGGCCGATTTTGTATTTCCTTTGATTCAAATTTCGCCGGATCGATTAAATATCGTTATAATACTTTTATTTTACACAAAAATAATAGTTTTTTGATGGATTAGATATATTTTATAATAATCACCGCGTAGAAATATTAGAAATTAAAATGATTACGAAAATAATTTGTGGAATATTCAATAGATATTAAGAAGATATTAAGATTTTTTCTTAAATGCAATCAATCTTATCTCAAGGATACGAAATATCCTCCATTATAATTTCCCAAAAAGTCATAAATAAAAATCATTCAAATTCGTTGACAAACTGTCTCATGCGCCATTATCCAATCTCGATATTAAGTCGATCAGAATATTATCGCGACGGATATTGCTTAAAAGTCTTCGCGGATCGGAGAGTGTCGCGTGCGTTACCGAGGTGGAAATGGGAGGTCTTGGTAGCGGGTAGCTCGCGCAGTGTTATGGCAATCTAAGTTGGCATGTTTAGTCAGCTCGAATAAAGCGTGCCGGTACCGGGTCTGATAGCTGGCTGAGTCAACATACACGTATTTGCCGTGGCATCGCTACGAAGCCATCCGGTTGAAGCCCAGCCGGTGAATCAGGTAAGGAAGAGGGAGAGATGAAGATGAGAAGCTAGATGAGAGAAAGAGACGTGGAGAGTGAGAAACGGAGAACATGAGTGGAAGAGCTTGGGGAAGAGGGGAAGGAGATGTCTCGTGCCGTGCACAATTTGGTGCAAGATATTGCTCGGGAATGCAACCCTCTTACCCTTCGCCGCCCAAGCAGTTACCGATGTTTACCCTACATGCTTGACGGCACCAGCGTGAGGGATCCATGCATCTGTTTTCGATTCAAGGTATCTTAATCGAGCAGGAATCATCGAAATGTTCACTATAATCCTGTAAAGGATTGTGAGATTATATTCTTCAAACTCAACGATAAATTTATATTTCATGTTTGATCAGCATTAGATCGCTTTCTCTCTTTTTCTCTGACGGATGATTTTGCTAATAAAATCAAACGTCGCGTTTTCGGAAACAACAATGGGAAAGGAGAATACAGCTTACGTATTACATTACGTTGTTGTAATTCACCGAGACAAACTAAATTAAACCATATATTTAACGGTTATATTTAACGTGTTCTGAATAGTCCCGCTGAAAATCACGTCGGACAGGTAAAACGCTCGCGACAATGGAAGAGAGGCGGAAGAAACGCTTCGCGTTACACGCCGTCGTAAATTACAGGAACATGAGAGAGCTCGAGTTGAGCCGCGAACTCCCCGGTTCTAGAATGGCGCGGCTAGAATGGCGCGGCACGATCGCGGCCGCCAGCGCGAGATCGGCATCGTAAGCGAGGATGTTAAACAGTTGTCAAGTCCATCTCCCGCGTCTGAATTGGTAGACGCTCGCCTATCCCTTCCCGCTATAATCCAACGAGGATCTCTCTCGCGCCGAGGAAGACATCAGGGCGGAAAGACGGAAATAAGGAAGGGGACGCGGGCAAGCGAGTGCGCCGAGAGGAACAGGCGGACGCCCCGTGAAATTGAATTACAATAAGCAAAGTAAAGTTGGATGATCCGACTATTGTGCCCCGCCGCTCGTTGCTACCTCACTGCCAGTTATACTCCCTCCCCTCCTACATCCGTTCTTCTTACTCTCCTCTCACCCTCCCCCCCCTCTCTCTCTCTCTCTCTTTCTTTCTCTCTCACCAACCACCCATCTCATCCCTCTTCGGTGAGAGAGTCCCCAGTCGAGGAAGAACTTCTCTAGAGTACGAGACGACGGCCGACGGTATTCTTACGCCTTTGTTCCCCGCAGGTCTGAATTAATTGCTGCGTTTTTGACATCCATTCATTGTCGGGTCCCGGCAGACGACGTCGGGATGAGCGGATAAAGGGAAAAGTTACGCAGCGCGCCATATCTGTCTGTCTCCCGGTTCCTCTTTTCCTCCTCCCCCTTCTTTTTCTCCATCCTCCGTTATTCGGATTCGCGGAATATTATTTCGCGTAATCTCCCACGGAAATCGATACCGTTGCAATCTCTGGTGACAGCGTTATTTAATGATAACTTTCGATCAAGGAGAAAAATTGCACAAGAGTTTTGTGAAGAAATGATGACATATTTCAATGTTATTTCTTTCGCATAAAATTTCAATAATTCCTGATCTCATTTTCACTACTCCTACTCATATTATTGATGATCATTCAAATTATACAGATATACAAATTATACAGATTATACGAATAAAAGTGAATGGATGAAAATAATTTAACGTAATTAAAAAGATTTTGTTAAATTTACATTTATATGCAAATCTAATAAATCTAACAAAATTTATATATTTTTTTTTTATATTTATATGAGAATTGACAATCTTTCACGGTATCTTCGTTCCAAAGTTTTCCTAATCATTTAACACTTTAGCATACATTAGGCAGAAATTAGGAAGTCACAAAACTTGACTAGCTTCCCTTTCTCATCTCAACGAGTACTGCGCGTTCTCTTGTGTAGATGCGGATGGTGGAAAGCTATTGAATATGCATAAGTCATATTAAATTGGGGCACCAAGTGTATGGTGCATCGGCAAAGACGGCGAGGATAGTGAATACCAATTACAGGGACTCGGATAGATTTCGAGTGCCTAACGAATAAGAAAGGGATTAGAAAGGGAGGGATTTGGGAAAGATGTGCCGCGGCGCATTTTCGATATCGCATCTTCATCGTATTTTACATTGTATTATTTCTAGACATTACATACGTTATGACGCCGATGAACTGCTCGTTAGCACAGATTTGCGAAAGATCTTGCGACATACATGTGTGAAACGGAATCACTAAGTAGCGTAAATTAACGTCTTTTCATGTAACATCGTCGCGCTGGTTGAGTCGCGTAAGAGCATGTTGGAAGTTGAGGAAGTTTCAAGTTGACTGGTACGCATGAGAATATATATATTTATTCTACATTCTATTCCCTCGTGTTCTATATTACTTTAGTTTGCAAAATTTCTGCAAACAATCAATAAAAGATAATGTAACATTTATTTCAAGATAAAACTTATAAAAATAATTAAAAATTATATAATTATGTTATATAATTAACTATATAATTAATTAAATTATTTTTCTACAATCAAATCAAAACTGATAGAAGATCATTTTTTTAATAGTTATATTATTTAGAATTATTTTTACATTAATTAAAATTATTTAGAAATTATGCAGCATATAGCACTCTCTCTCTCTCTCTCTCTCTCTATATATATATATATATATATATATATATATATACACTATTGTTCGTCAGTTGAATAATTTGAATGCGTCCGAACAGATGCGTGTTTCGCTGGAGTGACGTTTACATAATCCCGGCATTACTTGCGTCTCCTTTGGGGATTGACGAAGGAGTTTCTGCCAGGAGAGCGAAGTGGAAAGGATTGAAGGACTGGAAGAGGCTTGCGGGCAGAGGAGAGATAGAGATGTGTATTGCAAGCGCGAAACAAACAAAGGGACAGTAACGACAGGAAAGCCTAGATAAGAATAATTTTTTCATTGAGGAATTCTTCATGCTAAGCTCTCGCGTAAGAGATGATAGAGAGCAAAGAAGAAGACGATAATAAAGGGAGCGGACATAAAAAGTTAATTTCCATTATCCTTGCTAATTTAGTTACGCTCGGTAACGATCTCTTTAACGAGAAAAATTTAATGAAGGACCCGGCGTAATACAAAAACCGCATTCTCTGTATTTGGTTAACTGGTTAAGCGATCGCTTTGTCGAAGGGAATTAATGCCGTTACCGTTAATTACCGCGTACGGGGAGTTTGCTTATCAAGAGGCGTGCTTTCGGATGCTTAATGTGTGAAAAGTCGTTTGACGTTTGCTCGTTTATTTTGCGCGGTTTGTCCCGCAAGTTGTGTTCCGCACCCTGTACACTTGTTAACAAGCTTATGTCCCCTATGCCCTCCGGTCGGTACCGGGTTCTCGGGATTCGAGAGGCATGTTCTCCAGGTGTGTTTCCTGACCGCTTCTGACCGCTTTACGCTCGTTGACCTGGCTAATAGCATAATACCGCACCGCGGACGTGTCTGGAATGAGTGCTCTGAATACTCTTGGAATGCGCATACTACGATATTGTTGGGCGTCTTTGACGTCTCGTCCGTTAAAGCAAAACGTTTTGAGTTAAATTAACCTTCCTGTCTTCTTCACTATCTTTTTGCACGTGAAAAAACAAAATATTTTGATATTTATCCATTCTCTTCTTAATCATAGATTTAACTCTCGCAGTCTTCAAAAATTATTTAAAATTTACTACAATAAAACAATTGTCTTTAAAATTTAAAGCAGTATTATTAGCAATATTCTTATATTATTTTCACTGGTGTTAGTTAAATTTTTGTAATTACATTTTATAAATGTAATTGATGTTTATTTTTTTAAATGTATTTTTAAACGTAAATATAATTTTATTATGTTTGTGTTTAAAAATTTAATATTTTATCTTCTACACACACACACACACACACACACACGCGCGCGCGCACACGCACATACACATATTTGCATTTCTCGGTATTTTATATAACACATTTAAAAACATTATTAATAAAATTACTATAATTTTGTAACATCGTTACAAGAGAACGCAATATGCGACGAACGAGTATTGATTAACGCGCTTGGATAGGCCGTATCACTTTGTATAAATTAGCGAAATGATTCGCGCTCGCAACGGTCATATTAAGCAATGTGGCTTGCTAACGTAGCTTCTGGACTTGGTTTACGCGGCGCGGTCGCTAACTCGAGTTAAACGAGATGAATGTCGGTTCGCTAATAGTTGTTACGTATTGCCATTGGAGCTTGCTCAGGGGAAGATTTAGACGAGCAACTAAGATGAGCTCGGTGCCTGACAACCCCCGCTTTAATCTCGCAACCTCCCTTCTGCCGCTATCTTATTCTCCTTCTTCACCGAGATTAGAAGTCTCGCGTTCAGAACTTCGACGGCTGCATTCCCGTGATCAAATTTGCAAACCGCGGTTGACTTTCTGGCGATTGTGCTGTCGCGTCCCATTTTGACCTAAGCGTTTAAGTACAAGAGGAGCAATTGAATGGGATTGAAGGTTAAATTTAGAAACCGTTTATTAGCTCACTTTCATCTCTCCTTGAGTTATCTACTAATTCTTCCAATTTGCAAGAAGCATTTGCTATTGTATGTCAAATCCTTGTATCTTTTCCAAAGCGTAGTAAGTCTCTCGGAATCGTTCCATTCAATTGCCAACTTACTTTGTACTTTATGCAATATTTCAGAGACTAATTCTGATCTCGGGTGGGATAATAATACAACGAGCGTTCTACTCCCATCTTGAATATCTCTCGTGGAATTCCTTCGGCGCGCGTTACATCTTTATCTTTCGAGTCGATTAGCCGTGTTATCTGACCATGAGCAATTTCCGTGGGGAATCCTCGGGGAGAAGGTTGTCCGACCGGAAATCAGCTCTCACGTGATCTAGATAGCCCGAGAACCGAGGCGGAGCGATGCAGGATATATTAACTACGTCAGAATTCTCCGCGAGATCCGGCTCAGACGATCTTTCCCTTCGGTCTGAATGGAAGATGTCTCTCCCGGGGATCTCCTACCTTCCTCGCGATATATCGTAGCGTCCTCGTGCGCTTGCTGCTACGGCGTCTTTAAGCGGCAACAATCCGCCCAATATCGCGCCATGTACACGCCAGTCTTCCCAGTTACGGAATTACGTGGCGTGCTTGTATGCGCCCGTACGTACGTATTTGCGCACACGTGCGTACAGGTCGCAGTAATGCATTGCGATCTTTAGGCCACGTCTGCCTAAACGCCGGGATAAGCCGGGGTCTTCGTAGTGGGGTGTGGGAAGGAGGCGGAGTTCCGGAGCTCATCAAGGTAATGCAGCTGGGATTATCCCGTAACCGAGTGGGTTCCTGACGAAGGGGCAAGGAGCACTGACACGGCTCCGGGGGAAAGAGCGAACCTCTCACGGTCCAGTATTAGTTGATCGTTTGATCAGAAGCCCGTTGAGATTTATAGCCACCCCTGACACGCTTTGTGTCCACTCGCCAGATAGGCAGCAGTCAGAGTTAACTGACTTGTTGAGCTGGGACACTTACTTGCCGCCAGTTTTGTTACTTGTTTCGAAATTTATATATTACGTTTTCATAGAGAAGGAATTGATAACAATGCCAATTGCAACATCAATTCAGAGAATTTTATTCATTAGAGGATCGAATAATTCGAATATTTAATAGATATACTTTAACTAACTAAAACCGGTGAAATCAGCTTCGCAGACATCCGCTCGACCATTACCAAATATATCTCCGTAATTAATAGCTACATCGACGTCCCGATGTCCCGACATTGCCTCGTCGTCCCGAGGGGCAAGGATAAATAAGTGTGCGTTTAACAGATTGATTGTGTACAGGGCACTTTGGCAAGACCGGCTACTCGGTCCGGTGTACTTTTGCTGCTGCTGCACCGAATTTAGCGAATTTAAGTTTACCATGCATTATACTTTTGATCATCCTGCCCTCGAAATTTATTTCTTTATTCGTGATATAACTGACAACTTTGTATATTTTTAATTCGAAAAAAATTTACAATGAAAAAGACGATAAAAAAGGATATTTTACCTATTATAAAACATATCAGGATGATTTTTCTAATAAAATTATGTATAAAATTTTGGTATATATTATTATAAGATTTATCGTTGGGCTACGGAAAAAGGGAGAGGCTCGAAGAACGAGACAAAATGAAAGAAATCGCTTCCTAAATGCCAACGCAAGACGCGCCCTATTCTTATCTCGCCCGACGACAGTTTGATTAAAATGCTCGTTGCCTTTTTGTTGCAGGTAAGAATCGAAGAGGCGTTTTCTGTCGGCGGCGGCTCGTATCGCGCGTTTAATCGGTGAGTCTCCTGTGTGAAAGCAGTAAGGAGAAATTCGAAATTAAAGCGACCGTCTCGCTCGTGTTTATCTCGCTCATTGACGATCGCGAACTCGCGTTTCGAGGGAGGCGCTCTTAATTACAGACTCGTCGATTACATTTCGATGTGTCGATCGAATTCCGATTCGGCGCGTCCGACCTAAAAATTATCGCTTGGAAGTACGCGATAGATTGGGAAATCAGTCGTCCCGATATCACGACGAGAGCTGATATCAACCAAAAAATATCGCCGGGTCACACATTTTTACATTTGAATTTGAGTTTTGTGTGACGAGGGGTTTCCATGGAGATGAGCATGAGGAAATTGCCTGTCACTATGCTTTAAGTATGTCAGCAAAAAGGTATATGAAAAAAATGCATAAATATGTGAAAATTATTACGCTATAATTAAAATTGAAATTAAATTTCTGATAATTGTATTTCAATATTTCAATATTAACATCTGATATTATAATTGTCATTTTTACGTTACGCGCTAATCATATATTTTTGTCTCGTAAATTTAATATCAAATAAGAGACTGAACATGATTTTAAATAAGATTTGAATGACTATATTTGATGTTGAAAATGCTGTTAAATGGAGCTAAGAATACGAATTAATGTCTCGTGAGTTTTTTTATGACAGTCTGCTCTTTCTCTCACCTCTCTAAGCGCGTTTTTCCTTCGTCGACAATAAGCGACATCTTAAAACAAAAATATAATGTCAGCGAAATCTTTAATCCTGAAAATAGAAGCGTTACGTGCACTAACGTAAGTAGTGCAACCAAACGAAGCGTCTTCCGTCTTGGACATAATTGCACAGAAATATTATATCAGTATTGCACGGAAATTATATAAGTATGACAACCGATTTTATCATGACGATATAAATATTATTGTATATAATACAGTTTGACATATCCAAATTGAATTTGTCATAATCATATAAATAACTTTTTACAGTATGTGAAATATATAACAATTTGTTATTAATTGACTTTTGAAAGTATTAATAACATATTTGATAAAAATTCCAATACCCCCGTTTTTAAAATTATAGAAAAATACATTTATTTGTTATTATTTAAATTCAATTGTGCTCAGTCAAAAATTAAGAAAAAGTCTTGATTTCTTCGAATGTAAGAAATTACTACTTAGATTGGGCTCTTTACATGAAACACAAAATTCGTGTGATTTTAGCTACGGACATGGATACGACACGTACACACATGAAACGGTAACATGCGCGTTGGTTGTGGAATATAGCATCTACAAAGAGAAGACAGGAATATCCATTTCGAGACATTTAACCCGACCGACTATCGCATCAAGACCGGTCGCAGAGCGCGGCGCTTCTAAGATTACCAGGCACTTTCATTATGCCTTGCGAAAATTCGTCGCCCTGCCATGCTTCTTTCGCATATGTCATTGTGATAGCCCATCCCATGGTTAGACTTTTCAGTCACCCTCGTGCCCCCTTATGCGTTCTCTTGTGTTCACGGCCTCTTCTCTTTGTATCGCACGGAGACTCTCGAAAACTCGGGACCATAGTTGACGTCAAAACCGGAGATGAGAGATCGGGGAAGAACAGAGACAAGATTTCCTCTTCACTCCGAAGTTTTCTACACGCTCGCGCGGCTGATGAGCGTGAAATAGACTCGATACCGTTGTAACGAACGCGAGGGATTCCGTCGCGTGCGTTATTTCCCTCTCTGGATCGTTGGCGCATCAAAATACAAGGTGCGTCTGAACAATCGCATTTCCATCTACGATAAAGTTTCATTCCCGACTTGCGGATATAACTGAAAACTATGCGTGAAATCATGTTTCGAAGGATCATCTTTCCACTGGAAGACTGACAATTTATATCAATAATAAATGATAAACTACCAACAATTATTAAATTTATGATATTTTATTATGAAAAATTGTATAATTAATTTTTTTCATTAATTATGTAAGATAATTATTATGTGTTATCATTAAAAGCAAATACCATATATTTTGTAAAATATTTATATATTGCAGAATAGATGTGCAATAAATGATGTTATTTGAAAAATAAGAAAACAATTTCGATAATAATTGATATGTTATATATTTGTGTCTAATAATTTTATTATAAAATAAAAAGATAAAAAAACTTATATCTATAAAGAATTAATTTAAAAAATAATTGTGTTTCAAAGTTTATTTTTAAAAATCGGTTGGTTGGTTAAACGCGAATACGTGTGTGTAGAGTGGAATCGGATGACAAAGTCTGCACTTTGTACCGACATTTCACAACGTTCCGAGATTGCGCTATTTTGTACCTCTGTCGTTTTGCCGAAAGAATCGTAAATCCGAGTCTAATCCTCTTACGATCAACGTCATAAGAGATGCGAAACGAGCAATATCCACTTCTTAAAGGTTTACATGGATAGAAGAAACGCCGCTTTCTTACAAAAATATCTGAGTGTATATAACATTTCTGTGCTAAGCGATTTTTCTTTTTTAATTTATTGAAAACTTCTCAATCCCTGGTATAAATCAAATTCTGTAGATCTTGATAAACGAGATACACTCTATTATCCACAATGTCTAAAATTTACATTTTCACTCTTTTTATACTGTCAAAATTATCTTTCTATTATTTATATATCGCTATAGAATTTATGCTTTCCTCGTTCAATACATCTTTAAGATACAGATATAGGAATTAATCCGTTCACCAATATAAAATCTAAATCATGTTTTCTGACGACAAAGTAAATTACACTGATTGTTACAAATTAATAACCATTTATTAATTTCTCATAAAATTGTATGAAATATAAAATATTTAAACATTTTTATTTTGATCTCTCTGAAATAAATTTTTTATTATATATTTTTATCTAAACACTTTTTTTTATTTTTTTTTTTCTGTATGCAAAAGTAAAAGTAAAGATTACCTTTAATGAAGAATTAGCAGAGACATTTTGTGAACAGACGTAGGAAATCTGCTTACGCAGATGAATATTAATAATTGTTCACATGTTCCTGGAAAATTCTCTTTGATGCGCATAGTCTTAATATCACGCGGATGCCATCGGATTAATCGAGCATACAGCATCGCGTCGGCGGGCATATTACGCGCAAACCAATCTAACGACCGAGAGTCATTAACGACCGAGCTTCACGAACCCGGAGATACTATGGGCACACACCTGCGTGTACATTTCCGCAGAGTTACCAGCGCGACACCTCTTCCTTCTCTCCTGTCTTTAAGCAAACGCGAGCGAAACTCTATGCTACGTAGATGCATCCGACGCGTTCTACTAATCACATGTTTGCCAACTACAATCATTTGCTACTTCCCCACCATCCGAATACGACGAATCGCGCGTAATTTCACCAACCACGGTGACTTTGAACGAAGCGAGAACTTAAGGTATAGAGTAATTATAAACAATTTTAGGGAAATAAATGATTAAATAAATTGTAATCACCTCGAAGAAATGAATTACAAATACATCCTATTGTTCTAAGAGAATCAATGTGAAGTTATTAATTATTTAAATAAATTTAACACTGTGCAAATTGTAGATGCAATTAAATTATATGCTTTCAATGAATGCTAGATTATAGAATTGTTAATGGAGTTATGAATAATGAGTTTATGTAACTTAGTTACTAAACGATTAGTATTACATGTTTATAATATGAGTCATTTAAAAATTTATTTTACAAACTCTATAATATTTATTACGTATTATAAATTATAATAAGGGAAGAGCTGTTAATTCTATATTAAAATACTGCTTTACACATTTCCCAAATACTTTTACTCGTTGCAACTATTATAAATATGATTTTCGTCGATAAGAAGACTTATATCTTGGCAATCGATATGAAAATGATAACTTTCTGTTATTAATGCTATTAATCATCCGATGAAGAACTGGTTACTGGAAAGAGAAAAATAAGAACGTTCCGAGAAAAGGAAGAAGGATCACGTAAATTTATCGCGCTGGTGAATTTTTCCTGGAGTACTTTTTCGAAGACGAGAGTATAAGACGGCATGGAGTATCGTATCGCTTCGCCGCAGTTTCTCGCCGATTTTTTTCGCAGATTTTATTTGATTCTCACGGTTCGAACAAGGAACTGGAGCTTGCCGAGGCGAATCAGGGGCCTTCTGTCCTCGATAAAAATTCATTTCCTTCCTTTGATTTACTTCAAGCACCTCGGCTAACTCTCGCGCATCCCTTTTCCTTTCATCCTTGTCCTCACTTTCTCGCCATTCTCATGAAGTGAATGAGATAAATGCTTGGGAAGTGCGAGGCGTTCTTACGACTGAATATAAATTTTTGCACAAAAAGACGCGCGAATAAAATTCTGACGGAGAACGATTCTCGGAGTGAATTTTGTAAGGTATGAAATCTTGATGAAATTTTACATCGCTAAGTCGCCAGGAATGGTGTTTGACGAACAATAAGCTGGCTCTTACTCAAAAGTATGCTATTGCAATTAAAAAGTTAATAAATTTTTGGGAACGTTTTGAAAACGATGTAATCAAATTGACATTGTAGCTATTGTAACTATTACAATAATCAGTATTTTAGACCGAACTAAGAAAAACTTTTTCTATTAAAAAAATATATTGTATAGATTTAATATTTAAAAGTATTAATATAAAATATTAATTATTTTTGTATTTAAATGTTTTTGTATTTAAATTTAAATAATAATTATCATACATGAACTGTTTGTATATACTTTTATAATTGTATTGTTGACTCTTAAAAAAAGCATCACTAATTTAACTTTTTTATATTGCATGAATACAATGTATAAATTTTTTAATGCGTGTATTTTTTATAAATATTATAGGAATATTTAAATACTCAATTCTTTCTCTCTCTCTCTCTCTCTCTTTCTCTTTCTCTTTCTCTTCCTCGGTCTTTTTCTTAATTCATCAGTTTCTACGTCAAAGCATTTCACCATTTCATTTTCATCAATCAGATAATTTCAGATTATTTATTTCTTATTCAAATCTATTTCGATTGTCATTCATGAAATGATTGTCATTCTATCTTATTTCATCTAGCAAGTTTATATGTCCGTCGACCTTATCATTGCCTTGGCGAAAAAGGCGGACGCGTAAAATACTGTCAATATCGATTAAGGCTTATCTCTCGAAACTCCAAGAGTCTCTACGACGGACAGTTCTTCTCGGTGATGTGTAACTGCTGGGAGGATCTTGAGGGTCGCTGATGGCGCAATAGCTCGTTTTCGTGCGCCCTATTAATTACGAGGCAACGGCTCGCGTGATTCGAGCTATTTGCCCATTCCCTGGGCTTCTTGATCGGATCCACTCGCGTTTCTTCTCTCTCGTTCGCTTTCTTCCTTCTCTCTCTCTCTCTCTCTCTCTCTCTCTCTCTCTCTCTCTCTCTTTCTCTCTCTCTCTCTACATCTGACATCAGAGAACTCTTTGAACGAAATTGCGAACAACTGTTCGCAGTGAACAAATGTTGAACGGAAAGAAAGATTGAAACAAAAAGGAGACCTAGATGAAAGCAAAGAGAAGAAGCACCCTCACGCTCTTCGAGCACATTGAACGCGTACAATATTTTAGAAAAAATTTCAACGATCCGCGTTTAGTCGGGTGAGGCAGGAGACAAGTCGGATATCGGGAAGCGGTTTCGAAGTAGACAAGCGAGGCTGATCGCCCGGGATGAGCCATATTGCGGGATATAAGTATCGAGCTTGAGAATCGCGACCAAAAATCCCGGCAACGTCATGCGGGAAAGGGCAAACTGGGTCGTGGAAGAGTTTCCACTGCGGTCGAACAATGCAATCGAATAGTCTCTTCCTCTTTTCGATTTCCTTTCCCCCGCGCATCCCCCGTACATCTTGCATGCGGGCCTCCCGAAACTCGGTTGCTGCCCGACGACGAAAACACAGTGCCCTTGTACTGTCACCGAAACAAATACCGATTGCGGAAGGCGAATTAAAAGGGATCGAAGGCTGCATCGGCGTTCTCTTTCTTCGATATCGAAGTTTCCAGGGGTACGGATTCGCTCATTGATCTCGCGACCGAGTTAATGGTACTTTTTCATTCACCCAGTTTCACTGTTGAAATGTTGGATATCGTCAGAATTTTGAGTTTGAAATGAAAAAACTAAATTTACATTTTTATGTATTTGCAAATAATTTAATTAACGATTCAAAGATAACAAAACTGAAAGAAAAAGATTATTTTTACATAATTAAAGAAACATCAAATATAGAAGAAATTGTTTACCATTTTTTAAATAATTCTTAAAATTTTACATTGTCTAAATTCCTATTATTAGTCTACATCGTCTAAAACAAATATTAAATTAACAAGAAATATTTATCGCAATATTTAATAAGTATAAAAAGTTGTTAAACAAATATTGGATATGTTATTTAGAAATTGATTGATGTGACCTTTGCTTAAACGTGTTGTTTGAGAGTTCGTGATGCGTGGCTTTCAAATTAAGTTTCAATCAGTTCTCCGCTTTGCTTCATCATAAAGGTGGAGAAGCGTTTCACTTAGCAAGATTTATGCAATGCATACGGTCCGATTGCGTTAACATCTCGTCGATCTGGTCATCAAGCGGAATATACATGGACCGGAGGATATCCCTGGAGGAAAGGGCAGATCCTCCTGTGTAGCGCGATAACTCAGTTACGTGCCAATATCATGATTACACGTCATCCTTGGCAGTCGACAGCCTCCAGAGTAATGATTATTGTGGGACCGTCGAAGCGGTTACGGGATCGCATTGACCGGCCAAATTTCTCGAGGCCAGTGAATAATCCGTCATTCGGCCGCCGCTAACCGTTTCCGCGGTAATGCGCTGTTATTACATCATAAATACATAACCGCGAAGATATGATAATGGTAGCCGAAATGATTTCAAATGCGGAATGGAAAACGATTAATGTGGACGTTTGTTGGCTCGTCACTCATCCTAATTTCAAATTTTGAAATTAATTTATTATTCTTTATGTCGGTTTTCACATATTTCAGTATTTAAACAGTGACATAAATTTGATTTGGAATATTGCCTCAAATCAAAATGCTTGTCCATTGAGTTATATATACGTTTTATTAAAATTTATAATGTCCTTCAAAATTCAAGCTTTGTCACTTCGAAAAAAAGCAATATATTTTAATAAATTTATAGATTTAACGTGGAAAAAGAGCAGAAATACAAATAATTATAATTAATGATGATTGACATCGATGCAATTGACCTTTTTATCACGCGATGGAAAATGTCAAATCGTCAAATAAATTATTATATATAAAATTATTCAACAGAAGTTACTATATAAAAAACCAAATCCGGGAAAATACAAATTTATTTGCTATCGTAAGAGACTCGATAAATTCCGAGGTTATCGTCAGTGTTATTTTCCGACATGGAGACGTCTCTACGCAGCCGGTGCAAGGATATTGCCAGCCATTGTAGTCGCGTCTGTCGTACGACAGAAGGAAACACGCGCCAATGCGGTTTTCCCGCCAAGTTCATTCAGCGTCTCGCTTTGGATGCAAGCCAAATGCACACGAGCAAGCGACTCTCGTCTTTCCCTTCGCGTTGTCTCCAGCAAGCGCCATCATTTTCACTATTGGGAGTTCTGTGTCTCTGCGCTAGCGCTATCGGCAGCATCCCTCGTTAATCGAACAGCAGGCAAACAAACCAAAATTTCTTATCTCCCACGGTGATAAGAGAAAAACGTAATACCGATATCGGTACGTGCACTTCCGTAGAAGTTTAATCCGAGTTCATACGATCCTAAATGGTCGCCTATCCGCTTCGGAACTATTTCGGACCTTATCCAAGAAGCTTTGACGACACATTCCAGAGTAATGATATTTCCAAAAAAAAAAAAAAAAGGAGAGAGAGAGAGAGAAAAACGATGATTCTTATGGTAGCTTCTCCCGTGGTCATTGCGAGAATCCGCGTAAAGAATCCATAATATTGGCGGCCAGCCAAGTCATGTTGCGGCTCAATGAAATCTTTCTGGGTTAGGTTAGTCCCTTCCTTCCGCGTTAAGCGTAGGATACGTTCACACCGAGACGTTAGATGAGCGAGAGAGGAGGCCCTGGCTTCCGGCCAGCCAAGCGGAGGGGCTGAGGAAACAGTTGGCTTCTCTGACGGCAGTAGTAGTAGTCAATATTGGCCGGACTCGGGTTCTCGTTCGAGCGAGGGTTCGAACTACTTGTGCGGTGGGTCATCGCTGTTGCGTTATCTTGGCAGCTGTCGATAGAATATAGACAGAACAGATCTTCATTGCGGCCGTCAGCTCGTTTTGCTTTAAATAGTTCAATAAGAGTTGTCCTCGATTTGAATTAAAATTATATATCCGACTGCTCTAATATCTGCACTTCTTATGCTTCAGATTAATGTAAGCAATGGGATAAAAATAAAATCTGTTGGCTATACAGTTAACCGACGGAGATCAATATGTGTGATATATGACGTATCAAGTGAGGAAAGAGGATTGAATGGAATTCAATCAGTGATACATGTGATACACGTGATACACTTAACGTAGAATAGTGATATCTCGTACGACATATATGACGATTCTACTGAGATCTTGTAATCAGCTGGAAGTAACTCGCGGACGCGTAACAAGTAGCCGCAAGGTTTGCAAGCAACATCTGGCGGTTCGCGCGAGCCTCTCCACTTCCGTGTGCCGATCTCCCTCGCTGCCATCCCGCCATCAAGCGAGCGTGGCTCGGCGCAGGCAGTCAGGCAGTCAGCCTCTCTCCTGGCATTAAGTATTCCCGTTGGGTCGGCGTGGCGAGAAGGTTTTGCGGGCAGAGGAGGGAAACACCGCGGGAGGAGAGGGTACGAAAGCGGCTCGGAGCAGCGTGGCGCGTCGGTCGATGCTGGGGTGTGCTGCTGGTGAAGGAAGGAAGGAAGCGAGCGAGAAGGAGAAGAGCCCGCATCTCCCCTCCTCTGTTTCTCTCTCTTTCTCTTTCTCTTTCACACTATCACGATCTTCCACCCTCCTTCTCTTTAGGATAGCTCTCCCTTCGTCTTCCTCTGGAAACGTACTTCCCCTCGAGCGGTGGCAGCGCCCCGGGGGCGCCTGCGCGCCTCGGAGGGGTAGCGCTCGCTCGAGGGCGGAGGACGCGAAAGAGCGGGATGAAGGAGCCCCTTCCCGGAATACTCACTCGCCCCTCTATCCGATACCCCACTCTGCCGTCACCACCCGCGCGCCTCCCCTCGCTACGGCTTCACTGCCCGGGCCTCTACGATCGCCCCATTCTGTTCTCGGCGTCACAGCGTGCAGCATTGAAATCCGACGTACAGTGACGGAAGAGCGCGACAACGACCACCTGCCTGTGTGCTCGCAAGTCGATCTCTCTCCCTCTTTCTCTCTGTCTCTCTCTCTCTCTCTCTTTCTCTTTGTCTGTCCTGGGTGTCGGTCCTGTTCCTCATCCGTCTCGTTCGTACCTTCCTCGTGACGACAGTAACAGGAAGATATACGAGGATATCGCCCAATACACGACGTTACCGTTTCTAGTTCAGTCGGACAGAGGCACGCCGACCTAGGAAAACTCGCCGGAAGAGGGAAAGTATATACGCAAAGCCGACAAGCACTCTCAACTCCTGTGGTCCCGTCACGTTCGCGCGTAAAAGACCCCGAGGATTGGTTCTAGTGTCTTCCGCACCGCGAAAAAGTGCACGTTCGCAGCGCGAATCCACCAGTCACATCTAGATCCGGTGTGAAAAAAATTGTGAAAGACCCATCGAGAGGATCCTGTACAAAACAGATCCCTCCAGGATCGATGATCTATATCTGTCGAAATCAAGTCCGTTGTAGAGCAAGCGTCACAGTGAAAATTACACAGCGGATCCCCCCAAGCTGTTACTCTACATCCCGACGGTTATTGAACACAACAAGATCCACGAAAGTGTGGTGATTTCATCGTATTCGTGTTACACGACCGACGACGCACGAACAACAGGTACACGCGCGTGTGTGCTCAACAATCCGCGAACCCGCCGCTCGTAGCCGGTCGATCAGATCGGCTCCAATCGAAATACACGTCCTCGTTTCTCTCCCGCGCCGAGGAAGAGCATCGCGCCGACCGTACGGCACTCGATACTCTACCAGTGGTACTGAGTGACCCTGCAAGTTTTCTCAACCCCCCCCCAGTGGTCATCGCAAGGTATACACGACGGCGGTCACCACGTACATCACGCCGCTCATCACCCCCGAGAAGGTACGGTGCGTGCAACCCTGTTCTCGCGAACCGTCTCGCCAATTTTGTGCGCGAACCAGCCTTCCATCGAGAATCCCGAAGGACCTCACGAGCTTACAAGCGCCGCGAATGTGGGTGCGCGTGTGGGTGCATCTGTGGTCGTGCGAGTGTCGGCTCTCACACGTACGCGCCGAATAGCTCAGAAATCGTGTGCGTGTGTACGAGTGCGGTATGCGTGGGTGTAAGTACGCACGCGTGTATATGTATGTGTGTGTGTGTGTGTGTGTGTGTGTGTGTGTGTATGTATGTGTGCGTTGGCTGGGGGCATGTGTGTGGGTGGAGCTTGATCGTGGACGTCATCCGTCGGACAGAGGCGAACCAACCAACCGGGGTGTCGGATATTTTCTCTCTCTCTCTCCTCCCTCTTCTCTCTCCCCCTGTTTCTTCCCCCGCTGCTCCTCTCCCTCCCCCCATTCCCTCTCCTTTCTCTCTCTCTCTCTCTCTCTCTCTCTCTCTCTCTCTCTCTCTCTCTCTCTCTATCCCGATTTCTCTCGCTAGTGCACTCCTCGCAACAATGTGCAGTGACCGAAATGTTTCACTGAGATGACAGCGGATAACTTCGTCTCGTACGATTCGCTCATTTAGGTCTACTGTTGTTTTCGAAATCTTTCTCAATTTTCCTTCTGCCTACATACAATAGAACGATAGATAGATAACATATGCCTTATATCCTTCATAGATGCGCTTATGATAGATACTCGAAGCAAAATTTACATTCACTTTCACAAGTGATGCTGTTGAACCAGTTTCTCTTCAGATTTATTATCAGCTGTCAGCTACCAAATGAAGTTTAATGCGATCATCAGCTATTTATTTTTTAAAATGTACAAGATTACAGACACGAAACTTTATTTTATCATTTGAAAATCAATATTGTCTAATTCTACGTCTAAAATCTTTGCTGAGGAATTTGAGAGAATTTTGTTTATATATTTTACTTCGGCAGATTGATTTTAACTAATTGATAATAATAAAAATAGAAAATAATTTTGTCTTTTTTAACATTTGATACATTAATTTTTTTCTGTAAAAATATTGTAACCATAATATATTTTCCTGTCATTTTAAATAATTTATTCAATCTAATCATTAAAAGAGTCATGCAAATTTCAATTTATATTGATTTTCGTTTATATGAAACTCAAAATATTTCATTTTATTGAGTAAAACTAATTTTTGACTTTACGTGATTTGTCTGTTGGATTTAACAGTTTATTTGCAAATGAATCGCAGTTACATTGGATCTGAACACGATTATTCTTCTTTTTAAATAGAAACGACCCTATTGAATTTATTTTATATATATTGTGCGTTATCATCATTTTATTTAAAATATAATAATTTTTTTATTTGTCATTGTATTGTAATTGTATTAGATGATTGTGTTATATAAATTAACTCATTAACTCATTATATGACAATTAAAGGATTATTTAAGCGAGAATTATAAAATAGTTATAGTTATTACATAAAGAATAATCCATGAATAAAATCATATGGATAAGATAATTAAAACAGAATTTCCAATCAAAAGTAATATTTATTCGACCAATTCTGCATTCGAAGGAGATATTGAAGATGACATTGCGAATTAAAAGAAATAAACTCTACCCAATTGCACGTGGCATTCCGGACGATGTATCCGGAAGGATCGGTTAATTTTTTAAACAAGTACCGCGTGGTAATAAAGACAAAGTTTCTCAGAGTATTACGGCTCCTTCGCGCACTTTTAATAATCTCGCCGCGTCGGTGCATCAAATCGCATGAAAGAAATATTAATGGAATTAATAAGTTGAGTGGTCTGACGCGGATGACGGTAGAGAGAAGTAAGGTAAGCGAGCGCTATTTCCCTCTCGCGCGCGAAAGCGCTCCGGTTTCTTATTAAGGACTCTCCACCCTCCCATACAAACTTATTATCTTAAGTCCTTCGCTTCTCGAGGCGGAACGATAACGAGATCGTTACTTTCGAAGCGCCTTGTGGCAGCCGTCCAGCAGGACTTGCCTCTCGCTTCATCTTTTTCTCTCCTCGCCGTCTCTTCATCTCGATTGTTATCCGCATTGATTCTCGTCGTTCCTAGTTTCGAATCGTCGCTTTATGATCATCCAATGTCGATCGCATACGTCCATAAATAGCTATCACAAAATATGTTCAGTACTTTCGGCTTATTTTCGTTGTTTACGTTCTTCTTCCTCCTCTTCTTCCTTTTAATCTCGTCGAAGCTTCTTGTTTCTCTCTAACATTTCGTATTCAATTTGTTTGTCGAATGCATTATAAGTATCATAAGCGCGAGTTAATGAAATCAAAATGAGTGATGGATTTTCAATTAAAAATTCATATTTTTTTCTTTTACTTTTATTTATCTCTAACTTATTAATTCTGCTTTTTCATCAAGATATTTATCAAGAAAGTATTTTATAATTATATCGTTATATTATTTTACAAGTTTAATTTTTTCCCATTGTTATTATGTCACTTTATATACGGAGATTTATATTGTAATATGCAAATATCTATATAAATGTTTGAAACTTTTCTCTGTTCAATCATTGCAAAGAATTTAAATAAATTCTTAAAATTTCTTGCCGCGTAGACGGAAATTGTGGTAACGCATTGTCACGCGAGATAATCGTCACACGAACGATCCATCCACCTTATCTCCACCAACCTTTACATCCTCCCCTTTTGCTGACCTATATATCGCACAGCGTTGTAAAATTTATCGTTATCTGAAATACAATCTCTATTTCAGAATGTGTGTTGTACGATTTTACAGTACCGCTCGAGACATCTAATATCTTTTTAATATCGCGAGCGTGGATCTACAACTCGTGAGACTCGCGAATAAGAAAGATAAATATTTCCCAGCCAATCATAGATATTCTCAGAACATAGTTATTACATTGCCATGACGTTACCTTGACGAAAAATCAATATTTTCCAATATAGAAATGTGAGGTCCTATTTTTCGCCAAAGTGGATAGTAAAAATCGGTAACGCTCAGCAAACGAACATCACAGACATGGCTCCAACCAATTATCGATATTTCCGGAGTATCAATATTCCGTCACCGTACGTATTCACGAATAAACCTTTTCTTTTGTCGATACTTCCGTCAATGGCAGAAATAACTCGGCCCAGGAGAAATTAGTAGGTTATATAGTACTGAATTACCGTCGACTAATCGAAGTCGACTTCAATGAGTGAAAAGGGCACGGACGTATCTTCGAGATGTGGAACATCCCTTCCTTTCACCTTTATCGTGCAAATATTCTCCGGTTGACAAACACCGACATTTCGAGTGGAAGAGATTTTGGATTTAAGGTGGCGATAACGAAACGAGACGTTATTACGCGAACGGAGTCCTAAACTGCGCCCCTTTAAAGTTTGACACGTTAGGACGTGGAGAGTCATTTTTCCGCTGAGCTCCCCATAGCGATGCGCCCTTCGGGGACAGAGCTTGATTACTCTCCGCCTTTTCTTGGAAGCGATGTAGAAGCCTTCTTCTCTACTAAGATATAAAGCAAAATGCCAAAGTTTCCGGCCTGACGACTATGACGCTCTTTATATCGTCCGGCGTCGCCGGACTTCGTTTTCCGACAAAAACTCGGTTTGCTCGTTCCACGAATGGCAAAGAGAGTAAGCGGATTTGCCAGTCGCTCCGGTTCTCGAAAAGATGAAGTATGAAAGAAAAAAAGATGAAGACAATTAAAAGCATTGAACGAGATTTTACGGGAGATACTTAAAAAAAAACCGCACAAAAGCATGATAAAATGTAAAAACACGAAATTATTGTGTGATTTAGAATAGAAAAATTGATTTAGGAAAAGATTATGCGTGCTTTTACTTCTCCATCAATTTAGTTATAACATTTATAGAAAAGTTGAAAATTTTCAGAATGTCGAGTAACATAATACAATGCATCACGTATTATAAATATATCTCCTACGAACTGATTTGATTTTTCAACGGTAAAAGAAGGATACAGACGGATAAAGTTTCGCAATAAAAAAAGAATAGAAGAATAAATGTCTTAGCGATAAAAAAGAATTAGATAGTTGATGCTGCGAAGATACGGTTGTTTACATCGAAATGCTTTAAAATTCGGACGATGGAAACAGTCCTCACGATTCTTAGGATTTGACGTACAAGTGCATGGCATCCCTCCTACCACCAACGAATAGCCGGGATGTAAGAAGTAGGTGACTCGTCGATTCACTCAAACCGACCACTTTCATCTTCTCAGTGCATACACAAATGCTGCTAGCATCCACGTGTCCGCTTTCAAGCACCTTGTGCTCGCAAATAACTCTTAGTTGTTAATTTTGGTTAGTTATCTATACGTGACTAAGAGAGAAAAAAGAAGAGGGCAACTCTCGCATAGTTTAGCTATATGTTTAATACGATTTCAGCTAGCCGTATATTTAATTAAATATTCACGAAGAAACATCAAATTTCGAATTTTGGATATCTCTTTATTACAGCTATTATCTACATTTCTTTTAAAAATAATGTCTTTTAGAGATATAGAAAAGTTTAACAATATTAATTAATAATCTACGAATATACAGCATTACAATAATTGTTGTAATTAAATTTCACTTTCTTATTTTTACTTGAATGTTTGTCGCTGAATTTAATATGAAATTAAAGCAATTCGATCATCGATAATATAAAATCTTAATTATCCACTTGCTTAAATTATCTTTTACTGGGAGTTTAAAAAATCCGTCTCGCCGCGAGTTATGCGATAAATAATGGAATTAACAACGCCATGCTAGACGAGAATGGTTGCGGTGCGCATTCCGCGGTTACGCGAATCTCGCGGTAATTATTAATGATGCAGTCCGGAAGTGGTCTGGACCTGAGAGAACAGAGCGAGGTAGAAGCCAAACAATAACGACAATAGATTACTTTATCGTCATTTTGCATACACACGTATACGTTCATACGTGCGAATATTTTCGCACAACTGCGGTACACGAATTGCAGCGCGTTTTGCATTCGTACAGAATGCACCACATTTTTTTCTCCTCGACTGTATCCTCTCTTTTTTCGTCCCCCTTTTATCCGATCCTCGTCTCTCTAACTTTTTTGCGATTTTGCAGATTGCGTCTGTGCTCGTTGCGAATGACTCCATTTGCACATGTATTTGATATTTAATACATGTAAGCATATAAGCGTTATTAATTAATGCTCTTGTGACTGCATTTTCCGCACTGTTCTAAAGTATACATTTTCGAGTGCTAGCTTTGATTGCAATATGGAAAATTGCGTCGATCGTAGATTTTTCAAATTTCTCTTGAAATTTCAACAAACTGTGAAAGCGAGGCAATTCGAGAAATTATTTTTAAAGTCTGACGTGTGTTTAAGAAAAATTATTAAAAAGTAATTTGCATATTCTGTACGAGTGATTTAGATTTTTTGATTATTTATTTATTTTGTGCCTTTCGGCATTGAAGAGATTTAAAATTTCAATAATATAATATAATATTATATACTGACACTCTATTATTAAAAAAATATAATTACACATATTTTTTAAAATTATATAGACTTTGCTATAGTTAGTTTGCTTAATTTATCTAGCAAATATTTTTATATTATTATATTTACTCGCATATAGTCATTATTTTTATCTTAGTAAAAATTCTTTAAATTTTTTTAATTTCGTATATTAAAAATAATTTTCTTATTTTAAAAGACGAGACAGAATTAATATTGCCCTCCTCATTAATTTTAGAATGACCTAAAGTAGAAATATTGTTGCTGCAATCGATATCAGAATTTATAACTTCCCTAATGCCATTCTTTTAAAAAACTATATTGTTTATAATTCTAAAAATTTCAAAGGTTCAAAGGTTAATTTCAGTTAATAGTAAACACATGATACATACATACTTTATCTGATAGCAGGTAACTACGACTAATGACGTTGGAGTTTCTTTTAAAGCCGTAGGAAATTAACACGACGCAGTCAGGAAGTAAGATAAATTGAAGGGACTATAGAATAATTGGGCTGCCTTATGCCGTAATGAATCATGCGCGAAGATTGCAGAGCTGAGTTATTGTTATGACTCGGCTCTCAAAATATCGATCACTTTCGCGGGGTACTGTGCCGGGGAGAATTATTGAGTTACACACCGAGCCAAATAGGAAAGGAATAATGCTATTCGTCGTTATATGTCGGAATGTGTTACTGGGACTGAGTCCGACGAGAATTGAGACTTCTGTCTCGACGAACATAGACATCGACCTGCTACGCATCGTGACCACGCACGGTACACGATTCGTTAATTAATCCCTCGTCGGCGCACGTGCGGTACACCCAAGATCCGCACTAAGAGACCTCCAACCTCATTCGACCGTTGAATCGCGTTGGCATAATACACGAATTGCGGTTTACGACGGTGATTTAACCGCTCGCGGCCAACCGGATTCGCTATGCGTCGGTGCGTCCCACCGCGCCGCAGTCGTCCATATTGCAATTTTCGTTTTATTCGCCCTTCGCGTCCATATTGGAGCTCGTTGAAACTCGAACGATTTAGAAGACGTAATAATGACTTCACAAATTGAGAAGAAACTTCAATTCGAACGATATCATCGTAAAAATAAAGATTTAAAATGCATAAAAGGAAAAGAAGTAATGATACTTTCGAAATCGAATAAAAATTATTACTAATTACAAAGGTTACTGATCTTTTACGAATTTCAGTTTCTTGTTTTATCAATGTTTTAGAATTTCATTAATTATTCGTACACCTCAGATTAATAATTCTTTCGATGATGTTCTCGCGCTACTTGAAAAATTTTAATATCGAACTATCGCAAGATATTGAAATTTTTTTAAAGTTTAATATTAAAAACATATTAAAATCAAAGAAAGAGAAAAGTTAAAAATTATATTAAATAACTTTAAAGTAATTTAGTTGTATACTTTTGTAATGATATGCATTGTCAGCTGATTTAGCGCTTCGATCCATCGACATTCAACGGCCGAGTGATGTGAATTGAGACAAGGTCGTTCCGGCTGTCGCTCTATATTTTAATTGGCAGCACCGTACATTGCCCCTAATGGTGTTTCTGTTGTCAGCGATTGAATGGTGCCTCACAATAGCCGCCTTTACGTTCTATTCAGCCTTTTCGCAGGGATAGCACTGGCGGGCGAAGCTTCAGGGTAAACTACTATGAATGTGCTAACTCGTGGCCGAGACGATTGAGTTTAGATCGCTATTGAATTTCTACGTGCTCGGATGGCTTAGATGCGTGATTATGTCCTTTTACATTCTCACCCCTTTGAGAGGAAGAGAGAGAGAGAGAGAGAGAGAGAGAGAGAGAGAGAGAGAGAGAAAGAGAAGAACTTCTTCAAATACGCGATCGTCTAGAAAATTCTTAAAAAGAATAGAAATACAAAAGAAATAGGAATTAACGAATAGATGCATATACAATTTGAAACAGCTTTATTATCGCATTTATTATTAACTTTTTGATAAGAATTTACAAAACTGGAATTTCAATTATTTGTAAATAATCGCTAATATTATGTATAAGTTAATAATAACAATAACAAAATATTATTATTATTATTATTAAAATACATTTATTATCGCAGAAAGATTATATGCGCTTGTGTGTGTGTGTGTGTGTGTGTGTGTGTGTGTGTGTGTGTGTGTGTGTGTGTGTGTGTGTGTGTGTGTTAATTGTTATGCATTGTTATAATCATTGTTATAATCGATTTATCGAATTTTATATATATATATTTACTTTGATGACTTGGTATTGCATGATTATTGTTATATCAAGCATTCAAAGCTTTTTTTCAAAGCTTTCTTTCAAGGCTTTCCTTCCACTGCATTTTGTAATAATGTTCGGCTCTGAAAGATACCTAACCAATAGTATGTTATGACAAGATAGATAAGTTTAAAATTTTATTGGATCCTAAACCACAATTGATTATCGCATCTTGCCGCAATTTTTCATGGCATATAAGTACGAACGGAACTTAAACCATTTTTCCACTGTTAAATCAAAACGGAAGAAAGCTCGTAAGCCGCTTAGCTCTAAATACGATCCCGCGAGGGTCGGATCGTTTTGGTGCTCAATTTATGGTCGCTAGCTCGCGCGTTCACAACCAATGTCATAGTCAGCGTGTCGACGAAACTGCATTACGGCACGGACGGATTCAACGTCGGGCTGTTGAATGTCGGTTATTTCGCAAACCACTCCGGAAGAGAACGATGTCCCGAAGGGTGAGGTTTACGAGCGCCACCGAAATCTCGGGCATGACTCGATAAAAAGTACCCTGCGGGACCTAGAAAGACCTAGTCCCCTTTTATCGTCTTCTGCTCGTGAGAGAGTCGGTCATGGGGATATCATAGGATTTCCATTTTCTTTCCTTTGGATTTAGATTTTGCGAAGAGAGAAAAAACATGGATAGATAGGTAAATAGATAGATAGATAAATAGATACATGGATAGATAGAAATATAGATAGAGAAGGAGAGAGAGAGAGAGAGAGAGAGAGAGAGAGAAATAATTTTTTAAAAATTGCCTGATGTATTACAAAGGTGATAATATGTGTATATATTGTAAAATACATCGCAAATTATAAACTCATATATCTATAAATACTTATAAATTTAATAATTTTTGAATCCTTGAAATTATAAATTAGTGAGTGCCATTCAGTTTTAGATGTTATATGAATTGAATTCTGAAAATTTAATTTATATATGTACATACATTGCGCACATCTATTTTACATATGTACTGTATTAAAATTTATTATAGAGAATAAGTCTGAAATTACACGTAATTTTATATTATCAGTTATTATCAGTATCAATGTAGTAGAAGCATATATATAGTACAAGCATATATATATATATATATATATATATATATATATATAGAAGCATATATATATTTTATAAACTAAAAATTATATAATATATTAATTACTAGGTATCTTATATTAATAATATAACTTTTTTATATGTGCTAATTTTTCGATAATAGAAAAGAATTTCTCAGTGAAGAGATTAAATTATTTTGCTCGAGATTTTACTGCAAGATATTTAATTTATCCAATCTTGTCGCTGGAATTTTGTGAGGCGTAACACAACGGTGTGTCCCCAACAAACAATCCCAAAGCAGATTAAAAATACGGGCAGGTACGGTGGTGGTATCAGCATGCCGTTAGGTCTAAAAGGATGGTCGCGGATATATCGGGTGCCCGAATAAAACAAGAAGGCTTGATAATGCGCATCAAAGGCGCGGGTAGAAATAGAGAAGCGCTTAAGCCGGTGTGCACTTGTCGAGCGTCAGCGCTTTCATCTTCGCCCTCAAAGAGCAACTCGTAAACGTTTGATGCCACAGGATCAATAAATGTATCATGCGCGAGCCGAAAGCCAACGCATCGGCGTTGGGTTTCATCGAAAGAATGAAATCTCCGCCTGTCACTTTCCCATTTTTACATTCAAAATACAAAATGAAGAAACAGCCGCAATGCCGCAAAATGTGTCGATTTTACATTTCTATGTTCGAATAATCTATTTTAAGGAAATAGACGTAGGTTTAAGGACATACACGTAGAACACATAGAAAATAAAAAATTTTCCAAATTTAAATTAATTAATTTTTCAATATATTACTTTCTTGCAAAAGTAACTTCTTCGATAAAGCAGCTACTTTTATAGACAGTAGGCACATCTGGTTAAAGTAATGTGTTAAAATACTATGTAGGAAGTGCATAACGAAAGCACATTTACCGCGAAGTCTGGAAAGAAATTCGAGTGGCTACTTTGAAAATTCTTTTACGAGAGTTCGCACTCGTTCGCGCGCATTTTTTTACGGCAGTTGCTTACTTTGAGATTCCGCTTGAATTTGCTGACGACGCAAACGACTTTGAGAAACTCTTAATTCTTACTAGGCTTGCATGCAATTTTTATCCTAATCATTATTCAACTTTTGTCAGAAATAATATTTCGTTATTATGTCACTGATTATTCAGCACTTAACGAAAACTTATAATCACATTGTTAAAAACGCAATTGATGTAACTAATTAGAAAGTATTAATAGTTATTAATAAATAAAATTATAATTTTTCTACTAATTTCTATTCTACTTTTATTTTAAAAAATTTATCAATTAATAGTTGTTATTTATTTCAATGAAGTACATGTGCGATTGGATTTTAGTGTGAAAATAAGTTTTAGTCTATCAAACTTATTGTAATATTTCAGATTAATTAATGAGATTTTTAATTATCGGTATATGTGACATAATTTATTATTAATGTTCCGTTCAATGCGCTTCTGTTTTTTGAATATTATCTCAAATATTGCGACATGAAAGCACGGAGATCTCGAAATAATCACCTAGGGCTGGAAGTCCTCGAACGAGGAAGGGGTTTGGCAGATTCCGTAGTAATCCGGTAAAGTCGCAACTCAAACAGTTTAAGTCAGAATAGTGGCCGAAGGGTGGTAGGTTGCGGTCGTTCAGAGAGTGTAATGGGTGGGATTTAGGATTACGAGTACTAGTATATGTAACATTCGGTTCAGTAATTTAATGGCTCGTCCTTCCTATTCTTATTGAATATGTTTGTCGATATATTTCGTAATAATGATATGCATAATTTTGCACATTAATATGTATGATCGTTCAAGGTTGAAAATATTTTAAAGTTTTACCGTAAGTATCTTAACTCTAAGTCCGTAATGTTAGTTTTTAAGCTATAATACCTCTAACGTTATGTATTAATTAAACAACTAGAGTACAGCTGCTGTTATTTTGTTATATCACGGACTTTTCCCTGCATGTCCTAAAAAAATTATAAATTCCAGTCACGAAAGCTTCGAATTCGCTTCTTCTAAATTCGCAAAATCGACGCGCAGCAACGTTGATACAAGCGAGGTGGAATTTTCGGAATATTCCCCGACCGGAAAACGTAGGATGAGGCATGCGCGTATAATTTACGTGAGAGCACGTTCTGTGGCGAGCACCTCGTGGGTCGTGCTATAGCGCGGGAAGCTAGAGAGAGAGTAAAGTTAGAGCAAGGTAGGGTCAGGGCTGGACAACGCGATAGCGATGCTCCGAGCTATGGAGCGACGTTGAGCGCCTTACCTACCGCTCGGTTACTGATAACCTCTTTTCCTTCCTGTGCCTTCCCTCTCCCGCACCTCCGTCGTAACCCCTTTTGCTATTTATGACCGGTAACTTAAATCGTGAAATGTCGCGAGCGTGAGAGATTGCTGCAGCATGGTCGCCATGACGAAATCCATGAAGATAAAAAGTGGACGGTTACTTTATTTAAAGCGAAAGAAGCTTTAAGGATGTCAAATAGAGAAAAATTCTATGTATATTCTCACAGTGATTTATATATTTATATATTAAATTAGATTCGTGAAATCGCACGTATAACTGCAATAAACGTTTTCTCTTTGTCTCCTCGCACGTATAAATGATTTCGTTAAAACAGAGATAAAACCGAAATGGCTCGGTAAAAGGGCGAAACTCAAGCACGTCAAAGGACAAAAGCGAGTGACATTATCCACAACGGATGGGACCATAGTCGCCGGGTTGGCCAGGATTAATTCTTTTCGAGCGATTCAGAACGCGGGGATGGATCGCTCGGGAGACAGAAGGGTTGGAAGAAAGAATGGATTCTGCGGCACTGGGCTAGCTCGAGAAAAAGTAGGGCGAAAGGACGAGGGACAGACCGGGCGAATCGGTTATCATCCCGAGGGTTGCGAGAACCTCGTCCTGGGATCCCTCCGTCACTTTTTCTTCCTTCCCTCTTCCATTTTTTTCTCTATCCTCGCACATCCTTCTCTCGCGACCTTATCCTCGCCCTATTCGTCCCTGTGACCTCAATTCGCGACAATACGGAATCATTCTACGCTACGCAATTTTTATCACTTTTATCCCGGTTCGCTTTGAACGCTTTGAACGCTGTCTAGCGAACAATTAGATATTAGCATATATTAAACTGACGCGCGTGTGACATATGAGAAAATTACTTTTCAAATAATAAGCGTCTATAAAACTGACAGGATAATTGGCTGATGTAATATTCGTTATAATTAAGAGTTATTTGTAAGCACGCCTGACATTCCGAACATTAGCTAAAGTGTCCATAAAAAATTATGTCTAAGAGATTAGATAAGAAATGTTTGTTCAACAATTAAGAATTAACCCATAATTTATTCCATTATATTCATTTGTATTTTCATCGATATTATATTCTACATTCTGATTGCCAAAGGGAAGAGTCGACAAAGTAATATTTGCAATACGTTGGGGTTATTGATTTTAAAGTTGAGTTGATTGCTGCTGTATTGCGATGTAATAATACAGATGGAGCATTCAACCATGGATTCGCGTTACCAAAGCTATTGCGTTGCTAAATTGATAGTATACATGACACAACAGAAAACGATAATTTATTCATAACGACGGGCGCACGCACCATTTTATTTCTTTCGACTCCTCTGTTATGTCACATAGCATATTAGCGTCGTTTAGCGAAATGCAAAATTTTCGCAATATTATGCTTAATGCGATTACGGCGTCTGTGTGCAAAGTGAAGTAATATACGGCATGAATCTCGCAGTGGTATCTAATAATTCGTGTGTCGGCTTTAAGCCGACTTTACTTAAAAACCGTGCTGCAGTACTGGTGGATTGCGCGTGATCTCGTCGACGTCTCTTGATTACATAAATTCATAGGACCTCATCGGAACGCACGATTAAATATACAAAATGATTGTAAATGGAGACAAAAACATTTTGAAATAACTCGTTACAGCGCGAACGTGAGATTGCTGATTAACGTTTATTCCAATATCTTTCCTGCTGTTACAATTATTTGTGTGTTCATAGAGAGAGGGGGAGAAGAGTGGAAACACGATGGGTAACATGGAACTGATTATGACATTTACGAATACATCGCAATAACGTGAAACGATAATGCCCGACGGCCATAAAAGACACGCTGACTATTGTTCTTGCTTTTTTATCCTTTTTTTTTTTTTGTAAAACTGTGCATTGCCATTAAGCGCACCTTTTATTATGAACCTCGCGTTTGTGTTCGTAATCTGCGTTACAATGATTTTGATTTGTTAGAGAAAGATATTTTTATTTCTCTAGCTAATCGTTGCAATAAAGCTCACGCTTTGCACGATAATGATGGATAATGTACATGTTTTTACTTTATTTTTATTTTAATTTCCCCACTTTTTTTAAAAAAAGCGAATTTTGAAAATTATAACGGCACGATATTTAAAACTTATGTGAAACAAATTTACATCATTATGGATGTACTAGGCTACGGAGCGTTAATTATAAATGGATATTAAATTTCTGTAAATAGAGAGAGAGTGAAGCACGTGCCAGAGATAGCTCCCATCTTCCTTTCTAGGGGGCGATTTCATTTTCGTAAACGCGGAAACGTTAAAGACGAGCGAGAAGCATGTACGCGGTCGCGTATCGAGTGAGGAAAGCAAAAGGTTGGTAAAGAGGGATGAGGCGGCCCTCTCTCACCCACCTCCTCCCTCGAGCGATGAAACTATAAAGCCACTCCTAGTAAGTTGTAAAATTGTAATAGCTTTCCGGTATTTACATAATGCTACGGCGTAATAAGTGGAACTCGCCGAGTTTCCATTACCATTCCGCCGCTATCCGCTCTTATCTCCGCTAACGACCCGAGGGGCCCCGCTCTCCCTCACGTTTCTCTCGTGACTTATATTTTTCCACCTTATTCTCCGTTGGGCTAACCGCGATGAGAAGCGGCCCACCACGTCGTCTGCGATTCCATCTTTTGTTCGCGTCGAGTCTTTGCTACGAAAATTCGATCGCTTATTCCGTTAGTTGAGTTTTCGTTTTCTCTATTATCTTAAGCTAAACTCGTGGGTATAATCTGCTATAAAAAAGTTAATAGGCAGTGACTTCAATTGTGTTCTTATATATGTGTATGTATGTGTATGTGTGGACAACTAGGCATCTCTTCAAGTCTATCTATATCATGAGACAATTAAAAATGCTGTAGAATTAATGTTCTCTTTGAAGAAAAATAAAATTTGTATTTATTTATAAATGATAGCCTTTTAAAATTACACAAATTATTTTAATTAGCACATACACACCACACACACACACACACACACACACACACACACACACAATATATATATATATATATATGTGTGTATAAAACTCATACACATGACAATAGAGGTAAAATAATCTACGAAAAAATATTTCTTTTAAATGTGTAACGTTATATCCCGGTTCATTTTTCAATTAAAATTGCTTGTTGCGTGCAGCAAATGATGACAATGGAAATGGAAGCAAAAGTATCTAGTTTTCAATATGTTTATTATGTGGTCGACAATGACAAGATGCAAAATTGAATTTCCGAAAAGCCGAATTCCCGCTTCGGCATTATGCAAGCTTCAACGATTTCATTCGAATAAGTGGACTCCTTGGTTTAGGTTCTCTTCCATCGTACTTCTCTCCTCCTCACCTTGTCCGTTCATGATAACATCCCTCTTTATCCGTGAATATCTCTTCCTCTTTCTCTCTGCTACCTTCTTCTTGCGATGAGCCTCTCGCCGACGAAATCGAGGCGAGTCGTTTATTTAATTTTCGAGAGATCCCGCCATTTTATTTTTATCCTCGGGACTTTATACACTTCGCTGATTAACCCACCTCGGGAGAGAAATCCACCTCATTCCCTTCTAGACAAGAACGTCGGAAGGAAGAAAGCTGCGAGTTTGCATGGGGTTTTGAAGAAGGGTTAGGGATGAAGAACGAAAGGGGGCCGAGTTCAGGAGCGCACAGAGTGGAAGGACTCGCGTCCTCCCGGGGGTTTGCGTTACTCACCGGATATAGAGATGTCTAAGCCCAGCCATCACTGAAATTGCCAGAGTTTACCTCTTCCGCCCTTTCCGCCGCGCTTTATCTCTCTTCCTTGTCTCTCTTTCTATCTCGATCACGCTTTCCTTTTCTCAGCATGGAACTTCCGCCAGTAAAATGTTCGACTCCTGCTTTTCATTCTCCGGCTCGTCCGCCCGCGGCTTTATTACAATGCGATTGTATTATCAAGATTTCAAGACTAGAAGTATCGGTATCTCTCTCTGAGCTTTTCTCCTTTCAACTCCCTTAAGTCTCTTCATATTAATCCATTTCGTCGCGGAGTGGTTGATTTCACGAAGGAATCAATGAATTCTCTTTATCGAATTGCTCCGCGATATTTATTCAACTACTACGCTTAGTCACTGCGCCATTATTTTTATTTTGCATAAATTCAAATGCAATGAGCAATCCTTTTCTTATACACGTATAAACAGATTGATCTTAATTTATTAAATGAAGAAACTGAAGATGAGTTATGTGAAATAAATTAATCACATTTTATTAATTTTATTAATTTTTAAATGTTGAAAGATCTTTACAGTTAAAAATTTCTATTTTCCGATATATTTTATACCATCGTGCATATGAGCATATGTGTGTGTGTATATACGTACGTATGCATGCGATCGATTAGATGATCCTTAAATACTAATCGAATTTCTCGTGATTCCCATTTATAATTCATTGGTTATATTATCATACCATACCTGATATCCGCCAGTTGATGTAGTTCCCGATGCGTGGGTAGTGACGTTCAATATCTAACGGAAGACGTGAGCAATATCGAAGATCGGAGATGTCGAGTTTGTAGTCACATTGCGGTTCGCAGTCACATCGAATGCAAGATCGATGTCGCGTTTCGGATTCACCGTGAACAATCTTAAAAAGAATGACGCGTTTGCTTGTCCCGACGTCGCTCGTACCTCCTCACATTTCTTTCGGTTCACAACACGCACATCTGAAACGAATCCGCGATAAACGAGCGCATATAGCATTTCTCCTTATTTCAACCATGACCTTTAACGCACGTTCTCAGATTTTATCCTTTAAAGTATGATCTCCGATAATATTTTCTGGCAACAGTTGCCCTCCTACTTTTCCGCTTTCTTCTTTACGAAGTCGGCGGTCGCTAAAAAGGGAAAATCTTGTACGCTCCGTTTCGTATTTTCTAAATTTTATAGAACCAAATATCGTGAGTATTTTCTCTTCTCTGTTTATGTATTTATATGTTATATTGAACATAAGTCCGACTGTTAATAATGTATCTGTGTCGATTATTTACGACTTCTCTGTCGATAGTCAGACAGGTATGGAACATGAAAGGCTAAAAGCAACGCCAAGAACACCGCCAGTGGAAGAGTCTACCTGGAAATGTCATAGCTCATCCAGACGCAAATCATTCATATTTGATAAATCCCTTATCAATTTCTCTAGTACGATCGTATCGTATAGAAAATTTCATTTCCTTGAAACATTGTTAGCCACATCACCATTCATATTTTATATTCAAAAGAAATCGTATTAATTAATGTTATGTCTATTTTAAAGACAACTATTTTAATAATTATAAATTAATGTCTTCTTCTTTTTTTTCTGTTTTCCTACAGATGGTGACAAGGACAAAGAAGATATTCGTCGGGGGATTATCGGCGCCGACGACGCTGGAGGATGTCAAAAATTACTTCGAACAATTCGGTCCGGTAAGTACAAACAATAATTTTACGGCACTATCACACTGTTTTATGTATTACAAGTCGATAGATTTTTTTTTTTAATGAAGTTGAAGACATAAATACAAAAAAAAAAAACAATTTTCTATGTGATTAACATATTTGATAATTTACATTTTTAAATGTGTATCACATTTATAATCAGCAAAGTAAAGAGTTAAGATTATATTAAAATATATCACGAAATCTCTTTATTGATTTGATGAGATTTTATATTGTGTCGAATTTATAAAACTTGGTGCAAAATTGATCATGTACCAGCATTATGTAACATATCGCTCCGTTCCACTGGAGTCATGGGCAATGAGAGCAATATCATTGACTATCATTTCAGTTGGTTACATTATCGATGTATCGCACATCCTCACCATTTCCTCTCGCGTCGCAAAATCGAGCGGCACTGTCGACGACTGTGATTCATGGGATTTACATTGTTTAGTACTTTTGCATATTTTATTGGCCATTTCGCGCGGAACGCTATTGATTTTTGGACGAACAAGTGCACTCATTTCCATTTACACGACGTCAACGGCGCGCGACGACAATTCTGTCTCGCTGCAGTTCCCATGAATTTTGATCGTTATGGCTAACAGTGATATCGAGGTATCGCTATTTGGATTGTTTCAAAATGCGTGACATAATATTATTCACGTGCGAATGATCTCATTCACTCTGCTTGCCTAACTTGTTCATGGATTACGGGAAAATCAATCTTTGTTAATCACATTATTGCTGAAATCACATGTTTAATTTTCCTTGTTCTTCAAAAAGATTGCTTTGATGTATATATTAAAAAGGGAAAAATCAAAGCGAAAAGAGTAACTACTTGTGCTAAAAATTGACTTTAAATTCATCGAATATAATATGCAATATTTTGTTATCTATTTGGTATAAATATTTAATATTCCTTGAATAAATGACGTCAAAATGTTTGAAATATTTTACAATGGCGAAATAACTTCATATCGCTTCGGAAAATTTATTCTATGAAAAATTAAAATGTTGACCAATAATTTGACGTGTCTTGGAAGCTGAGAATATTTACTTATCACAAGATCCACTTAAGAAGATGAAGGAATCTAGGGCATTCTTATGGATGTTTCGAATAGCGGATTATGAGACTAGAAATTGATAGCTGAGCCATTGTAGAATTTCGACCAATTAGCTTTTATCGATCCTTGAAAAATTTTTAGAACGCGTCATTGTGCGGGTTTCTTTATCTTGATAATAATGCTTGAATCTGAAGAACTAAGAAATAGAACACATGCGCAATTTGCGATTCCAATTCCGGCGCGATTGCTCTAAATGGTTTCTCACAAGGAAGTACTAATAAATGATCCTAAAAGCAGAATGGAATAATAGGTATTAAGTCGAAAGTTTTTGATTATCTCGTTTCCGTTCTAAAATCGTATCATAATTAATAGAATTATTACAGGTCTAAAATATTTCGTTTAAATGCAAATATTATTTTCGGCGAACTAGAAATTCACGCCAACCGTTTTATTATCTTCTTATTAGCATAGTCTCATTAGCATAGTTTTTAATGAACATATATTTTTGTAGTTTATGAAGTGACTGTAGACATTTTTAAAAACTTCCGTTTATTTTCAATATACGCGAATTCTTCACGGGATTTATATGTTAGTCACATTTGAAATGTCATCAGACATTTTTTTTTAGATGTTTAGATTGCGTGCAGTAAATATTTTGACACAGTTGACATTTTAGCCAGTAGACATTTTTTATAATTCGTTTTAGGTCAGTTCAACGCAATAAAAATAGGTACGTCACGCATGAAACTTACACGATAGCGTCTTTACATTACGGTGAATCAGATTCCTTGTCACGGTCAGACGTTCATACTGCGCGGGACGTTAAAGTCCACGGCGAAGCGATCGTCTACGGGGAGAATCGATGCCGCTTATCATCGAAAGCGGGGAATCGAGATACGGGGAAATTCGGCATCGCCGAATGGTCGCATAATAAGGCGATCCCGACCCGGGTCGTCCGTTGCAGATGCAGCCGGCGGATATAGAAATTTATTGGAAAACTTGGTCGATCCCAGACGGCGGGAAATATATGCTCGGGCTCGGGCAGGTGACACGATGTGGTTCCGAAGGATCGAGGGTAGTGGAGTAGAGTTGGCGGATGAAAGAGAAGAGAGAGAAGAAAAGGAAGTCGAGGCGCACACGTTTGTCCGCGGCATGAGCTAGAAATGGACTTGAGATATCAGAGCTTGCCGCTATCTCCAACTTAAATCTACCCCTAATTCCGTCCTATCTCTCTCTCTCTCTCTCTCTCTCTCTCTCTCTCTCTCTCTCTCTCTCTCTTTCTCGCTCTATCTCTTGCCCGTTCTCCACCGAAAGTCATCCGTTCGGCTTTGAATACGGAGTTTCCGGTTCGTAGCGGCTGGACTTTGCTCTATGAATGTGACCCACACCGAAGATACCATCGCGCGCGTGTTGGCTGGTTGTACACGACGCCATTTCGGAATTCGACTCCTACATACGGTGCATACACGTGAGCATACACAAATTGATGTCTATGCCCACGTGCGTATCCTAATGATGACCATGCACGATCATGCCGTATCCAGACTTGCACGATTTCAGTAGCTGAACAAAAGTGAAGGGCGGGAATTTAGAACCGCGCTATTTGTAAAGTGTGTTTTCTCGTGTACGATAAAGTATACCATTTTATGGCTGTTTTATTGGGAGATTTCACACATTTCTCTATATTTAATATTTTCATTTTCATATTCGATGATGCATGGTGCTCGTGATTATTATACGAAAGATTATCGTTTGCGTGTGATTCGTAAATTCGATAATGGTCTAAGACTTTTGTTTTTAGTACCAATAGATGTCGGCGATCTCGGCGACCGTGGATATTTGCAAGGCACGTTCGTGCCTGAAACGTAAACATATAAGTGCGAGACAAGTCCTAGCGTAAACTTCTATCGTGCGCCGGTCTCTTCGGGTCAGTCCGATGCTCCATCTCGCCGATACGTATCTGATTCCATTTTTGCTTCGCGAAAGCACGAGAGGAGAAAGGCAACGCGAAAGCGAGAGATCTCTGTCGACGAAATAGCTAGACTACGAGGCAGCTGATAAAGCTAATGGTATTGCCAGGAAATGCGTTATACTCATTGCACGTTCTGGCTTATGAAACTTTTCAGGAATTACCATTTTGCTTTAACACTCGTACTACGTATTTATGATTGAGAGACTCGTGCATATTTTCTACATACATTTATTTTCTTTTAGATTAGTTATTCAAACAATTTAACTTTTCCAACATATTTTTCTGAATTTTTACGCTTTCTATTAAATAAGATTTTAATTTGATTAAATTATATTCGGAAGTGTTATTCAAAAATAAATCTGCCATCCAATTAATTATTTACTTTAAAAGCAGAATATCCTTTTGATACCGCAAGTTTTTTTTTCCATTCTTTGTTTCTATTCTTTTCTTTTATAAAGAATTTTTTAATATGAAGTAAAATTAATTTGGGTTTTCCGCGCCAGAGAAAATTGTTTGACAGTTCAACATTTCTTATCCCAATTTTTATTTTTATCTTTACAATAACTAATCATTATATTAATATAAACGTTATTACAAAGCGAATAATTAAAGAGTCTTTCCGTTATTATAGGTCAGCTTACGCACACTAATGTTAACAAATGTCTACGTGACAGGAACTCGCTGTCGTCGTTAAAATTGGGAAAGAGTCGAGTGTAATAGTTAGCGTGAATGCAAATCTCGGGCTCGATATACATAAATTGGCGGCGAGCCTTGCCTTCCTCCGTTCTTCGTCCAAGGCCGGTCGCGTATCGTAGACCGCCGCCAGCACGCGATTTAAAACTTAGATGAGGCCGTCCGGCGACGTTACCTGAAAAATGAATGGATCCCCAGCGAAGAGAGCGAGAGCTTAATTGCACTCGCTCTCGACCCCCGCGTCCCCTCATTTCCTTCCCCTCCTGCCCCTCTTTCCTTCTTCCTTCATCGGCAACCGAAGAGCCGGAAACGAGGGTGGATGAAGCAGTAAGATGTTAAGGAAGGAGAAACAGCATGGTGGTTGTCGATGGAAGACCAGACCTCTTTGGTGCTGTACTTAACGGTCGACTTGAAATTAAGAAATTAAGAATTAATATGGGCCTGGGAATCGGTCGGGATCGTCTCTCTCTCTCTCTCTCTCTCTCTCTCCCCCCCCCTCTCTCTCTCTCTCTCTCTCTCTCCGCCTAACACGACCGCCGCATTTAATTCTCACGTCTAAGGATGAATTTTCCGGCGGAAACGGCCGTTCATTGATCCACCGCCGATGAAGTTTGCTCGTTGAGATATCGAGGAGTGCACGATAATCACTGCGCCCTTGTGTTCGCGAATGACAATCCTGAGAGCTTTGATGGCTGTTCTATTTCGAAAGCGCAAAATAACGCGCTTTTGTACAGTTATCTGTCATTAACTTTATCGCATTGACAAAAATGAATGTGGTTATATAAGGATCGAAAAAATTCGCAAATCCTTCTCGTATACATTTACATGAATTCAACGATGATCTTCTTTTTGAAAGAAGGACAATTAATAATAAAAAACGATATTTGCCGTTATCGTCGATTCGTGTTTCAAAAGTCGGTGAATTTTGCTTTGATAAGCAAGCGAAATCTGAAATTACATTTCTCGAGCTAATTAATGTTCTTTTGAGATAAATACAATGAGACAGCAATATTATATAATAACTTGTTTCACGCTTAATTACATTCAATTATAGTCTGACGTGCGAATCTGCTTGCGAGCAAAATTTGGAGCAAAAATAAACAGTTTCGCATTCTACGCCCGCTCGCATTTCTCTCGTCGACTTCTATATTCGTCGGTAAATAATATTTCCAGCGTTCGAACGTTCTCGTTTTGTTTCTTTTCGCGTAGAATATTACCGCGGTCTACAATACATCACTTGCAATCGCGCGCACGCTTCCAATATTCGTTCGCCGTTTCGTTTTCACCTGTAGAACACGCGGGGGACAGGGGGAGTAGCTGGCGCGGGGGCACGGGGAGGGCCCGGGACTTCTGGGAGTTCTCCTGCGTCTGCGACCCTGCGCGGCTGCGTGGCTGAATAAATAAATTTAATGGCGCTTGTCACGTAGCAAAACGGGATAAATTCCGGGCGTCTGACAGCCATTTAAAACAATGCCGTCGCGAATACACGCCATTTGTAACCCGGTGCTTTTGTTTCACGTTGCTATTCATTCCCTGCAACCCCCGTACCGCTGGTCCCCTTCGTGCCGCCACCGCTACCGTCACCTATTCTATATCCGCCGACATCACCATCGTTCGACCAATCCGCGAACCGGGAAAGCCACGCCAGCACGTTGGTAGCGGACTGCGCTGTCGGATTCATGCTTCATTTTTTATCCCCGATAAAAATGCAATTAAGGCTCTTTGATAAGGCTCGAGTTGTGCCCATTGTACCCCTTTCTCGACCTTATATCCCGATCCCATTCATCCCGACTGGTTGGAAATGCAGCGGCCATTATTTGCGCGGAAAGATCGCTTACTGTGAAATGTCAACGTCCTTCAGCTCCTTTGGATGCAAATCCCGTCTGATAGCAGCATACTAAGCCGTACCAGAATCGTACCAGGCATCTTAACTTTTACTACTTTCTATTATAATTTAATTACTCTCCAACGCAAAACTCAGGTGTTTCTTTCAGGAATAAACTGAATGCGAAAAATACCTCATTAGCCTCTTTTTCATTTCACGCTTGTAGAATAGCTTCGTTCATTTTAACACGTCACGTTTTAATTGTTTTTGCAGAACGAGAAGTGAGTCCTAAATTCATATACAAGAAATAAATTTATTTAAATTAGGTGGCATTACTTCTAATATATTTCTAATATATTTGTCTGGTTGAAAATTATCTCAAATATGACTTTATATTATTTATATTATTAAAATTACATATGGAATTTCTTAGGATAACTGAGAGAAGCTGATAGTCTTTGAAATATTTAGTCTAAACACAATCGTTATGAGATTTTGTGGGGAGTTATTCTTTTTCGCTTATATCCTGAAACGCGGCAGGTTCGGCTCGATTTTCGCAGAGCGAATTCTCGTGCGAGCGTAAAGCTCGTAGAAATACCCGGGGATTAGTTGCCTTGAGAGAGGGAAAACGGGCGGATAGTCGCGTAACAGCACTTCGCGAGCGCTTTTTTCCCGTCGTCGCGACGTAACCGCCGTATATCACGTTATGGCGCTTATCAGACGGGCGTATATCTCGGGCGTTTCGCGGGCATGACGACGGGAAAACTGGGAGTGAGGGAGTCGAGAGAGAGAGAGAGAGAGAGAAAGAGAGAGAGAGAGAGAGAGAGAGAGAGTGTGTAATTCCGCTTCTTCTTTCGAAATTTCTCAGGCTCGAATGGCGGGTGCCAGCTCGACGCGATGCCGTTCGCGCGCGCGCTGGAGCATTCCTTCTTCGGGGATGAAGGGAACCAACGCTCGTTCTCGCTCGAGCGAGGGTGCTCGGGCGTGCGGAATGAAATTTATGAGGGTCCTTTATTCCGGCACTTAAAGGGAAAGGGGGAGGTAGAGGGGGCGAGAAGGGAGATGCTCGACTTAAGTTTGAGCAATTTATTAATTTCCCCGTATTTCGGCACGACCGTGGGCGACGCGCGTCTCATTCTCCGCCTCCCCCCCCCCCCCCTGAAAAAGAGATCACGCTCTCTCGTCCTCCTCTCCCCGACTCGGGTGTGCGCCCCGTTTCTTCGGGGCCGGTTCGTGAGCGAATCGTACATCACGCGCGTGTCACGAGAAGAAGTTTAACGTCGCCCACAAATCGTGCCGCGCGCATTTTTATGCCCCCAGTCGAGAAATTCTTAAATCCACCGAGCAGATGATAATTTATTATCTTGTTACATACGTTATTCTCATACTCATCACATTCACGGCGATATTTTCGTCTCTGCGCTAAGTCGTACTGAAATTTACATTCATAATTAATACGCATTATATTTGGAACTTTATTACCTAGTATGTAGAATGACCTAATTCATTTTTGGAAAGTGACAGACTATCGTTATATCTTATGCTATTTTGACAACATATCTTTTTAGTAACTTTTTGATAAGCTCTACTGTTAATCATAAACAATTACTTTCTCCTTATTGCTACGTTGCTTCATTTCTTTTGTGACAGTTACACGAAACCAACTATCGATTTTGTTCAGAATATATCTTGGTTCAGAAACACTCTCTTCTTCTGCCATGATAATCTCGTCGCACGATTGCTACACGCAGCTTTTGTCTGGCGATGCAAGCATCATTAGCGTCGGGCGTAATGAGCACGCTAATCACCAGCAGACCGCGCGCTGTGTGCACCCAAGAGAAAAAGAAAGAAATACGTGCTGGGACACGTGGCTACAAGAGGCAGAACGAACAAGTACCAGAAATATATATATATATATATTTCTGTGTGAGAGAGAGAATTGCTTTATTAGTCTCCTCTCAACTGTTAAAATTTCACAAGAGAATGATAGAATCTGCGGTATAATTGCCATTGGTTTACATATCTCTGTTATTTACATCGTTGATTATTTAAAAATAATAAAAACATGAAGTAAAATGTCGACAGATAAATTGAGAAAGAAACAAGAGGTGACATTGTTACATGAGAAGATAGCGCGGAGAAATAACATTGTCTAGACTCCGATCTGTTGACGCGCGCACTTAGCACACCGTATCGAAATGCGAGGGTGTATATTTCCAAAGTATGCCTTATTACAGGAACTGTAAAGCGAATAATATAATGATATCGATAACATCAACGTGTCAAGCGGCGCATTAGATCATTGTACAACGAATGCTGTTTTGCTGATTTATCGCGCCTCTTTCTCCGGGATGAGATTGAGTGCTGCCTAATTATCGCGATTCCGCTTTACGATTGCATCTCTTTCGAGCTTTAGGATTTAATTCATTAGTCACGTTGATTAACGCATTCATGATTTCGATAATTACGTAAATGTAAATACGCCACTATTCATTTATCTGCGCACATTATTATAATTAGCTGCTATTCGCAAGCCTTATCGTTTATCTGCTATCGCAATTATTTACTTTGAATTTTCATTGTGTATTATGTATGTCAATTCTCATTGATTGCTATACGTTACAATATATCAGATATTTGTTTTATTGAAGTCTGAATTAAAACAAACAGTGGCAACAATGTCAGGATCCCTGAGTTTGGCATTTTGGAAATTAGCATTGCTTTCTGGTGCATGCTTGTCTATCTTCCTGATTTAAGGAGAATACGTAAGATTTTGAAATTACGATGTTTTCAAAACGATTTACTACCTCGTATTATTTTACCTCGCGATTTCAAGTCTGTTTAGAAATTATTTAGATCAAAGTTTCGTTTTCATAAATTATGACTATTTACATGCACACAATAATATTGTTAATTGCAGCAAACTTTGGACGTAGAAAAAAACATGATTTATAGCTTCTAGGTCGGTTTATTTTATAACTGAGGCAGTTTATTTTTCATCGTTTTCTGTTAATTAGTTCTCTCCAAACTGAATTCTGTCAGTAGTTCGCAGCAGGCTAAACGAATTAAAATGAAGCGATATTAGGAATCCCATATTGGTTTTGGCATTTTGAAGATTAACGCCGCTTTATGGAACACGTATTTGTTCGCCTATATCTCCGAGTTAAGAAGATTACTGATTTTGAAATTACGTTATATTTAACGCATAGCAAGTTGCTGCGCGTTATTTTACATCGCGGTTTCGCGAAATCTGTTTAGAATTGATTTAAATCCGAGTTCTGTTCTCGCAACGGGGTTGAGTGGAGCGTAAACCGGCGGCCATTTACATTCTCAGACAACACGGTCCGTGTTGCGCAAGTATTCGCCTGGCCGTTTCGGAGCACGGAACAGACACGAACAATTTCGGGCGGAGTGCCGTTTTAACGCCGAACACTCGTGCCGTTTTAAACCCGCATGTTTTGTTCCCTTATTTTCGCGTTAAGTACGCGCGAGAGGCAGAAGGCCGCTCGTTTGTTCGCTCTTGTAATTACCGTAATTATTATCGTGATCGAAAGTTGCTCGAAGTAATACATAGAAGAAAATTCTCATTGCTCTATTGCGCGAGCAATATTTTACGCAGTATTTTAGCAAGCGTTTTTGCTTTATTTATTTGTTTGAATTACTCGAATTGAGAACACTCGCGTTGTTTTGCGGGCATCAGTCAAGTCAAATTTACGCGGAACAAATATTAAATCTCTTTAACCTTTTAAGCGAATTAAAAAGTGTATCTATTTCGAGTTTTCATTGTTTATCATGTCGTATATATTTTCTCTCATCAACGTTCGCAAAATTGAAAAAGACAGATATACGTCATTTTAATAATAAATAAATATATTTATCATTAAATCAAATAATAAATGTTTTATTTATTATTAAATTTACATTTACATCTTACATATTCTATGAGGTAGTAACAAGCTTGCATTTAATCTTATACTTTGCACGTAGCGTGAAAGATTAAAGTAAGGAGAATCTAGAGGGATCTGTTATGAAGTCTATAACAGATAAAATATTTATCACCGTTATCCATCATCAAATCTGCAAGATAATAACAGATCTATATTAAAAATCAGGCGCGCGAGGGAGAAAGCGATGAAGGTAGAATGGCAGCGAGAGGCTGCAGTTAACAGTCCCGTTAAACATTAACTGCCGTTCTGCAGTTTTCCCCCATAACTTCAGGTTAACTTTGATTGCAGCTAACGGTCCCCGGGGATAGTACGTTTAAGAGGGAGCCAAGATAGAACGGGGATTGCGCGGGAGGGTAAAATGGGTTGATGAAGGAGAGCGCGCAAGAAGGTAGAGGGAGAGTCATGAGAGAAGCGCGGAGGAAAGGGAAAAGGTTGGACTACAGGAGGCATCTTATAACTTCTTATAATTACTCAAGACTCGAGGGTTTAACTGCTGTTTAATTTCATTCGGCAATTAACTCGCGCTTTATCGGCGCTCGAAACACCTCGTGCCATCGTCTCGAACGGTCATCAGCTATCGTTTTATCGTCAGCGGCGAAATATCTACATTGTTCCGTGTGTCAAATGAAATACATGCCAGCGGGAACGTGCCAGCTGCAATTTTGCGAGAAATAACGAATGTTATTTGCGTTAAATGACTCTATGTTATAAAAAAAAAAAAAAACGGTAATTAATGAAACTCGCAGTAATTTATGATCAGACATTCTTTAATCTATATTATTCACGGTGTCTGAACCAACATAAAAAAAAGTAGCTAAAACCAACGCCAAAAATATGACGTACGAAAGTTTTGTTTGACGCTATTAATTTCTCCGTTCCAACGCTGGTGCTCGGAACAATTGTTCATGTATATGTTGCAAACGGCATAGTTGAATAGCTGGAATCGCATTTCCGCCAAATAGCTATTTCTGCCTCCCGCGAGGATGCGTTTCGGCCGAATGCGAAGGAGCGCACCTACAACACCGCTAAAATTGCAATCGTCGCGGTGGGCTGTAAATTAAAAGGCAGACAACGAGCGTTTGCAGCTGACAAGTAATGAGGCGTATAATGATTTTATCGGGCAATTGCCGGTGTTTCATGTTGCAATGCCGATTGGACGAGAATAATGGTTCGTCCGCATGAGGCATTCGATCGTTGATTGCCCATTCGGCCCGTCTGGCCCGGATGCTCGCTGCGTTTGACCGCCCCGACATCGTTTTTCCCCAACCCTCCTATGAAAAGGGATATAACTATGAGTTGCTGAACCGAAATCCCACTACACTACACGATCCCGCTTGATACATCGCGATGTTTCCTGATTTGGCTTCAGGTCTACTTGTAATACTTTATCGACGAGGAAAAGGTAAATTCGAAATCCACATCGAAGGATATCTTTCCACATTACAGATTCCTGTTTCTTTTCGGAACTCATTGTATCTATCCAAATTACCGTTCGTCGAACGAAAGTTGATATAAGTAAGTTAGCAAAACTGTAACTTAATCGCATCAATAATTGTTGGATTAACGGTAATTATGAATGTAGATGGAACGAGAATTAAATTGTTCAGACGCTAGCAATCAGACGTCTTTCTTGCGGCTCGACTTCGCGTCAAATTTTACACGCGTTCGTCATGGATTTGCATATTCGTCGAAAATAATCCACTCGAATTAATCTAATTAGTCGGAAATCGCAATGGCCGTAGATGCGGAAGAGAGGACGAGAGAAATATAGTTGCCGAGAGGAATGAGCGAGGCTACTCTGCATATATAGAGCGAGAGATAGAGCGAACCGTTGCCGGCATGTTGGATTCACTCCTGGTGAAATTTGTTTATGCAAATAATTCGCTACAGCTACGGAGAATCGTGGTACTGCTCTCTCTCCTTTTCCTTCTAACTCGCCGTACATCTGTATTTCAAGTAGTGCAGTCGCGTTATAATCGGACTTTCTTCGTCCGTCTCTTGCATTATCGAGTTGAATTGCTTAAAATTCGATTGCTTAAATTTGACGGTATTATTTTAAAATAATTATCTCAAAAATAAATAAACATTTCACGAAATTATCTTTGATGCAATGGCTAGGATTAATTGCACGAATATTTTGTGTGTTGAAAAATGTATATTATTTTATGCACTCGAAAACGATATATTTTATAAATGAGTATATAACTTTCTTTTGTTTTCCGGATATAAAGTTGCACAGAAATATTGCTACGTGAAGCATGATGCCAAGCCCAAGAAGGTCAAACTTAAAATAATTGACTTAGTATATCTTGATATATTAATATATATGTTGCATTGTTATTTTTACAATGCGTTTGCACACAATTCGAACAATACAAAGAATGATGATTTAACATTTTTATAATAAAGAAACGCTTTGAATATATGAAATATCTAATCAATCAGCGATTGTTGCATAAAATTTTATTTTCAAATGCCATTTAAAATTTTTTATTAGATATTTGATTTCCTCACATATTTGCTTTGCAGCAAATTTATTAGTCATCATTTTGTACAATGACATAGTATTTTATAAACATTAATAGTTTTATTATTATAAAACATTAATAGTTTTATTATTTGCTATTTTGAGTTTGTGGAGTTTTTGTGATCGATTTTTTTATTAGATTTTTATTAGATCATTGAATTGAATTGATGTAGCGAAAATATTTTCACACTCTCAAAATGTCTGAAACTTTTCTGCGCCTACGGGGGAATTTCTCAGTGCGGAAAACGGTGTCTACATCATAAGTTTATCTAAATAACCTAGAAGACGGTAGACTTGTTAAAGTGGCATCCAGATGCCAGATTATAGAGCAAACTACTGTGGTCGAGCCATGGGCACCTGCTAGAAGATGTTTATGGTTCAAGAAAAATTGTATTTTTGGAATAAGCTCGAGAAGGATAATTTCTAAGATTTTTCATGTTCTTTTTAACGCGCATAAACAACAAACAAAAATAATAAATTGTGTGATCATATATCAGGTGTAAGTCACGTGTTATTAAAAAACGAAAAAACGTGTAGATATTCCCAGAACAGGACATTTTTTTTAAAAAGTTTAATAAAAAATTGAAGAAATTAATTAAATAAAATAATATATTTGGTAAAATTAATTCCAATATATTTAAAATGCTAGTTTCAAAATCTTTCTAAATTCGTGTAGAGATTCAAACATTTAATGAGCTTACAGTATATTAAAACGATATTTATCTTAAATAAATCGAATTAATTTTAAATAAATATATTCTGAATATAATTTTGAAGATTTACGACAACTTAATGATGAAAATTAGTGATGAAAATTTTAAAGAAAAATGATGTCAAAAATTTTAGCAGAAGAAATCAAAGACAAACTCGCCAAGAAATACACAGGTTTCCGGACGTCTTATATTTCCTGACGAGACTGCACACAAGTTTGTATTCGAGAAACGAGACCACCCTTGGCAAGCAAGTGTTTTCATTCGGAATGTAGCAACGTTCGTTGATCGAAATCGAAGCCACCGTTGGAAGATAAGGTTAAAATCCAATAGTCCAGCATAGCCCTCGGGGGGCGACGAAGGCGATGGGGACGCGGAGGTTTCAACGTGGGACGGCACCCTTCGAATTACGAGCGGATGACGAAATTTTGATTTTCTTGGCCGACGGTGCCTTCACTCCTCCACGCTCCGTTTTCATTTATTTGATTTTAAACCACGACGTGGCGACCCTTGTGACCCTTCGCCGACTATCTCGTCGCACCTCCTTCCTTCAATTTCGCGCAGGGGGTTGTGCGAGAAAACGCTTTTCTACAAATCTCTTTTCTACAATCTCTTGCTTCTTTCATCGCCTTCCTTCGCCGTTACTTTCCGGTCTTTTGGCGCGATCGTAATCCCGAAAAATTCTGTCGTTCTGAAAGATTTAACAAATGCGATGATAAAAATTTTATGTTAAAATTCTATGATATGAATATCTACGTAACAAAATTTGTAATTTTAGATTATATTAGGTAGATGCTTAAACTAAAGTATAATTAATACATATAAATATCAAGGAATATTAATATCTCAACTGCATTATTAAAAATGTCAACTTTAAATGAACAAAAAAATCTTAATAATGTGATAATTTTCCGAAACATTTCGTAAAAACGTCATATTATTGCAATAACGTTATTAAAAATAATTTTCGTTGCAAGCGATATGAGATAAATGTCACTTAATTTGGCTGACATATGTTAAGATATATAGGCGGGATGCAGTCTGCAATTTTGTCTCTTGGGATTTGGAGGCTTCTGATGGCGAAATCCTTTGAGTACGAACCCGCAGCAGGATCTTCTTAAGATTAGTTGTTGGGTTAAGTTTCAGTCTGCAAACAAAGCAGTCCTCTGTACTTATTGCCGCTTGGAGTGTTTTACTTGTCGAGCGTAAATAACGGCAGAGAAAGAGAAAGAGTAAGAGAGAAAATTTGTATGAATTATGTCTTGGCAGATATGATAAACGTGCAAATTGCATTAGAACAAAGTATGCTAATTTTTTATGACAAATATTTTTATGCATAATCATGAGTCACGAGTTAACTTATGAGCTGCATTTTACTCATTCCGTATATTATCATAAAAAAAATTGTAAAAATAAAATTTTCATTATTTAATATTATATAATTATTTCCTTATAAGAAAATAGAAGGAAAACATATACATGCTTCAATTTTTTATTTATTAATAATTAAAAACATTTAATTTTCTATGAATAAAATTTGTATCAAGAATTTTACTATAAAAGAAATTACTCAAGTTTACTCAAGTTTAAAATTCAATATATCAATTATTAATAAAAGTTTCTTTATAAACATTATTTTCGCACGTTGCATGTATAAGAGTTAAAGTAAATAAGCGAAGAACAAATTCATTCATTTAACTACTACATTAAGCATTAGCTTAATAGTACACTCTATTTGTTTAAAAGAATGTGAAGTTTTTTTCTAAGGAATTAATAATGCACCAATTTAATTCTTCACTCGCCGCTTGATTTATTTATTTTTCAAAATTATCTTCTAATTGAAATTCGCATGTATTTTACATATGTGAGCGAATGTAACAAATATTTTTATTGTCATTCTAAATTTATACTGTTATTATTTAATAGAATTATTAAAAGAAACAAAATTTCTATTACGTAATCTAATTTAGTAAAATTATGCAATTTATAAAATGCAGAAATCTAAGTTGAAATATCTTATAGAACATTAATTTCAACATTAGAAACAGACAACATTATAAATAATGTGTATTTTTTTCATTTCTTTTTTATATTTGGGTATAATCAGAGACAAACATTCATTTTTCGGTGTTCATAGTTTTGAAATGAACGAGCGACAACCTGTTTCTTTTCTATTTATCCACGCTTCATAGCTCTGTGATTTTTCCGCAATGATGCTTTGTCGTGGCATATCCGGCCGCTTCCGGTATGCTCGGGTCCGGAAACAAGATGGCCGGCGCCGACGCAGCCGTGATGAAATATTAGCGGTAAAGCTGGTACCAGGACGAGAGGATCGTAGATACTGGGCCCCCGGGAAATTTCGGAAAATCTTTTTCGCCTTTCCCCCAATTCTCGACGGTAGCAATATCAGTCGCGGCCCGACGCCTCGAACGCCTCTAAGACGTACTTTGGTTTTACCGGAAGTGTGCACTCTTGGTTGTGCTCGTAGGTTCTACATTCATCTTGGCACCTCATGTTCCACCGCGCGAGGAATGCATACAGCAGCGGTGACGATGAAAACTTTATGAAGAGTGAGAAGAGAAGTAGAAATAAAAAGATGATATTCCTTACAGAGAATCAAACTACTCTTAAAAAGATTAAACATATCAAGAGAAATTTAATTTAACTAGACACCTTTCTTAAAACTGAATGGTCCAGTGAATCGTCTACAAATTTGTATTATATTATTATACTAGTAATATTTGCAGCTTATTTAATACATTTATAATGAGAATATAGAATGTATAATATTTACAGCAAAGAATATAAAATTTCTATGTAGCATCTCTGTTATTGTAAAAATGTTTTATTATTGTAAGTAGAAAATGAAAGAGAATAGAAAATAATAATTATAGCATTAGCATCATTGAATTTTTCAAATTCGTATAGCTGTATAACTTATATTGCTTTTTAAAGAAATTTTGAAATAAAATCTAAAAGAATTCTTGTATTAAAATAAAATATAGAGGAGAGAGAGAGAGAGAGAGAGAGAGAGAGAGAGAGAGAGAGAGAGAGAGAGAGAGAGAGTCATTTTAAATTACGTTAGTGGACCTCGCGAGAGTTCATTCGCAGACAGAATGCGGCAGAAAGGTCGGCGAAGTTGCATCCACGTTGCAAACCCATGCATTTTTAAAAGATCATATGTTTCGGTTAGACCACGTTAAGGGTACATTTCACGGACACGTTGGCGTACTCCGTTAATGTTCGCCATGCAACAAACGTTGCCACCTTGCCCGACCCACGACGCTTCTAAATAAATATTTCACGGAAAGTAGAACTTATGTTTCCGGGTACAATTGGCGCGCGTACACAATGCATGATGTACGATTAAATAAGAGGGTAAAATACGAAGGTCAAAGTAGTCTTTGTTTACAACGCGCGTAATATTCCTTTTTTATTTAAATAAGTTGCAGAATCATTGATCTTAAAGTCAGAGTTCGGTTTTTGCATTACCTCCACATAAAATGCAAACTTTGATAAATGAATCATAAAAAGATCTACGTTATTTCGTGTACACACAATTATTTGTTTTCTCCTGGACGTGATTGTAATCTTGACTAATATATTCTACTTGCGTGTAACAAAATAAACGCGGTAGAAATTTTCTAAAAAATTTTTTAGAAAAAGACATTAATCTAAAAAAGGCAGTTTAAGTTATATGTTGCAGATAATATATTTATTAATTACACAGAAAACTGAAACATTATTACTAACGAAAAAACATTATTACTACTATGATAATTTTAAAATTAAGAGAAATCGTTAATATGCGACGTAATGAGTCTAGCAATATTGGCAGAACTGATTAGTTTCTTCTTCATGATGAAGAAGCAATGCACCGCGACCATAACGCTCCAAAAGCCAAGATAATAGTGATTCATGGATCGAGGAATTGCGACCACGCATCGCCAATGCGGTGGATAAGCTCCGTGGAAAATCCGACGTTTATTTAGCTTCGACCTTCTCGCCGATAAATAATTCGACGCTTCGTGAATCCCTTCCCCACTCTCTTCTCTCTCTCTCTCTCTCTCTCTCTCTCTCTCTCTCTCTCTCTCTCTTCCTCTCCTTCTATCATATCCGTTGTCCAACAGATGAATCGAGCGAACTCACGCGAACGCTTCTTCGCTTATCAAACGAGTGTTCATTATTCACGCGTTTGCGAAACTCGGCCTGGTTTTATAATACTTATCCGTCCCGTAATCCGGCTTATGCGCGTTTTCTTCCGATCGATCGATGGATCGATCGATTGACCGAACGAGTGGTTGAGTACAGCCGCAACCGTTGTTTTTCATGGAATGACCATATAGCGGCACGCGTACATCCGGTCATTGTTCTCGTATATTTCTTTTTCATATTCCATTTCGTTTTTCTTATCCTCACTCTTGTTTCTTCAAAATAAATAGAATAAAATAGAATAGAAGTTACTTTGTATCCCAAAAATCCATATGGAATGTTGTAATTTAGATTAAAATTTACAATTTACAGACATAAATAAATAACAATCCATACAAGTGAATAATTAATTGATAATCGAATTAATGAGTAATAAAAATTTAATGATTAAACAGAAAAAATATACATTTAAAACTCTGTATTATATATATTTTGATATAAAATGTTAATAATGACGTATGTAGATAATCAGTATAAAAACTATAATAATTGATAATAAACAGGAACAGAGAAATAATATTCTTATCACATAGGACATATTGATCTTATATATATTATTTCAAAATAATTTGAAATCTAATTAAAAATAAAAACAAAATGGATAACCAAGTTAAAAAAGTGTAATAAAGTTTGATAAGTAAGTGAAAACAGTAGAAAGGCCGGAGAGTATCGCAATTTCGCGGCGAAAAGTCGCACAATGGCGACTTGAATAGTCCTAACGAATGCGCAAGACGTTCTTTTTCGAGAATCCGATTTTAGAAGGCGAAGTCGGGGTTGCAGACGCGTTCTTTTGACGCCCCTCACGGCGCGCATAGTTAGAAAAGTCGGCTCGGCGGCCCCGGGGGAGCCTAGTTCGATTTTCATTCCGAGTGAAGAAGACTACAATTCGCCGGCGGCCACGTTTTCCAATCTCTTCCACGGGCCGGCCGTCGTCGCTCGTCCGAGGGAACGTCGCCAACTTCGGCGTCTCGTAGATAGGGCTGCACTCACTCACTCTCCCTCCCTCGAGGGAAAATGCTCGTAACGCTAAGGTGGAGTCGCGAAGCGTATCTCGACGTGCAGGAGGTCGTTCCTGCGCGGCGACAGAGGATGAAAAGCGAGCGCCGCGCATCGACTTCGGTCTCTATCGGGCCAGCTGCTGATTCAATATTCGTTTCTGTGCGGCATAACTTTCCATTTGCATGCGTCTTCGCCCAACTCCCAGCCGACCCTCCGCGCTTTTCGTAACCTCCTCACCCCCCCATCCATCCTTCGTCTTTTTGCCTGTAACCACCTTTTCGACGAGCAAGCTATGCTATCCGAACGCTACCTACTCGCGTCCAGGCCGCGGGTCGGTAAATGTCGACATGTGTTGCATAATATCGAGATATTTTGATACTCCACGTCGACGGCTTGGGTCTCAGCGATATTGTGGTATATTAAATCGAGAGCTCCGTCGAGAGAGCTCGCGCTAAACCCGTTGCTCGCTAGATTCCAAAGAGGAAAAGCGAAGGGCTTTCCGCACTCGGCTCGTTCGCGTGTGCGCGCCCACTCAATCACCGTTCGCCTTCATCGGGAATTGGATTCGATTTTTGTGCGAAAATAAAGATGAATGATGTGCCCAGCTTGCCGCGAGCGATGTTCGCGTTCGATGCCGAGCATTACTTCAGATACGATCGATAGTATTATTTAATCACTATTACATTTCTAAATAATTATTATCAATAACATTTTATTGTTGTCGGTGTTTAATTAAGCATTAGTCAAATAATTATTGAAATATGTTTTTGCTACTACTTAATCATTGTAAATTTTTTAATTCTCAATGTTAAATTTCTCTAAGGAGGGAAGAAGTAAGTCGATTATATTTTTAACTAATCGCAATTGAGATTTAAGTTATATAATAGAAATATTTTTAGTCTTTTCTCGCGTGCTACGAGTGGAAATATAGTAAAACAGAATCTAACGTGTAAATTCTACATGAGAAACATTCACTATCATTATTATTATTCTTATTATTAGAGAAGAGTCACTATGACTTTTTAGTTTTGATAAGTATATATAGACAAATATATATAGCATCTTCTTTCAAATATCACAACGTTCACTTTTTGATCATTTACATCTTTAACAGATGTATTTTGAAAAGCAAAAGTTAATATAAAGTTTACTCATTTATACAAGAGAAATTATGTAGTATTATATATGATACAAAATTTATTGTAAAAAAAGATAAGTTCACATGTTCTTTAATATTTCTAATTATTTTCTGCGTAAGGAATCTATTTTATATGAATATTTTCATATGGCGAGTAATCCGTTTTATCATTTCTATAGAAGATATAAAAAGCTGACATCAATTTATCCCATGAAAAATAATCTTTGTATTATTATTGTTAACGGGTTATGTAATAACTTATTAAGCCATTTTGTAAATGGTGCAATTTTACGTCAAACGCATTAGAATATATAAATTTAATCATTAACGTTAATTAATTTATTTAAATGCATTAAATTTTAACATGTAAGGTTGTTTTAAATATATGAAACTTTTAACTTTTTTTAAATGACTTTATATTTATTTGCGCAAAAAGATACAATTGTATAATATTATAATAATATATTTACATATTAATAATAATATATTTACATATTAATATAACTATATATATGTCAAATTAGAAAAATATATTTACACAAGTATTATTACATACTACTGAAATATATAAAAAAATAAATTACAATATGTATATACATTGAATATATTTTATATATATATATATATATATATATATATATATAATATATTCAAACATATATGATATACATGTGAGACGAACACAAGCAATTTTGCATAATAAAAAGTCATTTTAAGTATAGTATTTTTGGTAATAATTGTATCTGTGTCATATAAATATTTAAATCTTGTAATATATAATATAAAATAATATAACAATATAATGTAGTATTGTGCAATATATACATATAGTGTATATTAATCTGATTGTATATATATGACACAATTGTTAAAATACAAAATAAAAAATATTGTTAAATTATATAATTATATGTATACTGCATCAAAAGCTTAAATATTTGGTAAGTTTAAATAACTTTGTAGTATATTAGTATAATAATATTCTTTTCGATTTTGACGCATGTTTTTTTTTTTTAATTTTATATTAATTTCATATTTATTTAATTCGTTTACACATAAAGGATAACAACAGACATGTTCTAATATTGGAATAAATTTTAGTTTTCTTTGTTGCATATAATCTTCTGGCACAGAGAAATAAGGAGGTGTGTAACATCTTTTAAACATATATGAACCACCGTATCCACAAAGGCAGCAACGATCCATATTATTTAAATATTCAACCAATGTATTTGGTAGTAAACCTTCAATGTCGTATATGATTCTACAAAAATATTATTTAGTTCATATTAATATAAATTATATATAATATATATAATTTATATAATATATAATATATATAAATTTATATATATGTATATATATATAAATTGTAGTTAAATAATATAGTAACACACACACACACACACACACACACACACACACACACACACACACACACACACATCATACATATCATACACATACCAACACATATACAGTACGTCCCATTTTCGCACATTTTTTTCATAGACATTTTAACAAATTTAAGGAATCTGTCTTTTATTAGTGCAAATTTATATTAAAGGATATTACAAGTAAAGTTTCAATTTATGTAATGATCCCGGTAAATTAAATTTTAAATTAGAAATTTGGAATAAATTGTTTTTAAATCAAAATGATTTATCAACTCAGTTTTAGTTTACAAAATATTTTAAGTATAATTCACAGAAAGCATTAAAAACACTTTATTTTATATATTTGCAATATAAAAAATATTTGTGTCGCGAAACACTTTTGAAAAAGTTTGGCCCGATTAGAAAATTTCGTGACAAGTAATGCGTGAGATGGAACATTATACATATATAAATTAAAGACAGCAACGAACCTGTATCGCAACACTACATTAGCTGATAATCTTACAAGACTTAATGGCCGTGAGATCTTATCTATCGTATCTTTTTTCTGTCGAAATGAATTTTCTGAAAGATTTATATGTCGCAAATTCAAATCGGTCATGATTCTTGCTGGTAAATATAATAATTTGTTATGTGATACATCCAAATATTTAAGATGCTTTAATTTTGCGATGGTTTGCGGTAAATGTACCAACATATTGTGACACAGATTTAATGAATCTAAAACTTTTAGTTTACCAATTTCTAATGGTAATTTAGTTAACTACAAATAATAATAAATTATTATTATGCGTATTGTTAACTTTTTAATTATTTATATATAACTAAATTATTTTTATTGATTTTAATCTGAAATTTAATAATTGGACAATATATAACTTACTGAATTCTTGCTTAAATTTAGAAATTTCAAAGTTTTTCTAATAGCATGTTGCTCTATCCATGGCCATCTGGTTCGTTCGGAAATTCCAAGGTAATTTTGTGACAAATTAATCTCTTGAAGACAAGGCAAGTTTCCTAAATCTTTTGACAAAGTGATAATCATACTGTTTGATATATTTATATATACCAGAGTTGTGATATTGTTGAAGCTTTTAAAAAATGGATTGTAAATCTGTAGATAGCAGGATTCTCTCATCCTTTGTTCCATATCGTTTGAATTTAAATGTTTTATCTTGATTATAATTCTGATTATTGTGAATAATTAATTGTTTTTGAGATAGATTACACAATACGAAATCTGTAATTTGTAATGTAAAACTTAATATTTAAGTTTTTTCAAATAAGATCGTAAATTATCTTATTCTTTTTGTATTATCTATTATTACTATCTTGATAACATTATATTACTTTTATTACTTTTATTACAGTTACATGATTATACGACAAATAAACATTTTGTGATAAACATTTTACGTTATACAGTTATACAGTTGATAATTCAAAAAAAAGAAGATTAAAAAATTACTAATTTAATTATTTTTAAAGAATATTATTTACAATTTATAAATTTAGAATATTTATTTTTCATGTGTATTTCTTACCTTATTTGCTGCGTCTTTGTAAAAAAAAGTTTAAGTCTTTATTCTCTACAATCCTTTAACGATCCGATTGTTGCGTTATAATATTGAGATTTTCCTTTCAACTTAGAAATTCGTGAAGATAATGGTTTGTCATGTTTTGATAGCAACTGTTATATGACTTTATTATTGTTATGTGTATACCAAGTCGTTACATCAATATAAACAGATTCAAATCTGAACTAAATGAGATAAATATTTTAAAATTAGCTTAAAAATTATGAAGTCAACGTATTAGAATAATATTATATTACATTAATAATACTCCAACTAAAACATATATAGTACAAAAGAGAATGGTCCCCCTGATTAATCTTGAAATGATTAATAATATTTTATGTTTAGCAATTATTTTATGCAAGATTCTTTTACGAAATGAATTATCTTCTTAATTAGCAAAAACTTTTATTAACAGAAATACCGTATTGATAATTTATTGTTAATAAATATATACTACTTTGAATTATCTTACTTTTTGCAAAGACGAATTGAAAGCATATTATATTCATAATACTTTAAGTCTAACTTATCAATTAGCTTTATCTTATTAGCCTTTATATCTCAAAAAGCATTTGTCAAAGATCTGTCAAAAAGCAAACGTTGCAACATTATAGAATTTATAGAATAGAAATTAACGTGTTTGGAAATTTTCCCTCGCTCAATTTTGTTATATTTTAATTTATTTTTACAATATTATCCAATTACCATTTGAGGGATATGAGGGATACGAGGATTTTTGATATTTTATTTCGCGTGATGGATTTTTGATATTTTAAATACAAAAAAGTTATTTGAAATTGCAAACGACTATTGTTCAAAAGTAAATCTAGATACAATCGATTAGTTCTCCAGTTTCATATAAATTTTATAATGTTTTTTAATGCAAAATTGTTGATTTATTATTTTATTTTAAAATTTATTAAGATTTATAAAATTTTTGCGTATTTTTACTCATATTTTATACCTCAATAATTATTAATGGATATAAAATAATTTTATACTTTTAATCTAGTTTAGAATATTATTTATTTTTATACTAATATAAAATATTAGTAATTTTTTTTAACAATTTGAAAGTATTAAATTTCAAAAGTTATTTAAAACAAATATTTTTATATAATCGTTTGATTTTATTAAATTTAGGGGACTTTAGTTTAATAATTAAAAGTTTTTAAAAATAATGAGATAGATTTGTAAAATTAGTCATTTATAGCTATGCACAAAATCGTATTACCGCACATTTCTTCCCCACGATAGTGCGGCTTGATTCGTTTATAGGTTCTTTTCTCTTTGAGACAATCCACGATGCAAAATCAGCGCAATCCCCTTGAACAAAGACGAGTCGGCAAAAGAAGGCTGATGCTATTTGTATATCAAACGAGTTTTTGTTCGGAGTCGATACGTAACTTCGTTCGCCTTGCGGAGCGCGCACTTCCGCTTCTCCGTGGGGTGAGCCCCGTGTCTTCCGCTAGAAAGTTTCCAATAAATCCTAACAGAAGTGTTGACGACGCCCTCGGCGTATCCGATTGTGCACAGATTTCACAAAAGGTATTAGCGAAAAGAACATTTAAGACTTTCATTTTTTACTTACTAAAATAATTTTAATCGAAGAATTGCAATATATCATTACACATATCATTTTCTTCTTCCTTTGTTTCGAGGAACTTATTACTCCTGCAGTATAAAGACTTAAAGTATTAAGGAACGATTAGCTTGAGGGATGAAGACGATATACGATCGTGGCGGCGATTATGCTATCGCGACTTAATTCGAAAAGTTTGATGCGGGCGCGTTTGTGTGAGCTCGCAAGAGCATGGAAGAGTGACGGTGGTTAGCCGCAGACAAGTCCAATTTGCGATTTTGCAATTCCAATTGCCTTGGCTATGCAGATGCGGAGCTCGCGAGTTTTCCTTCACCGTTCGCCGGCTCTCGCAGCTCCATCCCTCCTGCAAATCCTGGCTCTTTAACGTAGCGAGGCATCATCCACGTGCACGAAACTCCTTTACGAGATCCGTCTCTCCGATTTTAATGCACGCCTGACAGATCAACGGAAGCACATTTACGCATGTCGCTTTAACGACAGGACGCGGTCGGCGAAATGTAACGGCGACGAAAAGCGAACAAAGTCTAAACTCTCTCGGACGACGCGTTGGCAGAGTAATTTGTAACATTCAACAAAACTATAATTATTGCAGATATAGAAGTTCACATATATTGCGCCTGTGGCAAGTGGTCAGCTATTTGAATACAGACAATCATGCGGAATTACATATTACCATGACCGAAATGAAAGCGTCATTATTCAAAAATCGGATATTTATATCATGGTATAACTCGACAAATAGGTATTCCAATAACCTTGTTAAAAGTATCTTCATCAAGTTTAAAAATATTTTCATTAAAATATGTATTCGTGTTAGAGATACGTCAACTATGTTATTTTAGTAATCTCTATTGTAATCAAAAATATATTCGACGATTGATTATTTCTACGTCATTAGTCCTTTTATCTCTTTTAGAATGCCGATACATATAACATTAAACATATCTTTTTCAAATAGTGCAATATTTATAAGATGTAACAAAAAATTGTGTTTGTATTACGTGCACAGTTATTTATCGATCCTTCTTTCTCAACTGTGTATCAGAGGGTCAAAAACGCCGGGCACGAAAACGGCAAAATTGAGAACGCAGCGCGTGACGTTGGATTCAGTTAGGTGGGTTATAAATTGCAAGTGCCCGCGAGCACCGAAGTCCTGTCGGAGGAAAGGGCGGAGCGAAAGTTTTCCGCTGGCTCTCGCTGGTAACTCGAAACTCGCGCGGCCGGAAAACGGAAAAGAGCACCCTCGTACATCAGCCTCCCTCCCTCCCTCCCCCTCCCCTCCGCGGCCCAGGGCTCGCTTTTTCCCTGATTAAGGTGATGCGAGGAGTTCACAAAACGCGAACAGCAGCGCGTTTCGCGGAGTTTTGCTTACACTTCGTTACACTGCATCTGAATTTTCGTAAGGGTCTTCGTAACAGGATCCGAGCTGCATTCTGGAAATAGTTAATTCAGGTTTCAGTTAATGACACGATTCAGTTAACTTTTCTGAAGATGAATAGTCGTTAGATCTTTAACAATCGATTCCTTCAGAAAACGCCATTTTTTTTCTAATAATATACATTACACATCATTGTTACATCACAACTATTATCGCCTTAAATTCTTGACTCTTTACAAAGATTGTACAGTTTCCCAAGACATAAAAACATCGTAGTACATTTGTAATGATTTTTCACTTTGTACTAGAAGAACACAAAAAGCAGCACAACAGTCTCAGTATCCAAGTTGAGTTTAACTCGGTGGTCGTTACGCGTATAAAATAATGCTAAACGATTCTTTAATACATTCGTTGGATGAATACATTAATAAGATTTACGGCGTTGTCGTTGTACGTCATTTGGGCTCGCGGTCTTATAAATAACTTCAACTTCCCATCGCATGCATTATAATATATTATGCGGGCAGGAGCAGAACGGAGCTGCGCCGTTCTTCCCCCGGCTAGTTTTTACGCCATAATCACGCAGTTAAGGAGATAAATATGACGTCAGTGGCAGAAGCTAGCAATGTGGTGCGCACATTAGGAAAAAGTATATCTTTCGCGCCCACTAAGCCGCTGTTTGCTCAGCGGCTGTGAGTTTAGCCGTGGTAGAAAGTACAAATAATAACTGCAAGAGGTAGAAAGACGAAAATGTATTAAAAGGATGTCTAAGTAAAAAGTAATTCATGGAAGCGTATTAAAAGGATTAAATATGCACTCACGTTAGTTACGTTAATTACAGGGATATTCAGTCGTCGAGTTGTCGGATTACGTCGATAACTAGAATTTCAATTGCACTTACTACGATTGCTTCTTTTTCACGTGGTACACGTGACAAGACACATAATAATCCGCAAAGATTCTGAATTCGCTGATAAACGTAAAGTCACTATTTAAAAAATGACTCTTGATACCTTTAGATTTTCATAGCAAAGAAATCCAAACGGGATTCGTTTCGTCTGAAACGGATGAAGCGTGAGCACCGAGGGATAAGAGTCCCGAAGGATTATTAGAAGCTGGTCCACTCGTCTGCCCTTCGTGCATTAAAGTCGTCCGCTAATTGGATCGGTTCTCGCTTCCTTCTCTCTCATTTTTCTTCCGACTTTTCCTTGGGTCTCGCTACCAAACCTCCCTCCCCCGCTATTCTCGAACCCTTCAGTCTTTTTCTTCCTGACTTGATGAGGGACGGAATGAGTTTCCCTATGGGGGCGCTTTCGTAAAAGCGAAGGATGAAAAACGCGATCCATAATCGCCCGCGACACAAACGCGCACAGCTATGATGCAGCCGAAGGACTCTAATCGGGTTTAGTTTATCTCGTGGAGACACGCGCTGTACAAGTATTAGATACCTGCATCCGTTCCCATCGCGCCCACCCTCCTGGCCTTCTCCCCCTCGTGCTTCTACCGCAGACTACCCGCCGCCCCGCCGTCCCGGCCATCTTGGCTCATCATCTTCTGGAAGCAGTTGGATAGGTCGGCGAGCTAGGTGAAGCTTCGCTCTCTCCGGGTAGCTAACTCATAACTACGTCACATCCTGCAGGTAATTGAAAACGTTATCTCGCACCCGGCCGCCCCCGTTCTCTCTCCTATCCGCCAGTCGTGCACCCCGCCGCGCCGCATGGCGGCGGCTTGCGGGGTGCTACCCACCTCCGTGCCCAGAACCGGCTGGTAATTAACACTCCACCTCTTTCTCCCGCTCGGGTAACTCCTGGAAAACTAGTAGGAAAACTCGCGATAGCACTCTCCGTCTGCTCTCTCACGTGCGCTTGCTCCCACCCCCTCTTTCCTCTCTCTCTCTCTCTCTCTCTCTCTCTCTCTCTCTCTCTCTCTCTCTCTCTCTCTCTCTATCTATCTATCTTCCCTTCTCTCTTTCTCTATCTTCGTCTCGTCTCTGATCTCTTCTTCCCTCTATCCACTTGTTCCATCAGCCCAACACGCCTTTCGGTTAGCCGACACATAATTCGTAACCGCGAGTTGTATTCAGCAGAAAATGGACTTAGAGTCACGTTACCTCTTTCTCATGTTTTACTCTCACGAGTGCACGTATTTATGAAGAGAGGTAAATCGGGAAATGAGTAAAGTAAATAGCTATCTACGATAAGCAAGACTTCTCCTTCTCGAGCGTCAGAAGCCAAGTTTATTACTTGAATAAATAGATTGCTGCTTGAATGTCAGCTTAATCTTTTCAATGTATATTTAATGCATGCATCAATTTTAATTGATTATAGTATATAATTAATTAACGCATTGTTATTTATTTATATGTTAAAAGAATTCAATTTAATACAAAAGGATTTTATATTTTAGTATTAGTATTTAATATAATTGTTTCTTTTAAGTGATACGCATCATACACGCACATACACACACCAGTTAATTTTCATTAAAGATGTAAGCAATAAAAAATAATAGATTAATAATACACTCTGATGTTAGTATGATGAGTTGAAAAGATCATAAATTTGAAAGAAAATATACAGTTACAAATAAGCATATATTTATTTTTTTCATATAACTCGATTGGATATCTTGTGTAAATATTTAAAAGTTCAATAAGCATGATAATTTGACAATAATACAATCGTGGAAAAACAGATCGAAAATAAATATGCGCGAACACGTTTCTAACATGGAGAAATGATCGATACTGAATCAATGGCAGCGACGGCGGCGGTGATGGAGAGGCACTATTATCATAAAACACGTACAATATGTGCGTGGGAGGAATGTCGCGGAATACGATGCGTGTCGATGATGCGTGGGAGTTTCTCGTCTTCGGTCTCGCTAAGACAGGAGCGACAAAGGGAGAGAAGGATGACACGCGGGGGATCGATTCTCCTACCGTCTACTTCTGTCCTAGACAGTGACAAATGGAGGCCGGCTTTCAGCGAACTCTCTCGCAGCGAAGTACCCTTCTCCTTTCTTATGTACTTTTGGACGACGTCCGACGTTGTTCCATTAATTAACAGAGAATTAGAATCGCGCTCGCTGCTCAAGAGTGAGCTCGGATAAAGAACCGACACATGGCTATTTCATGAGGTATCGATATATTGCAAAAACAGTAAAGAATAACACAAAACACAATCATAACGGAATTGAAAAATAATTGTATCTTTATTTGTTAAATGAAGTCAAGATCGATGTTTTTTACTGACGTTTATATGAGTAACAATGTCCATTAAACCGTGGCGATAAAAGCTCGGAAATCTATTAAAATATTGAATTTTTATTCAAAAATTTTAATTAAGTGAAAATTAAAAGCATTAAATGAAATTCAATCCTTCTTAATGCTTTGATTGTGTTCAATCCTTTGATTACGTTTTGGATTTGTGTTCGAGAATTCTCGCGAGCGTTCTGTTGCGTCGTTGACACTTGACATCGCCAATATCGGCATAAGCGATACCTCATACGGCATTATAATTTTCCGACGACGCCTCTTGGCAAGCCAATCCCACTGTTTGCCGACGCGCGCGAGGGACGGGACGATAATTCACGTCATGGCTTCTTAGCTTCTCCATGTCTCGGTGGTTTCGCCACTTGACTGTGAATAGCGAGAAGGAAGAGACAGAGATAGAGTAAAAGAAAGAAAGAGAGAGAGAGAGAGAGAGAGAGAGAGAGAGAGAGAGAACCGGAAGCCTACTGGCTCCATCCGTGGGACATCATTCATCAAAAGTGTCGTCCACCCTGTCGTCATCTCTTCTCTTCCCTCTCTCCTGTCCTCTCTCTGGCCTTCAATCCGCGTGACGGTAGTCACTTCTGTTGGCATCCTCGAAGAGCACACAGACCGCCACCTCCGCCGTCACCTCCGCCTAACACCTCTCTGAAATGCCATTCCCATTGATTAATCGAAGCGAGGCATGTCGGGACTCGGCAACACCCTCCATTTCCTCCCTTATCCCCGTTAACCACTACTAATACTATCGACGACATCGTCGACGACGACGACGACGACGACGACGACGACGACGACGATGACAGAGACGGGCTGCTCGCTAGTGCTTGCCATCACGCTCGCTCGTCACCCCATCAGCCCCAATAGAGCTAGAGGGTGCCATGATTTACCCTTGTACACGTCGGAGTTTCGATAGCGAGATATCGACTGCCTCTTAGGGGCCTAACACCCCTGGGGGGCCGATATCGTCGTTACTGTTTCACCTATTTGTCAATCTTGCGTATTCTCATTGGGTGACATTTCAACTAATAACATGCATTATTATTTAAATACACATATTATTCATATACACGCTTTCTTACATTATTTATTGGCGTTGCAGTATCACGATAAAAATTTCAAAATATCCAAAGTAGACAAGAAATCAATACAAGTCGTATAAAGAAACGTAAAAAAAGAGGAAATTTTTATGACAAACAAAAGTTAAAATATTAACTTTTAAAATATTAACTAATGATACGAAAATAATTTACTTCTGAATGATATAAAATTACCGTTCGCTCTACGTGCTCGTATACGACCGTAAAATCATGCGAATCGAAATTAACGAAGTTTAGCTCGGTTGGATCCAAGTTTGGAAGTCGACCGTCCACCATTCTTCGAGAACATAAACGTCATGCTTCGGGGAATAATGTGTGATCTACACCACGACAAACGCCGAAAACGTTCTTCTCGGTGGTACTTCGAAGTTCCGCAAACGAAGTTGGCGGTTTATTTATCGCCTCGTAAAAGTAAATTTTCCATACTGCCGCTACAGCACGATCTGTATGGCGATATAATTTTCGCGCTGCTCTTCGCCGAGTTTCGTCGGCGTTTGAAAATATCTCGTCCGGCAGGTTAGAAAAGACGGAAGTATAGCCGAGGTTGAAAATGAAACATTTGGCGGAATTCCAATAATCGGTTTAAAAAAAAAACCTTTGTATAAACGCAATCATTGTATCTTCACTACAGATGTTCAAGAGATTCACAAAAAATCATTATGATACAACTGAGACAGAAATCCAGTGATTATTATATAAAAATAAATCTATTGTAGCATAGATAATTTAAATCAGAATCTCATATCTGTAATTCATTTATAATTAATTTGAAATCACATATCTCTTTGCATATATAAGAGTAAAAAATAAAAATCAGGTTAAAGTTGGATTGATATCCATTAACGTGATATATAACATCGTAATCATCGAAACGACATAAAAGTAACGCAATTGTAACAGCTATATACTTTAAACTTGATCGCAATTCGTCAAATTTTCGTGTGAAATGCATGGACACCATCTTGCGGAAATTTCATTTCGAACGTGAAGCAGAATCACGCGCCTTCTTTCCACTTGATTTATAGACCAATCCATAATCTTGGCGTTCTACCATGAATGATGCATCGCGTGGCATACGTCGAAATGTTCGAGAAGTGCATCAGGATGGCTCACGTATCTTTAAAAAAGCGTATTTCTTTTACGTAATTCTCTTACAATTTTTTTTCTACTATGCTCCGGTCTTGCAATTTGACGATTCTCAGTCTTTCATTGTTGTCAAGCTACAACAAGACGTTCCACCCCTACGTGGAACGGATTTTGTCCGCTACCAATGTAAGGCGAATACCGAGGGTAGACCCAAGACAGTTGTCACCGGCTCGCGGAAGGCACCTAGGAATATTCTACTAGTTCGGAACTTGTGTGTCACAAGCTGACCAACAATGCGGTGGACGGGGTTGGGAAGTAAAGCGGCGTGCGCGGACCGTCGGGCGGCGGGCTAGCCCGCATAATGATTGAATTCCAGCGTGGCACCTTCCGCGTATTTACCGGATGCACGGAATTTCGACGGGGTGCGAAGGAATTCCTCGCCGCGAGGGACAGTTTCGTTTCACGGCCCCTTGGGGAGCTTTGATTCCCTCCGTTACCGACGTCGTCTTTCATCCCCGGCGCGCCGCGAGGAATTTATTCGGATTACTTTATCGCCGCTTTATTATCATCGACGTTCAAAGGAAACGTTGTTAACGCAGACGACGATGTTGCTCGCGGTAATTAGTGAATATTTTTTATTTGACACTGAAAAACAATAAAACACAAAAAAAACGAAAAAAAAAGAATAATGTAACAATATTTTCATCGCTATCATTGTTTTTAATTACATCGCTATTTGCCTACTTTGTTTTTGATTTAAACGTAATTATATATTAATTTATTTTTCTTAGTTACTTTTAATTTTTTTTTAATTGATTTAAATTGCGTCATTATCTTCAGTACTAAACATTGCTAATTTTTGTTTCATGTATTTATCATTTTAATTAGAATTCAGAAGTGGAAAATTATATTTTTGGCATTAAATTACGCGACCCAATATGTTAGCAAATTTTGCAAGCATGCAAATTAAATAAAAATATTATGAACTGATTTTGTGAATTGATTTTTATAATACACGTTATAAAATTTATGCAAAGTAAAGCGATAAACTGATAATGGAACTGTAGTGAAAATTTGTTCAAATTTTTATTAGGAGAAGATTTCCACACAAGATCAAATATTTTAACGTGCTACTTTTTATAATATATAATAAATAATCTAAGAGACAAAGTGTTTCTCCACGACCATTTTCCTCCGACAACGTCGCTTAGACAGTATTGAATTTCGGCTTTGGCGCTGCATATAGCAGGTTTAGTCGTCACTCTGCGGAATTAGATGACGCGAAATGCCCGTAATATCGTCAGTTTTTCAGCAGTCGAAGCGAGTTTCGCGCGGGCACTGTCATTTAAAAGTAGCAAGTATCTCTTTAAGATTCTTATTTAAAAACTCCCTCTGAAAAATCCAACATATCTATTAGTAAATTGGATAGAAGTTGCCCAGTTGTCTCGTGCGCCGAGAGCTTTAAGAACTTCTTTCTAAAAAGAAATATCCTGATTCGTTAATTACACTAAGTGTATCGCTAACAGCTAACGATCTTCACCCAATCCACGTACACAGGCGTTGCTTTAACAGTGATGCGATTTCAGAAATTTTTATTTCAAGATATAAAACTTTAAAAGTAGAGAATTTCTACGAGTAAATATCTTAAAGAAGCAGAAATTGATTAGATCTATTTAATATAGATAAATCTAATATCTAGACTATATGTAAATACGCTGCTTTCTTTAGCAACAAATGAATATTATTATTTGCTTCGTAAAGATATAGCGGATTAATATCGCGTTGATGGAAAATGAGAAGACACGTGACGGTGAACAATGGAAAATGTCGTAATCGCACAAGAGTAAATTTTCCACGTGACCGTGATTTTACTTCCGACGAACACGCCAGTCGCATGATCGCGTGCATGTCTGGTGTCGCGGCACGTGATACGAAGTAAATGGTGCGATACTTACGGACGCGAGCAAAGGGTAAGAATACCGCCTCGTGCACTGCGAATCACTCCCTGGAGAATTACATTGTCCCTCACTGCCCCTCGACGTCAACGTCGATTGATGTTATTAAAGGCGGAATACACGAGCCTCGACTCAGTGTTATACTGATTGTAGCAGTTTGCGATAATTTTCTACTATTAATAAATCTAAATAATATAATTAAAAATTTTCTGTTTCATATATGTTTAAGAAATGGTACATTAGAATTATATTTAATTTTCAAATATTAAAATTATTTTTAAAAGTTGATGAAAAAAATTATTCTTGATTTAAAATAGATAGAAATAGATGAAAGTCAATTGTAAAATTGCTAGATCTGAGATTTTAGAATAGAATCTTGTTGTGTTCGATGTATTGAATTTCTTCCTCTTTTTTTTTTTTTTTTTTTTTTTTTTTTTTTTTTTTTTTTTTTTTAAATATTCTAGATGATACATATTGAAAGCACTACAATTAAACAAGGTTGCCGGTTTTCTTCCTTGTGAATGGCACTCCAGCTTCCTCTTCTAACGACTCGTCGACAATGTCTATGACAACAATGATGACGATGACGATGACGATGATATTGTTGGCGTATATTCTTCAGAGAGCTTGTTAGCGTTGCGACGTATTCGCGTGTATCTCGCGGCGTCTTATTTAATTAGATGCCTTTTGACGACATTGTTAGGCGTAGGGCATCACCGCGTCGCTGCCTTGTACGTGTTCAAGTTGGCCAGCGAGCCGCTCGGAATTACGTTTCTCTTCAAGACCTTCCGCTTCCCGCTTTTCTCCCTGTCTCTCGCCCTCGTCTTTTCTTCCGTCTATTCAACGCCGATCAGGTACTTTCCACTCGCTCGCGCTTTTATTGCGCTCGTACTCGTGATCCGAAGGAAGGGAAAATGGACGAAGGACTCTCAACGCAACGTTGTTACGAGTGCTGGAGGAATCAAAGCCTCTAAAGGCTACAGCTTCAAATCTCAGTCTCTCTTTTTCACGTTCGATTCGAATTCGATCATTGGATGTTTTTGTCATGGAAATTGTTGGAAAGAACAAGTTTGAAAAGATGGCGAAGAATGCAGCGGGAATAATTAAATTCTTTATTAGCGACACTTATTATAGACTTAAAATGTTGACCGTTTTGGTTATTAAACGTATAAGTCTAACATTGCTTAACGAGAAACCGCTTTGCTCTAGTTTATCATAACTTCCCATAGACTTATTAAGTGGTACGGTTTCCCACCTGTATACAAACGATGTAGTCACACGAATAACTTACGCCTGGTGCATCCGTACTGCTGTGCTCGTACTTAAAGAAGTTAGGTCGTAAAGGATTAATGCATTGAATGCCAACGACAGTTTGCTGCTTTGCAAAACTCTGTTGACATTGCATCGCACTTCCACGTGTAGACAAAGGGATATTAAGAAAATTAAGCGATACGGGTGATGCTAATGTTAAAACGTGACACCATTCCCAAAACTAAAACTGCATGCATTCGAACATACGAAGCATTACATAAGTAATTTACTATGCCTCGTATTTATTGTATTTATTTATATCTAAAATATAAGATTTTCTGTCATTTCATTCTCTTTTTTTTTTTTTTTTACTTACACGTACTTTTTTATCGACGTTTATATAATATTAACACTGATTAGCATCACTCGCGCGCAAGTTTCAAAGCGGATCAGCTGGATGAGAACTTTGTTCAGGATTAGACACCTCTGTGCCACGTGTTATTAGCCTACGTGCTAATAACATGCGGTACAGAGATGTAAGAAGCTTGTTCCGAAAGTTCGCCTCGAGGCGTTGTGGCCGATCATCATCCTCCGAGAATGCATCGCGATGCATTTAGCGCCGCCATCGTGCAACATCGTCGCTCTAGGAATTTCGCCGTTTCCCAAGGATATTCTTGCGTTCGTTGCGTTTCCGCGCACTCGTCTCGGCATACTTTCGAGTTGGTGAATATCAAGCGAACTTTTGCGGCGGCGGCGGCGGTAACAGGCAGCGTCGGCAGCAACGGCAGCATCACCGTCGAGGAAAACCTATGAGAGAGAGAGAGAAAGAGAGGGATGGCTCGTGTAAACTCTCGAGTTTACCTCATTGCGGTAACATTTATTCGTGCCGATACACGCAAGAAAGTTTCGCCGCCGCGAATTCGTGGCTCCTTAATACAACACTTGGAACAATCTGTTCTCGTAGTAAACATCACATTGTGGATAATTGGACGGAGAGCGAACTTTATTAATTGTTAAGTTATTATAACAACATTCTTTTAAATTTTTCTTATTTTGTCGCATTATATAATTCAAATTAATTTTTTTTTCTATCTTCTTCATAGTTAAATTGTTTCCATCATATTCCATTAAAAATGGATTTTGAATTAACTAACAAATACTCAGCAGAATATTAAAATAGATGTATTTTTATGAGCTAACTGTATTTAGTTTAAAATGTCATTTACAATGTTTCTTTATTTCTTATTGAGTAAATGAAGTTTTACGTCTCATTATTCGTACAAGTTTCGGAGGGTTAAGACGAGACGTGGATATCATTCGCTTAACATTCTCGGTTGCATCTCGCGTCTGATTTAACCCCTTGTTCTGTCGGGGATTCGCCGCGCTTAAATCCCGGAGGGCTTACAATATGCGGGCGTATGCGGGCGCATATCATTCATTAGGATCACACAGACGCACACGTATACACCTGTGTACTTGGTCCGTCGGTAGCGCCAGTGGGGACCGAATCCGTGTACAACGGAGAACGGGGGGGGGTGGCACTTGACACGTCACAGTAACGAAGTAGTGACGCGCATGCCATGGTACTTAATTAATTCTGATTAACCCGTAATCACGTAGTCGTTCCGCGGCGTTGGAGGCTCTCCCTTCCTCCCTCGTCCAATTTGTGCCACCGGCTATTAATTCTCGGCCTCTACCCCTCTCTTCGTGAATGTCCCATCCGCGATATTTCGAGTGTTAACCATGAGGAGGGCGTAAGAGAGTGTGATGGATTTTCAAAAGGAGAGAAGAAAATTCAATTAAATAAAATCGTTTGATTTATTAAAATTTTATAGCGGTCTTTTATTACTGTTTTTAATTACTATTAGAATATTGTATATCAATTACGTCATTAAAGTAAACATAGAAAAATTATGATAAAAACTTTGAAGTATTTTCGTAATATTTTTGTATTAATAAAAATTCTAATAATTTTTCTCAAAAGAGTTAATGAAAAAAACTTATTTAGTTGCTGCTATCCTTCCTTATTATACTTAAATACGTAAAAATGTTCAATACCATTAATCGTTATAATTAAAAAATATTGTACGCTCTGTGGAATATAATCCTGATTTCGGTATCAATATCTCAGCTTGATGAATATTAAAGGTAAAATAATGACTATAAAGCAAATTTAGCAACGCTTTATGCACACTAATTAATTAATAGAATTAGTTCACCGTCGTATTATCATACATATCCACGTACACACACACGTATACACGCACACAAATGCACGCACGTGGATTGCGGTAATATTCTACCAAAGTCTAACTGCCTCTGGTGCGGTAGTTTCCGTGCTTGGCGAATGGAATTATTCGTTTCGAGGTCAAGTATGAGAAGGGCTCGCCAAAGGGCGCTTTGCGCATATTAATATCGCGCTCCCGATTGAACTTGGCTGTTCGATACTTCGAAAAGCCTGGGGGTTGGTAAACTGCGAGCGAATAGGGCGCAGCTTTAGCTGCGTTTTTGCGGGCCAGCAGGAACCTTTCTATTAACGTCGTCGTAATAGCTCTCGTATATTCATGAATTCTTACAAACTCTTTTTGCCCAGTGCAGCCTCCGGAGCGTTGTAATTAAATCTCAAGCAGTATGCACTTTCCGAGAGGGGCATCCCGATACCATTGCTCTTTATTTATTCTCTCATAAATGCATGCACGACTAAAGATAATACCGCTCAGTTGCTCATTGTAGTTTTATGAGGCATGCCCGAAAAGAATAACTTATGTGTCCTGATCTCGCTAAAATTGTAAGTAAAATATACTCAACATTAAATTCGAGATGTCAAAACATTCTCTTGAATATGCATTTATAGATAAAAAGTTGCTCTGATGTATAAATTAATTATGAGTTTATCAGAAAAAGATATTAAATGATATTTCTAAAAATTATTTTAATTGTCACTTGCATGATCCCGTTTTTCTATCAATAATATGATTTTACACTCATTTTATCACTAGTGAGACTTGAATATTTTAATTTTTTTATATAAAAAAATTTCCGAATTAAAGAAAGAAATTAATGTATACTTAAACGTGTATCATTTTTTCCGCGAATTATATCTATAATTGTCCTCCATTCAATTCATAATCGTCCTCTGATCGAACGGTTTTAGAGAAAGAGCTGCGCGATATAATTGAATATAAATCCTGGTTGAAAACTGCGAATTACGGGTAGCGCCAACTGAATATTAACGCGCGATGGTGTAAATTATGATAAGCGATTTTACATAAATACGCACCTAACGAACCAATCGAGCGACGATTGTGCGAGCGCGATTACGCGCGATTGGCACACTCGTAATAAAAGCGTGGATTGGTTCCCGCGAAACATCTCGACCTTTCGATTAAATGCGGAAAGTTCATCGCGGCTGCGTCACAGTAATAAAAAGTATTTTTTATTCGGATGGAAAAATCCCTGGACGGATCCACCAGCAGTTGACTCCATCGAAAACAGCGCGCTTCAATATCGTCGCTTTGACATCGTTTCATTCCCGAAAATACTTCTCGTTCGATCGGATCGATTTCAGACGGAAATGGGTGATACTGATGTACATGGTTCACATGAATGAAATATTTTATGGTGTGATTTTTTTAGAATTCTTTGTAAATCCTTTAGGTAGTTTGAAATCTATATATCTATATCTATATATCTATATAGTAAAACAGTGTCATCTATTGTAATTTTTCGATTTTTGATATGAAATTTCAAATACTTGATATTCAGTTCTGATATAATCGAATTAATGTTGTAATCTTTAATGATGACGCAGTTATCTCAATTATCTTGATAATCTCGCTTTACGGTTCTATTATTGCGCTTCTAAAACCAAATATTTTTCGCGAAACGATAAAAATTCGCGCAGCAACCAGATTAAAGATATCTGCTGCTGCCGATAAAATACAATAAAATGTGGAAAATTGGACGATGTCCGCCGCCGTGTTCGTGTTCGACTGACTGCGGGCGCGAGAGTTTAAAAAAGCGATGGACGTCGAGGGAGGACGAGTGGAAAAAAGGGGATGGCTCTAGCGCATTGGAAACGTAGCGCTTCCGGTTATGCGTGCCGGGACAGCGATGGGGATTCCCGCGGGAGACCGGCGTTACATCCGATCTGACCCACCGCGGTTGTTACTGAAATTAGTTCGGCTCGTACGGCTCGACATAAATTGCAAGCAGCTCGCATGGATGCGCTTATTGGTTCACGAGAGAAGCGCAAAGCGATACGTACAGGATATGCTCGTTTTTTTTTTTTTAACATTGCCAACGGATACAACTTCTGTCTATTTCTTTTTTGTTTTGAATTCGGAAAGTTTAATCAGACGCGACTGCACGAAGACCACTTCAATGTACGATGTTCTCGATATTTTTGACCGCAGAATTCTCAAAAGGTACATGAAGTTGATGTCTCATTAAAAATATGACTTTATTTATTTTCCTTTCGGCATATTAATCCGAATACCACTGAAATTTAATTTTTCGTAAAAGAAAATTATTTTAAAAAAGAAAAATTCTTTATTATTCTTTGCCTTTGATTAAATAATTATTAATATTTTTACATTATATACTACATACATTATAGATAAATATTCTATGTTAATAACATAAATATACAATTTACTCATATTATCATAATGCGCTTTCAATAATTTATTTGTATGCTGTCAGTGTACATATTAGTTCGTAGTTTTCGTTTTTATTTTTATTTTTAGTTTCTTTTTCAATATATAATTTAAGTACTTTTATTATTTAGATCTTCTGTAAAATCTCTGTCTTTGTTATATTAGTTATTCGCTTCGTATATGATAATGCATCTATGTGCCTATGTTCGAAGAAAGATAAATAGTAGTAAAAGCAGTGAAATAAACTCCATTCCATTTCTTTTTCTATCTTCTCTTTTTTCCTTCTATCAACCAGCCGCAGCCATTTTCCTTTGGGATCCACGTTCTGTTTTTGTCGTGGTCTTTGCTTTCTCCGGGGGAATCCTGCCGGTCGAACGATAAAAGTTCACTTTGTGCATATATCTCATTCCCAAGAATTTCGCAACATCTATATCGATACGTATCTGCGAGATTAGATCACGGTGATAGCGCGTGACACGCAATGACACTCTCGCATGAAACGAATAATCGTTAATTTTCATATAATACTCGATAACCAGAATCCTATTCACGACGGTTTAGAGCTGTTTTACTATTACTCGTAAATCTTGAACACAACAGAATCGAGTTATTGAAAAGATAAATTTAATAAAAAAAAATATAATATAATATACTTGAAAAAGAAAGATTCTGTTAGGAAACATAAGCATAGTATCAATAATACGACATCTTAAAATATTAAATTTTTATTATTTTTTTCTATTTTCATAATTTTTATTTTCAGAAACGATTGCTATATTCGTATCGCTTTTTCTTTTTGAGTCAATGTTTTATTTGATGCGACATTTCGTCGATATTAGCGACGAGTAAAGCATCAGCGACTTTCCCGTTTGCTTTTCCTAAATAGAGAGAATACTAGAAAATCGAGCAAAGTACAAAAATGGGACAATTTCGCGGATGTGAAACGACAAGCACAATAGCCGTGCCGATCGCGATCGCCATTGTGCCGCATCCTCATTATTGTCGTCGGACACGACAAGCTTGTGCCGGAGAAATGGTCCACACATTTTCGAAGCCGCACTTTCGCCCGTCATCTTCCACCCCTCTCTGCGGGATGCATCGATCGTCGCCCTCGGAAAAGTTTCCGCTCTTTTCCCGCATATCTCCCCCGTCCAACTCTCCTCCTTTTTGCTCGCTCGCTTTCTCTCGTAGACAAATTTTAAAGTCGATTGAATTTCCGGTTGGCCAAACCACGAAGCTATCACCAAACAACCCTATGGGGTTGGTTTTTCAACACACTGCAGCGTCGACATGAAATATTCTCATATGTTGCATGTTTTATCCACGAAAAGATCAAATATATCGTTATAATAAACACTTTTCAGTACTTAAGATTTTAAAGCATTATTGGTAACAATAGAATCAGAATTCTTCTTAAAAATTGTAAGATAAGCAAGATTTGGATTTTCATTGGACATTAATGAATTAGATGAAAATTTGAAAATCTTTAATACATTTAATATTTAACTCTCTATTAATTATTTAAACTCTCTTTAAAAATAAAGGTATTTGTTGGATTATTAATAAAACTAATTTTATCTTATCTTTTCTTGTTAAATAAAAGTTATAAAATCTTGATTTATTTTAATTTATTTAACAGTTAATACTTTATGAAAAAGAATTTTTTATTGAAAAAATATTTTAATAAAAATATTTTAACTTTATATATATATAAATAATGATTTTTTAGTAATAATTTATTAAAAAAACTTTTTCTTTAATTTTTGTTAATATTAGTTTAACTTTCTTTTATATGAACAAAGTTATTATATTTTATGCTTTTTAAAGGCATATTTTTTAAAAAATTCTACTTGTACTTTTATATAATACATTGCATTATTAACTAAAATTATCTTTTATTTTAAATTTTATTTGTAAATTTTTAAAGTATTATAAATTTTTTAATTAATATAAATTAATTAATATAAATCCTTATTCTAAAGATTTATAAGTGATACTGTAAGTTTAAATGATTGGCATTGCTTCTTTGAATAAATTTCTTTCAATAAATTTCTTATGTTAAATTCTAAATACAAACAAAATTTTTTTACTTATAAATTCTAGTAATTCTTTTTTCTCTTTCTTTCTCTCTCATAAAACATATCTTACATATTAAAATTATATCTTTAATAAAAAAGTACTTATCTAAAATTTGTCAAAAAATGTAGCATTGGTAATCGATGTAACAGAATTCAAACATTTTGCCCATCAAAATGAATGAGAAATTGTCGTGGCTTGTTTCCGCATCGTTTCCTACGCGTTATTACACCATAGAAAAACGATATTAATTATCAAATTCCACGATAGCTGCGGAGTGCGATATCCTTTGAACACGATTATAATCCGCGACGAAAAATTCGGCGTCACCCCTTGTGAGCGTTGATTCGTGTCACTCTTTGCCAATCAAAAATCAATACGTCAAATAGAAACGTTCGTGTTGCGGAGCACATTTATAGCATATTAATTAAACCGTCGACGATTAGTCGACGGAGGATGGGAACAAAAATAACGATTTGACTTGCCATGCGGCAGGGGATGCATGCATGAATTACGCCGTTTTGTCGTACTGATACATCAATTCGCATGACACAGCGAAATTTGAAATCAAATGGCAAAATCGTGATAATTTTCGATTACAACCGTGTTAAAATTCTGGTCGTTTTCCAATAGATACAATTTTAAAAGTCTTCATATTTATCTTTCAAAAAAGATCGGCTATCTTTAATTATGATTCCGCGGATGAGAACCGACGGTATACCGTCACGAAAAACTATTTGAAGTGTAACAACGAAGGAAAAGTTAAGCGCATAAACTTAATATCTAATAACGGGCGAAAAATCGGTTGGAAGGCGTACAAAAGATTCTTTTTTATTAACCGCTTTCGACGAATTACCTAACTGGCGAGTGACCGCATCCCGGCATTTTTACGCGGTCGATATATGTGTGTGTGTGTGCCATAGCCGGGAGCGTAATCGCGCCCGCGGTTATTATCACGAACCCGCGCGAAAATTACGCCGTCCGACGCTTGCGTGATTCAACGGTTAAGGTAAAACGTTAAGTAGATTAAACTTTTATGCGGCGGCCCGAACGTTTCCACGCATTTTTACAGCCGCTTAATATCCCGGCTCTCTCTGTCGCGTTTCCCTCGTATTCTTTTGCATGCCGCTCTTTGTCGCATTCGCTGCAGTTTCGATGCTCGCTTTATTTTATCTTCATTTCGCGATCAAATCACAGCACAAAATTTCAAACTCGCGTAAATACTTACGTTTTGTCCTCAAAAGTTAACGGCACACTTCATGAATTATCTATGTTATGCATAATCGGAAAAAATTCTATTATTCGACGTAAAAATTTCACACTTTAATTAATTTTCAACTCTTATACATCATTCAAGAGACGTTACTAATATAAAAATAGGAAGGACAAAAATATTAAATTTGTATTGAATAAGTAAAAACTTTTTAAAAAAAATTATTGGTAAATTTACGGTTATATACGACAAAGTAATTAAGAGTTACGTTTTGCTTTAATTTTTTAAAAATATTAGAATTAGACATATTAGAATTTAATTAAAATAGTTTATAAAATATTAAATATAGTTTCGTTTTAAAGCTAACGCATATTTTTGAAGAAAAGCAAACGTCATTATTGGATATTAATCGCAATTTGCGCTTATAGATATTACAATTATGTAAATTTCGAAGGTACAAATGGTATCAATTGAATTATTACGAAATATAAGTTCCGTGAATGTCTGTGTTGAGGACGGGAACGCGCAAAATGTAGTATGTTACCGATAACGGTTTCCACATTGTTGCGGAAAAAGAAGAAGTCCCTAACATTACACTCCGGACTATAAATCCCACCCTCCGCTCATCGGCTTCCTCGGCGCGAGGCGTTTCCTCTCTCTGGAAAGTTCGTTGCCTACGTTCACGCGGGCGAAACTTCCGGCCCGGAAGCGACTATAGCCGTCGCGGTACGATTAATAGTCAGTTCGAGAACCCGAACCAACCCAGCTAACCAGCCGACTCCGGGACTAGCGGTAGCAGCGGTAAAGGGGGGATCGCTTCGTCGGTGACACGGTGGCTGCGTCCTGCAGCCCGGGGGGTTTGGGGGCTGACTGGAACCGTGATGCCATAACACTGCCGCTAATTAAACGATTAATCATGCAACGAATGACACGTATATAACCGGTTCCGCAGGAAATCGCTCCCGCTAGACCCTCCGCCGTCGACGTAGTCGACCAAGGTTATGCCCGCTATTCCCGCCCGATGTGCAACATCTGCATATTCCGGTGCACATGAGCGTGATGCGGTATATTAACTCCTTACTCTCCCTAAAATGATTTTTATTGCGGAACTGTGCTCTACATCGCAGTAAAATGTGAGAAGATTTGCGAACGTTCATTCCATAATCTAATCAGGTTGGACAGATCGTTTATCTCAATATCACATCTATTATGTGACATTGTACTGTTATTATTACGTAGATTGGGGGATTGAGGAAATCCCTGGAGAGTTAAAGCTTGATAATCTGAGTTGAATATAGGTTTAATACGCCTGAGAACAGGCCGAGAGAACGAGATTATAAATTTTAAAATTTAATCGAGAACTATGATTATACTTTATCCTAAAAGTAAGGCGACTCGGGACGTATCGACGTCTCGAGTATATATTGCCGTTCCACTCCTACCTGCGATCCCTCCTATCTGCGATAAAGGTTACGCGATAAGTGCAGAATATCCTGTAGAGAACTAGGGTGAAGAAGAGGAGGGAAAAACGAAGGGAAGAGTCGGTGGGAGATGGTTACTAACTGATAGAGAAGGTCGGTACGGATAGCGCTTCGCAATCGAATCGCGTCCCATGCGGGTGGACGTGGAGGGGTAGGTAGAGAAGCAAGGGGTTAGAGGAGCAGGGTATCGGTCGGTATCGAGGGGGATAGCAATCCCGGCCGTGCCGCTTCACTCGTCCGCTCGTCGGGGGATGGTCACCAGGTCCGCTTTCACGGTCCGTGTGCAGCCCTTCATTTCGATTGTCCGACGTATCGATACTCGACATCGGCCATACCCGTCTATTATTCGTTGCGGCCAATGGTCACTGGCACCACCGTATACCCGCTTATGATTTGTTACTCTGTTTTCGACGTATGTTGCGGCGACCGTCCGATGTCCTCCTCTTCCTCCTCATCCCTCTCCGGTTTCTTCCAATCTCTCTTCATGCGCCGTTTGCACGCTCTATCGTTCGCACCCATCGAGTATTATCTCGTGATGTCTCTGGAAACTGATATTTGCCTGCGATTTTTAAATGAAGAAACTGCGATTTAAGAATTAATAATGAATACATCAAAATTACTCATCTCTTACTTCTCAAGATGTTTTTAAAAGTTAAAAAAAAAATATTGGAATATAATAACACTGTGATATTTAATAAAATTGAAAACAGTTTTAAGTGCAGAAAGTCATTTTATATCATGATCAAGACAAGATATTATTAAAAAAGCATTAGAAATTGAATTAAACAGCTAAATTAAAATTAGCAATTAGTATTGAGATTAAGATACAAAGATTATTGATATCTGAGTTATTTTCAAAGATATTTATGAGCATAAATTAGAATAAATGGAAATTAGATTTAATGAGCGAATATAACATTTCTTGAATATAAATTTGATTCTAAGCTTTCTATTCTCTTTATAGTCACTTGTAGAAAATCGAAGTGAATTTCTGATAAATGACATCCCGGAGTACTTTGGGAATTTATACTCGCGTTTTAGCAAAACCCAATAACGATTTAATCACTCTAATCTAGTGAACTTTCTACAAGTGTAATTTCATAACGAGCCACGCAACAGCGTTACAGTTATGTCATGCAACACGTTTATCGTTCGAGTTGAAAATACATGCGACGAGTGAATGTGGAATGTGGAAAAAAAAGAGAAAGGGAATTGGAAGGATACGTATCGATGCTTCGAAGGAGAACGCGATATCGAAAAAAGTATAAGAATGGCTTTTCGCTTCGCCTTCGGTGTATCACATAATCCATCGATTCCACTATTATCCCGTTGTTTCTGCGCTCGTGGCCGCAATTTATTATATTTCTCTTTCCCCCTTGCCCATCCCTTTCATCCTTCCAGTCTCGCTCGCTCCCTCGACATTCCCCACCCTTCATTCCCCTCGGAAGAGAGTCGGTGCGCTACAGGTGTCGACGAGATACAGGTGTTGTTAGGATAGTTGCCCGTGGGGAGGATAAAAGCATCCTCGCCTAACTCGACTCTCCCCATCCTCGTTTCTTCTCAGTTTCGCTTCTGCATCCTTCTTCGAACCGACACTCCACCGTCTCCGTCGCCATCACCACCGACCAATCCTCTATGACTTCACGACCAAAACTTCCGGAGATTGCAAAGCTTCGAAAAGACTTTGAGGCGCGGAACATAAACTGAATTAACCCTGGAATGCATACAGAAACGCGCACTTTCTCATTTAGATTTAGACCGTGAAACCAGTTTATATACAATGTGACTCTTAACAAGAGTTATTGATAAATATTTTCTTTGGCAATGGAAATTAAAATTATATTAATTATATTATTTGATAATCGATTTCATTTCTTACAAAATTATTATTGATAATATTTTTTTGTATTTTATCTCTAATTTACGATTCATCTTTTATATTAATAAAAATATATTAATGAAAACATACATTTATCTTATATTTTTTTATAAAATAAGATATTTTTTTTATAGAATTTTTTTAAGAATAAGTGTATTATTACTTCAATTTTAAAATAAATTTTCCAAAAAATTTATACATCAATATACTTATTCTAATAGCAAGATTCCATAAAATGGTAATTTAATAACAAACAGAAATAGCACGAATAATTCACATTGTATTCATCACAATGCACCTTACTCTATATAGGTACAATTAAAAAGATATGTCGAATCTACAGTTCATAATGACGACAAATTGAATCTCGCGAAACGCACTCAGAAAATTAGTGGGACATTTTTTCGTATATCCCTGTTTACTCTGGTTAGTCCAAATAAGAAGTAAGAACTAAGTAAAGAGAAAAGCGCGGAAAAGAAGACTCGGCGACGAAGGCGTATTTAAGGCATAAGAGGGAAGAGAAAGAGGAAAGAAAAGGAAAAGAACGGCGAGAACGAATTCTCTACGAGCAGCCGAACGAACTTTCCTATCATCGACTTTCACGGCAATACAATTAAAAAGATTGCGAAAGTACACGGTACTCGCGAGAGCGAGCCGCTACTCGCACGAAGTTAGCCTTCTCCGCGGATTGACAAAGAGGGAGAAAAGAATAAAGGGGAGAAAAGGTGTTCGTCGTCGCGTTGTCAACGGCCGTCGGCGTTCTCCTCGTCGTTATCGTCTTACGCTTACCTACCTCGTCAACAGCAACTGTTTGTCCGCCAATCGGTGAGCAGAACACTCGAGCGGAATCCTACACCGTAGGGACTTGTACAATGAACGTCTTCTTACGCTTTCAACATCGCAATTCCTTTCCAGCGAGTTTTCCAATGCCTTGTCTCGCGAATCGAGAAAAATTTCCTGTCTCGCTTGTTTCTCTCCTTTTTGACATATCTACACGAATTCGAGGTTTGAGAGCATTTTTCTCTTTATGTGTACAATATAAATTAGATTTTTTTGTAATCTGGACCAAGTTTTGGTAAATAATCGTGCCAAGTTACAAGACACAGATTCAGATGTGTCAATATCTGCTCGATCATCGGCGGACCAACGGCTTGACCTGAGGGTCTATTTACCTCAAGTAAATAAGTACTAATTCTACTTGGCACTAGCAGTTAACACAACTAAACTTGTCTTAGTCTGTCTTAATTAGTTATTAAACCAATTATTTGAATTATTAAAAATATTGCTAACATATATAAATTGAATTTACGTAATAAAGAAAGCGAAAACTTGAAAAAGAATGACTATATTTAACATCTTGTAATATTTTTTTTGCAAATATCAGCAAATGTGATGGATTCGTTTCTTTTATACTGATAATTTCAATATGCTATTGCAAGAATGTAAACGTTTACGCTATCCAACTTTCATAACATTGTTGCGAGATCTACCATGTATTTTGAACTTGTTTACCTACAGCTAATTTAGTTCAAAATTGCCGCAATTAAGTCTCGGTATATTGTGGTATAATTAGTTTTATTCTTAATAATAAACAATATCATAATTTATATTATTAAAAATGAATGGAATTATATTTCTATTTTTTGTTATCTTTAATTATTCTTCAGAAATATTCATATTATATTATATGATATTATATATATTATATATTATATATGAGATATTATATATGTTAAATATAAAATGACTCGTAATTTTAGATTTATCTTTTTTTAATGATTCACAGTTATAATTTAATGTTTATATAAAAAATTAATTTGCACATATAAACCGTATGATATAAATTGTATAAATCATTATTTAATTCTCTATACATGTACGTATATTTTATTATGTCTTGACATCATATTTCATACATTATTTTGTAATTATTGTATAATGCTTTTGTTCCTAAGGGAAAATATATATGTACTCAGAACAGAGCAAATTACTCTTCCTCTTTTTTCCTGTTCTCTTTTCGGAAATATTCCAGTCACGTACCTCGTTGTTTACGAGAATGACGTTCATGCGCCGAAAACGCGCCGAGTGTCTCTTTACTCAGAAGCCACGAGTGAAATATCGGACGTATCATTGCTAATATTTTTCCTGCGAAAAAGTGAGCCCCCTTGCCGGAGGCTGGAGCCGAGGGCAACGATAACTCACTTCCTGGAGAATCCTTAAGAGCGCGACGGGCAAAGTCGGATTGGGAAGAGGCAAAGAAGGGACAAGAGGGAAGGAAACGAGGCCGCGAGAATAACTCAAATTTATGAGGTGTAGAGCCAGACCAAATTCCCGTTTGTACCATCCCCCTGGAGTCCACTTATACCCGACTGCTACCCTATATATGTCGATCGTTTACCCTGCGCCATAATCTACGCTTTCTAAATTTTCGCTGCCCTCGTTTCCGTTGCCCCGCCGGAATTCGGATATCGCATCCTCGCGATTCTTCGTCGATATATTGCCTGTCGGAATACCGAAGAAATTATTTTTGTAGAATATTTCAAACGTGGCCTATTATCTTCATCTCACTCTCATCTTCATTCTATTCCGATTTACTCATGTACGCTGAATTATATCTTTCTCCCTTTAAATGATTTTTAATTGTTTTCGTATATGATGAATTATTGTAGAAATCTTGATGATAAAATCTGTGATTTTTTTTTAGTTTCTAATCTTAAAGTAAATCACAAAATTTATATATAAATCTGATAAAATTTTGTTTTCTATCTTGAATCATCTTTTTCTTTTTTTATAATGATTTTAATTTTCTAAAATTTATGAGAAAAAAGAAAGAAAGAGAAGACTTGAATACTTATAAAAAGAAAATATGAATTATTTATAAAAAAATTTTCTATTTTTACGACACATAATGACGATTAATTTATATCTTATTGTTAAATTAAAAAGAATTAAATGCTATAATAGTTGATTTACCATGTGAACAACTGGAAATGTTCATAGAGATTGTTTATATAATACATATATTAAGCCATGACCAGACTAACATAAGTAGAACACAAATGCTTGTGTACCATACGCATAAGCAAACGCAATGCACGTAACTGTAACTCGCGATTGTCGTTACTGTCGCTGTCATTGTTAGCACGATTCAGTTTCTGCTTGGTTGAGTCGAGTTCAATGTTTAATGCAAAGTCATAGTGCAAATACACACGTGCGTGTATGTGTGTGTACGTAAGTCGACAAACGCGTGTGCTACGAATTATCGATCTGCCCTGACTTTAGCAATTCCTTTCAAACCTAATACTTGGAATCGATAAACCCTTAAGCAGCTATATACGAAAAGCTATAGAAAGACAATCAAGGCATTAAATAAAAGGGATAAAATAAATTCTAAAGAATAGAAAAAGTAATGTTTTACAGAAAAAATCAAGAAGAAAAAAAATTACACACAAATAAATATTAAAAATCTGTTAAAACATTTCGGAAACTGTACACGTATCGTAACGTATCATAATGTCAGGAAAGATTAGGCTTCTATAACTTTAAAGTATAATATAAAATAATAAAATTTCTTAATATAATTAAGTTTTCGATCCGAAGAAAATTACAGAATAAAGAATATTAAAAAAATATACATAACTTTTGATACGATACATGTATATATAAATGTGTGTATATTTGCACGTAAGTATGCGAGCAATGGATTAGGGCGTTATGATTTAATTCATGAAACAGTAATCTCTGATTAAATGTTTCCCTCGTCTCTTGAAAATCTAAAAAGTGCAAGGTGCGCACCTGTTTTTTTTCTCACCCCTGATGCAGTCTCCAACCGTGCTCGTGCCTGTAATACTCTTTACTTAAGCGACGATACTCCGGCCGACATACGGCGCCGTCGCATGTTGAATACTTCATGTTACGTACCCCGAAGAATGCTCGCGCATCGTGTCTATGGATCGGTCTGGAAGGACATGATTATCCTTTTACGGCCGATGCGAAACGAGGCCGACGTATACTGAATAAACCATTCCGCCGCGGAATGGAAGGCAAATGAAAACACGGAAGAAACGTTCCGTTCAGATCATCCTGACTTTGGTGTTGATCGATTACAATAGAACGACATATAATAAGTACGCAGAATTTTGTTTGAGATTCGCGAAATTGATAAATTTCTAATAATTGTATATATTTTCGTAAAAAATTTAAATTTAAAACACAATTAAAGTATTGGTCAACCTTAAGAACCAAAAATCTCCGAGAAATTGAACTTCCATGCTGCAGATACATGATAAAATCTTATTCTTCAGTCAACTTTAAGAGGACTTTAACAGAATTTTAATAACGAGACTTAATTAGCAAAAGATATTTAAACTTTATAATTAAAAAGTTGCAGAGAGAGAGAGAGAGAGAGAGAGAGAGAGAGAGAGAGAGAGAGAGAGAGAGAGAGAGACTTTTGGATCAATTTTTCATTGTGTAAAAAAATCGCCTACATATTCATCAGAAAATAATACTCTTAAAAGTTGAAGCAAATTTTACATTCTGTATGACAATGGTTATTTAAACTATTATATAATTCATAATTTTAGTCGATAATGTTTCATATATTTATAATTTACTGGGAGAGAAAGGGGATTATCAGTACAAAATTTTATCAATTTTTGACAGAAAATAATTGAAATATTTCACATTTTTAATTAGTTAATAATCTTTTAAAGAAATTAAAAAATATAAAAATTCTCTTATCACAGATCCAATTTCCTAATGGCTAGAATAAGTACGTATATTAATTTCATTATGTTACATGTTTAATAGAAATATAATTAAACTGACTATAAAGATGTCACCGATCTCTGGAACAAAACCAGGAGTAATGGTATTAAGAAACCCTTGAAGATTACAGAAATGCAGCCCCCTAACTCCTATATCTGACCCCTTCATGGCAACAACTAGTCAAGCCATCGCCTCTGCGGTGACAGTAAAGACAACTATATCACAGCATTACTGATTTTACCCTAACCACGAGACATGAATCCTCTGGAGACCATAGGTGCGTTTCTCCAAGACGAGATTGTAAGGATTGAGAATAAAATTCTTTACGATGGTATCGCGCTAGAATAGATATAATTGTCAGATGTGTGTGTGTGTGTGTGTGTGTGTGTGTGTGTACATATATAAATCTTTACCTCATTTATGCTAAGTAAAAATTAGCTATTAGGTATTAAAAAGTAAAATGTAATTATTATTTTATTCTTTAAATAAATTTTGTCAACTCATGTGACTTGTTTTTTTGATAAAAAGTTTATTATCACTAGAAGAATCTATCCTTTAGAAAATTATTAGAGAAGAAAACCAAATTTTCATGTTGATAATGTAATATTAATAATAAATAAAAGATAAATATTAAAAACCATTAAACATTTTCTTTGCTATGAAATAATTTTTAATAGTAAAATGCTCTATCGCGATGTCGATAGAGACAAAGATGTGTCTCCTTTTTATCCAGCCTGTAAAAAAAGCAATTGAACTATTATGGATTTATAATAATAAAATTTAGATGTCGTTTCGCGACAATGGCTGACAAGTTTCATATAAAATGCGTATACACACATTTATTTATAGTTCATATTACATAAACTGCAAAAAATACACACATCTCGCATTTTACGAAATCCAGTCAATATTTGATAAAACGAGAGGTAAAAATTTTAGTACTATTCTTGACTTGAGCGAGAATTCTCATCCGGTTCTCGTCTTTACATTCTGTCGACGGTTTCACGACTCAAATCAGCCGTGGAGTTCCGGAGGCCGTCCAGCACGTGGTACGCTAGTTCAGTTTACGAGCATTTTGTGCAAATTGGTGGTAAAGTTAGCGTCTTAATATACATTGGCTAAACTGTTTACCGAAGTTTGCAAGTGAACGAAGTGCGCGGTGTTCGTGCTGCTTGGTCGGTCCACTATGCACACCTATATTTCGAAGTCCATAACTAATCCTACAAAACCTTAGCGAAACTCTTCGCCTAACTAATTAATCGATAGATAGAGTCAAGCAATTGTGCGAATTGCATCTTGTAATTATAAATTTGAAAAAAAAACATAAATAAATATTTATTTCTGGAATTGATTGATAAATGAATTATTCCTTATATGAAATTAAGTAAGATCTTTCATATAGAAGCATGAGTTTTCATCTAAAAAAAATCACACAACGCTTACGTAATAAGTAGAGTATTTGTTTATTGAATAAATCATATTTTATTACTATTTTTTTCGGATTCTAATAACACCTTCAAATAAGAAAATAGAGAATAATGTTGTACATATATACTTGTATACTTTTTTTAACGCTCCATTGTGTAATACAAAACAAATCTTCAAGATAAAAGTTACAGAACTCGTTATAGCTATAGCACTCGCGGTTCAATTGTAATCTGATTTATAACAGGAATAAAACTAAAGTAACAGCGAAACAGCGCTCGCAAAAGTTAACAACGATTCTGAATACTGCGAGTGATAATCTGGCGTGAATGTTTGCATACAGCGCAGTTCGCTGTGAATACAGCAGAGCCGCATATTTTTTAAACAATAGTATAGTCGGACGTGCATTTTCAAACGAATAGAAACGTTATAGCGCCTGCATTATTCCGTTCGATTGGGCGGATACCCACATGTATTCTTCTAAAATTCGGTATATCGGCCGCTATCTCTCTTTTCTCTCTGCAGTATTTTTTGACAGAAATAATCCAAAAAATACAATGGATCAGTTTAAATCACAGACGAATGTTACCTTTCTTTTTCGTGCTATTGTATAAATCAGACCAATCGATACCGCTTGATAGTTATAAAAATTAATACCAAAACTAATTACTTTTTTCAATTCTTTTGTATAAAAAATACTAGAATATATATTTAATCGGGTTTAATGATGAAATAAAAAAAATTTTTTTACTTTTAAATACAGTTCTTAATTTACTGTTAAAATTTATTTTGCAATACAATAAAATAATATCAATTTAAGCCTGCTGATCCCTTACTGCAAATATATTGGGCTATGATACCAAAAAATAAAAATGAAAGTTGTATGGATTTTATTTTTTGCACATAAATAAGTTAGTTTCTTTTGCCTTTTTATCAATGACAGTCGAAAGATTAGACTGTGAAATATATTGAAAAATCGTTTTTTGATTTGTGAATTGACAGATAGCTACAAATCTTAATCTATATCATAAGATTTATTTTCATCAAACATACGAAACACATATAGGTCGAATTGATACGTTTATTTATTAATGAAGAACAATTAAAAAATTTGTACTATGTTTCATCAATCTGTGTTATTAAATTGGAGTAGAAACATGCGAAAAACAGCTATTTATTTTCACGCGTACGTCTGTAGTGAAGAACAAATTGGTTTAACCAGAATTATTTTTTAACACTAAAAACACGAGGAATACAAATCTATAGTATATTTGATTGTGATTGAAAACTTGTTTACTGGTGTACAAAAACGCGTATGTATGCATTACAGGGAGTTAATGACAAGCCGTACGGGAATTCAGATGCATGGTTGAAAAGTATTCACTGGAACTTCCATTACCTTGCATCGAAATTTAAGCCAAGACAACGAATCGGAAAACGATATCCGATAATGTAAACCCTTGGTTACATGTTGTACATGAGTACTTGACAGTAGTTAAAAGACGCGCAAGTTTACCTGGTTTCATCTGAGATCATTTAATATCTCTCCCACATGAACAAAATAGAAATGAAAATTACATCTTTTAAGATCAAAATCGTGTAAAATAGAACATGAAATTGTATCACAATGTATATAAATGATGTTTTTTTATACGAACCAATTCAAAAGTTTGCTTTTAATCTAAAAATTCTTGTATTAAAATTTCAAATACGTTATGTTAAATATATATGCCATATTTGGATATTGTGTTAAATAGCCATATTTGGATATTGTTGTTGCATTTGAATAGAAAATTACATATAATTAACAAAGATAATCATTATTTTATCTTCAAAACTCTTCATTGTTCCTATAAGATCTCCGTTATATCATGCACTTTCTTTATGATGATTGATGCAATTACCCTATATTCTAAATCCAACAAAGCTTCATTCTAATTCTGCATCAGTTTGAACGTCACAGTCGAAACGTGCAGTGCAACGATGAATTATCGTGCAGAAATGAAAGGCACGGAGAAATACATAAGATACCAACATTGATACCGAAGGGCCGCCGCCATCGACGATCCTGGTCGTGCCTGGCACACCGCGGGTCACGAACCGGTACCCACCTGGTTGGGAAATCAAGGGAGGTGGCAGGAGGGGTGACGGTGGGCGCGGAACGGAACCGGCGCATCGTAAATGGATCTCCGATCGTTCCCGGTGAATAAACTATTCTATCTCTCGTTGGACATACGTATATTTTTATTTACGCAGTCCGATAGAATGCGCACGGGGTGTACGAGTAATAAGCGCGCCGATTGATCTGTCCGTGCGCGAACATTCGCGTGGAAATTACGCAAAACGATGCTAGCCACGTGCGGCAAGCATGAGAGCCGGAGAATAATAGGGATGACAGAGGATAGGAATGGTTTGCAGTTGTTTTTTTACGTCGTCCACCGACAAACGCATGTCCCCGTACCGATTGTAAACGATTTGTTTATACGAGCAGCAGCTTCCGGTTGGCCGCTATTTCGTCCGGCGATCGGAAACACTCGCATTCTGTTTGCTCGTTCGCAGCTCGACTCCGATCGATTGCGATCACGAGCTCTCGCTTTGTAAACGCTTTGCGTTTACGATGCTTTTCATTATCGACATGTGAGTTCGCAGCGATCGCAGCAGACCACGGCGTGGTTTCATCAGCGTGACGTATAAATATCTGATCATAGCGTTCTACGCGCGGTGCGGAAAGTCGATCGGCGAAATGCCGACCTGGAATTTTGTGTGAGAATAAAACGGATTAGCCAGGACTATTCATCGCCAGCCATCGCCGGAGTAACATTGATCTTCTGATGTTTACAACGCGACCATGGACGGCCGCGCGTATTCATATTGCACGTTTCGACGCGCTTTAAAATGGAATTCGGTCGAACCACAAAAATTGGTGTGCGTGTTTGAGTTCGCAATCGGGAAATTGACACCAGAAACACTTCTATTTTCACCTTTAATATAAAATATTGTTTTTCATCGTGCTTGAAAGGCTTGGAAAAATTTATAAATAGTGTATATCAATTAGAGTACACGTTCTACAAAGAATTTAAAAAATAACGAGCCTCTGGGCTATACGTATATCAAGAGAGAAAAAATATTTAATACGAAATTAAATTTTACTATAACTCTGTGACATTTATTAGTTTTGCGCACAGTTGTTTTAATATAGTTTGGAAATACGCTTTATGTTCTAAGTATTTTTCTACTTTCATTTAATTACATCTAATTATATTTTCATATTTCTTATTTCCTTTAAATTGCTTCAAAAATATGACATAAAACGACAATTATTGGACAAAATTACATTATTGTATGTCAAATATGATAATGATATCACGCTATGTCATTATGTCGTTATACCCATATATATATACTTGGCTTGTGAAATTTTTATATCGCATTTTGAAATATGAAAGCAGATTATTTTTGCTTTTTTTCCTACTTTAGCTCTAGAAATAGCGATATTAAATTTCTATAAGCGAGCTCAAACTTCTTTCGCGATAGATTTTTAATTTTAGAAATATTAAATTTTTTATTATGTTCAAAAAAAATATCTCTTGTACATATATATATATATATATATTACAAGCATCTTCTATCAGAAAACTTACGAATTAAATTCAATGTGTAAAATAAATAAAACATTGTGATATTAATAATTAAAATAATTAAAATAATTAAATAAATTATTATTCTTAATAGAAATATTTTTTCACTAAAAATATCACTAAAATATCACCATATATTTCCATTCTTATAATCATAGAATATTTCGATCGTTTCCATGTATTTGAACATGGTTCAGGTTTAAAACGACCCTCGGACCATTCCAGCATTAATGTTCGGAAGGAAAAGGGCTGGAAGTTACAAATGATGCTCAGCGGTTCGCGTAAGAAAGAGGTTGGTAGGGTGTAGCCGGAGGGTAAAAGGCGAAGTTACCTCGTTCGGAGATTAGAGAGATCGTACTTTCTTCGGGAGCTACCATCGGCAGACAACCGACGCTTGTCCGAGTGGCACCGTAAACGCCGAGAATACGTTTTACGATCTTAGGGAGAGGTAATCGAGAGCCCTTCGAGCAGGAACAGGTAATGGCAATGCAACTTTAAACACTCATATAAACTTTCCAAATTACATTCGATTAATTATGCAGATCCTGATTATCTTTGGAGAATAATAACGACGCGGTTTACGAAATATTTACGAAATGTAACAATTTTATACTTCACAAGTTACCGCTGTTCGAAATAATTCGCGGTATATCGATCATAATATTAATTATTAACGTGAGATGCCAATACGCATGTAATAAGCATAATAAATTCCATAAAGCATTAAAGCTATAAATTAGAATCGCTGTGTAAAATACCGAACATCGAATATATGTAGTATGTCGAGTTGTATATAAAAAAAAAGATGTCTCTATGGCCTATATTCGTACTTCATAATTAGCGTGCTAAATGGGATTCACATTTGACATTTGACGCTATATATGCTTGCTTGAGTTTTATCTAGCACTGAATATGACATATGAATACATATTTAACCGACAGCGTGTGGCAGCATGATCGTCTATTATTCATAGTACGCCATTTTACCCGTGTCGTATACGTAAAAAAAAAGGGATATTGAACATGCAATTACTTATGGTCGCATTGAGTGGTTTGATTGCACGAAAGCACAACGATTTCGATGCCAAACATTTATCCGATAAGTTGATACTTGTTTGATATAGCCTCTGCGAGATTCCCAGCAATATTAATATGCCCGCAGCGTGTTATCGATATTTCTCGGACGGATCATGCACACGACTCGACGGTTTTATCTGAAAATAGCAAGCAGATGTCTGTCGGCCTGTGAGCCATCATTATTTTCGCGTTGGTGTGAGAGAGGTACTATATCCACTCCAGCCGTTGAATAAAGAGGAACAGCTCCGTTCAGGAAGGACCAAAAAGAGAAGTCCCATTTTTTTCTCGCGAAAGTTATCCCCGCGGGAAAAACAGCCCTTTCTAGCCTGCGAGTTTCCGAGCGTCCCTCCGAAATATAGCCCTGGCTCGATATCGATCGAGTATCGAGCAGCAAGTGACAGCGACTTCGACGTCGGCAGTGGCCGACGAGGAGGCTGATTTGTTTGTCGAAAACGCTCCGGAGTTTTCCTAGAAAGTTTTCCTTCCCTCGTCCCGGAAACATCGACGAAGGCGGAGTCGACTTACGTGTTGTCGAATAACCGGATCGACCCTCGCCAAGTGTCCGCGTTCGCGAGCTACTTAAGTTCCTTGCCCTATCTCGCCCTTTTCGGGTCATTATTCAACCCCAGACCGGCCGAACGGCGAAATCGCATGAGTCACGGAGGAACACGATGGTGAAATTGAAGCGGTCGAAAACACCTTGATTAAGTTGGTGACATTGCAACAAAATAGCTACCTTCTCTCTCTCTCTCTCTCTCTCTCTCTCTCTCTCTCTCTCTCTCCCCCTCTCCCCCCCCTCTCTCTCTCTCTCTCTCTCTCTACTTGGGGATTAGGATATTAACGCTGAATGAGTAATGCGATGAAATGTAATGGACTCGGCGATGCCGACTTTAGAAATATCCCATATAATATTAAAATGGCATCATTAATCTTCAATTTTTTCAACTATAAACGAGAAAGAGAAGATTTGATATTCCACTATATATAACGAAGACTTCATTTAACGCGATGTTTTATATATGACATGAAAAAAAAATCTTTTTTTAAATAATCTAAACTACATTTTCCACGCATATTTCAGCAATGAATGCGTTAACTCGAAATATGCGTCGACGATGTCGCGAATCGCAATTTCACTGCAAATGAGCCGCGACCGTAGATTGTTTTACCGCATATACACAGATAATAGAATCCGACTTTGTAACTCTCGCGTGGGTCTCGCGGCGTGGCCTTTAATCAACTGAAGGGAAAAAAAAATAAAACTTCTCGATGGAGAGCGTTCTCGAAGCGCGGCGCGTTGGTTCTCGTTTATCTTCGAAAAGAGAGTTCGGGACAAGCGAGGAACGGAGAAGCGAAACAAAATAAAAAGGGTGCGCGCACACAATGCGAGCCGCACGCAGGATGGAGGTTGTGGAAACTCGATGCTCCGCGTTCGAAAATGAATTTAAGCCCCAGCGAAGCCCGTGTTACTGAAGTATCCGGTTCTGTGAACTTTGGTGATAAGTTTCATGAAGTGCACTTCGGATGGCGTACGCGTGTGCACATATGCGCGCTCGAAATGCGTATCGTATTGCAACGTAGATCGCGAAGCTACGAAACAAGTTCGAATGGGGGAATCACCGTTTCGGTTCGTTGCATTCGATCCAATGTCGCGATCGATTGAGATAACTTCCAGCTTTCAAGCGCAGATTCGCAGTTTAGTCGCATGTGGTGCCGGAGTTCAGAATACACGGACTGTGGAATTTTGTAACGTGATAAATTGACCGAAGTATACTCATTGAAATGGATCGTTCACTTTTCCTGATTTAAAGCTCAAGCTTCTTCATAAATCGTATTTGTCATGAATATCTCTCTCACATTTTCAGACATTTAGATTTACATATTGTCAGAGAGATTTTCAAAAAATAGAGATTCTTAAATATTAACTTTTAGATATTCAGATTTTTAAAGCCGTGAGTTTTTAATATATATTTATAGTGATGACAATTTATTAGTATATGCAACGATACATACTATTCAATTAAAAATTAGAAATAAATGATATTTTTTTCTTACAAATATTTAATTGCTCAATTCAAATTGTGTGACGGCTTGCTTAACTTTAACAAAACAAATGTTAACACTATCTCTGTAAATTTTTCAGTCATTGTTTTAAGAAATTTTCTCTGACAGCTTTCTTCTCAATACAACGGACATTTTTTTGTTCCGCGTTTCCAAAAATTACCATATATAAAGATACATTAGAAAATATTAATAACATAGCAAATGGGAACGCTGGACAAAAATAACAAATAAACTACAAATATATAAAAATGTTAAAGTTTGTTGAACGAAATTATTAGAAATAACAGCGAGTTCTTTCTTTTTATTTTTAAAACTTCTTATGATGTTTTTAGAATAAAGCAGAAACCTAAATACATCTTTTTGAGAAAGTAGGAAGTAGGAAGTATATCTTTCCGAGAAAATAAAAATGAAATTATTTACAAAAGTTATACATCAATTTATCGTTTCAACAATTTATTCTACTTTATATTCACGTAACGTAATTTTGTTCATGGTGTTTATCGCAAAAGGGTCAGCTGCATTTCCTTCTCGACAATGCTTATTAATAATAATCATTAGCGCGGAAAAATGAGCATTTTCAGTACATTATTTTGGCTATCTCTTTATTGCACATAATTGCACGTCGGAAATTCGATCCAGGCGCATCCACGGCCTGTTATTTTACAATGGAGCACCGATGAAGCGAATTGTGGTAGAGAATAATAATTTGTGTACACAGTAATTGATAAATATATGTTTTTTCGATATTCGAAAATGAAGTGGTTTCGTAAAATAATCAAATTAGAAGACTGTCAGCAAATTATCGACCAATGGGCGATTTGTGAATACCTATTCTACTCTGATCTCATTTTTAATTAGTTGGTCAAAGACCGAAAGACCTAAAGCGAGCGTTAGTACGTATCCGGTGACGAGGGAAATGACACGGCCTTACATCGAAGAGGGGGAAAGGTCTCGCGATATAAAGGGCGAGGGCAGTAAGACAGCAATCTACAGCTCGGTCCACCGAGAGCTGTAACACTGGTGGAATCGAACTTGTAATAAGGTACGTCTCGCCCACTCACCAGAACTCGATTGCTCTCCGGGGACGACGCTGCCGACTCCTGTCTTCTCTCTTCGCTTCCTTCTCCTCTTTCTCCTCCTTCTTCTCCTCTTCCTCCTCCTCGATAACCTTTCCTACTACTACGTATTTTCCGGACTCACGTAAAGGGAAGAAGTTTGGGAAGTTACAAGGCCACTTCGTGTTACATTTTCCTGTTATCGCCATTTCCTTAAGGTTACACCGACGTGTCTTCGGAATTTCAATCTGCGTGCAAAACCAGGATTCTCTACCTTTCTCTCTCATTCTCGGCGGAATTATTCTTTCTCTGGAAGAGGATGCCGATCTCATTTGTCAAAAGTAGATTGGTATCCAGGAAATGGTACCTTCATTTTTTACGTCTTGTCTGTGCGAGTTTCGAGAAGTTATTGCGGCCAAATAAACCAACGGCACCTGAGAAATATCTGTAACTGCAAAACTTTTCAGGAAAATAATAGTTTTCTCTCGATAAATCTTGTTTATTAACATTTATAACAAATTAAATATTAAATAAATAGAAAGTTACATGAGTTGTAATATTTTTTGAAATAAACTATTGATAAAATAACATTAGAAAATGATTGCAACTGAAAATGTTCAAATAATACTTTTTATTAATGCTATTATATAGATGATAAATATTTGTATCTGCTCTGTACATATTTACTATACTTGTGGAAATTCGAATATCTCAGTTTATTAAGAAAAATGTAATATAAAAGTCATCGGAGAAAAAAATGAGAATTTATCGTGCGTAAAATCAACTCACACGTAAACGACAGTAAAATAACAAGCGTTTTGTATAATATTCGCTTATCTCTCGTGCTCGACGTTACTGGTAATGCACCGTACGATAATTATATTAATTTATATAGAATCAATATTAAACACATCCGGGCAATGTATTTTTAATGAAGTAAATACGCGGATGCATAATGCGCCGTGTGCTGAATATTACATATCGCAGGAAATAGATACTCGTAATGCAATGATACACGTGAAACCCGCAAAACTGCATTGCGACCCGCGATAATTATTCGAGATAATGAGGGAAATTCATGATTGCCAGTTTGCGAGAGTCTCCGCGTTAAAAAAAGAAGGAATGTATTCATTAGCGAATACATTTCAACGAACGAACTATCGTTTTTCTTGCAAGAAGAATGATTTCACCCATTGTGACTCAAGAATTAAGAGAGAAAGAATACACGTTGTTGAACAGGAGTAAAAAAACTTACGAATTAAAAATAAGAAAACAATTGAAAGAAGCAGGCAAATGCAAAGATTCAGAGAGGCTCCATTTGAGTGAAATGTTAACGAAGTCAAGAAAAAAAGGAAGCCTTACGTATTTTTCTCACGTAGTGATCGGAATGGAGAAATCTCGTTCTTGATCGAAGCCATTGTCGCTTGACGGCGATGCGAGAATTCGCAACATCGAACGAAAGACTCAGGCCGATTCGACTGTCGAGAATACATCAGTATAACGCCCACAACAAAGACTGCAGCATTAAGGAATAATGAAAGGATATGCATTTTGCGAGAGAAGAAGGTAGAGAGGCATAAGTAACGAAGAATGGTTCCTTGTCTTACGCCATGACGCCTCTTGCGTTTTCATTAAAAGCCCGCTCGTCCCCTCGTTCTTGTTTTCCGCTGTCGTCAACCCCCTCGTAAAAAGCGTGCCGTCCCTCGAAAAACAAAAGTCGCAACAAATGTCAGCTAAGACACTCGATTCCCTTGGCATTTTTCCGCGACTTTCTCGCCACAGCAACGCGATCGTCGCGCGAATTTCATTAAAATTTTATTACATAGCAAGACGAGAAGACGAAACCGGAACGTGACGAGCATTATTACTACGTGCTTAACATTTGGCATTCAACCAGCTACTAACTAATGCTAAATACTAATCAGACTTACACTAATATTTTTGTTTGTTCGTAAATATCAAAACATCAATTGTTTCATTTTGTCTCATTGTTTAATTTATTTTGTATCTTTTCATGTATGCTTTAAAAATTTAATTAAATGCTTTAAAAATTATAATAGAATTCTTCAGTCGTTGCAAACTTCAATATAGATGCTGATGTAGTTTGCTATTTTACTCTGGGAGAGGAGAAATTCTTGTCAAATTTAATTAGAGATCAAAATATAAATATTATGTACAAAAATACATATAATGTATTTGACATGTATCTATACAACATGTATATCTGGAAAACGCATTTATTGAGTACATACGAGAGTTCATACAGTTACTCAAACGTCGTGAGAAGAATATCGCTCGCTATTTTAATGCTGCAGGCTATCGATAGTTGTTCCTGCGTGAGAGAGTGGGAAGGAGCAAACTCGTGGAACAACGAAGAGGGTAAGGATAATCCCTATTGTTTCTCCTGTCCCATAAATCCTACTAGCTCTTCCTATGCCTTTCCAGAACTTCGCTCGCGCTTCAACCATATACAGAACCATCCGCTCCCCGCCCCGCCATTTTCCACCGTCCTCTCGTCGTCTCTCGCAGCAACATGCTCCGTAAATCTCTGACCAGCTGTGCTTTACGACACGTACGCGATTCTCCTAAGGATACAAGAGATCTTATTCGTCATTCGACTGGCATCATTTGGAACCGCTTAAAAATCAATCTTACTGTCACCTTCCTTTGATGAATAAATCTCATCTCTTCGATCATCAATTTGTAACATTGTTACTATTTATTTATTATTTTGGAAAAAACTACTTATAAATAGAATTGACATAAATATTTTATCAAAATGATATGATTCTTATCTTTAAATGATTGATTCTTATCTTTAATGTAAGAAATTAATAATTTTTTTGCGCCAAACTATCAGTTATAATACTGATGAATATAGTATTGATAATAATTTATCACAATATTGTGCGATTAACTCATATAATGATCATACTATAGCCACATAATATTAATTTTACATGCAATTAATAATTTATGTATTTGTAGTATATCCATCGTGTAAATTAATCATGTCAATATCATAAGTTCATCAAATGATCAGAATTATTTTTAAGAAGCTTCATATCGAAACGTTTATTCAATTTTCGAAAAGAGATAAGCTAGTAAATGATTAAACTGAAGAAGATATTAATTTAATGCATCTATGTAGATCCACTCTCTTTTTCGCAAATAAATATTTACTATTAATAGGAAATGATTTGTCAAAAGTATTTGATAATTGGTATACATACAATTTTTCTTCCTATTCGTCACATTGAGATGAGGTTTCCGCAAAATATCTTTTAGATATGTATCGTACGACATTTCCATAACGGCGTTTACGATTCTTGAAGCTTTAATAGGGGTGCTTTGCACCCCTAACACACCAAGGGGTTCACTATGAGGTCTTATATCAAATATAGGTTACTTCGATCGTCAGTAAGCCGCTTAATTTATGACAGCGGCTTCAGTAAATAAGACGCTTTACTGTAAAGCTGCACGTTTACTATACTCAACTTATCCGGCAATATAATTCTGATTTAATCTTGTCGTAAAACTACTAAATCAAGCTTGAATTTTAATTACACGATTTTACAATGGTCCGATCGATCTGAAAGAATTTTAATAGAAATATATAAATTTATTAATGCTAATAGACAAGTGAAATAAAGTTGATAATAATTATAATAATTGTATAAAAATAGTTGTATAAAAATATAATATTCTTTGAATTAAATTATTGAATCAAATTCATATCAATATAATTTAATTAATATTATATTCAACTAATAAATTAGATTAAATGTAACTGTGTAATATAATTAGATTAAATCTCAAATGGAATACTCTTTATCTGACTTTTTATTGAAATATTTTTTATTTGACTAAGCCATTCCATTGTGTTTTTTCAGATCGAAGATGCTATGCTGATGTTCGACAAGCAAACTAACAGGCATAGAGGTAAGTACATTTTCTTTTCTTTATTTCTTTTTTTTTTATTATTATACATGATTATGAAAAAATTGCTGCAATTTTGTGGCGTGCAAACGTACCATAGAAATATGTTCGAAACTATTCTATTTAACGAGTCAATAATGTCGCCATTCCGCCGGCGGGGTAATTAACGAGTCGAGTTGAGGCTATAATTAGTAATCACGATAAATCGCGAGCCGCGGTAAATACGGGGAAAGATAAATAACATAAATTTCGGGATATGTGCTGTCTACGCAAATCGTGACGGTATTTTGCGAATTCGGCACGCGGATCGATAATCGCAAAGAACTTATTTCAAAACATAAAGGAATGCATGATTTAAAACAAAATAAAAAAAGGACTATTGAAAAGCGATTCTTACTTCGTTTAAAGCTTTAAAAGATTAATCAATATGAATATTGTATATATAGATTTTTATTATGATCCTATAATATATCTTTGAATCTATATATTTATATTAAATATAACAGTATATTTTTGTATGAAAAATAAAAAGCACAGTCAGTTGAGCGAATACGAGAAATTTAACAAAATAATTTATAATAATTTGTAATAAAATACTTCTATGGTTCTACATAGACAGTATTACATAGACAATAATTAATGTAAAACAAATATCATTTTTTGCGAAAAGTTGATTTTTAATCGTATAATAAATTGCACAATTTATTAGTTTATTAGTGCCTATCTAGTCTAATGGAATCATTTTCGTCACAGTGTTTATATTAGTGTTTATAAGTATGTCACAGAATTTTAATTGCTGTCTCTCAAGTATTTGATCGATTCATTTAATATTCTTCATTTCCATTTTATTTCTGCGTCCGTTATTTACATTTCTCATATATATTCTTCGCATTTTTAGAAAAATTTAATATCGAATTGAAAAGTCATCAGGATTAAGAGCTCTCGATTTCAAATAAAATGTAGGCGCCCAAGAAATTTTTACGCGGCACTTTGCTAACGCGGTAGAGATGAGGAAGAGGAACGGGATGGAAATGTTATTGAGATCGCACGAGGTGCGCATGCCCCATTGAAAATCGACTGGGCAGGGAAGAAGGGTGGAGATCGAGAGGTCGCGATGAATGAAATATCGTGGCGGCCGCGATAATATATAGGGCAGCTCTCGACTCTCAGCCCTGCTTCGCTGTCGAGAGCATAGCGGGGTTTGCGATCGGCGCGGGTCTGGATCCATTCACGTCGCCGCTTCAATAAGGTCGATAATCGTCAGCGATCGTGGTACCCCACCTTGCCAATAATCGGGAGAAGTCTCTCTCTCTCTCTCTCTCTCTCTCTCTCTCTCTCTCTCTCTCTCTCTATCTATCTATCTTTTTTATCGGTATCTACCACCTTTATAGCTCGGTCCTAGAGCGGAGGCGAGCGTCTGCTCGGGCTCCGATGATAGATTCTAATATCGCTTATGAAAAATAGGGGCAAATGGGATATGAGAGCTAGCTCCCTTCAGTACCACGCGGGGTTCTTCCTATCCCGGCTAAGTTGCTGAAGAGGTTCAGGGGGGGATGAACGCTGAAGACGCGTCGTACATCGCGCATCGGGCGAATAGCGAGGTAGGAGTAGCTGAAATAGCGACGCGCGGATCGGCACTGGCGGATGAAGGGGGGTAGAGGAAGAAGGGTGAATGGAAGTGGAAGTGAGATAGGGGGCTCTTTCAAAGCCGCACGTAATCTCTCTCGTGATGACATCCAATATCGTCCCCGTACGACGAGAGTCTGCGAACCTCAAACCTCGAACTCTCGGCTGCTACTGCTCCTGTCGCTGTTATTTCTGCTGCTGCTGTTGCTGCCGCAACTGCTCGCCGGCAGATTCCGTGATATGGCACTTCCGCACCCGGTACCTGACCCCTAAGGGGATTATTCTTGGATTCTCTCGCTAGACATACCGTGAGAAATTTCAAACAAAATATGCATCGAAGTAACAAAAACATTTATTACATCATTTTTAATATTCCTTGATCGGTCATGCACTCGACTTTGAATAAGAACTCACACACTATAGTACATGTATATATCTTTCATGCTTTTCTTCAATTATTTTCTAAAGTCACCTTACATTTTTGCCATTTTTTTATTTTAAACCATGTATTTTTTCAATATATTTATCTTACGATTTGAATAATTACACACAAAATTATAACTGTCTACGACTATTTTGTAACAATTAAAATAGTTCTTTGAATAAAAAATTAATCTAAAAATTGATCTTATTAATATATCGAGCTTGATGTTTATAAATTAGTATCTTAAATTGTAGACAATACAAATACAATACATTTTTATAATATGTCTGAATTATGTCTGAATTTTTCTCTGTCAAGACTTAATTTTAAAATTAATTGCAATCTTTGCATATTTGAAAATAAGCTTGATTGATTTGAATAATTATTTATAAGTTTTTACGAGTTTTTTGTGTCTTTCCAAAAAAATTATTAATTATGCACATAACACATTTTTTACAATATCGGTAATCTCCTACTCAGTTTCCTCAGTGATTGTAATGCTTTCTTCAAGTACACTCGATTTCGATCGACGCGGCATGTTTTCTCGAACGTCGCCATCGAATTACAAGGAGATCCTCAGACAATCTTCTGGGAGGTCTCTTTACGCTCAAATCCCCGAAGAGGCAGACGGCTGGCGGCCGTCTTACCCCTCTACCACTCCCCCCTTACCACGTTGTGGAGGGAGAAAAGAGGACTCCACTGAGAACAGCCCGGCAAGCGTTTCCGGACAATTTCGAATCCCGATGGCTCCCGCAGCGAGCTATGATTTCCACGTGGATGGGCAGGCTGCGATTGCAGCAAAGCGAGCTTTCTCTCCTTTCTCCCCTCTCTGTCTCTCTCTCTCTCTCTCTCTCTCTCTCTCTCTCTCTCTCTCTCTCTCTTTCTTACCGCGACGAAGAGAAACGCGTCTATAGCTCGGAGCGCGATTATCCAAGCTTCGCTGGCCAAAGGATTTTCCCTCCGCGGGATTCTTCCCCCCCCTCCCCCTCACGCAAAGTCTACGTTTGCGAGAAGCAGTAAAGAAGAACGGGCGCATGTATTCGTGGCACACGTGGTCTACACGTGTGAATATATATGAACATACGTCTTCCTCGCATGATGAACATACGCCGATTCACACGAGATGCTCATAAGTTGCGGACCATGCTGTCCGATGAGAGTATGTGTTCATAACTTCAATGTGATACTCTCTGTATATCTGCGTGCACGCGTGCGTATATGTGTAGACTGACCTGTATGTTCTTACTTGTTCGACGACAAGTCGGTCCTTCCGTCAGGCAGCGACGGTCTCCCCAAAAGGAGGACTCGCTTAGCCATGTATGAACATACGTCAAAGGGACGCTTCACTGTCGATCGTTTATTGGATCGTGTGCTCGCGTACGCTTTGACGGTGGATTACCCGCGTTTAGCCTGTCGTCGTTTAAACGTCTCCGCCGGACGTCGCTTATGGAAATCGGAATGTCTTCTACGAACTAGAAGCAAAAGGAAGATTCCTGGAATATGTTAAGAAAGACTGCCATTTCATTCATGAATTGAAGAACGGTCGAACAACCGCACGACTATCCCGTCGACTATCTATCGCTTAACTTCTAACTGGACTGACTTTAACTCTCCAAAGAAAGCTTAAACTATTCTGAGATTGTTTGGGAAACCTGATTTACTTTACCATGACTGCAAACTGATTTTAATAATCTTCCAAATACATACTTTTATATTTTTGATCTGTGTGAGACGTGGATGTAAACGCGATGTATTTATCAGTTCTCCAGAAGAACAAATTAAACAGAATTAAATTTCCTTAATGGCTTACTTTCGGTAAATCTATTTTCCTGATGAACCGTAAAGAATTAACACTCTCCAATAACAGTTTCCTCGCAATCAGTAACCGCGACTCATATGTTCAACGAAGCATTCTTGGTTTCGTGCCGAATTAGCATAAGAATCGCAGCTAAACTTGATTACACGCCGGCGTGATCTTTGGCGATGGTGGAAGAGAGAGACAGAGAGAGAGAGAGAGAGAGAGAGAGAGAGAGAGAGAGAGAGAGATTGAGAGAGAAAGAGAGAGAGGAAAGGAGACAGAAAGAATAGAGGAGATAAACAGCGAACGAGTATCGCGTCATCGTGGTCCGAAGTTGGCCAAGTCTGCAATCTGCCGTCTCTCTGACGGTGTGCTCGGATAGATGCAATTACCCTAGCCGCGTTTCCTCTTCAGCGAGCGAGGAGAATTTCCGGGTGAAGTCTCAAGAGCGGCAAGTTCGCCAGTCAGCTAGCAGAGGCGGATGTGTGTTATGCCAGTTTGATATAATCCGGCATCAGACGGTCCGGAACTCAGCCAGTGGGTTCTCTCTTTCCTCCCCCCTTCCCTCCTTTCTCTCTCTCTCTCTCTCTCTCTCTCTCTCTCTCTCTCTTTCTCTCTCTAGTTCTTGATATTTCTCTCTTTCTCTTTCTCTCATATCTTCCTCCCGCGCGTTTCTCGAGAGGAGCGATTCGCGTGGCACGCGCGACGAACCTGACCAACTTCGATGCGTATGAATTCGACTACGCTTCGAATAGTTGCTGCGCCTCCATGGAAAGTTCCAGAGCGGTCCGAGATAGTTTCCCTCCGCCGTTTCTAGCACTCTGGTCTCGGTCGTGGTGAGAAAGATGGAACTATATATGAGAACTTGCAAGATCATGCCGCGCCATTCACAAGCCGAGCCTTCAGAAGCGACCGCTCGTACGGAAAGGCCGGATTGATCTCGGCGGAAGTTCTGTCGCTTCCTGATTACAGAGCGGAATGCATGTAGCGCGCGTGCTTAACTATTCATGTGTACTGAATTATACCTTTGGAATTACCATGACGAATGTTTGTTCGCAAAGTGAAATTGAATTTTGCATTATCACGTCTCAATATTTATCTGTATTTTACAAATTTCACATTATAAGTACATTATCGACATATTTAAACGATAATCTTTTCAAATTTAATATAAACAATATCTCTCCCTTTATTTTAATAAGGTCACAAAATATCTCATTAAATTATTAACAATAAGTAATGAATGTAATTTGCTATAATTATTTATATGTGTTATGCGTGATATATCAAAATATCACAATTGTGGATTAATTTTATATCAATAATTGATAAAATTCTTTTAATGTATAATCAATTATTCATCTTTATAATTAATACAGATGAGTTTTTATTTTAATAATTCTCTTTTCTTTAATTGTTGAAATGTGCTCAAAGACGATATTCAGTTTTAAAAAAGATGTTTTTTCGAAAGATCTCGTAACGAGAATTTTTTTCCTCTCGAGCGGATTTCAGTCGAGCGAACAAACTCCGGCGATGGCGTCTTTTGGGAACGGCCAGCAATGGCGTCGAGTATCTTCGCTTGCCGGTGGAATATCGGAGTAAGGTTTCGCGCGTCGCTACGAGTTTCGAAAAGTTCTTGGTGGAGAACTCGTCTGGCCGCGGCCTGGAAACTTCTGAACGATGGATGGTTCCGGGTCGGAGAAGTTACGTAAAGGATCACAAACGCGCAGCAGAGCGTCGAGTACGTCTGAATGTGCCATCGGTCTTGGCCGAGCTGGTCTTATCAGGGCTCTCTCATCCTGGGATTACCGGAAACGGTCGATTTGTCACAAATTCAGCGATCTTTCTCGCCATCGACTGCTAGATTTGATCAATGAATATAAGGTGTATCGCGTGTCTGACCTGTTTCATCCTATTTTTACTGCTTGTCCTATTTCTGTCTTGGTATAATCTATCATTAATAGATAATTGCAAAATATACTATTATGTACAATAAATTTTTACACATTAATTTTTATTTAATTGCTCTAATTATATTCACTTGAATTTAATATTATTAATATCTTATTGATTTTGAAAATGTTTATTTATTTAGATTTAAATTATTATTAATATTTATGTGATAACTATCGCTATCGTTTAACATTTATCTAAATTCATATTAAGACAAAGAAAACACAGAGTGTTGGAAATATTAAATCTTTTACTTAATTTTTCTTTTTTCATTCTACATATACACATATACACATATACGTCATTTTCATGATAGTCAAATCATCTCATTATCAACGCATATTTAATCGATCGCAGACTACAACGAACACGCCGAGTGACTCTGGCGATTGCAGCATCGCCACACGTAGCGGAAGGGTTAAAGAACACGGTTGCTGATCTTTATCGAAGAGATGGCGAGCGATTTTCCGGTACGGTTCCGCTGCGGCGCGTAAAGTTCTCCGGGCAAATCTCGGTATAAAAGGAAACCGGAATCTGGAGGATAGGGAAAGACGTTCTATCCATTCCATTATAGAAATCTCGGGGCGCGGCAAGCATCGACACGCTCCAATTGTCACCTGCATTACGACGCTACACTCCAAGTAGAGAATCTTCGGCGACGACGGCGACGGTGGCGGAGACTCTAAAATATTGAAACGCGCACGTCGTTCCCGGTACTTTGCTTCCGCCCTCAACCACACTTCATCTTCGACCCTGCTGTTCCGCCACGCGCTCGTCTTCCCTTCGTCCTTCACTCAGACCTCGTCGACTTAAACAACTGCACCTCGGCCGAGTTGGCAGACGCGAAGAAATTTCCATCGATTTCGATATCTTTGCCATTTTTATTCTTGAATGCATTCCCGAACATTTCTTCGCGTTTGCAAATAGAATTTTACGCAGCAAATAGAATTTTACGCAACGAATTATTCTCATATAAAACGATACTTGCATTGCATATTTCAAAGGTTAATATAAATAAAAAAACGTTTGGCGTTAAAAAAAGAAAAAACTATTTTTTTTAAACCTATTGAACTATTTTTAAACCTTCATTTTGCTTTTATAGGAAAAGACACGTTTTAAAAATGTTTCTTAATAGTTGAGATATATGACCGAATTGTTTTATTTGAAATAATGATTTACACGATTTAGCGATCGGAGTAAAACTGGAAAGTAAAAAAATGGAAGAAATTTTACATATATTATGAAATCAAGTGATTTATTACAGGAGAATTGAAATCAATACTAACTTTTATAATTAATCTATAGCTCTTTTTCTAGCATTTTAAAATTTTAAATCAGACTCATTGGTCATTTTTACATCGCAAATACACATTTAGCCAATTTTTCGAAAATTATCTGAAATATCCTGTTTTAAATTTCTAATACAAACTTTAACATTTTCAGTTACATTCAATAGGATTAACATCATGTGCAAAAATATCGATCGGCGCTTAACAATTTTTTTCCTTTATATCTTTTCTTTTATAGCGTGCGATCGATTTCCAACGCGATACACAATGGTTTCTTATGGGCGCACATACTTATTATCGAATCTACTTCGTTTCACGGATAATCCGGATTCCATGGATGAAGACGCGTTTTCCGTTCTCATTTGTCGCCATTATGATGACGTTTTTCTTCTGCTTTCTTCGGCACGCTACGTGCAGTCTCTGTCTGCGATTGAATTGGCCTAGCGATTTTGCGAATCTGTCTTGAATTAAGAATCGAGCATCGTTGATGCGCTTTCATAGAAACTGAGAAGAGGAAATCAGAGTAGAATTGCGAGAGTGGAGACTGTGAAATAAAATGCTTTTAGAAATTCCATAAAAAAATTATTACCCTTTCTCCTTTGAGAAGTTTTTAATTTTTAATGTTGAATACGCTGTTTGATAACTAAATCTTTAATTAAGACCATGTTGAAATAAAGTTTACTCGAAAATAAATAAGATTCTATTGTCTGTCTGTATCTCTGAAGTTTAATTCAACGATTCCGAATTCTCCGCCTCGACATTTGTCAAAGAACAACATTACAAAGTTTCAGGCAATTTCAACGAAAGATCCTATGTATATATATATATATATATATATATATAATATAGGCTGTTTGTCAAGATAAGACTGCGTATCTCGCGAGACTTCGTAAAGATAAGAATGCGAAATGATAATCGCGCGTTTAAAGGACGGTAAGTTCGTCGGTTGCGAGGCGCAGAATCGCAGCAACAAGAAAAAGACGAGTGGATCGGTTCGCCCAAGCATGAAGCACGCGAAGTGTCTCTCGCCCGTTCCGCCCATCTATTCTTCGTCGCCTTTTTCCTCACTCTTCGCTTCTTCGCATTTTTCCACTCCGTCTATGTATGCTGGTCTTCAAAATGCTGATCTCATCAGAGACAACTTGACCCCTTCGACTCGTTCGTGCTTCGAGCTTAATCCCTGTCGCTTAGGTGTTTCCCAACTCTGCATACTCCCCCTCTCCCTTCTCTAAACTCATCGGAGAATCTTTCGTCCGTAGGGGAGAATTTAAAATTCAAACGTAAGTGGCTCTCTCGAGTCGTCGCCGTTGTCGTCGTCGTTGACGTCGACACCATCGTTTCGCATCACGGGCATCTCTCTTTCCTCTCCCCCTCCTTCTCTCTCTCTCTCTCTCTCTCTCTCTCTCTCTCTCTCTCTCTCTATCTCTGTGCTTCTCTCTTTCTCTTTCTCTCGTTTTCCCTGCAACCTTGCGCACCCTCGAGGCGCGATCGTTCCAGATGCATGCATTTCGAGTTGCAACTCCCTGGCGTAGCTTGCACGAAGCGAGCGCTCGAACGGAAGGAGGATGATCGACGGGTAAAACGCGACTGTACATTATCAAAGTGGATAGAAACGCGCTTGCAATGGGAGGAAACCGCCAGGTTACGCTCCGTGACTTCAAAGTAACACGCTCTATACATGCTCTTTTGTATATTAATCTCAAACGTTGCACTGTTATACACAGATTGCTTTTTGTGATTCACTTTTCAAGATAACAAAACAAAGCAACATATTCATATCTATTACTCAGCTCTGTGACATATGTATAAACAAAATATAATATCTTATATATATAAAACTGTAGATATATAAAATAATATACATTTATATTTTTTTATATAAATTTTAGAAATTATATTGTACACATATTACTAAATGCTACAGGAATTATTATTTTATTTTTATTAATTATCTTATAAAGGAGGAAAAAAATAATTTTTTTTATAAAAATTAAAGAAAATAGCATTTTTAAACAATCTTCCTCCCTCGTTTTCTCTTAATATAAAAAAAATATATATATATATATATATATATATATATATAAGAATAAATAAATATTTTAAAACTGAAACAAGATTATATTGTAATAATACAAGGTGAAAAATCTTTGGACTTGAATAATCCTAAATTATTTACGAAAACAAGGAAAGATTTAACAGGGAAGAGAGAAAGAGAGAGAGAGTAGGTGAAATGTCGTACAACGTCGTATTCTACATCCACGTCGTTGCTGGATGCGTCTCTCGTCAAGTTTGAGTTACGAAACAATGAATATTCATTAATCTCCGGGACACTGCGGTTGCGAGAGCGCGAGTGCGCTTCCGGCGCACCTACGTCGGGATTTCCGCGCGTCGTCGGAGGCATCGTTATCGGGAATGTCGTTCGCGTTTGCATCCTCCTTCCTCTTCTCTTCTATAACGTTTCTCCAATAGCTAATTTAAGAGCAGTAACTAATACTCGACGCCCCGAATAATTCCCGTGATGATTCTCAATATTTAAACGATCGATAAAAGGAGAAAATACTCGACTGAGCATTTAGCGAGAAGTTATATTAAATTAATTAACTGTATATTGAATTCTGATATTTATAATAAATGTAGATTTTATTATAAAAAGATGTAAACTAGCTAAGTTATTGATTTTTTATTTACCGTGTGTGTTAAAATAAATAAATAAGGACTTTTTCTCACTGCTAAAGATTGTTAAATAATACATTGTCATATGAAAAATACATAATATAGAATTCATATTGATTAAAAGATATCTCTTTTATATAAATATATATCCATTTGGATATATATATATATATATATATATATCCAAATCATAGTCTCGAAAAAATTGAATCTATGTAAACATAGATCAAAAGAGTCAAAAGATTAAAAAGCTTTCGCGCACTAACTATATGTTTTGTGTGTGTGTGTGTGTGTGTGTGTGTGTGTGTATGTGTGTGTGTGTGTGTGTGTGTGTGTGTGTGTGTGTGTGTGTGTGTGTGTGTGTGTGTGTGTGTGTGTGTGTGCGTGTGTGTGTGCATATACGTATGTATATATACGTGTGTGTGTGTGTGTGTGTGTGTGTGTGTGTGTGTGTGTGTGTGTGTGTATGATGTGTATAAAATACATATTAGTTAGTGCAAACCTTTTTAATCTTTTGATCTACATCTACGCAGATTCAATTTTTTGAAGCTTTGATTTTGATGCAATAGTCCAAATTAAAAAATTTCTATAATATTAAAAACATGTTTGTAAATAAAACTATTAAATATTATAAAATTAAATCTGCAGTCTGTGTGCAATTAGAAAATCGTAAATTTTAAAGAGAAATGCGGTGTTTGATGTATTTTTGTCTTAAGTGAAGAATATCGTCGTATTATTCTGCAATATTCCGTTATATGCATTGACGTAAATGGTTTATCTGCTGTATACTAAATGTGTTTCAGACATTATCTCGTGCACTCAACAAAGTGTGATTTATTCTTGTTCGAGAAATGATGAAACATCGAACATAACGATCAATCTGTCAAAGATAATAAAAATTGGAAACTGCATAAAGAATCAAGCGAGTCTTATAAATAAGCTGTTGTTAATTTAACTCATATTCATGCAAGAGTTATATATAAATAACACGTAAAATTGTATGAAGTAAATTTCATACAATTTTCATAACCTTCATAAACTTCATACATCAATGCACATGAATATATGCGTTTGGATATTCAAATACAATTCCTGTAACAATTTTCACAACTTTTCTTAAAATTAATTTGACAAACTGTGAATTTGTTATAATCAACGTATGTACAAAATAAAATTGTTTATTCAAACAGAAGAAAACAAAATGAATTTTCAAATACGTTGAGAGAGATATTTTAAAATAAGTAAAAATGTTCTAATTTTTTACTCTCTCTTACTCTCTTACTCTCTCTCTCCCTCTCCTCCTCTCATTATCATTGCTGATAATATTTCAACGAGACGACAAGTGAATTGTGAATTCTCTCGTACACTCTAGTGTTCCGATGATTGGCATACTTGACCGATCGCATTTCACATTTAAACGCCTCGCACTGTCAAACGTGTGAATCACCCTACAGCCTCATCCCTGCTGGCTGTTCCGAGAGTAGATTGCACGCGACTACTGCCAAATGCAACCCGTTTAATACCACTGAGTAGAGAAGTAGGAATGCAGGTTGATGGTTATTACGTAGAATGGCCCTAGAAACCACGTTTTCCACTATGCAAGATTCCTTAGTGGATCAATTTATTTCACGAGAATATACATTATAATTCTTTACAATATTAATACATTAATTCTAAATGAAGCTATTTATTTGCATAAGAAAAAATGGTGGCAATAAAAATTATAATTTCAGAAAAGATTTAAAATATTTTTCTTGATGTTTTTTAAATAAATTTTTATTATTACTTATATTCTATAAAATGTTTTAGTTTCTACAATTCTTTAATGAAAATCGAAAATGTAATTCGTAGATGCCCTCTTCATAAGTTATAACAATAATATAAAAGCATTTTAAATGCTGAAAGAGTGCAATCCCATTATTACTAATTCCACTTTGTAATGTTCCTGCCATCTCATAAATCTCGTGTACAAAAGAATTAAAAGCAAGCTCTGCTGAAATTAATTGAGGCCCTTCGCCTTTATTTGCTTCTCCGAAGCTTTATTCTTTTAATTTCTAATAGCCGATAACTAAAATGCCGTTAAAGAGCCTCCTAAACGACAATAATCGTCCTTATATATCCCAATAATTGTCCTTGGCTTAACTTCCAACGTCCGCGATTCAGTATTCGAGTCGAAAGCTCGAATACCTTCGCGTAATATGCGACACAAGTCGAGACAATACTCGCCGGGATGTATTGCGGGATGTGTAAGAGAGCAAAGGCGAGCACCTGTAGCAACCGATGACTCTATTATGCGCGGATGCTCGGTAGCACCGGCCATTATTCATCCCTCTCGGAGTCATACGCGGGTCGAGTATTCGAAATACAGGGAAGATGAATGGTGGGAGCCGCTGCCGACGCGACGCGCCAGGGGCGGGGGTAGCAATAACCAGGGGATTAAAAGAGAATTAAAAGTGTCGACTGCGCATCTGTGTCAAGCGCAGAAAGGGCAGAATCATCCGTCGTCGGGATATCGAGGCAACCGCGGTAGCGAATGAAAAGGGATGGTAGAGGGGGGATGAGTAAACAAGCGGAACTTCCTGTCCACCTCCATCGTCTCCACCGTCTATGTTCCCTTTTTGTCGTTATGCATCGGAGTCCTTTAGCTTGCGACGCCGCATGATTTATCTCGCTTTTCGTCCGATTGGTTCTTCCGCTGAAATAATTACCGGCTCTTTTCGACATGTAGTTATTCCGACGTAATTCGTTTAACTGCGCAAATCCCGCGGAACGAATTCCGATACGCTCTGTACCAATCACAACCGATGAGATTTATTGTTCCAAGTAAATCTATATTACACTTAGTCTACTGAACTATTGATTAATAGTCAAAACATTCTGCCGATTCTGCCGAAGCGGTAGCTTCTTTGCGACTTTCATAGAAAATAACAGCCATGATTGTCTAGAATCAATGAAAATTTTAAACGTGCGATGTCAAGAAATTAAATCCTTTTATTAAAAAGTTATTAAGAATATTATGAAATTAGTTAAAAAGGAGTTAAGAAGAATATTACGAAAAGGCCTATTTTGCTTATGCTTGTGAAAAATAAAAGACATTATTTCTTATAGTTTTTGAGGAATATCTGATGATACTAATCAAAATTACATTATATGATATGGAAATACATAAAGAATTGAATTTAAATCGGGGAAATGCGTAACGTCGTAATCGTTCGCGAAACAGGTTGCTATGCCATATATATCGATCGTGATACATATTTTGACATAAAAAATATAAAATATCTTATGAAAATGCTATATTTGATGGAAAATATCAGAGGATACTAAAAATTTTTGTACCTTAATATGAATATGTTCGATCGCTGAGTGAGGAAAGAGCACGAGCATAAAAACTAAAAATGTTTTTTTATAGTACAAACAAAATAGTATATTTAGCTTAAATGAATTTTATATGAACAAAAATATCAATTATGCGCGTTCAGGCTTTTTAAATCAAATTTAAAATGGTATTGTTTGAAATATATTTAAATTGAATTTTTATTAATATAAGTATCGATCTCGGACTCGTCGATCTCAAGATTTGTACCCTTGAGAAAAATGCGCGAGCTATATATTCTTTTATTCTGCGAATATCGCATCTTTCTCTCATCAATCTACCATGCATCATCGTTTCATTACGACGAGTTTTGCGAATAATTCCGAGCGATGCCTAACTGTCTGCGACGCGTCCTCGCTGCGAATGAAAGCAATATACGACGGCAGTTCAATCATTTCCAGCTTATAGAACTCCATCCCCGCGGGATTGGATTTTCCCGATACTTGATATTTTGCAATAGGACGTCGGCGCGTTGTGGCCCCGCAGCTACGCATGCTATTTCCATTTATTATCGAATTGCCATACGCCGCGTATAGTTAAGCCGGATTCGCGAGTGATTTATTATTCGCGTTTGTCCCGCTGCCGTATCGATTCTCGCACATAATTAACGAGGAGGCTTTTAGAAACCCCTTCCCCCCTCCCTCCCGCCCGCGTGATCATGTCGGACGACTCTTGTCGAGTAGAGTGTAAATTATCATTGTGACGGAATAACTGCGCGATCAGATGCTCGATGAGATTCTATCCGAGGCAAATCATATTCCCGCATATGTAATGCTCTGAGTCAGCATTTTTTTCTGACATAGCTCTTTTCACTTATGCTCTTTCTCTCTCTTTTTCTCCCCCCCCTCTCTCTCTTTCTCCTTCACTCTCCATCAGAAAACAGCTAGGCCAGAAGTTGCGCAAACTCGTAGAGGGTCGTATTTGCTAGAAGGCCGGGTATTGCGAGTGACAGCTGGCTGTTCATTATTCTGGATTACTGGACTGGTGCACAAGGGGTGAAAGCGAGACGGATAGGAAAGCAGAGGGTTGAACGCAAGAGAGATAGAGAAAAGAAAGTGAGAAAGAAAGAAGGGTTGAGAATAGGACGAGCGAGAAGAAGAAAGACGGGGAGCCTTCTGCTCAAAACATTGAAACTCTCTACGGTAGTCTACTCGATAGAACGTTCTGTCATATCGTTAGGTGCTCGCAGTTTTCAAGATTTCTCCTCCACATTTTGCCTTTCCCTCACCGACCGATCTCAACCAAGCATAAATAGAAGTTGTTAGAGATGATCGAAGTCTCAGAAATTTATTTAACAAAGAGCACATTGTTATTGCAAGCGAGCTTTACACTCCGCTTCTGAAGTTTCGCCATTTTCGCAAAACGCGAAGATTCGTTAAAAAGATTTATCATTACTAAGTTATCATTACTTTGTTTCTGTGTGCGTAACATACTCCATAACAATACTCGTTGATCGTCCGTTATATCCAGTTCTCTGAATCTACCGTTTTTTATGCACATATCGCATTTCTAACCAGACCACTGCTCGTTATTTCCAACGTTTGTTCAACAATTGCTAATCGAAGCTTGACCGTTTCATTTAGCATTTCGTGAGGAACGAGAGTTTTTTCGCTTACAAACTTTTTAGCTGTCTGCAAATATTTTACGTATAAACATGAAAAATTATTGTTTTACAAGCGTACATGCTTATCATATTAACTATTCGAAGTATATTGTTACAAAGTATATTAAGTAAAAAGTTATAAAAAGTTATAAAAAAGTTATAAAAATTTATAAAAAGTTAAAATCAGTAATTATGAGAATTCATATTACACACATGAATACAGGACAACAGTAACGGAATAATAAAATTACAATTGTTGCCTAGAGAAAGACAGAGAGAGAGAGAAAGAGAGAGAGAGAGAGAGAGATTTAATAAATTGAATTGATGTCTTGGAATTGTCTTGGAAAAAAATTGAAATAAGAAATATCAAATATGGAATAAGTATTATAGAAAGAAGTATTATAGAAAGAATTTTCAAAAAAGAAGGAAAACTCCAAATTTCAATGATAAAGTTTGTTATAAAGAAATTTATATGAGATTAATGATGCGATAAATTAATATTCAGAGTGACGAAATTAATTAAAAATGTTTCACAGGGTGCGAACAAAACTAAATATTCTGTATTTGTAACATTAGTTTCACGAGCAATAAGGGATTTCACTTTAACGGATACTTAAAAAGCCAAACATATCTTAATTCGTGATCCGATCTCTCTTATCAGTTCTTTCTGCTCGTATCTCTTTCCCATTTGCAGTCGAACGGATCGGACGATGTTTACCAATAGAACAAGTTTTATGAGACTCCATAAAGCATCGCACTGCTTCGGCTAAACACTTAATACTCGTTGCGGGACTGACTATTCGACGCAGTCGCAGGCCGAACGTGAGGGAAATGTTACGTTTTAATTACACCGGATACCACTTTATGATCTTACAACGGCGGTGAGCAAACTGACTCTGGGATTACGAGTCTCCGTGGATGATCATAACATTCGCGAAAATACATTTCTTATGGCCAGTTGTATTTGTTTCCTGCAGCAATGTAAAAAGAATATATACGGTGAGCTGTGAAAATTGCTCTACGAAAATTAGATAAAGTGATAAGTGTACGTCATTAGTCCTCACGTGAAATTAAACAATATTATAAGAAAGTTGAGTCAATATTGAACTAGTAATAGCGCAAACATGATGTTAAATCTACGATTAGTGCAGATAATTACTTTTCTTTATTTTGTACTTTATATTGTACTTTACTGATGCGAATACCCGGCATTATTGTCTGTCTGATTAGATGAAAATGGTGGGGAGAATATTAAAATGCACGCGCAAATATTTTCCTGAAAAATTTCACTGCTTCGTTGAAGTTATTTCTCGCATTATCGCGTATATTATATTCTTTTTCATAATATTCAACGAAATTTAATGTATAAAGGCGCAATTTAAAAAATATATGTTAAGCAAATGAAATTTATGTCTATTTATAAAAAAAAATATAAACAATTTTATCCTATCTCTCTCTCTCTATTTAAATAATGTTTTTGTTGTTATTTATCATTAATAATATGTTTATTATATATAATATGTTTGTTATGTATTTTTTTTATGAATTTGAAGATATTTTATCTTTTGAAATATTTTCTACTTTTTAGGTGACACCTGACTATATCCATTTAAGCAGGAAAGCATTGCTTTTTGCATTAAACATTCTTTGAAGCATAATGTTCCTAGAGTCTTAAAAGGGTTAAATCTAGTTGCTACCCCAGCCCTTTTCGTCTCCCTCCACTCTTCACGCCCCTACGGTTTTAATAAGGCTTGATTACGAGTTTTACGAGCAGTCGGCTCGCGTTGCGCATCCCGGTTGATGGCCTCCCTCAAGTGCTGCTTGGCTCTCGCGAGTAATTAAGTTTACAAGTGCAGCCTGTCTTCGTCGTGGCGGCACAAGTGCGGACCTTCTTCTTCGTGTTCGGGTTAAGTGAACGGCGCTTTCCGCGATGCAACGACCAATAACGAGTAATTGCAGGCGGAGAGCGTTTCCTGACGTAGTTGCGACGAGGGGATGTGATTATAATGATGGCAATAATAGCGGCCACGACCAAGTACAATCACGTTTCCACAATGGTCGCGATTAAGATTAACATAGTTACCATCCATTTCTTTTCTGCATTGCTGACACGTCTAACGTAATCACTCGTTGCATCATATTTTGTAATAACGATAATGATATCCAACACATGGCGGAAATTTACGTTGTTCTCTCATTAACAATGATAATAATAGTAGCCTCAATGAGAAATATGATTTTATTATCATAGTAATTGCGACTCATAATTTCCGTCCGGCAACATTTGCACGACGGAAATTTGTACTGTCGTCTCATTAACAATAATGATAATAACAACAGTGGAGAAATATAATTCTGTTTTCATAGCACCTGTCATGAAGATGGGAATAATTGCTTCCTAGTGAATTAATAGTTTATGTAAACGGTCTCTGCGTAAGTTCGCGTTATCGTCTCGTTAATTGTCTCGTCGTGGTTTTCCGTCGTGTAGTGGCTGCCAAATCGCGCCCGGGACAAGTGACGACAAGCATTAACTTTTAACCATGCACGCGGCCGGCATTTATCAAGATCATTTAACAGACAGAAGAGGGTCTTTGTCACGCACGTGTCTAATTATTCTCCAGTGTATGGTTCGCTATACGAACATATCCCTCTCATATGAACTTAATTAACCGTATAACAGAAATTACGGTAGCAATTAGAGCATTCAAAGACAGGAGATTTATGAAATGTTTCGTTCACTCTGTAATATATAGTATAATGTAAAAGTCGTGGAAAATCTCTTGGGTTCCTTTTTAATATTTTACTTAATATATTAAATCTCTCCAAATATGCTTTCATCAAATATGTTTTCATCTTGAATTAATTCTTTTTGCATAATAAATGTACAAAATATTGTATTTTTTTGTATATATATATATATATATATATATATATATATATATAAATACAAAATCTATTAGAATATTTTATATATATATATATATATATATATATATATATATAAAATATATATATATATAAATTATCTATATATATATATAGATAATATCCTAATACAATTTGTCATTTTTTGCATATGATGATTTTTATCTTTTCGGGCAATTTTGGGTAATTTAAAAAATTTGATGATAAAACGGTGTGAAAGATGTTTTATCTTTCTTCATATTTACATGTTATTTAAGTTTAATGTTCTGCTCTACAAATGAGAAGTGGAATTATTGCTGCATAAATGACTAACGTCCTATAAAGCGTAGATAAGGGTTAGGTAGCCAGGGGGGGGTAATTTTCAGGGACATGGAATAATCCCATTTACCTGATGCTCGAATTACCTCATCTAGAATCGTCGAATATAAATGATGTCGTGCGTAATTTCGGCAAAAGTCAGCGCGGCGTTTATTGCGTGCGTGATTCGGCTCGTCGCCTGCTCCGAAATAAACCGCCTCATGACAAAGATGGATCATCACAGATCAGATTTCCCTATCGCTGTTTTCTTACTAACGAAGGAAAACCAACAGAACTCATTTTTATATGTTTCGATAATATTTGAATAGTAACAGCAAGGATAAGGATCGATTTTCATAGAAAATGAAAAGTAACTTGATGTATCACATAGCAAAAAACGTGTAGAATTTTTATAAAAATAACAATCCGCATAATTCAATAATCCAACATTATTAAGGAATCGATTGGATTTTAATCATTATTGATATTTAATATAATTTTAGTTCTTAAACATTACTTATACTTAATTAGAAACTTATACTTAATTTAGAAAAAAAATTATTCTTTTCTCGTAAAAGAACAGAAAAAATTTTTTTCAACTATTTTTTTCATTTTTTCATTGTTTTATGTCACGTATTTCAAATATGTTTTCGTTAATCCATAGTAGAAAGTAGTACTTTACACTTTAACTAAAATAGATCTCCAATAAATTGTTATTATGTACGTTTTATAGGATTGAACGTCAAAATCAATTTTTCTCGAAACGTTTCTAAATGGTTCTTGATCGTTATTGCCGTGTACCCACCATTTGTCATGGCCAATGGAAATCACGCGCATAAATCATGCGATCCTGTCACGCACCGATCGCGCTCGATCCGAGTTCGATAGAGGGAAAATATATTGGAAAGGATTCATTGAATAAAGTTCCTAAATTTCCATCGTCGAGCGGGCGAATAGATTTTCGCGATGTTCGCATGAGAGAACGTATATCGCAAATAAGTGTTTCGAGTAGAAAGAATTTATCGCCCGGCTTCCACGCTCTCGACACGTGTATATCTCCCGCGAAATCGATATGCGATTTCGATGCTCGCCGTACATTTCCACCGCTGCCGGATGTTCGCGGAATACCGTCGCGTTCGACGAGCGATGATATGTTTTATTCATTTTTCGCACTCTAAATTCATAACATTTCGCAAAACAGACAGCTTTATTCCACGTGTGTTGAAAGTTTTTTTCGGCCACCGTGCACGACATAAACGATTACAGAAAAATCTCGATTGATTCCAGAACGAATTTTGGGAATATCAGCTCGTCCGACTCTCGATCATTCTCTCCGTTAAACGAACGAATGAACAAACGAAGGATAAAATGTTGCGGCGACTCTGAGAACTTAAACTTTACTATTACTGGAAGAACGCTCGTCCGGATTACTTAAGAGTCGTAAAATCGAAGTGCACAATTCAACATGGCTCAACGAGCGTCACGCATTTCGGGTTTACGATCCCTAACGAACGTTATGCGATTTCGTGTGCTATATTAAATAAAAATTCATTTACTACGAATTCGCCAACTTTCAAGCCACGCGACGTGAGTTCACTGGCCGTCATTGTCGACTAAATTTTATCGCCTATCATCGATACTAAGGCCATAACAAACTTTGTTGCGGGAATAATATATTTCTTACAAGTGAGATTACAGGATATATATATAAATCAATTAACTTTAGCAGATATATATTGTAAACTGACTAGTGTTTTACATTGCAGTTTTTTTCGTACGTTGAACGATGTTTTACTATGATTTATGAATAGATTCCACGAAAGATTCATGGTCGTATTTATCAGACGCATGGAGAAAACTAGAAGAAATAGGATATTAAATGCATTCAAAGCCGTACGCGCGCTCGTAGATTTACATAATATCGATACAAGTGGACTGCAAGGATATAATCCTGAAGTCCACCAGCTTTGAAATATCACATGCCACATTCTGTATGACATAATCCCGTTTCTTTAATTTACATATTAAATACATTTTCGAGTCTCTCTTTCTCTTTTCGTTTCGTCTTCTTCTCACTTCGCTATCTCTCTAAACCCCTCGACACATATTTATATACCTATGCTGCAAATTCATCTCGGATTCTAGAAGATCGCTTGCGCGTACAGTATTTGGGTGGACATAAAAGAATGGGCAAAAAAATATAATTCGCTAGAGAATTCGTTAAACAAGAAATTGTTCATTATAGGATGATCCCAGCTTTGCACTCATCACGATGCTTCGTGCGATTTCGTTGCAATTATACTCTTTTTCATTATTAACGCTTTAACACAAAGTTTAACATAAATGTGATGACACACAGTTGAAATAATTAATATCTAAATGCGCACTGCCACTTATAATTAAACTAAAATGTCAGAGAAAATTCTAAATTAAAATATTTTTAAGAAACATATTAATTCTTTCTTTTTCCTCTATATTAATTTTCTGCTAAAATAAGGAATAATGGTTTTCATACTTTACTTATTTCATATATATATATATTTGTGAAAATTATAAAGATTTTGTTTATTTTCGTGGGACAAACATTATAATACATAGGATAATATGTTACGGTTGAAAAGATGAAGTTTGTATTAAAAAGTACACCGTCATTTATCTAAATTTATTTCCTCAATTCAATCAGGAATGAATAACGAGTTTTTAACTCACGAGTTATTAAAAACATTATATATACGTATGAGTGTTTTTATTTTACTTTGAATGAAATTTGAATTTAATAATTTTGTCATATTTGTGATATTTTCTAAATAAATAATTGTCTTTGTATAATTGCAATTAATAAATGTAGAACGTTAATAATAATTAACATAGTGCCATATAATATTATATTTTATTAATTAATATTGAATGTTGTTAAAAATTAAAATTGTTGCTTGTTAAAAAATTAAAGACTGTTTGTGTAAAAAATTTTATGTTAAAATACCGCAAGTACAAATAACTTTTCTCATACATCGACAAACATCAAAATATTTTACAAAGGCATGATATCGTAGACTAGTAATCAATAATCGATTCTTAAATCAATCACATACGATTGAAGAGGTTTCATTCTCTATGCAATCCTTTGCCGTTCCTTTTTTCTTCCGCTCCTTACTCTTGAACACTGCTCCTAGAACACGGAATGCGAGTGGAAGATATAGAGAGCTAGTAGAAGAATCAAAGGAGACAACAAGAAGGAAACGAGACTGTCGTGTCAGAAAGAAATGAAGACAGAGCTATCAGTTACAGAACGCCGTCTGCACGGAAGCAATTCATTCTGCTTCACTGTTCAACCCTTATCCGTTCAACGTTTTCTTTCCACTTTTCTGTCCCTTCTCCCACCAAAATCTTTTGATCTCGCCTGCTGCGCTCACCTGCACCACGTGTAGCATATGAACTTCGAGCGAAGGCGATCTCTCTCTTTAAAAAAGAAGAAGTGAAAAGAATCGTGGCTGTAGAAAAAAAAAAATATTTCTGATAGACAAGAGTAGTGCATCAATCTTTAAAAATTCAAAAGAATTAAAAGAACTTTTTGTTCTGCAGAATCAAATGAAAATTCTTTTAATCCAAAATCAATTGTATAAAAAGTTATTCAAGATTTAAAAAAAAATATAACATTTTGTTAATTTAATGAATCAACAGCATAAGCTAAATTTAGCTAAACTGCTACGTTGCGATTGTATGGTCTGATATCGATTTGAATCTAATCTCTACAGAAAATTAAATGTACTTCACTATTGAATTTAACAAACATTTTCTTGATTCAAAGAACACTAATAAAATTCAATTAAAAAGCAGACAGATAAGGCATTGCGTTATAACTGTTTCCATACTTTATATAATTACAAGCTCTGATGTCATAATCTCTGGAAAGAGATGATATTTTTTGTTATTTATATTATAGTAGGAATCATGGAAATGAAAATCTGACTTGAATACACGTATACAATGCATGATATGCAATCGCCGTGATTTTGTTAATCCTACGTTACACGCTATCATTTTGACATACAGACTTTATTCCTCCTGATAACTCCGAGAGAGAAATGGAGTATTTTATAGGATTATAATTCTCTACGTTTTAATTACATTCAAGCGTCAACACACATGTACATGTGCACGCCAATTCTATGTTGACAATAATTATTATATAAAAGGTCCTAAATCTCTCTGTTACAATTTTAAAAATCTCTGAAATTAAAATATATATATCAAAATTTTTTTAAATAAAATTTACTGATCAAACAAATAAGCATTCTGATCTTTATTTTCAATTTATTTGAATCTGATTTGATTCTGATATGAAAAAAAAAAAATAATAAAACTCATCTTTCTTAGTTATGGAAAACAAAATAGTATTACAAATATTCTACAGTTTTATTATCAAGATTGTATCCTTAAAACAATGAAATTTTACTTCATGTCAGTCAATTATACTTTGACCGCGAGGATCTGTCAAATATCTAACAACATTACGAGTAATAATGAAAAATTCTGATGGTGTACGACAGGGAGTTAAAGTGACGCGCGTCACCGATGGAATTACAAGAGCTTGATCGACCTTAATCCCGCTGGGTCATAACTCATAATGCCGCTTTACGAGTCTACACGACTCAGTGTGCTTGTATTAAGAATCAAATTTGCGCTAAGGAGATTACATTAGTCATAAGAAGAAGCAATTTCTAGCACCGCAATAGCATTTCTCCCGTATGTCGAGTGAAGAAACTCCGAAAGTGAAGGGATTATGTTTTCTTTGTGCCGAACTAGCAAATTTTATTGTTTGTTTGATCGATCATGTTCATCCTTGCTCTTTAATTAAGGAAATTACTATTTAGAAAATTATTAGTATATACTATTTATAAAACGAACTATATATAAAACGAAGAATGAAATTAGTAATAAAGTTTACACAAATTAAAAGTTATAAAGAGTGATTATTGGCTATTACTGGTTATTATGTCTGAATAATTTCTTGTGAAAATATGTGGGTAACTTTCTTAGAAAATATTAAAAGTGGTCCATTTATATTTCATTTATGTTAAATTATTTTTTTCTTTAATTCCTTGCAAACAAATATATTTTCCAATATGATTGCATTTAAAAATTGAAACACAAATTATATATTTATTTTCTACCTTCAGACTTTTAATTCCTTCAAGTAAAATTTAAAAACTCGTGATCAAAAATTTAATGAGCTTGATGCTAGCCCGAAAAAATTCTCGACATTAATATGAATCTAATGATTCACTTTTAACTAGAGAAAGCGAGAGAAGTACGTAGAAAGAACTTTTCCATTTTGAAAAAAAAAACCTTAAAAAAAAACTCCTTATATGAAACATGATCGAGTTGACTTCTAGATTGCTCTCCCCATCCCACTCCCCCCTCTCTCACTCTGTCTCTCTCGCTGTTTCTCTCTATGCATATATTCCTCCCCTAGTATGCAAACATCGTGGCTTTAATTATGCGGACTAATTACCTGAATTAACGCGAATTAACCCCGTGGTCCGTTTGACTCACCGCTCTCTGCCGGTCCCAAACCCGCTGATAATCCGAACGCGGTGCGCACTGATTATCAAAGATCGGTGAGATCTGCACTTACCGCAACATACAAGTCGAAATGCCAAGCTTTGAAGGCGTGTTGCGTAAATTTTCGATCCTATTTACTACGAGTCTGTAGATCTGTTAGATCCATTTGCCATAGCTAAATAGTGTTCACTTGTTGTAATACTTAAAATAAAATATATATATTTTTGAAATTTGGTGAAAATGAAAAGAAAATTGTAGTGCAGTCCAATCCGAAAAAAAAAAACAATCCTATAACAAATTGATATCAAGAGTCACAAACAAAAAACTATCATTGTGTATTGTTTCTATCGCATAATATTGCAATATTTTTTATCTATTATAAAAAAATTTTTCATAAGAAATTCATAAGGAATAATATAAATAAATCTACAAGCCAATAAAAGTATATAACGCAATATAAATTAATACAGCAAATGACACAATAATTGAACAAAATATAACAAAAAAATTTAGTATAATTATCGGAAAAAATTTTAAATAACTGCATACAATACATAAATAAAATGATAAGCAAGAGAGAAATATAATAAAGATAAACAAAGCAAAATATACATACATATATTCAGATAACCTGTAATTACGTTTGTTAAATGATTAATTAAGGAAGAAATTATTGATTAGAGAGGTCAGTAAGAAAGTTGTTACTTGGTTTACTAAAATAATATTAATTTCATGCTGGTTAATCGCAACGTAATGTCACAAAGGAACGATTCGTCGCTTTCTTGTCGCGATGATGCGCAGCTCGTCTTTCCGGCCAGCCGACGTTCCGATATCGCTCGTTATTAAAATTAAATTGCATTATTAACGCTTCGCGAACGATTTCCGACGGTTTGTACGGCAATTTGCGGCCGAGAGAGCGTCCGTGGAAATTCGAAAAGGGATTAACCAACCGACCCCCTGTGCCCACCGCTCTACTTCAACTCGCCTCTCACCTTTCCCTTCTCTCGCCTCTCCCTTCTCTCCACCCTCTTTACAAAGCCTCTCCCTACTGTGCCTTGCAGGCCGAGGGATTTATACAATTAATTCTCTAATTTGTCGCGCTCACGTCGGATTTCGTTGGTAATAGATTTTCATCGATCGTCACGCAACTCGTTCCCGCCATAGCTTTTTATTGCTACTTGTCCCCCTCTTATCCTCTCCACACCCCGTTTTGATTGCACACATTTTGCTCAATTTTCATGCGTCACAATAATTATTTTCGCTACAATCGAAACCGCAACAATGCGATTGGCGATGTAACAGCTCTATCTCCGCTGTGATTTCATGAATTTGATTAAAATGCAAACGCGCAATATAAAATAATGATTATATTTTCATTATATATAAATATCAATAAAAAATGTAAGTAATTTATTAATGTAATAAAGTATCATTTTTATATATTTACAAATATTGTACATCATATAAATTACTAAAGAAATGAGCTATTTCTTCTACATGTTTCTACATGTAAGGTATATACACACACACACACACACACACACACACACACACACACACACACACACACACACACACACACACACACACACACACACACACACACACACAGAGCAGCACACATTTTACAAGTATATAGTATGATTATTTAATAAATTTTCTTTCATTAATCAAGAAGTAACACTTTGGCAACAAATTGGAATTCCAATAAAATTGAAAATTTGAGAATATTCTGATATGTTTAATTCATCTTTTTATCGAACACATAATTGCATAAAGCGATATAACGTGAATATAATTTGTTTTGTTCAAACATAATTTTTTTCTGTAAAAAATGAAAATTTTGATATGTGAATCTTGAAATATAATACCGTTTTTTTAATCACAATTCCATGGTTGTTTTCGTAAAATTCAATTTATTTTGTAGGTTACAAGTCAAAATTTAATTTTCATTCGTTTTACGCACCGCGTATGTTAAGGTGTACACAACATTTTATGGCAAATCAACGTCAGCGATAATATGTGTGTAAACAACACAATCAACCAGTATTGGACGATTATTATTAAAAATTAGTCAATAATTTCTAAATCTTTGTGACAGTTCGACATAACTGTATATTGAAATGTCATTCATTCATATCTACCGAAAATATGCAACGGTATATTGACTCAATTACAACGATTTATTGAATCAACATTCTCTCTCTCTCTCTTTCTCTCTCTCTCTCTCTCTCTCTCTCTCTCTCTCTCTCCAGGAATATCGTGATAGTTACAAAGCGCGATTTATTGAATTATTCTTGTTGTACGCTTTTTCATTAACGAACTAAAGGTGATATACGAGAGAAACGTATTAAAGATTTGTCGTAATACCTGTAACGAGTCTGTAGGTCAAAAGGTGTTCCGAAAGAGAGTTCGACATTGCTTGGGGTTTTCCGGGTCTCCACGAGTGCCACTTACACGAATACTCGTAGGGATAATAAGATTGTCGCGCGGATCTGCGAAAAGTCCGACCTCTTCTCGAGGCGACCTTTCGCAAACCACTTGTCCTTCGAGAATCGTCAGTGATATAACAGCGATAAGGAGAATGAGAGGAGGGATAAAGGGGACAGATTTTGTTCTGCATTCAATTAACAATTTGCCTTTGCTCGAAGACGAATGTAAGATGCTTGAGTACCAGTGCTTACAATAACCCAGTTTTCTCGAGTATCGTCATCGTTTCACCGGAACTTCTCTCGAATAAAAACAAAGAACAAACTGCACAGAAAGGGAAAGGAATAACGAATAGGAGGAAATAGTATTAAAATAAGGAAAAGAGGAAAACTGAGAAAACATAATAAAATAAGACAAACTAACAACTTATCACGTTAAAAACAATTTTTAGAAACAAAATTATGCAATATGAATGAAAATAATTTGTATAAAATATATATATATATTAAAAATTACAACATGGCGTATAATATAACAATTAATGTACTAATTGTTTCGTCACATTATAACGAAATATTTTTAAATATTGACATACTATTAATAGAATAAAGCTTACCGTAATAATTTTATTATATAATATTTTAAGAGGTAAATATTTTACATTAAAAGCGTATTGCATTAAAGGTGTATTATATTAGAAGGCAATTCATAATCCAGAAAAAGTAAAGATAGGAACGATGCGCTTATCTTCCCCTAACTATCCCCCGTTATCACTTCGACCTCGACAAACGTCACAACGGTCGGTGGGAACTGCTAAAATAGTGGAATAATAATATTCCGTGCGATTCCGTCCAGCATTAGCGATTCTTTGAGTGAGTAATGAAGGAATTTGAATATTTCCCTCGCGCGCCGTTCCCCCGGCGCACGAGCTTCCAAGTCAATTACCGGATTCAACCACCGTCCTACGTTCCGCGGCCGCTTTATTAAAACAATTCGCCCGATCTCACCCTCCCACGACACCCTCTCAACCTTCCCTAGCGGCACCGCGCGAGAATACGGACTGCCGCGACTTCGTTTTCCCCTGCCTCTTGCCACCCCCCTACGCTTCCATCATTGACCTCCTCGCAGCGCCTCGGATTATTATCGCGAATGGAACTCGAGACTCGAAGAGAACGAAACTGTTGCTCGTAATAATGGCAGCGTCGTAAAGAGGTTACGGTCTCGAGGTAAACGACTTATAGACAGAAACTCATGTCAACGCTCTGGTATCGTTTTTGTGAACTTCGAACTGGATGCTGTATTTTTATAATTAACTGAGGTGACATATTATTAACGCCATTTATTTAAATTCAGATTAACATTTGATTCGTACATAGGACGAAACGAAATCTTGGCATCTGCTCATATCAAAAGTAACTTGTGCAAGCATTTTTCACAAGACTTTAAGACAATCATTATCTTTAATTTTATCACAAAGGATATTGCAAAATATATAATAAAACTGTTTTATACATATTTCTACCGAAGAAAATTCATTATTTTTATTAAAATCAGAAATATTATGATAACCACGATTATCCAATAGAATAATAAGAGTAAAAAATTAAATTTTTTTTCTCATAATCACATATAATTTGAATAAGTTTAAATTTATCAACTTTTTAATAAGATTATAACCTATTATTTTTATTGGTATTAATACCCGGTTTATTATACTAGCCTCTCAAATATATTCGACTTACATCGTATTACCATATAATTGACTTTTTTTAAAAAATAATTCATGGAAATAAATTCTATTTTATTAGATTGCATTCGCTTTGCTAATCAATTATTCGTTTCCTTTAGCGATTTGAATCGTCTACAGTAAATCGATCCCTCTATCGTCTGTGATGGCAAAATCCGACGCGAATCGATCGCTACGCAAGAACTCCGCCCGTAATTCGCCGTAGCAATCATGCGATGGATATCGCGATGGATGTTGGCTATCCTATCGCGTTGCAATTAATATTTCAGTAGGAAATAGTCCAGGCAATACCTAAACCCATCGAATGGAGGCAGCTCTGTCGACATTCGTCCTTTCCTGAAGCCAACGCAACGCGAAACTGCGTGCACGTTAATTGCCTGATTGAATATGAAACACGTATCGATTCGGAGAGATACGAATTGAAATTTGATATTATCTTGTCTCTCAGATACGAGACTGACCGTGTTGTAACGGCGAAGAACGCGGAATATCGACGCTAATTAGCACAACCGGTAAAGATTATCCATTACAGGATTTCGTATCAATTCGCTTACAGAGAGTCTAATTATGCCAAATCTCAGCATACCCAACGCATGAAGTTGACGGCAATGATTATATTATCACACGGGAAATCAAATGTTTAATCAAATGTAACGAGTAAAGATTACAATTTTATATCGATATCATTATACTAAAACTGTTTGTATATCTTGATAAACGATAATATAATTTGTTATTATTTGTGATCTTGTCAATTCAAAAATTAGTAGACTTTATATAATTTTATTACAAAAAATATATATTATTTCCTTCAACAAAAATTAATAATAATATTATTGAATTAACAATTCGATAAAAAAATTTGATATTGTAATAAAACACAATAAATAGGCATCAGTTAAATTCAATGGAAAAATGCAATATTGCAAAAAGAGAGTTGATATATCTTACAATGAGTGGTTTTGAGATCGTATTTTAGCCTTTTGCGACTAAATCGCGGGAAGCGGTTATTTTCTTCGCTCTTAGCTCGTTTCATGTTACGGTAGATTTTAGCGGAATCAGCAGCCCGACCGAAATAACTCTTTTTCTATTACCGCCCTTTCTCTACTTGTTCTCCCTGAGGATCGTCAGAGACGAAGGGGATGTGCGGGAGAACTTCTTCCCTCGGACACAATTAATGCGATCGCTTAGTTTTCTTCTTGTTACCTATTACGCTGTCCTCTGCCTATTTGTAACACAAATTGTCCTCGACGTGCCCTCCTCCCTCCCCCCCCGCCCCTCTACGTCTATTCGCCATTGCGAGTTGGAATTAGGGCGATTAAAAATTGCGTGGTTGGCGAAACTCACGAAAAGAGGTACAGAGAGAAAACGAGAGATTGAGAGAGGAGCTTTTAATCAAAGGCTAAAGGCACTGCATGACGGTGAAACTAATTCGTCACTCGGCACACTATCCAATTTTCCTGACAGTGGAAATCGTTAAAATTATCTACATTAGTAATCTCTTTCACGTAGAAAATATGATTACCTGATATCAATCAAATACTATTAGTGGAAATATGCATGTTTTTTTAGTATATACACTATTGCAGATTCTTTTACTATACATATATAATAGAAAATTATATAGAAAATATATCTTTTATTTTATAAATGATTATTTTCTGCGGATAAATCAGGAAGGAATATTTATATCATTGTTCACTAAACTTCGGATTGACCCGTCAATTTTCTTTTCTCATTTGTCATCGACAAATCCCAAAATTCTTACGCAGAATTATCGAGAGAAATACTGAATATACACTATTCAGAGAAAATTAATTAGAGGTATTAAAACAAATTTATCGAGAACCGATTTCTACTCTCGTCTACGCCAAACTATTCACTGATGAAATTCCAAACAGTTTGGGATCGAATTATCAATCGACTCTCAATATGTGGCGACGCAAATTCATTCCGCATATCTCGCGTAAATGCGAGGAAGATACGAGATCCGTCAAAGAGGAAACGCTGATAAAATAATTAGCAGACGCCGGTACGTGCCGCGTGTGCGTGCGGCCTGATGCGTCGCGACCGCATACGAGTCGCACGCTCGCACGTGTTGCACGCATTACGATCTCGCAAGTACCCTCACATCACGCGCGCGCGCACGCGTTTGCGAGGAGCGAACGCCGAGCTAAATATGCGTGTTCACGCGCATCCACCACGATAACGGATGCTCCCTGTCTCTCTCTTTCCCTCCTTCTCCCGTCTCGTGTTGCGAGGTAGAGTCGGTTCAAAGAGGATTAGATAGTGGAGAAGCTGGTATACATGGCACGATGTATACCAGCACAATCTATTGAAAACCGGCTGGTATTTAAATGTACGCACGTCCTGAATTACACTTTGAAATAAAAAACGAAAATGTAAAGCCCTCAAAATGAAATCTCATCGAATCTCATCTAAGTTTACAAATTTTATTATCTTTTCAAGAAAAAGATTTTTTTTTTAGTAAATTGCTAAAATATATAATCATTATTACAAGCAAAAAGAGTTTGTAAAATGCAATTATTTGTAGAAAGGGAGAGGATACACGTGTGTGCGCGTGTCACAAAGGCATAATTTGAGCTTTACATCCCAAAAGTGCTCTTCAGTGGCGCGGAATTAAGAGAAACGCGTTTGTTCAGCAATTCCAATTTATAATAAGATATGCAGCCAAGAGGTAGTATCCGTGTGATGTATAATTAATCGCCATTTGGACAGTTTGAGTAACCGGACCGCCGAGGAGCTTCCCTTTTATTAAAAAAGTTGCGAAGCTGTCTAACACTGAGTAGAGCTCGACGACCGAGTTTATTTATATGTTAATGCTGACCCAACAATGGGATCGTGACTTCCGGCTGTTTCTCATCCCCTTGCTGTCGTCGCATTCGGCGAAAGTTCATCCGAAATCATTGGCCTCTCTACCTCGCGGTAGATATCGTTGATTTAATTACCATTTGTCCTGCCTACAATTCGGCGTATTCCGCGGAACACTAACTGTCGCGCATGACAGAAACGAACGTAGGACAAAAATCGCCGGGATTGTAACGAAAAAAAGGGAGAGAAAGAAAAAAAAAGGGGAAAATGCCCGTTTTACACATTCTCGTGTAATACGATTGTAACGCAAAAGGGTGCGATCATAATCGAATTTCGGTGTTGCCGAGCGCAAACGTTCAATCCGTCGAAAGCGGAATCGGTTTAACCGGTCCGAAGGGCGGTTAAACGTTATTGATCGTTTCCTATTGCTTGGAAATGCGGTATTAAGCCTATGTACGCACCTGACGTACCTCCTCCCCCATATCTCTCTCTCTCTCTCTCTCTCTCTCTCTCTCTCTCTCTCTCTCTCTCTCTCTGTCTCACAGAATATCGTGCTTAATCGTACGCAGCGCGATCTGATCGGCGAACAATACCTTTACCATTGATTCAGCCGATTGCATCGATCTCTTGCTAGTTGACTTTATTTCCTGCGCTTCGCACGATTCAACAATTTAAAGCCGTTGCTGCAAAATAAAATCGACCTTTCTATGATACGAAAAGGAATTCATACTAAAGTATCTTTATATTTCTATGACAATTAAAGAAATATGATACGCCGATTATTGTCAATAATTACATAATCGCAGCTTGACAGATTAGATTCAAGAACAAAGTTACTCAACTTCGTCGAGCCAAGCAAATCAACTTCATCGAAATTTTATTTCTTTGGTTCCTTGGTTTCGATTCAATACACAGCTCAAATCGGTATATAACAGTATTCTGTGGGAGCGATCGAACAAGGATGAGAAAGCGAAAGTTATGGGAATCGCTTTGCGGTGTCAAGCTGTTCACGTTGGAGGGTGGAGTTAACAGCACTGGCGGTTGCTGCTTCAGCTGTTTACAGGAGTCCACCCCGTGGCCTTTGCCGCCAGTTTGACCTCGTCTACCATATCGAAGGTTTACGCCTACGCACATTTTCCATCTCACGCACATACACATGCAGCACGGTTTATGCATGTACGGCATTAATGAGGCACGAATCTAAAATCGCATGTTGAGAAATAACCGAACTCACCGACAAAATGCTGTGTCATTCTTGTCGGTGAACTAATTGGATGAAGGTAGAGGACTCTTTGATAATCACCGCGCTTCCCGTGATCCTTTCAATCTTTCTCGTTGCTGCATTTTCCAGAAAATATACTACGTAGAAGTCCAGATACGAAATGGCGAGTAATGTGTTAAATAATTAATGAACGCTTGAGAGAGATGGGAAGATGCGCTTCTCGCACAGATGAGATTAATCCTTCAAATACTAAGCGAATTTTTAAGAAGAAAAAGGGATAGAGAAAGAAAGAGAAATTTAAAATTTTACTTACTGAAATATAAATCTTTTGCGAAATCTCAAACTATTCATGAAATTTTGATGAAAATTAAATTCTGTGCTATCAATACGTTAAAAACTACTTTCTAAAGAGGGATGTAAATTGCATTAAATATATATCTATATCTATATTTTAATAAATATATAAAATCTTATATCTTAATTATACATACATATATACATAATACATAAAAAATTTCATAAGTTACAATCACAAGTTACAAACATAAGTTACAATCAAATATACCAATAAATGGAAAGTATTAAAAAATTTTAAATTTTTGCGCAGTATTAATATTAAAAATAATCACATATAACTCCAAAAGAATTAAATTGTAATGGCATCATATTTTTATATATGCATAAGCTTACTTGAAAAACGCTATAATTAATTTGAATCGATATATATAAATATGTAGTTTTAACATTAACTAATTTAACTATTGTGAATATAACGAGCCATTTTTTCCAACTGATCACATCGAAAGGGCACTAATCCTTACATGCGTCTATCGTTATCAGTCGTAGCGTATTTGCCACTTCTCGTTCCGCTGCTACCAGCGCGAACGTATGACAACCGAGTCGGGAATCGTTAACGTATCGCTAACTCGTTCGATATCTAGGTACTACTAGTTTAAGCCCGCTTCCCTAAGTACTGCCGTCATTACTGTAGAGTGCGGCTCTCCAACCCTCCGAGCACTACCTGCCTCTGCAATCTGCCATGCAACCCCTGCATCAACACGTTCACAGTACTCCCGCCCCCGCCACGTCGTGAATCGGGCGATTGCATACCAACGAAAGAGGAGGTGTGTTTGCTCGTTAGTGCTCGAAAACCCCCGCGACCGTGTCTCGAAAACGGCCGTTTTTCCGACGGCAAAGATGAATCTCGAACAACGCGAATCACCATTCGAATTGTAAACGACGGGCCTTAAATCATTCTCAGATGTTGGAATGTTCCGCTAGCTCGCTGTATCCGCTCGCGCGGTTTTTCAGTCTTTCGAATAAACTGAAATGTCTCTTTGCGAATGTCTGTCGTGCAAGCGAATTATGCGTTTAACTTTCGGCGGAGTTAAGCCTCGGCACCCCAGAGTATATTGTTGATGGAATTTTCTAACGCGCATTATTCGCGACGCTATTACAATGACTGAAATTGGCAAACTTTGCGCTTCATTCATGATACTTGCAGCTAATGGAATTATAACTTCTCGTCGTTTACTTGAAAATGACGAGTAATTATTCGAAAACTATCAGATTACGTTTGGGAATGCCGGAAAGGGAAATAAAAGATTAAATCTAGTCGTATTATAAAGTAGTATAAAAGAGATACCTTCGAACACAATAATTCGCAAGTAAAACGTAAATTAAAGCGATCGCTCGGTAGCGGTAGCCACGAACGACACGTAACGTAACTCTGCTCTCACACGCGGTATCAAAAAAAGGCCAAGGGCGTGGAATCGACTTTGTTAAATAGCAGCTCGGGAAGCTCATCGGAGGATTTTCCTATCGCGTCCTCGAGCGCCAATTCGCTGCGGTGGGATGCGGGGAGGATTTCGGAGGGTGCGCCCGAAGGGAAGTTTCGGCGAAAGGCTTTTCGTTAACCAATGACGTGGTAGGGCGGCTCCTTCCCCACATTGGAGAGAGCGCTTCCTAAAACCTAACCCAGTTTCCACTGCGGTCGGGGCCAGTATGCTAATCTGCTACAACGTTCGGGCATCTATTGAAACCGCAGCCTCCTCGTGCTGCTTCTGGCCGGAGTTCCCTTAACCACGGCAGCTCGCGCAACAATGATCTATGTAGCACGACGAGGCGGTGGACGTGTTTGGTGCGCTGCACAGAGCCGCTAGATCAGGACCGGACGTTAATTACTGCCACCAATCAGCGACGTTGCACTGGCTCGCTTGTTAGTCCGGGGTGCTAAGGGCAGTTCGCTGCCAACCCATCAACCGTCTCCTCGTACCTCTCTCCTGTACCTCTTCTGGTGGCCGCATTGACGAATTCGAGCCATCTTTCGGAGCGCGTATCGATTAATTCCGGTTTTATTCGATCACGTGTACGAATTGCGTGATCGCCGGAGCGTAATCGGTACATTCGGTAGCGAGTGCGCCAAACCTGTCGGTCGTTTCCGTAGCCTGCTAATGCAACATCTTGAGTAAAGAGCGCAACCGTTCGCGATTACAGTGGAGAGACGAGAGATTTAAGAGTAATAACATCGATCTTTTATGGTTCCGCGCCCATCATACCTCGTCGCCGCAGCTCGAGCATTAGCCAATGACTTTCGTAGTTCCGGCCGCTCTAAATTGGATCTGCGAGGCTGAGTAATTGGCGATTAATAACACGCCCCGCCGAATATCGGTATAACGTAAGACATGGGCCATCGGTATTGTAATTAAGGCCGGGGCTACACGGCGCGTCTGGGGCCCAAGCGAACCTTCCGGAGCGCTATCGCATCCATCACGTGCCACCTGGCGATTAATACAGGGACGTTCGGACGCTTATCTGGGTTATCTTCGCCATCGATAATATATCAACTCCATCCGAGATATCGCGTGTGTCTCCTTCGCTCAACTTCCTCCCCCCCCCCTCCTCCGCCCCCGCGTGAGTCTTTGTCTCTGTCAGGTTTAATCGCGCGTAAGGACGAATACTGTGTCATAATTCTCGCGCGGTAGCGTGTCACGATTAATCGTCATAGTCGGCGTCGCGGCTTCAATGAACGCGGTCTGATAATTAAATAAACATCACCTCGATTCGTGCTACTTGTTCATAACTCCGAGTTTCTCGAATAACATTTTTCTGACGACTACATCAAGCATTTCTTATTCTTGAATATATTAAACGTTTTTATCACACGCATGTTTTCGTAAATTCACTATATTTCTTACTGGATTCCTCTTTTTAATATGTGCTAAAAAAGACTACTGATATAGCATCAAAATATTTATTATTTGCCTATTGTGACAATTTTGTTAGATATCTCATTTGAAATCACTGATTAATTTTTTTAAGACATTTCCTTTTCCTTCTTATACCAATAGTGTTAAGAATATATATTCCATATTTGATCTCCAAGTTTTCCAGCTTTTTTCCTATAAGTAAAATTTATACATTTTCCTCCGTTAATTATTAAATACGAACTATTATTTCATATTGATCTCTTGAAATTAACCAAACTAAAAGAATGATAATTTCGCGAATAGACACCGAAACAAGTATAGCGGCTTAAATGAACATGTTCTACAAGCTTGAGAGCACGAGTGAAGAAAATCTCAGCAACTTGCGGTACCAAGTGGAAGGGTTTCTAAGACATTAAACCATCAAGCAGTGAGTCAGATAGCCGATTCGGTGTGAGCAAGTATGGCCGGGGATAGAGCCATCTTGGTCGTTTATACCAAGTTTCGAGGGAGATTTACCGAGTCACTGTGCCCCGTTCAGCTTCGAGGCCCATTATTGCTGATATACTGAGAGATTAAGAGCACGTGTTACGTACATTGTACCACGGTATAACGTGCCGTAGTAAAACATTTCGGCGTTGTACCGCGATGCTAACAATATATATATAGGTCAATTCTCTTCAAATGCTGTACGTAAATACGTTATTCTGATATTTTCTTCGATAATAACACGAGATATCGCACGCTCGTCGTTACGCGCGCAACCGATAACACATGTGTTACGCGACGAACGGATTTGTGCGAATCCCGCCCGTGTGAGAAATGAGAGTCGTAAAATAATTTTAAACGCGCGTGACAAACAGCTCGTACGGCTAATTCCGATTGTGCGAATTTACAACGGTGGCGCGATCGTTTGATTAAAACTAAACCGCCGATTAAAATTATATCCAGCTTCTCCCCTCCCGCGACATACGAGAAGAGCATTGTGCAATTGACAATTGTGCCGTGCGCTGCTTAATCCTTATTAAGCCGTGATTAAATCCAAATAACTTCTAACTGTGACTCGGGTGTGTTTCTGGATTTCATCCTCGATTAATCGGCGGCGAAATCCTTTCGAGTAACACGGCGCGCATCCTGGTTTACATGGCTGGCTAGATTCGTTTGCATTCCGAGATATCTTGGATTAACCAAATTTCGTACGATTGAAAAATCGAATTACGAGTTCGAGGAGCGAATTCTCCGCTATGCCGCGGGGATGAGTCGGATCGGAGAATTAGCAATGTTGCTATTTCTGTGGAACGCTCGGATTCTGGCGAATGCTTCGGAATCCTTCCGTCGGAAGATTACGAACTAGACGGCGCGATGAATAAATATAACTTCGATGCTTTTTATCCATAAACTTAGCTCAATTGACGATAAGCGACGTTGAATTATGTCTAATATAGAAGTCTAGGTGAATTGTTATCAAATCAGATTTTAAGATCTTTTTATCTCGTTCTTTTTTCCATTAACATAAAAATTTATTTAAGAATAAAATTTTGATGTATGTATTCACAAGGTAATATGATAAATACTAATAAATTGAAATAAATTAATTTTATATAATTTTTATATTTAAAAAATAAAATGTTATTTATAAAAATGCATTCTATTTATATTAATTTTGTAAAAAAAGATTAAAATTATTTGTATTGTATAAGTCTGATACATTTGCAAGCTGAAACCATTTTGGGCATCGTGTTTGTCTTGAATTTCATATTGTATTGTTATTAAAAAATTTTAATTATGTGTAAAATATAATTTTTTGCTTTTGCGTTTAATTATCAAACAAATTATTTTCAAGCCAAATTAATTATGCAAACTCATTTAGAAACACAGATTTAATTCATTTTTTCGTTTCCACTAAATGTCAGTATTACAGACCGGCAATTTTCGCATTGCGTCTTTATAATAATACGATAATTGCACTTTCAAAGAAACGCATCAATTCTTTTAATATACCGATATCAGTCGACCAAACAGATTTTATAATATAATTTGATGATTTTTTTCTTTTGTGATTTCAAACAGAAATAATGAACGAATCGCACAATGAAAAAACTCTTAATAGAGACAGTGGGTGTTACTGTATATTCAAATGAATTTCATTCATTAGGACAATTATACAAAAGATTCGAATCAATATACAAAAGATTGAAATCAAACAATGTGACGATAGGATAAGTGGACGCGATCGCCCGATCAACACCTTCCTCTGTAAAGGACGAAAGCTAATTACGAAATTCTGTGGCCTCTGATGATCTCCCATAGCTATTGTTCGATGAGAGAGATCGCCAGAATAGCAGTTGATCCAAACACAATTACCTCCGCGACATCCTCCATGCGCAGACGACGTTAATTAACGAGAGTAACGAGAGTAATGAAGGGCATACTGTAAAGATCATTCACTTGCGAATATTACCTCGTCCACGTAAAATAAATTCATGGCTACGATTTTTCATTAAAAAAAATATGATTCAATAAGCGTCTTTGAAAGATTGAATAAAATTTACGTTGCGACGCAATTAACTATGTTAATTACATTCGCATCTGGTCTGAAAAATAACAACATGCAAATGTAATATTAAATCTTTCATTTAAAAAGTTGAGACTGCTGTGCAATTGACATTTTTAATTATGTACGTGAATTGTAATCTGAAAAGTGATTAATAATAAAACACGATGTTAAAAAAAAACTTTTACTTTAAAATTAAAATACAATTTGGTAGGAAACAGAATCACACATGTAGGACATTAATTAACTTTATCGGCAATAAAGTTAACTAATTGGTGACATCTACACAAAATGCAGAAAATCCGAATAGATTGAAAATTTGTAAAGCTGTTTTGAACACGTACAACTTATTCTGTTTTATTGATTTTACAATTGTCCTTCCAGCTCGTATATTTACTAAGCGAGTCGATAATCAAGACAACAAAGGGTTCTACCTATTATCTTCGTTTTAACTTGGTTAGAGTACTGTCCGACAATAATCGATGCGCGTTGATAGCGTTTGTCGCGTCACAACGCTTAAAGCACAAACGAGTAGGTCAATCTCTATTCTCGCTTTGCCTCATGTCTCTTTTACAACGTAACTTTGTTAACTACTCGGAAGCGAACAAAGTTAAGGTTATATTATTTTCTGAAGTCATCTTAATGGGCTTTTTCTGGGAATTACTTGATCAACGCTAAGCTTTGATATTTATTCGTTTTTTACAGATATAACATAATGAAAAGACTTAATAAGTCTTTTCTCAAAAGATTATTCCATTTACTTTATTTGCAATATTTTTAAATCTATACAATTTCTCAAGTACATTCATCTTCAAACATTAAATAACGTTGAAAAAAAAGATGATTATGGTAAATATGATTAAAAAATTGGCTTAAACAAATTTATAAAAATATATTCTGTAATAAAGCAAATAAAAAAATTGCAATGTTAATGAATAGATTCAATATACGAATTATTACTAGCTGTGATTTTTATTATGAAAATTTGTATAAAATTAATACATTTTTACTAATAACTTTTATTGACATAGTTCACTGTGGAACAAATTGTCGGAAAGCATTGTTATAATCAAATATATAATGTACATTAATGTATGTTTAATGTTTTCTTAATTGTGTAAGAATAAAACATTAATTTGTACCAATTTAAAGATAGTAATCATTCTCTCGAGGTTAACAATAGTTCGCATTATTCTCAAAGAAAAAAATCAAGATCAAATGAGCTCGTTTGTCTAATTATCTATTGTTAGGATATCCAAGAATATTCTCAGACGAAAGCAATGAAAGTTAGTTTCTAAAGCGGACGTCAATGTTATATCATGAAGTATACAACTTTTATAAGCTACTACAATGAAATATTAATATAATTAGAAGACGATAATAGTTATATAACAAAATTCTTACTAACAAAATTAAACCTCTTTTGAAAGAGAAAAAAGAAACGCGAGAAAAGAAAAGCATTTAAAATGGCGTATCTCATTTTAGTGTCTCTTTTTCTCTGACACAGAGAAAAATTTATATAAGTACGAAGCTCGAATCTCCAGAAAGAGAAATAAATCACAAAGTACAAAGACGCGTGGGACGAAAGATATGCTATAGCGAAGAGATTCGGAATAAAAATGATAAGACGACAATATGGCAAATGTGTGAACGCAGTAAGAGATTGATTTGATTCAAATCGGGCAGATTTTTATAGGATTCATTTTGCGTGCGTGTGCATGCGTGTGTCTCCCGAATGGATTCGAATCCACGGATTGGATTTTGTAAGGGTTGACGAAGGATTCGCGGTGGGTATCAGATCCGAATCGAAACGAGAGGTTCGGTTGCGCGCTTTAATAGCAACGCCAGCAATCGGTGGAACCCATCCGTCTTCATTTCCTGCCGAATACCATTACTCACGTGATAGAAAGTCACGCGTACTCAACCGGGCGGCTCCGTACGCACGACACAACCGCCATGTAAATCGTAACAGCTACGAGAGAAGGATGAGGAGGAGACCATCAATTTTTAATTGAATCTTGATTGCAGAGATTACTGGAGGGCACTAGATTCTATCCCCAGGGTTCGATTGATTATTCAATTATCAGAATCGATTCGGAAATGGCGATAACCCTGGTCCGATTTGGCCCCCCCCTCGTATGTCTGTCGTTGCTTCGAAATTTCCTGATTATTGCATAATCTACGCTGTTTTCCGCTTCCTAACTTTTTAATAAAAAAAATATATAATAAGAAAGGAAATTATTGTAATTAATATAGGAAATTAAATCACTAAGTTTTTTGCATGAGAAGATATAAAAAAAATTCACTGTAATCATTGAACATTTTCTGCAGCAACTTTCGCTTCCATTTCTGTATCTCATCTTTTTATTATTATATTTGTTACCTATCAATATATGCCTTTTTTATACGTCTCTCTTCTATTTTCTTGAAATTGAAACTAAGTAGTTTCAATAAACGTGAATTGATACTATGTTTTTTTATTAACGAGAAGATTATTAAAGAGATAGTCCAAACTTATTTATGATTCCCAATAACCATAAATTCTATCTTTGGATAGATAAAATGATTTATACCTCGTAGTACAACCACCTTAAATGATTACATCGCTTACAAATATTGTAAATCGGTTTCCCATAAAGATAAATCAGATTTTTTTTTTCCCCAGAACGTATGTGAAACAAATACGGTAGAAAGGGAGAATTCGTATTTTTATTGCTATGCGTTACGTAGGCGTTTATACGTTTTTATTACATCTGGGAACGACACTTTCTTTTATCGATCTAATATCTTCCATTATTGTGGACACGACGTGCTATCTAGACGACGTTGTATCACAAACGCAAAAAAAGAACGAACGGAGGCGCGACAGAGAAAAATTGCAACGGTATACCGGGTCCACTGAGTTATTACACGCTTTTTCCGGAACATCTTGGACGGGTCTTCTTGCGATACGCGGTTAATACATAGCTCATCGTCGAATTCTAAGATGCCATATCGTATATGGAACATTTTGCTGTTGCAACGAGATAAACAGTTTTCGCGAGATATTCCTTATTGATTGTAACATGGTATCCGCATGGATATCAAATAACAACTATAATTCTCATTTTAGTTCAAAACATTCAAAGTATAGTTGTGCCAAGACCACAAAAGTATTGAAATCTCATTCGATTTTCTTGAATCGCGCCTTTAACTTAACTATAACGTAACATTAAATTGCGATTAAAATGTACGTGTATTTTTGTATTTAATGCAAATAGAACTTTTCTTTCTTTTCTCCTTATTTTTTTTCAATATTAATTATGAAAAAAATCAAGAATATATGATACCGCGTTGAATTATTAAAGGTGGTATTCGTGAAATATCATTGTACTGGAAAAAAAGTCGATATAGCACCCCATTGTAACTGTTCTGAAGTGTCAATGATATCCAATTAAAGCAAATCGAAACGATGTCGCGCGCCGAGAGGACAAGAAAAAAAAGCAAGAGCTTATCTCTCTTCTCGCGCACTCTAATGACTTAATTAAGGATGCCACGAGCTCGTCGCGAAAAACAATAACGCCGCGCAATCTTAATCAAAGTTTCCGCTATAATCTGTACTTGTGAAGCTTATTCTCTCTGATGCCACGAATCCCATCTTTCTTTCTCTTTCTCTCTCCCCTCTTTTTTTCTTCAGGGTTTTTTTCTTTTTCTCTGCCTTTTCCTCGAGACGAACTCGACAAGAGCTGGTCCGGATAAATCCGCGCCAGTAAAAAGTAGTATAACGCGCCTCGCTGATAGGAGCGGCTTCTATCAGAGAGCCTAGATAAAGCCACCCGTGCGTCTTAAAAGGAAACGAGAGAAGACGAGGCCGTTGTGTCGTCCCCTAAGCGGCTCAGAAGAACTTTTTTCCGTGCTTAAAAACGGCCGCTTGTCGAGCTTCACCTTCAAGCTGAGAAGAACCGTGGAATTTTAGATTATAACCATTTGATTTTGTACTCTTTTTTTTTTTATCGTTTTCTGAAAACTTCTGAAAACGTGCGACAACTTTTGCAAAAATTAAATAATATATTTGCGGTTAAGTCGCAGATTGTAAATAGTCTCATAAATATACATATATGTAATATCGATTTTGGCGTGTGTTCCATTTAGAAATAAAAGTGTCTTTTTCTAGATAAAGTGAAATTGATTACAATTTGACAAAGAGAAAAGACATCTTTGTGAAATGAATGGTAACTATGTATTGAAAGGATGTATTAAATATGTTGAAGAGTCGAGCAAGATAAATGTCACGTCTCATAGATAAGCAAAATTAATCGTACGTTTTTGCCAAGAGTGTTAAAGAACGTATACATATTCTACCGATGAAAGTACAGTTAATTTTTCATATTTATAGCTTATGACACACCGCATGTCCGCACGATAAATGTATAGCATTTAATGATCTATCTTTCATACAACTGTCGCTTATGTACTTTAAGACTTTGATTAGGGTTGAAATCGTTGCGCAGTGAAACAAATTGGAATTGAATCGACGTGGCCGTTACATTTACGAGTTTTTGGTTTCTCTAAAAAAGAATCTGTGGCCATTTTTCCGGGTTTGTCAAGAGCGAGCGAGCTCGTGCGTGATGATAGCAAGTCACGGGAGACGTTTTTAGGGTTCGTCCAATTTCCGAAAACAGTCGGGCAGTAGTTCCCACGAAAAACGAGCTCGCGGGAAGAACACACATCGTTTGAACGCACCCTCGTTACCCTCGTCACTTTCGGTCGACGGACGGAGAAAAAAAAAAACTGCCGTGTAGTTGCGTCGACGCTTTCACCGAAGAGAATTCTCACTTCAGCAGTTTCATTTTCTCTCTTCCTTTCTACCGTCGTCTTCGCAATACGCGATCCTGAAACGTTCATCGAAGCTCCTTATTTCCGACACGACGTACAGTTCTTTCACTTTCTTCACCTCCATGATTTTCTTAGAGAACATTCTAAATTTAATGAAACTCTCTTCTCACATAATAGGATTTAGAAATCCTCACTTCTCATTCAAAACGATTTCAAACGATTTCAATAATATTGGAGAATTGTCTCGAATTACGCGGATTTAATTTTGCCACAATTTTTTTACATATACAATATTTGATACTTAATATTTTAAAATATTATTTTCATTTGCAACAAATTTTCATGTAAAATATATTTTAATAACTCGAACAATTTGTAACGATTGTACCAACTCGATATACGTTGCTCGTTTTGGATATTAATGGAAATATTTTCAGAATACATAAAAAAAGAAAAATGTGAGTGTTCCGAGGACTATTTTTCTCCATGATCGCGTTCATGAAGGTGGCGAAAATCGTGCGCGCGTTTTCCGAATCACAAAAAGAATCGCAATCAATCTTTATCGCGAAGTCGCTTATCAAGGGAGATGTGGTGATTGTGCTCGTGGGTGCCGTTTGTTATGCTGTGAATCGAATATGTCCTACCCTTTGTACAATAATACGAGGGATGGCGCAATAGCTGACTGCTTGCGTTATCCCCTAGCTATAATTCGCATGCAAACCATAACCAATGTCACCGCTACATTCATCTACTTTGTATGACAAACCGTATTAAATAATACCAAATTGGCTTATAATACTAACACTGTTTACTTTTTCTTACTTTTTCCCTCTCTTTCTTTCTCTTTTTCCACTTTTAAAAATAATACTATTTCAATATAACTACGCGATTAATAATAAGATATAGAAATATTTATAATCATATAAAACTAAATTGACAGCACATTTTAATTATTGTTAAAATTAAGTAATTTGACATTGTATAATTATGACCTAAGAAAAAAATCTTGTTCAAAAATAAAGTATACAAACAATTTATAAATTAAATTAATACATTAAATTTTGATTCACAATAGTTTTGATTCAATTATATTTTACGGCAATATGAGTTCTTGCAAAATTTTTTTGAAGATATAAATATTATATCTAAGTTTAAAAAGTACGTTTCTTTCTTAGCCAGAAAAAATGATTCATAATAATTGAAATACGAATCATAATAATAATCATAATAATTGAAATTTTCCGGGTTGCTAATTATTCTTGTGAAACTCCATTTTTTTTTTTAGAAATGTTAATTCTATCTTTATGAATATTATCAAAATTTAAATCTTGTAAACATTATTTTATTGAACATGTACCAAGAATTTCAAACGATCAGTTTGCATATAAATCAACTGATATAAACTTTTATAAACAATGTCTCGATATTAAATCTTTTACATTACATACATTATTGTTACATATATTATTTTATATTTTATTTATATTAATGTATATATATATATATATATATATACATTAATATAAATAAAATTTGTACATTATATGTATAAATATAAATATCATTTTGTAAATTTATGAATATATATTGAAAATGAAATAAGCACATAATTTATTAATAACAGAAGTTTTTACAAATATAATACTTTAATATTTTAAATTAGAACAATAAAGTCATTTTGTAATCTTTTATTCAGTCGCTCTTTCATAATTTTCATGAAAAAGAATATTACGTTAGAGCATGTAAAAATCTGCACGAACATCGAAAAGTGTCAGAATAAGGAATAAAAAAAAGCAATGCCGAAGTTAGCCGTTTGGATTGGCTGCGTTAATTAGAATTGATTAATTTTCCTGCTCTGACCCACCCGTTCGCTTTCAGTCGGTCTGAATATAAATTATCCGATGTCAGAGGCAGATCCGAAATGATTCATTTAATGCTTCGTAAAGCGTTGACGTTTCAATAGTAACCCACTGTAGTACAAATCAGAATAATATATACCGACATACATGAACACATATACATATATATATATGTGTGAAAAATATAAAATCTCTTCTTTCTTCTTCTTCTTTGTGCTCAAAAGTAATTTTAGTAATATTAAATAGAAAATTGTTATTTAATAGCTACTTTTATAAATACTTCTCTAAAATACTTCTTGATCGCTGCAATTATTCGTACGCGCATTTATACATGAAATTTTATATTTCTTCATACGAAAACAATTCTCTATATAGAAGAAAAATGTTTAAATGTTCAAAAGTGAGTTGACACGAATTTTTGATCGTACGTGCATACAAAATATCGACTCGATTTCTAATTATCTAACCGCTTTAAATGTTTAAACGGCTGTAAAGAGCTGCTGAACGGGTCGATTATTAATGCCATCATCAAAGGTGATTCCCACAGCAATGAGTGTCAAACTGACGCTAAATTCACGCGACATTCAATCTTCGGGAGTTCTCCGGAACCTCCATGCTTGGAGAACGCGCGCAGACTTGACAGAGACGAACGAGCGCGAATCCCCGACTCTGACGCTCGTATGCATCTCGCCGAGTTCAGCAATTTGCATGAAGCGAAACGGCAGCGTCGTGCAACGTGACTGACTCACACACAAAGCGGTTGAAACAAGCCCCCCCCGATGCTGGAATTCGAGTAACGAGCACCGCCGTGAGAAGAAGCCGAAAATGCTACAACCAAAAGCAAAAAGCGAGGATTACTGTTTGCCTTCTCTCAATGGCATAATAGATAAATAGTTTACTATAAACACGCAGAATTATGTAATATAATTACGTATTTTATTTTTTCTTATTCACGAAAAAAATATTTGTATACATAGTTTGTCTCATGTATCTGTAATAGCAACTTTCAAATGTATTTAGATTCAAATTTTTAACTATCTATTCTGATAAATGCGATTAAATATTAAATATTTCTATTAAAAGAAAATATTGCAAATAGCAGATATAAAGCAATTTTTCTATCATCTTCTTTTTCGTGATCGGAATATATTCTTGAGCCTCTAACACAAGATATTCTCATACGAGAGAAGGATTGATAAGAGGTTGAAATCGCTACTCTAGAAATTTTACGGAGAAATACAGATCTTTCAATCACGCTCCGGCGGATATGTCAGTGTCAAACCCTCCTTCCTTTAGGATATCGAAACAGTATTTCGTAGGTCTACCACGCGTTTCCAAATGCCTTCCGCGAGGAATTCACTTATTTCGCCGCGCGTTTCGCCGCCTTTGTTCGTCCTGGTGTCATGAAGCTGTAACAAAATGTCTCTTCACACCGCGTCAAAGTTAAGCATCCTTAACCCGGTTTCTATTTTATCTACGCAGCGAATACATCACAAATTTCAATGTATCTCGTTTCCGCAAAGATATACGTATAATATAACTGTAATTTCTACAAAAGTAATAGACAATTAGTGATCATAAATTGAATTGACATGTCCGTGTTAAATGAAGGTATTTTGAATTTTTAAACTACTCAAATTGCTTATTTATCCTAATAAAAATTATCTTCAACATTTTAAATAATTAAAAAAAATTCTCTCTATATAAAGTAACTTGAAATGCAATGCAATTTAAAATAAAATATATTCTGGAACATAACATAAGATATACATAATTAATAATTGTCTAAAGGAATTCTAAAGATCTTCCTGTCCAAAAAAGCTTTCTCGAAATTGACATCACTAAAAGAAAATTTCACATTTTATTTGTCTATAGCATGCGTGCATTCCACACATCGATTATAAAACTTGTGTGTTTTTACTCCTGTCTGAAAATAATCGACTAAGTTACACGACAACTAGAATTTTTGGCAGTACTTAGCCACTGTAAGCCACTGGGACAATGATCCCGTACATTCGACGGGAGTCCTTTCCGCGGTCCTGAGCGAGGAGATTCGAAGGTTTTCAGGAGCAGGCACAGTGTCGTGATCCAGGGATTTAGTGCCGTGCAACGTCCGCCGAAGTGTTCTCCGTGTCCATTCTACGTATGCCGTCGGACGTATAGTAACGTCTCGTGTCAGCTCGGCATAATCCTGGGATCTGGAAGGCGCCATGGTCAGGAAACACGATCGGACCAACCAATTCCTTCCTCCTGCCGTCCGAGGGGTAACGCGGTTCCGTGAACACGGAGAGAAATGCTCTTTGCTCGGTCTCTATACTAGACGTTTCTTTGGTTTAGATACTCGGCCTTCCAGATTTTATGATATCCCTTTAACTCTACCTGCTTTTTTTTAGTACAACGAGATGTTATCTCACGATACAACAGTTGATTTAAGACCACTATCGCATGCTCCGATGGAATATAAATGTGTGCTTCGGACATTTGGTCACGCAGTGTAGCAAAATGTAAAATATTATGGAAAACGTTGGATATTATACAAATAATCTGAATAAACCGGAGCAATGAGATGATAAGCTGCGTGCAAAAAGTCTTATAGACGGATAAAGTGAAAAGTGGAATATCATGAATTATTAACAAAGAGAGAGAGAGAGAGAGAGAGAGAGAGAGAGAGAGATAGGCAAAGAGTTTAATATTCTTTTCTACAAGTTCCAAGTTTCTAGATATTTATAAGGAATACAATCCAGCTTTATATTCGTATCATAATCAAATTTACAAATAAATATGTAATAAAAAAAGCTTCTCTCAAGCAACACACATTATTACTTTAAATCCATAATAAATAAAGCAAATAAAAATAATATTTATACACTGAGAATACGTTGTATTTTATTTTTATATAAATCAATGTTTGCTTACTAATTAAAAAATACGGGAGATAATAAATTGCGTGAAAAATATGAGAGTTAAAGGATTCAAAGACTTAAAGTCTAGAAGTGAATATGTTAGCAAAGTTTCAAACTAAATATTTTATTGTTTATTAAAATCCCTCATTATTAATGTGCGCGATATTTTAGACGTCTCCCACTTATAATGTGAACTGCATCCATATCGCTTGAATCTCGTTTCACTTTAGTGTAACCCAGGAAAATTACGTTACATTTTCGGCGATATAATTTAACTCGTTGAACACGCCCTAATAATATAATTGCTCCAAACATTTAATTGAAACAAATCCACGATAACCGACGAGTTTAACGTGCGGTTCGCTTTTCTAACTTTTTAATGCAATTAAAACAATTTAACTTTCGCGCCGTTTAATGGGTCGACATTATTATCGGACGCGTGGGCGAGTTTGGTTTCAATATGGAACGAAGTAAATTATATATTAAAGCGCATTTCGCATTTTCCGTTGGTCATCTTCGACATAAACAATTTCTTGTGCAAATTCCGTAATTACATTGGGACGTAATGGAGTAAATATTTCATAACTCGAAACGTAAATTTCACAATCGTCCGGAAAACAAAGTGATAAATAATAAGCATATCAATGGGAAACCGGATTATTAATTTCCATTGTCACTGGAAAACGTATGACAAAACATCTTTCAAAAATCAATGTTTATTTCTCGCTCATCCCTCCCTCCCTCTCTCTCTCTCTCTCTCTCTCTTTCTCTCTCTCTCTCTCTCTCTCTCTTACTTCGCTTGTTCTCTTTTTTCTATCAATGTGAAAATGTTGTATACCACTGCCCAGGTTTATTCCCACGTAATTTTCCCGAAGTTGACTGTAGTGAGGAAAAATGGGATCTCGGTATGAGGGACGACAAATACGAGTAAATAATTTTAATAAAACGAAAGCAAAAGAGGCGAATCGAGAGGAATTAATACATAAAATATAATTTAATTTTGCGAGCAATATCGCACTTGCAAACAGAATATAATTGGTTATCGACGTATAATGATAACATTTGTAAAGAATATTAACGTATTTGTAATCTTTTCAATTATACAATCTTTCTAATTATTAATTTATAGGATAAATAGATACGTGAATTTATAATTTTAGGAATCTGAACTTTTTTAATTTTAAAGATATTAATTTCTAATTCTAAAAATGTATTCTCTCAATATACGCGTAGCTAAATTAAAAAAAATTAAGTTCAATATTTTAATAACACAATTTCTCCAGTTTTAATATTAAATTTATTAATAATTAAAGTGTTTTTCAATTTGTTCATTAAAGCATTAATTAACGTTTTATTAAAATATATTCAATAAAATTTTGAAAAGAAATTAAATTTTTCTTAACTTATTTCAATTTATCTTAATATTTAATAATTTATTATTTACAAAGTTAAATAATCACATCGGGTCGTTTGAATCTAATTGACCTCTTTGCTTGTATTTTCTTTTTTTATAAAACAAATAAAAGACTAATTTTATATATAAAATCTTTTCCCTGTATTAAATTCTTTATAATTTTAAAGATTTAATATTAATTTAATATTAAATTTAATAAACGAAAAAAAATTTTCAATATATAACTCTTATAATACAAGCACTCAAAAATTAATCTCGATAAGTTGTAATCTCATGATGTAATCTCTGATAGTGAAGCTATATCACATTACATAAATGACCGTAAAAGTGAGAACATAACAAAACTTTAGTTTAAATTCATCTACAAATTCGTCTGTGCATTTCAGTAACGATTTCTCAATTTGAAACGTATTAGTACCTTCTAGCAAAATTTTTTGTATATATTTTGTATATTTTTTGTATATTGTTCTTGACATAAAAATATAATAAAACGCGGTCAAGCACATATAAAATACGTTGGAAATCGAGTCCTCTGTAAAGCCATACTACTCTAACGAGTTCCACGCGACGAAGCAATCCCTTTTCAAGATTTAAAAGCATCTTCTTCCGGCCGAGATACTTTTCTTGCCGGATCCAGGTCAAACATTCTTCGTATACGAAGAGGTCACCTTTGAGAATGCATGTTGGTATCTCGAGGCACTCGATACATCCACAGGCGAAGATGCAATTCAGGTGCACGATATTTAGTCGTTGACATTTCTGCACGTGCCAAATGAACGTGATGCACGTACATATACAAATACACAGAAGATTCAGTAATTCAATTACATGAAGCATCCTAGAGTTATCACCATTTCGCTCATCTACAGATCCTTTAATGTATTTACTGTTAAGTCTTTTTTATAAAGATGCGATTAATCAATCATGATTTCTTAATCATGATTTCTTATTTCAAAATGTTTTCATTTTTAACACATTATTGACTGGAAATCAACTCGCCTTTTTTTGCCCGAATGTTATTGATCGGTAACGAGTTTACTTTGTGTCTTGTTCGTCTTGTGTATAAAAATAGCCAGCCATAAACATTTATTTCTACATGAAACAATATATTAAAATTATTATTTCAGTAATTAAACATTACATTAAATCTTATACGAAAAATTATTCAAAAATTTCTGGAAAAGTGAAGATAAGATATTGTTTTTTCTTTCAAAAGTTTATTTTGTATTTTATAGTTATTAATAAAAAATGATTATATTGCTCAAAGAACACTTTTTACAAGATAATTTTAGATTAATTAAGGAAAATTCCGCGAAAAGAATAACTTCAGGATATTCTATATATACAATGTGCCTACTATATGCTCCAGATTCGAAACTAACGCTACCGAATTTCAATTTGGCTGAGCATTTTAGTCACGTGTATTTCTACTTCGAGACTGTTTCCGCGCAAGAAGAGCATGAATAATTCCTGTGGCTTGGAACAAGATAGAATTCCTGTTATAAAGTGCGACGTAATTGCTGGCATGTCTATATCTCGGTATGAACAAAAGTCGATGATTCGTGCTTGTTATGAAATCCGATGATTATAATTGATCTAGTCGCCTTATAATAAATTTGACAAACTATAAGTAACTTACAGAATAATTATATAATATAATATTCCTATTACATAATTTAAGTAAATAAACAAATAAGAACGTAACCACCGGAATGTAACTAAAAGTTTAAGTAAACAGTAAAAGTTTAAGTAAAAAAATTACTGAGTCACGAATATGTTTGCGCAAATAAACACCTGTACAATGATAACGCAGAAATAATTTAAAACATAATTTTGCTAAAGAGATATCATTTTTTACAAATATGTGGAAGTTTTTCGCTATTTGTCCGATCTTTTCTACATAATTTTTATCCCCAATAACATTATTCACGATAAACGCACATGAAGTGAAAATCGCTTGACGCCAAATGTTTGTTTGAATTTAAAATTCCGAGGAGCTTGAAATCTCACTCGCATGTATCGTTCCAGTAGAAGTTAGTTGCACATTGTTGCGCGGATGCATTTCGAAAGCCGATGTGCGATCCATTTGTCAAGATGCGGCAAGAAACGGGTGGAATTTCGATTCGTTCGTCACTGGCCGGCCATGCGATTAATTGAATGCGCTCGCGGTACACCAGCCTTCGCCTCGCGGAGCTTCGCCGATCGATCCCGATATGTTAGTGACCAAAGAGGATTAAATAGAGGATTAAATAGCTCGTAGAAGCTGGCGTACGTAGCATCAACTGAAAATGGCTGATATTTAATGTCATGAAATGTAGCGGTGGCCGACGATAAATTATACTGCATTATGCGCGAGATGTATTAATTGCGCGTTCAGATTATCCTGCCACTGGCTGCGTAATAAAAACCGCTGTAACTGAGATACAAACTTGCATTTATTTCTTTTTTTTTTTCTTTCGTTAAACACAATGGGAAAATGTAACTTTTAAATTTATCACCGATGAAAAAGATTGAATACGATTTATAACAGCATTTACCGAATGATATTTAATTTCACGATATTTCTGAATGATATTAATTATGTGTTAAAATTATCATGTATCAATCACGTAATGAAGAACGTCGCATAATGAAGATAAAATTTTTCATGTGTTCTCACATATCGCTAACTTTAAATTCTCTCAAATCCATCAACGATAAAAAACGAGAATTAAAAATAGTAGTTTTATTTTATTGTCGCTCTCCAGAAAATCAATTATTTCACAAAATATTTTATATTATTACATTTTTATGAAACTTTATATCATAAAGTTGAGAATAAATTTATTTCGAAAGCTTCTACTCTTCAATCTCAATATAATTTAATTTTTCTATCATGAAAAAATTGATTATGTTTCTATATATGCGTTGTAAATGAAAAGAGGAAAGAGTATTGATATTTAAAAAAAGAAATTAAAATTAAATTAAAAATTAATAATAAAAGTAATAATAATAATCTTTTTTGACTAATCTTTATAAATATTAATAAATTTCTTTTAGAAGTTCTTAATGTGTATAATATTTCAATGCCAATAATAATATGCCAATAATAATTGCTTATGTGATTTTATTATATTTATAAACATTTATATGATTAAATAAAATTTTCAAAGATTTTTGTTATTGTATATATTAATAGAGTGTTGACAACATTGTAATAATGTGCAAATCATGTTTTATGAGTTGCGATATAGCAAGTTCTTTTTATATAACTACTTATGCCTGTATTATAAATTGTATGTGTCAATAAATTTCATATGTATGTACATGTATGTACATGTACATGTGTATATTCGCAAGACCGGGGTGACAAACCAGAAACAATAAAGAGTTCTAGGTAGAGGTCGTGTCTTTACTAGCACTTTCATTCATTTCCTTTGCTTTACGAGCAATAAAACCGCGGAACCTATAACTCTACAATGCCACAAAAACTCACCTACGTCTAAATTTAAACCGCAAGGAATAGTCGACTCTTTTTCTTTTTATCAAGCACGCTCTTCCCATCTAAACGACTCGTAATTAAGTATAAAAAGAGATGTGAACGATAAGACTGTTAAGAATAGCGATATTCGTAAAATTCTATTTTCTGCAAACAGTTTACGAATGTTTGACTGCTTAAAAAATGCTGCACTTTGTACGATCATACGAACTTTATTATCTCGTTTCATGGTAGCTACTCGATAATTTCCCTTAGGTACGTCGGAAGCTCATCGTTGGGTATTATCGTGCTTAAAGGATCGTATCACCCAAAGGGGTTGTTATCATCTTCGAGCCATCGAACCGCTTCTCTCTCGGGCATTGCGAAAGAGACGTTAACGACCGTCTCTAACATCGTCTTAAACCGCCTTTTTAATCAACGATCGTTCTCACTCTTAATACCGTCGCATTATACTTTGTTTATATGTACGTGTTAAGTATCCTGCTCTTGTTTCTTAGATTAAATCGGAAAAATTAATTGTTCCGCAAAACGAGAGAAAAAGAAAGACTTTTATTTTAGAAAGATTATAATTATTGTGATTTTAATTGTTTAATAAATCTCTAAATCGATATAAAATTTTAATTAAATCATCATCAATCTTTTTGTAACAACAAGACTGTTATCTTATATTCAATAAATTCTTATATTCAATAAATCATACTTGTATATCGTTATAATAACAGCCGATTTACATAACTTGACGGTATGTGTTTTTAAAACAAATTAAGACAAGTGTATATTGTAAAAATATTACTATTGGTTTTTATTTTTCTTTGGTTTTACGCCACAAAATCTATACTACCGTGCGTAATAAGTACCGATTCAAAAGAGAGGGAGAAGAGGCCATCAGGAGGATCGAATATACGGCGGATGGCATTGATTCGGCCGGCAATTAAGCTCGGATTACACTGGATAGGCCGTACTGTATGCCCGGAGCTAAATGGATACACATAGCTGAGATTACTGCGGCCACTATGGCCTAATGTAATGTCCTACGGGCCGTTACAACGCAGCCAGGAAGATGCTTACAAGTGAGATCAAGGGAGGAAGCGAAGACAATGGTGAGGGGATTCGGTCAGACGCAAAGGGGTGGACAATCGCGGAATTACCCATTCTATCGGTCCCTGCAATTCTATCTCTCCCTTCCGCCTCCCTCCTCCCTTTCCTACTTCGCCGTGTTTCAAGTGTCGGGATATAATATTTTCGAAAACGAGAAATTTCGATAAGTACGGGAATTACGAGCAGTTTATTTCAGGCACCAATCGCACCTCGTCCTCGTTCCTCCACCTCTTTTCCCCCCACTTCTCTCCCTCATCGCCGGCTATTTTAATCGTTTTCGAGGGGAGGAAAAACACCGGCTGCAGGGAGAAACACCCTGATTTATAGATGCACCACGATCCACCCGCGGCCCGATTATAACGAAGGTAATTAATAATTTGCGGTGCTTAAGCGGCGCTTGGGAATACACTTCATTCGATATTCCTATAGTAATTCGTTATTATCTACGCTCACCTCATCGAACGAGGGAGCAATTAACTATTGTAACGCCGCGGTCGATAATGATTATTATTGTCGGTGATCAAGCACAAGCGGATGCATCGTGTTACGCGCCCGTTAATAAATAAAGCGAATTAACTTTTATTACGCGATAGTCCAGTTCGCGAGAGCGTTTCAGTTTAAAGGAGTATCATAAAATGTTGCGCGTGTTAATTGATATTTATTAAAAAGTTGTAACTCAGTCTACTAAGTCTATCTCTGCATTAAAGAAAATATTTCTCACAACAATAAAATATTAAATTTTTATCATATGATGTTAATCAAAAAGAAAAAGAAAGTATTTACATTTTATATTTGATTGTTTTATAATTTTTTAGAAAATTTAGAAGAAAAAGTAGTTATTAAATCGAAATTAAAATAAAAATAGGAACTAAATTTTATATAAACTTACCTTACATAATAAATAATAATTGCAATTTAGAAAATCGAGTTAACTGGCGTAGGATGAGTTAATCGAATTAATGCATGCGGAATTGAGAATTGCCTCTCACGATAACACAGAGAAATGACGTCCAGACAAGGGCGAAACGGAAAAACGAAAAGAAATGGACGGGAAGCAATAGCTCGCGGCATCCGTCAACTCTGGAAGGAGTCAGCAACGCTGGGCATAAACCGCTATCACGGACTATAACCATCCGCACCATAAACCTCGGCCTCAGCTCCGTAACGAGAATAATGCGTGCCGCTAGAGTATCCGCCTCTATTACGTTTGAAATCTCCCATGGACTCCCGGCTTCACCCTATTCGTTCTATCGTGTCTACGCACGTTACATTTTTCCTTTCTCACCCTCCTGCCCGTGTCTCATTTAACCGGTGTGTATAAGAGTTATCCAATTAGTTACAAATTCCGTGAACAAAAAAAAAATCTGAAATTCTCTTTAATCGAAATTTAATGGAAGTCATTTAACAATTACACAATTCCGTACATAATTCCGCCGGTGCAATCTAAAAATTTGACAATATATTTATAAACATATTGCATTTGTTTATAAATTTTACTTGATACTTACAGTTAATAATTATTATAAGTTTCTTAAAAACAGTGATAAAAATATCTCTATCTACGCAGCAATATTAATTATTATCAAAACGTGAAATAAATAGCACAAAAAAAGTAAACTTCTTCTGAAAATTAAGTAATAAAATTCCAGTCCTTAATCTTTGTCGATTATTTCATTTAGCTGTTCGCCGTATAACGTAAAGATTCTTTCGTAATGAAATTGGTAAGGACTACAGATTACAGAGTAATTAATTCCTACCCAGTACTTTGGTTAACCATCCATTTTAAACCATGGGAATCTTTTTGCATTAAGATTGGTAAGGTCGTTACAGAGTAATTAATTTCTTCGCGTACTTTGTTTAGCTATTCATTCTGGATGTAATAATCCTAGCTACAAAATATTATACATCATAAAGAAATATTAATCACGTTGCGACATCGTGAAACATAATATTTAGAGAAAAGTAGAGAGAAGCATATTTATATACATATTGTATATCTTTTTCGCGGAATTGCAAGGAAAACTTAAAAGAGACATATAAATAAGAAGAATAAAGCAACCACCGCGTACCGATAATTGAACTACGTCCTCTTTTTCTTGTTCTTCTTTACTGTAATGCTATATACCTCCGCCCCTTTTTTCCCCTTACATTTCTTTCTCCGTCTTCTAATCGAGTTATATGGGGGTTTCGACTCACTATTCGCTTGGTGAAAACTGGAAAGTTTTTCAAGACACTGCTAAGCCGTAATGTCCTGACGATAAAGTCTCGTTCGAAAGAAACGAAGAAGAAACAAGATTCAAGACAATGAAAGACAAAGAAAGAGGAAGAAGGAAATAGTGTAACTCCGCGATGTTGTGAAATTCCGCGCATATTGTAGGAACTTCCGCAAATCGAACGAAAATGCCATCAGTAAATTTTAAAAGTAAAAGAATCGATTTTTGCACGAAAAGAAAAGCTACATACCATTAGCTCAAAATATTTTCCTATATTTATATAATTTTTTCAAGGGGAGGGGGTATAGAATATATCATTTATAAATATCATTTATTTATTACATCAAAATAAAATATCAAAATTAACGTTAATGTGTTTTTCTTTAAATAGGGAAAATGCCAAAATAAAATTATTTAATAAATAATGTTATCTAAAAATAAAGAAGTGTCAATTATAAATTTATTAAAATTATTATAAAGTTAATTACGACGATCTCAATTTTAATTGGGACAAACATATTGAGACAAATGAAAGTTCGCACTATATTTCTGGAATGTTTTGATCTTGAGAAGTATTCTGCTCTGATTGTCGTATTTTTGTACTACGTATTTTGTACTATATTATTATTAAAAGCGAAAAGAGATAATTGATTTGATTATTCTATAAAGAATTGTGAAGGATGGAAGCTGTAATTTTCCACATTTCACAAGCAATTTCTCACATTTATGTCACATCGAGACAGTTCGGAGGAAGCATCTGGTGTTGCTTGCGAGCTTTTATCGTCGTATAAAACGAACATTCGAATCTCGAATTTGGCGAATGTAAACCTGACCCCATGTTATGTCGAAGAGATTTCGATAGCAAAACGACAAAATACGGCTCTACATCTTCAAAATCATGTGCCGCTGTCTCTCTTCCGAACTATCATCCCTCTCTTCTTCTTTCATCCTCTTCCACTCGCATCGGCTTAGGACAGTATTACCGATGAGAGCCAGAAGCTCGAACTTTCTAATGTAAAATGCAAGGCGCAAATATTACCGGGTAAGACCACAGCTATTCACGTTTCTTCCTCTTTTTGCCTTTCTTTCTTTTTTATTTTTTTTCTTCCTCACGTTTTGCTTCGACCTGATACGATAAAACTTGGACTGTAAATCAAAACCTTTAGGTTCTGTGATATTCTCACATATTTTATTATTTCATAATAAAACTTCGCGCAGTTTCGATACGAGGGAAAAGAGGAAGGTAGAATATAACAACGTAGCGGAGGCTTTACGATCTTACAAATTTGATGGGGAGATACTCCGCCGATTTTTGTCTCTATTCAGTTCCTTTATGGGCACCGTCGGAAAATCGGAAAAGTTCGATAAAACGTTCCTTCTTAGATTTTTAGATATGACTGACTAGATCAAGTTTGTACTATCGAGATACTTTGCAACTTCAAAACATCTCGTTTTTAAATAATCCTTTTATCCGTAAAAATAAAATATATATAGGGTGTCCCATTTTTATGAAAACAGTGAAATATTTTAGAAACGAAATAATTGACAAGAAAATGGTTCAGGCGAAAGTTATAAAGTTTCGAGAAGATCATACAATTATGATATTGATTCATTTGCAGATAAAACCACTATCAATATTTTTTATGGTCGTCATTTTTTTTTTAATATAATCATATACTTTTTGTTACATGACATTTTTCTAATTATTCTAAATATAGATGTATTAAGATGCAGTAATCAAAAAATCAATAATTTACAAGATATTTTATACTTTATTCTGGTGTATTCTGACACAGAATGTAAAATATCTCGTATACACTATTTATTTTAGAACAATGGATCTATGAGATATTGTATTTATCCATATTTTTAACTCTTAACTTCATATATACGTACATATGTCTGCATATATTTTCGTTATTATATTCTTGCACGCATTCATTGCTTTAAATTAAAATAAAACATAATTTATCACGCACCAATATGATGCGCAACGATGCGAGTACGTTAAATCGTAAAATACAAATGCAAAACATCATAAATAACTGATTTAGAAACATTACAAATAAAATAATAAATGACAAATTGCTCACTTCATGGTTGCTTCGCCATCACAACTCGCAATGAACTCCTCCTCTCTTGTCGTCGCCTTTCTTTAATTCTTCATGGCACTCATATCGCAATCAATCACGAAAATATAATTAATTATGATCGTATCTGTAATTATTACAATATGTACTGTTTACACAGAATTTTGCACGGCACTTCTTTAAACGCATGTTTTTTTTATTATATTGCAACGAAAGAATACTGCGAAAAAGATATAAGCGCACAAAATTATGATCAATATCTGTTTTGATTCGCGAATTTACGCAGTAGAAGAACTTCGTACGACTAAATTTTAAACAAATCATCAAATTTATATGATACACTATTGATTTATATGATACACTCACTCGAATATTAATTATGATTGTAATTATTAATTAAACAGGTCACGATAACATTTGATTCAGATTTTATCTATTTTCTGTTCATATTAATAACAGAAAATTGAAAAAATATCTTTATCCTAATGCTATATGATGTGGTTAATAAAATTTCAATTGATTATACCTTGAAAGCATTTCAAATGTGCTACATTTCATGGATTGCTAGTCGTAGAAGTTAATCGCGCGAAATAATGATTGTTAAACGCGTTTTCATGTTGCAATTGCATCTCAAAAAGTAACGCAACACATAAAGTGGCACCTTCTATCTACCCGCACGAGTATCACTATGCGAATGATAGCATGAATAATAACATCGTGATATACGAGGAGTACAGAGTGTTAGTTTCAGCGCTCGACGATCGTAAACATGATGCGATATGCCATAATAATTCGGCAAGGTCACGTGCTAGCCAAGTTTAACGAAATATTTAATATTTTGCAAAATATAATCACAAAATATTTTATTTTCATTTCCTCGTAGAATTATTTCAGCGAAAAATTATCCTAATTCTAATATCTTTCACTACGATTGATATCACTGAATTCCGATTGTATTTTCGAACTATTGTGATTTAAAGTTTAACTTTATTAATTTTATCAATTGTCGCTAGAATTTAATGCATTATGAAATAAATGTTTTATATTCTCAATATTCTGTTCCTGTTGAGTATTAATGTAGATGATATGATATTAAAGCACATAGATCGAACATTTACTTGAGGAATAAAATTAATATTTATTTCCATCTCCTAAAAATAATTTATATAAATTAACTTGTACACGTAGCCTTTTTCAAATTTTTATTACGAAAAAAGAAATAAAGTCATGTGATTTTTACAAATATACATGTGATTTTTTTAATATATCAAAGAAATGAAATTAAATAAATAATTTTAATTTTAGTTTCTTAATTTTACAAAATCTTACAATTTTATTCTATTGAACTGTAAACATTTAAAAAGAAATGATAAGAATAAGATTTTTTATTTCCATCTTCCAATCAAATTAGAAATAAATTCTTCATTTTCTTTTCTTCATCTATGTATGTATGTATGTGTGTGTGTGTATATATATATATATATATATATATTTTTTTTTTAATTTAAATTATAAAGTTCTTTTATAATAATGGAAAATTAATCAATCATAATTTAAATTTTTTATAAAATTTGGAAACAAAATATTAAATAATTCACGTAAGAATCAAAGCTTTGCTATTATGTAACTTGTATTGTTAATTGATTATGAATTATTATTGAATTCGTAATAATACACACTTTTATATATAAGATGTCATATGTACAAGAGAAAAAAATATATATGTATATATATATATACACACATACATACGTATATATAAATATATCGACAATGCGTCTACAAATTCGCATGCAGATCAGTACGGACGGGTAATTGCAGCGTAAACATTTTCCTAGGCGCTGATTGTGAGACTCATTATTTCGGCAAGGCTACGAATTGAGAATCGCGCTCGACATTCGACGACTCGAAGACGCCGTCGACGACCCATTCCACCCGCGTTGATTAAGGCGAGGGGATGCCCTCATTATTGCTCATAATCAAGACGCTACAATAAGGAGAGGCCACCGAGCGGGAGGATGGTCTCGCTCCGCTACGACAGCATCCCTATTTCTCATCTGCCAGACTCGATCCTTTTAAAGGCAACTATACTCGCTTCCACGCAGATCTTGCCGACTAAAAGATGAATACGAAAATAAGCGAGACGTTCTATGATTAAGAATTCGGCGTTTCATTCGTAAAACTAGCTCCTTTATCTCCGTTCGTCTGTATTGAACTCGAAAATGCAACGTATTCAGGGAAGCACCGTCAGAGAATTTCGTGCTGAAAATTTTGCGTTTATTTCGTATTCAAAATATCTGTATTCAGTTCGCATACGAGCTGATTCATTTATCCGTACTGTTGTAATGAAATTTACATTCTGTTTCCAGCGCTTAGCTAGATATCGTCGTATCAAATTTTTAGAAAAAATGATAGAATTGTACCGAAAGCTAGCCGAATATCTGTTACATTTTTTTCTTTAAACGTATTGAGATCTATCGAAATAATTCTGACATATTGCAAAATTTACATTTTATTTGCATTTTTAATAATATTATTTGATTCTCAGGTAAAAAAAGATAACAAAAGTTAAATTGTAGTAGATTAATGCTAAAATATATAACAGAAATATTTATTTACCAAAGTTTATATCTTTGTCAATTATTTCCACACGTAAAATAACGTAAGAAAACACTTTATTTGTTATTTTTCATCAATAAATTTAAAAACACGACATATGAACATTTTTTTCATTATTTCAGCGTTAAACTGCTATATTTTAAAATATAATATTTCTTTACCAGAAAATCAATAGAAAAATATTAAAGAAATATAAATCATGAAATTTTCGTTATTTCTAATATTTAAAATTTTTTACTATGTTGTCTTAGTTATTTTGAAATTATATTACGAGAGAGAGAGAGAGAGAGAGAGAGAGAGAGAGAGAGAGAGAGAGAGAGAGAGTTTTCACGGAAAGCGGCAAACGTATCATCCTCGAAAGATTATCGAAGGCAGTAAAAGAGATGCCATTACGCAACAAGCTGTATGAGGGTGCGTTTCGCGTCGCTGGCATTTCTTAGCAAGCCCAGGCGATAATAAATCGCCACAATTTTCGCGGGAAGAAACCCGCGGTGTGGCTTACATACGAAATGGCGCTCCACTTTCCTTTCTAGGCACCTGACAAATACGATATGTAGGTGGAGCTTTTCGGGTGCGACCCGGATACCCGGGAGAAAGTACGGAAGAGATGCGAAAAGCAGAACGGTGAAAGGGCGAAGAGACTCCACCCTTTCGTTCTTCGTTCCCTTCTCCCAAATAAAGGCCGAGAACAGCAAACTCTGTCAGATGATGGGTGCCCCTAATAGAGAGGGATTCCGTTCAATTATGTCTTATGGCGCCATTCTGACCGCAATTCGCCGCGATTTTCAATGGCCAATAAGATTCGTCCAAGAAAAGACGAAAGATAGAGGCAAAACATAGATGAAAGGTAGAAATGAATTAGATGGAATGATCGAAATTTGTATGGGCCATTTAACTGATCCGGAGTGCTAAATTTCAAACAGGGAAATTGTAGAGAGTAAATTATGGAGTCAGTCCCGCAGATACAAATCATGCGGTTACAACGATATTATTAACGAACCGAGAGATGATATAGTATTGAAATTATTATCACTACCGTACAAGCGGCTTATTTTGAAAGCTCGATTTACTTTTTACTTAAGTCACACAAATACGTAGTGATAGCATTCAATTTTCACATTTGTTCTATTATATAAATCCCATTTTTATAAAATTTTACAAAACCATTTAATTATTACAATCATTTTAAATTTGGCTTGCGATTATTTCTACATGAAGCTTTAATATAGAATTTTTTTAATAAATATTGATAATTTTTTTAAGTTCACATAGAAAGAATTTCCAACTTTACGGAAATTCGTGAATTCTTTCAATCGCCTGTTTGATCGTCAGTAAGGAGATCGAGGTTTCGTGGTCGAAAGAACGTATTCATAAGGTACAACTCAGCTTGGAAGCTCAGTTTCATCTAATCTTCCCGCATCTCTCTTCTCTCCCTTAGTTTCTTTGCCTGTCTACCCCTCCCCCCCCCTCTCTCTCTCTCTCTCTCTCTCTCTCGCTCTCTCGCACACTTTCAATCCCTCACCCTCTTTGCTTCTGCTTCTTGACGACTTAAGCACCTCAATTTGGTACGTTCGCTTAATCCCTTTCCCGGAGGACCCGAAGAGGGGTAACAAAGTAAGGGAAGATAGCGGGAGGATAGAACGAGCCCGACGTCTGACGCCAGCACAGCTGCGTGCTAAGCAAAATGCGAAATGCGGTAAAGTGCAGTTTGCAGTTCCGTTCGTCCCCGATGAAGCCTGTCAGCCGGCGGCGTGCAAAAAGCAGCTGACTCACATCTAAGAAACTTACATCTAATTAACAGTGATTAATTAATGTGCCATGCGTTTCCACCATCGCTCTGTTCAGCAGAATTCCACTGTGACATGCGCATATTAGATATTACTATACTTTGTGTTCCCTCCTATAATCATTGTACCATGATATAAAATTTCTTTTTACCTTAGAAAACTAAAAGTCAGTATAAAAGTATTTATTAAAATTTTTATGAAAATAAAATTTGAAACGGCGTTGAAAGCGTATTATTTTCTGGTTCAAAGCATTCAATTAAACAATTAAAATCAATTATTTCATTTTTTTAAGATTATTTTTAAATATCTTTTTAAAATTCAGTCGCGAGATTTCATCAATTACATATTTATTTTTACATATTTATTTATATTTTCCAATAATCTCCAATATTGAATTGTCATAGTCAGCTGCGATCAACATAGAAAAAATTCTTCATGCTATATAATGAAATACATAGTCGAATTACTACATCAGCATGTAGTAAATGCAGACGAGGCATCTCTCTTCTATGTCTTTTTACTCCCGTTACGACAATCTACGGTTATATAGACACTCATTCGTGACATCTCCGAAAATTTATGGCGGCGTAACTTCACGAGAGACGGCCGCACAAACGCGAGACAAAAACGGATTTTGAGTGTTTTGTTTGGCGTGTAGGTTTGTAACTCACGCCCAGTTGCATGTCATCATACACGTGAATTAATGTATTGACTCTGGCAGATTCTTAACAGCATCATTGTTGCATTTAACGGATATATAAATTATAAATGAACTTTATGATTTGTGCATGTTGTATATTTATGAAGATTTTGTCATTCAATGAAGAACTCGAAAACTATGTAATATCTTCAAGATTATTTTAATGGTTTTATGAATTATCTATTTTCCTTTTGAATATGTTTAGATATACTTATTTTTTGATTACAGTAGACGCAATATTGTAATTTCATCTTTTTTTGTAAAAAAATGATATATTCAAATGATATATTTGTCATGTATTATAAATTTGTCATAAAATTTTTACAAAGGAAGTGTTGTATGCGTTTTATATGTACGCTTTCGGGATGCTGAGTATATATAACACCTCAAAATATCTACTTCTAGTACATGCTCATATTCCCCTAACGTGGGATGTCATATGAAACGTGTGATAATACCTGTCTGTGAATAATTCAGGGATTAATAACGACGAATACCCAGGTGGCTTAAACACAGCAGGACTGTAGCGTTGATCGATGCCAAGGAATAACGGATCGGTGTAGCTATATATGAGTTTTAGGACGGCTATTAGAAAGTGATGGCTTGCCAAGAGAGTTCGGACACCTCACAACCGCAGCTTTGCGGTTAGCACGGTAAATCAACAAGTTGATATCCGTTACTCAGACCAACTGAAACCGCATCAGAGAGTGAGAAAGACAGACAGACAGACAGAGAGCAAAGAAAAGAGAGAAGAAAGAAAAAGAAGAGAGAAAGAGAGAGGAAGAGAGGGAGAAAGAGAGAGGAAAGAAAGGAGGGAAGGAAAAGGGAAAGGAAGAAGGAGAAGAAGAGAGATAAAGTCCGAAATGTAGATAATGATTATACCAAATGACAAAATCGTCTTCAAAGTGCATAATCTAGTACATAAACTCACTCAATATTCCAAACACGTTAACTCTCAAGACTCGGTGGCATAAGACGCGATTTCCCACAGTCGAGAATGTATTTCCGAAATATAAATATATAACTTAGAACCGCGCAACGTCGAAAAAGCGTCATCCGTTGGGAGCAAACTTACTCTAGCAAATTTCAGAAGCAGCTCGGAATTGTTAATAAACTTGGAGACATTGATACCTCGAGGGGTTTCCGTGTGACGCGGTGAGATATTTTAAATTATATAGACTAACGTCTACGCGTGCGATGAGAAAGAGAAAGAGAATTTATACTTAATAAGTTCTATATTTCATTCTTTAAATTACTTATCAATTATCACAATGTTGTCAAGATTTTTATAATTACGAAACACGCAAATTAGATTGATAAGAAAAACATGTTTATATCGAGCAGATTCTAATAATATAATTGCATGCAGTTTCTAATGAGTACAATTAATACAAAAGCGCAGAGTGAGTTATTTCAATTTCATATCTTTCGTTACACATTACTTAAACTGTGATAAAATATTTTTAATTATTAATATATTTGTAGGGAAAACATTTTAAAATGTTAAAAGTTTCTTACCTTATAAGTAAAAAATTAAAGTAACAATTGGGTGGAGGTTTCTTCAAATCTATTTGTTTCTTCAATCTATTTTATTCATTTTTTTCGATTTTGTACTTTAAAAAGAAAGGAAAAACAATTTTTCCCTTTGCAATTTGTAATAGCCAGCAACAACATTTGCGATCGCGCAATTTTAAAAAGGTGATCAGCCATTCGGAGTTATGTCCCTCGTTCAATACTCATTAGAAATTAAAACGTCGCGTGAGAAGCGGAGGGATGACGGATATTTAGAGCTTGTCATAGAAACTTTAGGAACGGTTATCGATATCACGATCGATGAGAGGAAAGTCTGTAGAACACCGCGCGTACAGTACGCGATAACATATTAATCGGTTATAGGTGGGTACATCCGTAGAGACCGTTACGAAAGCTCAGTACGAGTCGACTAGCAGTAACGTGCCGCGGACCTTTATTGACCACTAACTTCCTGTCCGGAACAGGTCTGGGCCGACCAGCAATAATCGTTACTACTCACTTCCCCCCTTCTTCCAGGAGACGGCTTAAAAGTCTGTCGTACTCGGCGACGGTCAAAGGCATCGTTTGTTACTCTCGTTTTATCGTTTTACCAACTCCGTATTGAACTGAATTAACTGAATTAGGAATTGAGAGCATTATAACGGGATTATTATATTGTTGCAAGCAGGACAAACGGGTTATACACAATAAACGAGTTATTTACGCACTCTTTGCAGCGCGCACAAAGTTGTATGAGAAGTAAGGTATATTCAATTTATGTCTCATGTGCAGTTTGATGGCGATATTTTTACACTATATTTATTACCCGGCAAAATTTTCTTTTCTTGAAATATTCGATATAATAATAATCATATTTAGATCACGATATAATTGTTCTTCAAATGATTTATTTTTATATAATACATAAATATATGTATCATATATTATTTCAGTCTAGTGTAGTTTTGCATTACGGGAGTGCCAGAGGAAATGAATTTACAATCGATTTGTACTAAGGAACCGGAAAGATGCTGATATTCCACGCTAAAGGAAAAGCCAATCGACCGATAAGGCGATTCGTGGCAATCGCGATGTGAAATCGCAACTTGGGCGATCGCACGAGAAATTGTGCTTCGAGAATCGAGACGTTTATCTGGCCGCGCCGATCGCTGTTTCGGAAACTTAGATTATGGTCGTCCGATAGAAAGCGATTAGATTCACGGTATGCTGGGGCGCAAATCGGTTCTTGGATGGTTCGCTTGATTTATTGCTATTTCAATCGACAGCCGGATCGCCACGTAATACACGCCTAATTACACAGTAAGGCGTCAATTGATAACCGTCTTTGTTGTTGATGAACTTAGTATCGATATCGATATCAAGGAGATAACGTACATGGTGTTACAATATTGCTGATGTGAAGATGCTTGAACGATTGATTACGCGCGTAAATCCTATACTCGAGAAACTTTCATGACAGAATTATTAAATGATACGAAGGAACACCTATAATCGTCTTTATTACTTCGGAACTTGGGCTATTATCACTTCAAAGAGAGGAGTGATTAAGGTCATAGCAAGATGAGAAGCTCGAAATTAATTCCAGCACTTGTATTCCGCCATCTTGATTTATCGACGTTCTAGCGGTGATTGTATTGTGTGTATTGAAATGCCTAATCGATAATCGGGTATAATGATACATGTTTAATAACGATAGCCTTCGATGGAAGCCTGTGTGGCTAATTAGAATTAGTGCTTTAGAATAAAACATAAGTAAATGAGGGATTTGATTTGTATTTAATAACGAACATTAAATGTAATTATTATTAATATTATATGTTAAGAATTATATAAACTGTTAGTCCGCAAATATTATGCTATTTATTGATTATGCATTCTATTATTCATTTATTGATTAATAAAATATTAAGTATGTCCTTTGCGAGATCAATTTATTTGACCATGTGGCAATCAGCGCGCATTACATAAAATGAAAGAAAATTAATAACAAAATTTTATTGCTGAATCTCAACATGAAACGACGTCTTTTACAATGTTAGAACCACGTTAAAAGAGCCATTATCGATACCGTCGATGTCGCTCATAAAATAAGTCATCAAAGTTCGACGACATTAAAAGTACAGAGTGGTCGTAATAGTATTAATTATTGAACATATCTGAGAAAAATACTATTATATAATAATAATCATCATATGATTTTGATGATATATATATATATATATATATATATATACTAAATTCTATTGTGAAATATAATATATTTCAGAACATTAAATATTATTTTTATAGTTAATGTTTGATTTGTATAAATGCTTGATTAGATTAGTTTATTTCAATTTGACAATACTAAAAACAAAAAAGCGGTAATGTTGTTGATAATTTAGTTTATTATTAAGAAAAATGTGGTCACTGATTAAAAGAATTAATCGTAAGACTAACATAGCTGTATCTTAAATCTCAGCATGAAGCGACCCGTGCAAGTGAAGTAATCGTTATCATTATCGTCGACGTTCCTCGTAAAACGAGCTATCAAAGTTCAACGACATTAAAAATAAAATAGTCACTGCGTTCCCTGCTAGCTCTTTCAGTATCGATCAGCCAGATTCCGCGTCGTAAATACATCGCGGGAAACAAACAAAAGTTTGCGAAAGTTTTATGTGCAGACGGGGGACGAAGGTGGAAAGGGTACGACGAAGGGAAGGCGAAAAGAGCGCAGAGGTCTAACTCCTCGTATCCATTTACAAGTTTTAAATCGTTCCGCCGGCGTGCCTTTTGAAAGAAACCTTTTACCTTTATTCTCAATGCACGATAAAATTCTGAAACGCGTTCGCCGGCCGCTGCGCGGCTTTTAAACGTTAACACGCGCTCGCTCGGCACAATGGCGAGGTCGCATTATACTCGAGAATCAGAGGGAGAACAAGCGGTATAGGAAGAAACAAGGGGTCGACGAGCGGCAGTGAAAGGATGAAGAGGAGTGCCATGTTACCAAGAAGGAAGATGGCGAAGAAAATAGAGCGGCTTCTCCTCTTCGTCATCTGCTTCTTTGATTTCTTTATTTAAGACGAAGTAGAGTTGCATCAATAAAGATGAAAATTTTGTTTTGTTTGATGGTGACGAAGGTTTTTTATCTCATTTAATTATACGTATACATTGCGTAATATGATAAGTAAATTTTTGTATTATAATATAAATTTTTTCAAATGTTGCGCTTAAAAATATTATAATTTCAATCTGTTAAATAAATTGGTTTTTTTTTATTATATTGGAAATAATGAATTCTTGATGCAACGCTGCACTTTTAAATGATAATATTTACTTTTTATCGTGAAATTTAAATAATATTTATTTTATCAGAATCACATGTATCAATATAAGCTGTATTATCAATTGATGAAAATAACAATTTAATATTGTTCCATATAATATTGTTCCATAGTAATAATGAGAGATACACAAGTTTTTACTTTATCAGTCATAACTTTACGGCTTTTATGAAATTCCAGATAGATATCCAGATTTGCATCCTCTTTGAATGAAAGAGGGCCGTAATTTTGTGACAGAGAGGCCGCAGCGATAATTCTATCTAGGAGAGACCGTTTATAGATCATTTAAAGAGCTCAAGGATGAAAGATATCTTGAAGTGCTTTTTTTTATTAAAATGAGCACATCTGGCGACTAGTGGTCGGTCAGCTGAGCACACATTTTTTTCTCACCTTGTTCAACCCCGACCGATCGACGAGAACGGCATTTTGTCGACTACCGCGCGAAAATGGAGTTTGGTAGGGTGACTATGACCGTCCAGCCACGGCAAATAAATTTCCTTATGAAAATTCGAATTCGCTCCAGAAAGGGACGTCTCACCACTCACAATTTATTGGATCTTCCGCGGATCGCTGACCATGCTCCCGTTTCGGTCATCCCTTATCGTTCTTGATGCCATAAAGAAAGTGAGCCTTGAAGATGATAAGCATTCTACCTTCAACACGATTAAGAATTACAAGACTTTATCTTATTAGAAATATTTTAAGAACTTATTCACTGGAATATAATACCGTAAATAATATCATTTTCTACAGAATAAATCATAATCCCTTATTTTCTCTTAAAAGGAGACTATGTAATACTCCGCGCAACGCATTTGAGAAGACAAACACTATCGAGGAATGTCAACGGTGCCGCACTATGCTCGCGGGGAGAGAATCGTCAAAGTAATGAGAGTAGGGGGCCGAGGTAGGGTAGTTAAATGTTACCGGTGTCAGGACATGGCCTTTGTGTTAGGGGAGTGCTTGGGCTCCGTGGAGTTAGCTAGACTGGCAGAGTACTATAAATTACATAAATGAAGTAAGCCCCTTCCGCGCTCAAACGGACGTCTTGCCAAGTTTATAACTTAATCACTCGTGCTATACTCGTAGCAAGAGGAGAAGCTTAGGTGGATGAGAGGATGCGAGAGACGGAACGAAACGGTCGAGATGGGAGTGGATACGCCGGAGACGGATAGCGTAGAAGATGTAAGAGAGAAAGAATCCGGAAGACAAGCCGAACGATTAATGGTGTCATTGAATAATTGAATGTGTCGCGCACATATTGTCCCAACGTTGGCAAGTTTTCTTTCCGAAGTAACGACCTGGCCGTTTTATCCAGCAATTAAGCGCACGATATCTATCGTAAATTACGTCATTTAGGCTCGACTATCGTCCGATTATATATTGATTATATATTCTATCTTAATTTCTAGATAAATGCGAGCATTTTCTTAAAAATTTCTCAAAAATATTTAGTCATTTTGTTATGAAAAGATTTTCCTCTATCCTAAATTTGCTATTTTTTCTTTCACATTTACTATTTATCGGATATAAATTACAATATTTGAACATTTTATTAAACATTTATTTAAATTTTTTATCTATTGGGATATTAGATTAATTTCGAAAATATTAGGGAAGATAGTTACATGGAAATTAATAATCTCTGCAGCCTTTGATGTACCGTACTTTGCTCTAACTTTCCTGCACTAAAATCGCGGATTGCCAGCTTACATTCCTCCCGGATGACCACCGGATGCATTTAATTATGGGTCACCTAACGCAGCTTCGGCAACTGTTTCGGTACGGAAGTACTAAATCCTGGTTATCTTAAGCAACATCGCGCGCTACATTCGTATAACTCGCACTTGCCGGATATCTCGAGGCTGAATTACTAGCTAAAGGAGAGAAGCGCTGGCGCATGGAAAGGGCGAGATTAAAATCGCCCGGAGAGCAATGCAAAGTTTTTAATAACCCTTGATGCTTGATTAAGTTACGGCTCTCTTCTCCGGTTCGCTGTCTCTCTTTCCCCGCTGTTCGTCTTCGGCTGAAATAAATTTCGCAGAGATTTCGCTTACAGACCGCGTTTTCGAGGGCGTGCGGTATGAGGGAAGAAGCGAGACTCGTTTACTCCGTCAGCTAAATTAATGGAAATCCGGCATGGTTTCTTATCCCCGCGAATATGCAGCAAAATCGGAGCGCTTTCGCATTTCTGCCACTACTGGTACTCTAATTCAAGATTATGCATATATTAATATATGAATTAATTCGATCGAACGCCAAATATTATGCTTATATGATATAATAATTTAGCTTTCCTCATTTTATCATACGTGTAATATGATACGTATAATGCTTAAAACACGAATAAGTGATGCATTGCTGTGAGTTATTTTATTAGAATTATATTGGAAAATATAAGAAATTATAAAATTAAATTTGAAAGGAAAATAATATACTTTTATAAGAAAGTCATTAATTCTACTCTTAATTTTTAACATAGAATATAAAAATTCATTCAAAATGTAATAAGGATTTATGTATTTTCTTTTAGGCTTTGGATTCGTTACGTTTCAAAGCGAGGATGTCGTCGACAAAGTCTGCGAGATCCATTTCCACGAAATCAACAACAAAATGGTGAGTCACCAACCAGGAAAATCTACTCATAGAATGAAGTCTTTGCCCCCGAAAAGGATGTTCTCCCTTTACTTTATATAACCGCAGAGGTCGCATCAAAAGGTATTTGCCTTCTGCTCCCTGCCTGCAGGTATAATGTCGAGCAGAATTAATTTCCCGTATAATCGAGAAGGTTTGTCTCTGTTATTTGTATTTGACACGCATGTGGAATGTACATGCAGGAGAAATCGTAGGCGAAAGATGGAAGAGCTAGCCACGATTTCTCCAGTAAGAGAGATCTGTTTGCTTTCTGCTACGATGAAAAGCTCTTTTATATTGGTCAAGTATTTTCTTGATGTCACCTCGTATCAATAATTCTAAAGTAAGCCGCACGCATCTGATTTAATATCTCTCCAATTTTCACCCTCTATAGTTAATTATTTATTCTTTACAAAATTTTTAGTAAAAAGAATGTTAATATTTTCAGCGCAAGTTGACAATCAACTCTGATAATTAATGAAAAAAATATGTAACAAATGATGTTAACAATTAATTTCTAATTTCTCTTTTAACTTCAAATCTACATATTTAACAATTGAACTACGAATGACGTATAACCTTATACTTAAAAAATTTCAATTAATGAAATATCCCACTTAGTCTAGTCATCAGTTTTCTCTCAATCAACTCTTGACTCAAGACGGTCGTTTTTCATATGCGACTGTATCCTGTCTCTTTACCTGCTCTATCTAAAATTTCAAGGTCGAGTGCAAGAAGGCACAGCCAAAGGAAGTGATGCTCCCAGCGAATTTGGCGAAGACGCGAGCGGCCAGCAGAGGCGCATACGGTGAGTTGGTGATGGTCGCAACACCCACCCCCACCACCTATCGTTACGCGCCGTATCCCCTGCCGACGGCGGCAGCTGCCGCTGCACATGCAGCCGCGGCAGCCACCGCCGGGCCTCCTCACCATCACTTGCTGGCTCCGATAGTCGCTACCGCCGCTCCGAGCGCGGCCGCTACTTACCAGTACGCGGCCGGTGCTGCCGCGCCGACGGCTGCCGCGGCTGCCACCACCGCGGCGGCGGTTTACGACGTGAAACGCGCCATAGCGGCAGCAGCCGCGGCCGCAGCCGCGGCGTCTTACCGGCCACATCCGGTCGCGGCCGCGTCGCGTGCCGCCGCGCTCACTTACTCTATGAGCGATCTGCTCGGTGTTCAAGGCCTCGACATGGGCGCCGTTTATCACCCGATACCTACGATCGGCCTATGACCAACGATACTCACACCCCTTTCGCGACCGCAATAATTGCTCGTTCGGGGGTGTCACATTTATGTCCAAATGTTGTTTTATCGAATTTCAATTGATCATTTTTTTCTATATTTACCTTACCTTGATTAGGATTTTTATCGGTCTTATAATATATTATGAGTTTTGCGATTTATACATAAACAGGACGATAATAATATGATTGTAAAACACAAACATAATACTTTCTATTTTGTTTAAAAATCACATTTTGATACGTGCCAAAACTTGTTATTTCAAATAAATCGATTTGAATTACATATACATTATAAAATTCGAAGCTCAATAGATTGAATATACTTATACAAATGAAATCTGTATTTTATTGAATCTATCTAAGATATTATTGGTCAAAAACATATTCTTTATGATTTTTATTTACTTATTTTTTATTTTTATTTACTTATTATTAATTATAAAAATACTTATTATTAATTATAAGATTCTAGTGAGAAAGAAAGCTAGTCTCTCATATATAAATTATTTTCTAAAAATAAAATATTACAATATAACGAAATATTAGATTAAACAGGACTTTGCACATTCCTTAACTGAGACTGTTTTAGCCTTCATTTTGAAGTGAATAGTTAACAAAAGAAATCGAAAGTATTAATATATGTCGATCAGTAATGAAACAACCGGGCGTGATAGATATCAATTTCAAAAAGTGCAATATCGTAGATTTAGGAAGGTCGACTTACTTACCGGTTCGAAATACATATCGAGAACGCGATATTTCCGCGGAGCTGTTCGCGGTTGGCAATGTTCGGCAAAACTGTGATCGTAGAAACAAAAGAGAAAACGCGTAGCGAAATTGCAGATTTATTCGATGTAGTAATAATCTATGGGGCCTCATTTTCTCGTAGTGGAAAAACTAGATTGTAGCAATGAAACAAACGTATCACAAAAGACTGGTAGTTATTTTGTAGATGATTAGTAACGCTGGTAGTAAGACAATAAACAAAGTGTTCAAATGTAGAGAAAAACGGACCGAAATGATCCAATATTGCTCAAACAGTAAATCGCCGTCGCATCGAACGTATCTTCTTAGAGGGGTGTCTTTCGATTTATCAATTTACAATTCGATAAAATGTAAAGTAAAATTCTTAAAATATCTTTTGCTTCTTAATAAAACATGGCTAAATGTAAAAGTAAAATTTATATGGAGATCGTGTCATCTCTTTAAGAGAAATGAGAATAATGTTTTCTAAAATACATTTTTGTACGAGTTGTATGATTATATTTCTTTGAAAAAATTGAAAAATGAGAAAAATTGAAAAAAATCCAAAACATATTAAAAATTAAAAATTATTAATTTATTAATAATTAATTTAAATTTTGTATATTGTTAGTTTAATAAATTATTAAAGTGTATTCTGAAAATAAATATAACTATATAAAAAATATTCTTTATATACATCAATAAAGAGGTAGGTAGATCGAACAGATAGTAAGTGTACAAGTTAAATCTAATTAAATCTCAATCATATACCGACGTCGAATAATTAAGTTTTCGATGTTTATCACACTTACCGTTAAAAGCACTTCAATTAAAATACTGTAGAAATTAATAGCAACTTGAGGCTTGATGCCTTCAACAAAGAAGATATAAGAGAACAGGAAATCGAAAGACAGATGAGCGGTGATTTTCAGGTCACCCTGATGGGGAAACGAAACGACAACTCCTCGATGAAGATCGTATGTTCGTTTGGCGGCTGTCAATTCGTTAGTAGAACCTAGTTGAAATTTTAGTGATGCGAACAAAGCTCTAACGTAGAAATGGTCTGCGAGGTTACGCGACAAGACCGGGTGATATAATTATGAGTCGCGATGGAGAATATGGAAAAATGGGTCGCGTTTCGTGGCGTATTTTCGAACGTCTTCAAAAAAACGGCAGGATATTTTTCGGGAAACGATCGTTCGCGTTCAAATAGCGAGCGCGCTTTTCGAGGCCATTAATTACGAATATTTTATCAGAAAACTGAAATAAAATAAAAGAGAGAAAACAACCTCTCCCCCCAGGTAACAGCAGTTCTCCGTGTGTACCGCTCGCCAGCACGCGAGCGATAATTGAAAGAAATCAATTAGCGGCGCATGCCGACGCAAATTGTCGGCAATGCGGCGAGACGGCGGTTAGCGCGACGAGAGCCCGCAGGAAATGGTCGGCGACACGTGCACTTCTCATTTGTCGCGTCTTCCGGAATATTTTTCGCAAGTGACTTCATGAAATTTCATAATGTCGAAGCAAGAAAGAACTCAATGTTTTAATGTTTAGACGATATAAAAATAGTCAAAAGAAAAGACACGAGCTCGACACTATCTATATGTATATACATGCATACGTGAATCTATATACATATATATATATATATACGTATATATGAATAATATATTTATATTCTATACTTGTATGGAGTGTCTCAAAACTGGCGGTATAATATGTCATTGACATTAGTAATTAAATCAAAATATCAACGTTGAATAATTGTGTGATAAAACAAATTTCAGAGAATAACTATAGATGATAAAATTTGACTTTCAAACGGGTATTCTAAACGGAACGGAAAATTATCGTGACTTAATTATTATTTTACATTGAAATTCGAAATATAACGGTTCTGGACGGTAGTTCTCACGATCAAACAGTTATCCAAAATACATCTATCTAAATATCCGATATCTAAAAATACGTATCAACAGTTTTCGGACATTCTATACTGATACGTACCTAACGATCCATTATAGATTACGCCAGACGATATATACGTTACATTGTTTTGTATCTTACCTATTTGGTAACGCCATAGTATTTGATATTAATATCGATATATTTTGTGAGAGCCGCATTACACCTTATAGTTTTTTGTAATAGACTAAACAGATATATACATATCGAAGTCTGTATATCTATCTATCTTTACATATCTAGGTAACTAGGTAAACATTTGTGTTGTTATCAGACCTTAGATATTATTGAGACTCTAGGCGCTCTAGGTTCGATTAGTTAGAGCGAATCAGTTTTGGGCGAATTAATATACTATGTACACGTTCCTACCGTTGAGACTACTAGTGGACTATAGCTTTTGGGAAGTCACTATGATATCGTTAGCTTAGATTATATTTTAGGCGCTCGTCTTCGCGGAAGATCGTGCACTCGCTTTTGACCGTCGACGAAGAATTGTTCACAGGGAAGGTAAAATTTGGCCTTTGCCGTTCACATTCCCACTCACATACGCTTTTACAGGATTATTCGCGGGGGAAAGTGAGACAAAGCGTGGTCACTCGGCATCTTCCGCGAAGAATACGCATTACCAGCGGCTTCAAAGAGACCTATTATATTGTACCTATTACTTAACGAGCTATGTTACATAGTTACATTTACATTACGTTACACGTAATATTATACCTCTCTATATAGGATACATACTAAATATATATGCGTATACCTGTCTATACCTAATGCCTCAGCTCCCGTATATCCCACTCATATACTACTTGTTACATAGTACTTAACTTTTCTTAAGCCACATAGCACCGTTTACCTTGATAATAATGCGTGAGACGTGTATCCTAGAAACTACGTATTTAGCCCGAGAGGCGCAACACTGTCAGTTTCGTAAGTAGACCAGACCTTGAAGGTGCGGTTTCATTGTTGGTCCTCGTGACACTTGGCTGGGCCGGATTTTGAATTTCACGGGAGTATACAAAAGAGTATCAGATGATTTGTTACGGGAACGCAGAACGATTCGACGGAATGCATCCCCGATACACGAATCTCGCGAATATTCTCCTCCCCCGAGAGACGAAACACACACATCAAAGGGGAAACATAAAATTCTAGTGAGAGTAGTAGCTCAATGAATTTTCACGTTGTCGAAGCCATTGATGTGACGTAAATGTTAATCGACCGGCAACTAGATCGTAAACTCGAGCTGAGACAGGCTTTATGCGCTCCTCGGAACTACGAGAGACTGTTAATGTTAATACGTCGTACGTAAATGTCTGCTCTACGTGAGATCGATATGTTGCATCTGAGAAAGTACAGGGTGTAAACGTAGATGCCATATAGAAAGCACGCGCGTACTTCGCGCGAGAGTATTTACATAATATCGTCGAGATCTATTCACGTGTTTCGATGAAGTGACAAAGGTATATTTATATAATGTTACAAACGATAATTAATATTGAGATAAATGCGAAATAGTGCTCGACGTATATGCAAATCTTATTGTAGCTCGGAAGAGTTTAGAAAGCCATTAAGACAGAGAAAAAGAGTGCAAAATGATAGTAAAGTACCATTGAGCGCTTGACGTAATCAAAACCAGCCCGGTAGAGAGATTTTAGGTACGAAATTACTAATACTATTAATAATATGTATCAGTGTATTTTAATGGCTAGAATAAACGCTCTTATACTTTTTTCCATCTGCGTAATATTGTGAGAGCAACGTCGATATGGACACTAGCATAGTGAGTCTAGTAGTGTAGTATTATTGTGGTCGGTGTTTTTTTCAATATTGTATCGTCAATATAAATGTGGTAGTGGTGTCGGTGTTATGCCACGCACGCGATATAGAAAAAGGATATAGAAAAATAAAAAAATGCAGCGCGGTAATCAATATACGTGTATATCCAATTGTTCAATTGTCCTGCAAATCTGTCAAAGTTTGCGAAAGACAATCGGGTGGTGGCATATTACCGACCCTTAGTCGATATCTAATAAGCTATATAGACAGCCTAGCAGATATTACTTAACGGTAAATAATTAACCAATACCTTTGAAGGCTACAATAACTATAGTTCATAGGAGGGTTTATTTTGTCGTAGATTGGAAATACCTCGGCCGCGCGTAGTTATTTAGTACCTTGTCACACAGTTTAGAAAATGCGCTATATAGTCGATGCGATATATACATATACATAGTGAGAATCTTAGTTGTGTGGTCTTTTGAATTAGTATCGAATTATGAAATTTCATGGATGCCTTGATCTCTCTATCATTCTATTTCTCTCACTCTTTCTCTTTTTCTCTCTTTCCTTTTTCTCTCTTTCTCTCTTTTACACTCGTTTTCTCACTCTCTAATTAACCTAGAAAGCTTCTAATCCTGTTTTTTATCTTCTTTTTTCTCATTTTACGTTCTCTTTTATCGTTTGGACCTAGTCATCCGTTACACTTAAGTCGTTGATCCCGACGAATTTCTGCAACGCTTCGCTTCATACTTAACTTATCTCCGTGTACATATTCTTAAATGTTTAGGCCTACACCTTCGCCTGCTCGAAGAAAAATATTGGTCCTGCAACATATAAAATTTCGCGAAGATAATTAACACGTAGGAGATAATTAACACTTTATTTTTGACACGTAGTTTGTTTTGAAAGTTTTCGAGCGATCAATATCTTTCTTCATACGTAGTTGCAGAAATTTTGATGGACTTGAAATCGTTGCACTAACGAACACGCAATAAATAAAGGGAAAAGAATCGAAATAAAAAAAGTGTTGATAAAAATGAGTAAAAAAAGTATTCACGATACGTTGGTCTATCTTGAAATTATATTTTAATCGAACTTGTTTTTTCTTATAGATTTTATGTGGTCTCTGGGAGCATTACCTGACGGTGAGTACGTAAAATATGTACGAACTTGTACATAGTAAAGAATTCGATATCTACTGACGATCACTATTATAGACATAACTAAAATAATAATGATACCATATAGCTCGACAGCCTTGATACATAATTGCCTATTTCACCTATTTGTTTTAACATACATACATTCTATCTATAGCATATCTTCCAGTTGACTGATACGATCGTATGTAAATATTAGAATTTGCCGGATTAGTTACTAACCTCTCATTAGCTTTTGCATTAATGGAAATTTAACCTAATTAGCAGAATAGATATGACTATATCCGACGGATATAACTTAATAGGTTTAACCTAATAATTAACAGAGTAAATAAATTTCATCTTTGTTCCGATAAATTACTATCATCAATTCAATGAAATGATTAGAGAAATATTAATTTTGTTCATTAGTTTTAATTCTTTAATAACTGGTTTTTCTATAAAAATAATATAACATGTGTATGTGGAATTTTTTAAACTTTTTATTACAGAATTTAATCAAATGCGATAATGGAGATGTGATTTTTTAAAATATTTCTTTACATAAATATTTTTAAACTTTTTGATGTTTATTTGAATTTTTCAAGATATAAATTCAACAAATAATGTATTGAGTAATTTAAATTATGAGAACATGACGTACATGAAGTACATGAAAGAGATCAAAAGAAATCTGAAGCTGTGTCTATGTATAAAACGATATTAACAGCAAAATTGCATGTCTCTAAAAAATAAAAAAACATTTCATTATGACATACAATATTTAATAATATATAATAAAATGTGCAAAGAAGCTTAGCTATTCTTTAAAGTCATTGATGCGAATGATTACGCTGTTTCCTGTTGGCAAGAGGATTTAATTAACGAGTTGTACATGAGTGAGAAGTATAATGAGAAGTATAATGGAAATTTTCGTTGTGTTTACAGGTTTCCCAGCGGCAGCGTACGCGGCATACGCGGCGGGCCGCGGCTATTCTGGGTACCCTAGTTTCGGATTACCCTACCCGACAGGTAACCATCTTAGCCTTAACCACCTTAACCACCACAATGCGGCCCACATCGCGCCCCTGAACTTGAACTTGAACCTCATACAGGCGCAGCCCGCGCCCCACCATAACCCGCCCACTCCAACACCGCTCTTTTACCATCCCAATCTGGATCTCTACAACGCCATGCCTCTGTGAACTAACTCACCGATTAACGGTATCGATAACGAACTATGCGCGCACTCTAACCCATCGCTATACGCTAACTGACTGTGCTGTCGCTTGGTCCATTCGATCCCATTGCATTGCGGCGAGAGAGCGTGTTTCGACGCGATAATTACGAGGTGAGAAACAAGCCTACGTTTCCCGAGGGTGATTTCGGGCGATTTGAGAGCACGACAAGAGGGAAGAGACACGCGTAACATGTGCACTCGGCGATTCTCGGGAATTCTTCATTGCAGAGATTGTGCACAACTTTCGCAAGAGAAACGACAACTCTCCGTTCCGGGACCGCGAGTTCTCAAACTGAACGATATCCCGGAACGCAAGCAGGTTCCGCCGAATACGCGTTGCTATTTACACAAAGAACAACGGAAACAGATAAGAGTTTCTTTATAATGCGGATAATTTCTCCTTAAAACAAGAGAAGCTCCAATTTTGTAAAGTTTCTCATCGGTCTCGACAACACGCGAGAAAACTACGATTAGGCGAAGAGGAAACGGGAGAAATGCTGCGCGGTGAGAAACTTTGTCTGGTTATTCGGGGTAAATTATTAATGTTTTAACGGTATCAACTCGGCTTGTTCCGTTGCAATATTGACTCGCTTCTCTTTGAAAAAATATACATATAGCATATACATTATTGGAGTGCTTATTCGATATTTATCGATGTTGATTACTTGTATTTTATTTTATTTTTTTTGCCCGAGAATATATTGGGCAATAATCAGCAATGAGAATCGTACAAATAAATAGTTAAATTACTCCCAAGTTTTTTAGAATTTAAGGACATTAAGAAATGTGGCTTTATATACATACCAAATAACATTTTGTTCTGTTCTGTATTAAGTCTTAATTTAGACATTAAATTAGCAGACTTTCAATAGATTTTATGATGACTGCTTTTATTACACATTATTTTTCTACTGTATTTTAAAATGATATTTTTTTCAAGAAACAATGGCTTTCATAGGATATAAATAATCTATTCTGTTTCTCGTTCTGCGGTAGACAATAAATCACTGAGTGTTTGTGAAAAAGAGTGTTGTGCTACCCGTGGATTCGGAATTTATTGAGCTGTTATAGTTCGGTGCACTATCGATTCCTCCTTGCTGAAGTTAATAATTTTTAAACAATTCAAAATCTCAAAATATCTATAAATATCTTTATATATATATATATATATATATATATAGAGCATATAAATGAAAGAATGTAAGTAGAGAGAAAAAAATATGCATAGATTACATCGAGTGCAAAATGCTTTGTAAAAGTATCCGAACGATTTTATTCGATTTAATATAGACGTATTATCGTTTGAATATTTTGGTAAGCCACTATATGTGAAATCAATCATTCCTTTCAATAACGAATACACCCCAATAGCAATCTCAATAAAAGCAAATATCCAATCAATGTCCGAATTTATCAGTAAATACCACTAAATATTGAAATAGCCGATAAAAGTTATCACAGAATACTTTTACTTTTAAAGCGTTTATTAGCCAAAGCTGCATAGGGAGAGCATACAGTAAAACCAATATTATATGTTTTGTGAATACACACATCGGTATTTCGAAAATCGACGATGTCACCAAAATTGAGTTCGAGCTGTTCAAAGCTGTTTGGCTCGGTCAACGGATCGTGAAATCGATCGCGATATAAAATGTGTGTAGATGGAACAGGGTAAAATGTCATTGTTGATATCTGGCAAGGGTAACAAGTACGTATCAATTGACAATGATACGTGAGGGACCGCATCGCGGTCCACTTTGACATACGTAAATACACACACACTTGCAAACTCGCACAACACGTACACGCAACATACACGTAATCAGCTATTGGCATACACATGATGACTGCAGCGATTAATAGGGTACCCATGAAAATGAGCACGTCCATCTTTCGACATCGATCTGCTGACATGCGGAGTGGATGATAGCTCGCGAGTGTATGGATATATCGAAGTCGAGTTTTTTTCATGAGGTATTTGCAAAATGAAAATCACAAAATGCACTTATAATAGATTCAAAGAAGATGCATCTACTTTCCATCGCAATTTGATATCATAAGAGACTATCGATGAACAAAAATAAGAAACATTGAATTATTAGTTTGCTCTTATGAATTATCAAACTTATCCACATACGTTCCGATTTGTTTCCACAAATCTTCTTTTCAACAATATCAAATTGTTTTCTGTATTTATCTGTATTATTACTTCGTAAAATTTGTTATTTGATTTTGTTATATAAAATTTGAAACGTGGCAGCGGTACAAATATATTGGATGTAACAAATATGCATTTAATGATACTGAAATCTCGCTGCACAGCCGAATCGAAAGGTTAAAATGAAAACCAGCATAAAACCATATAAAAAGCTATGACGTTTTCATCGATAGCTTCACAAATATTTATCCTATTTTCTATTTTTTACTTTTTTCAAGTTTATAATAAAATATTATTATTTATCTTATAAAATTCTTAGAAATTACAGTTTTATCAATAATTACATTTTAATTTACTTTTCACTGAAAAATTAATAAATAATTAATAAATTAATAAATAATATTTTTTTTCTCTTGTTTTAAAGTTTTTTATACATAGCTTTTTTAACGGATTTCTTTATTGCGCAATTTATCGCGGCTATCCTATTATAAGTTGTTATATACATAATACTTATATAATTATAATACTCTATTAAATGTTTTCTTAACATCTATTATTAGGGCGTTACATACTTTATTACTTTCATGTGTTACGCTTACTTACCTTCGTCATTTCTCGCCTGGTACGCACGTTTTGTTCCACATGTTCCGCGAAAAGCGATTGCGATCGTAACTACGCACCCTTCCATCTCATGTAATTTTAACCCTCGCATGCAGCTCCTCTGAACCAAGCATGTAAAACAGTAATAACGCGTCACGTCGTTAATGTCGGACAAACTGCGATGAGTGCCCCATCGTGATCGAGATTAATTAACGCGGGAGATAGTGTCGCTCAACGATAACATTCCAGATTTGCGTAGAATGGACAACGAAAAAGGACACGCGAAACGCGATTGTTCTTTTGTCTCGTGGAATTAGAACTTATGTACATTGATTCCTAGAAATACGTGGGTGGGAAGAGAACTCATAAATAATGCATAATGTTTTTCGGACGTTAGCCTATTCCTCAAAAAGCCTTTTCTCTCCTACCATCTCTTTTCTCAAATCTCCTCGCTTTTCTCCAGGAACGTGCTCGATGTTTCCAGAATCATTTCCAATTTTCCTTGACATCCGCTACTTAACGCATTTGAATAACTTTTCGGGATCACCCCCGCGGCTACTTTTCCATCCTCCTCGCCCATCCCATTCCTGATCTTCCAGCCTGGTTTATGTGTCTTATTGCGTACAGTTCACGAGGCATGGTGGTAGAAGGAAAAGTGGATATCATCTGCGATGATTGATCGCCATAAAGGAGAACTCTTCGCCACCCCCCTCCCCCCAGTCCGCCTCCCTCAATGTATTCCCAATGTCCGAAAAACATTCGTCGGTTAAGCCACCCTCTTCACAAACACGGTAACGGAGCGATCTTCCACGCAGAAACGAATTCGACATAGGGTAGAAAAGATATTTCTGAGTAGGGGGTGACAACGCGTATATTCGGGATATGTTCGCTTCGTGAAGAACTTCTTCAGGGAAGGTCTTCTACGCGAATGTTCCCGAACTGCAAATATTTCACAGTACTTCGAAAGAAATCAAACGGCAGCCGTGATTTAACGATCGTTGCTAGGTATTCAATTTCGTGTCACAAAACGAAAACGCCGAACAAGAACGCTTCACGATGCGAATTGAATTTGAACCGGCTTACATATTTTATATATTTACATTGATAAATACGATGACAATTTTTTCGGAGACAGAAACAGCAAACGTGCGAAAATTGTATTTATTCTAATCCGGTTATAAATGAATTATTATTTCTTATCATCAAGTAAAGTAAAATATTAAATCTCTCGCGTCTTCTTATAAAATCTTAATGAAAAAAATTTCTTTCTCTTTATTTTAGTTTAAATATTTTTTTATTAAAAGTTTATTTTATGTGAATAAAAAGACAAATTTTTGATTTTTGACAAATTGTAGTGCTTTGGCATTTTTATTTTGATTAAACATACAATTTATGTTTCATATTCCACAAAATATATGCTTCAGATACATTATACGAATGAATAGTATAACAATATTTAATGATGCTTACAGATACACGATATCAAGTGACATTGTTGTAATCATTAATTGAATTCTAAATACTACAATTAGCAGTAAATTTGATCCACTTGCTCTTTGCTCCTTCAAGTTATTTTTAGATTCAAAATGGATGAGATATTTAGTACATCAGCGTTGCATTACGCAGCAAATTCAGTCTAGTTACGCTGCAAGTTTCCGTAGAACGACGTACTCTATTTGTTAAATATTGATGTGAGATCAGTGAGTTTCAATTACGTAAATTTAGATCAACGAAGATGCGCTTTCATTCATGAATTAATCGTTAACGAAACATTATCAATAGATGTACAAATTAATTGATGATTATTTTTATATGAGTCTCTCAATATTTTAAAACGTAATATAAATCAAGTCTAAGTCAAATTCTAAATTCGCTAAAAATCGTTACCTTTTCATTGAACAATTTAGTTTCTTTTATATATAATTATGTTGTTATGATTTTCTCGATGCGACAAATAATATCGATAAACAACGTAAAATATTTTTTTATCTATGAAGAATTTGAATAAACGTGAGGCACCGCTTTCGCAGTTTGTCCGACGATATGTTAAACATCTAGTAAAATTTAAATTTATTATCTTAATCTGATTTTTTTATATCTAACACGTATGTTCGACAATTTGCTCAATCATTAAAACAACGAAAGATTAAACAAATAACTCGAAAGAGTAACCGCAAAATAAAAACTTAAAGATTAGCAAGCGAAGAGATTATAGGGACTTAAGGAACTGATGGTAATTTCAGATGCTTTGGAACTATCTTTTCTGTAGAGTGTAGAATAATTTGCGTTGATAAAATCCCATAAGATGTTATGGTGATGTTATGGAAAAGAAAAGTGCTTAATCCTCAAATGCTCAAATCATCGTGGAAAAAACGAAAGAAAGAGAAATCCATAAAGAAAAGGATACAATGAAGGGCAATTTCTCGCAAATGCACCAACCTATCGTTCTCGTGGTACTAATAACTTCTTCGGTTGACAAATTTTCTCCGGTCCGGTCGGAACGAATAGTAAAAGACCGAATACTTTTAGCCCGTGTGATCGTCTTACGAGAAAATAACGAGCTGCTACGTCTCCATATTTTTCCCCGGATAACGCCGCTTGAGTAGACAGCGTAACGACGACTATTACGATTACAGCGACGACGACAACGACGACGACGAGGACGACGACGATTTCCTCTTAGAATGCAAACGCAATAACGAGCTTCTTCTCTTCCTTACCCGAAGAAAGAGGGGTAGTCCCTGACGCCTCATTGGACATCAGTCGGTTTTTCAGAGGAACTCGAAAGGGACACTTCTCCTTTTCTTTTCGTCGGCTTACTACTTGTCAGCGTGCACGGACTTCTCAAATATATCAGACTTTCTTGCTCCTTGTCGTTTTCCTCGGTAGATCGACTCGAGGATCTATTCTGTATAAAGACCGATTCGAATTCATACGAATCTGATCGGTAAGTCGATTGGATTATTCGAGTAGCGAAATGTCAGAGAAAGAGGAAGAGAGCAATTGTATAAGGAATAAAATTGGCGTAATAACAACGGGCATAATGTTGACATGAATGTTCTGTTATCTACTTATTATATAACTAATTTTTTTTTTAAATTGTGATTTGTATATTTTTTTTTTTATTATTTTGTTTTTTAATTCATACTCCCGATTTTTGCGGATAATGAATTGTACAACGAACAAAAAAGAATAAATGAAAAAGAATAAAAACTTAATTACATTATTATCACATTAAAATAATCTTTTTTTTTAATATATATTATTTAATATATATTATTAGATATAATAAAAGTATTGTGGAGTTATCTGATTTAAATAATTTTATTACATAATAATATCGTTTAATTATTGTTTTAAATAATCTGTGTTAAATAATTATATATTATTATACTGTTAATAGATATTTCTAAAATAGATATTTCAACTAAAATTAACTAACTTTAATTTAAATTAACTAAAATTATTTCAGGATATAATTTCAATAAATAAATTGAATATTAATTTATGGAAATGTTTGTGGAAATATTAACTAGTTTTATTAAAATTATTAGCTTGTATCATTCATTGTCATATCACACGTTTTTGTTATATCAACACGATGGCATTCTTTCAAAAACGTTCTTCCAAACTTGGTATATTTATATTCGTGTTCGATTAAGAAGCGAGGCAAAAGGGAAAGAAAGAGAATAAGAGAAAAGAGGCGAGAATTTTACACGCTCACGATTCGCGTTCATACACGCGAATCGAAACTCAGTCCTTTCATCGGAGAGCCGGGAAAGGATGGGCGGGCAGCTGCGGCGAAGCGGAAGGGTTGTACGTGAAGCTGGGGAGGGAAGAGGGTGGCAGAGGTGCACCGTCGTATTTCACAGTCATTACCGTAACGTGTTACCGTGCGCGCTCGTTGCGCCACGCAATAAATCGTCGGTTACCATTACTATGGCGGTAAAGGGGTTGGGGGGTTGCGAGAGGGAGATGAACACGAGGGAGGGTTATTGTGGAGCCTCAACCCGCCGCCGTGCGTTTCTACAAACCTGCCGTTCGCGATCGCGACCTCCTTTCCGATTCTTTACGCTTGAATCTTCTCCGCTTTCTGCATCTTTCTCAGTGCAAGCTAATTTAACCTTTAAATATTCTAAATGATTACACACTGAGCATTGTAACATTTAATAGACTCGGTCATGATTTTCTTTTTCACTTATTATACTCAATCGTTTAGCTTCTGACTAACTACTAAGAATAATTTCAAAATTTTTGCATATATATATATATATATATATATATATATATATAAACGCATTAATTGATGAAATTCTTTTTGTGATCAATAATCCTATAATTTAAAACATTTTAATTTAAAACATTTAATAATTATCTTGGAATTAAAAATTAATTTATAAGTATTTGCGTTACGTTAATAAATAAAATCTTTTTGTATAATGGAAAAATACTATTTTACCGTTTTATTTTTATCTGTTTTGAATTCCTTATAATTTATAAATTCAAAATACATTTGTATTATAAGCGTCAAATAGAACGCGAATAACGGTGCTATCTCGTTTTACGTGAGCAGTGTTTCTTTGCAATCAGGTTTCTCTGCAACCTACATTCGCCATTTGTCATTTTTCTCTTGAATTGCCGGCACTGTGTGTCTAGAAGCATCGCGGCTTAGAGTTCAGAACGCGAACAACAACGCGATTGCTTCAATACTCGCGAATTAATACTGCGACAAGTTCGATTCGCGCCACTTTCAAGAGCACGTCATTACGTTCTGTTGCACGTTGCGGTGTATGACGGATTTTTCCTTTTTTCCCCTTTTATTTCCGTTTTTACGATTCTGGCCTTTGTTTCGTTCCATTGACGACAATGCACATAACTCCCGTGCTTTCCGCTTTCTCTCTTCCGCGTCGTTTCCGCATTCAGTCTTTGTTCGACGTGAGCGGCCGACTCGTTTCCATTCGCGAATTCAAACCGCGAGTAGAGGCCGCCGGAAATAAAACGTGGCGAACAAGAGAGGGTCAAAGGAGGGAAGGGGGGCGATTTGAATTTTGATTATTTCTGCACAGTTTTCTCGTGAACAGGCGCAAATCGATTACAGTTTGTATCTTAAATCTTACTGGTACAGCGAGAAAGTCATGAATCTGACATAACAGCACCGTGTGCATACAGAAATGCAATAAACGGGAAGCAGTGAAAAAAAAATGGATATACAATGTTATCACATTTAAATGTAAATTTACGGTGTACATTAACTGAATATCTTACCAATTACAATCCTCTATAGCATACAAAGATTCACAATTACGTTGTAATCCACTTTTCATTCTAATATTTTCCTTTGTTGCCATGTTATTACACACATATATTTGACACAAATACTAACTGTAGAAACATTTAATCAAGATAAAAGAATATAATACGATAAATGATATCGACGTGAATGATAACATTTTAATTTGTTTAATTGAATGATACTTTAACGATACTTTAACGTAATTGGAAATGTATAAATTCCGAATGTTACAAGTACAGAAACATTTTGCAATGAGATGCCTGCGTTGCTATATGGTCGAAATGATTCAGTGGAACGCAGGATTAATGTCCGATCTTTTCGACCATGCGATATCGGGTGAGAAAAGCTCTCTCCTTCTACGTTTGCCAACGAGAGATATATTTTCTATGGATCGTACTATATCGTCGTGTGTATATCTCGCTAGATCATATATATATATATATATATATATATATATATATCAACATACATATACGTTGTAAACCGTTGTACATATCGTTCGTAGCGCGAACGGCGAGGCTAAGGTAATACATTATAGCTTAAGGAAAACCTCGACTCCACGCTAAGAATTCCAAATATCCGAAGCTTATATATAACGCGTGCTGTTTCCGGAGATTTACGATATCGTTGTCATGCGAGAGACACATATAGTATACGCACGGCGGCACCTGCTCGCGTCCGGAACACAAATGCAAACTCGCCCTCGCAACGAGTTGCGTACAAACATATGCGCGCGCCTGAGAGCATTTCAAGATTTCACCCCGGAAATGCACTGGGTCACGAAAGTCTACGTACGCCTGAGGAAGCTTTAAGAAAATGTCAGAACTGACATAAAATTCTGCATTTTTTGAAGTATCGTGTCTCAATAGTTATAATGAATCGGATTTTCAGGAAAAACGCATTGAGCTCAAAATTACGCAAAATTAAAAAACAGCGATATAAATATGTCGTTAATCGCATTTCCGCCAATTTCTTGTATGTACGAACGTACTTACAAATGTTTTATGGGATAATTATGATTTTCTTATTTTTACACATATATCATTTTCAATAGATGCAAAAAAGATAAATTTGCCAAAAAAAAAAAAAAAAAAACAAAATTGATTATATTATTATTTCTGTGCATGTTTTTGGAGTAAGATATTCTCCATTTACAGAATTAAAATGTTTTTAAATATTTAACACTATTAACGATATTTAAATATTTTTTGTTACGATATTGATTAATGATATTTAAACACAGTCTTGTCATTTTTAATATTTTCAAAAATTTATTCAGATAAACAATGCTGTGTATGTTTTACTTTAATTTGTTTTATTGTATATCTGGATATTTTTTTAGGGGGAATGTCTTGTAAATACGCGCAATTGTACAGTCATTTATTCACATCACATATTATGTACACACAATATAAATAAAAGAGTATAAACAATATAAATAAATATAAATAAATATGTATACAAAGCGGATAATGTATACAGAGTGCGAGTGATGTAAATTAATGTTGCTCATATTTGTTAAAACGGGAATCTTGTGAATTATTAATGAAATATCATTAGTTTCTACGATGGTGATCAGTCGCCAGTGATAAATATGGAATCACTACGATTAATATAATATGCGGCACTATTTTGCCGAATATTATATTAATTCGGTCTTCATTGTTCATTAAATTAGAATCAAATTAGAATCATGATAATCTCACAAAAGATGCATTTTTGCAATAAGAATACCGTAATATTCGGCTCAATATATTATATAGTTCATTAAACTATACATCAAAAATTTTTGAAAATTTCAAATGTAAGATGAATATATCTAGATAATTTCCAATTTCAATGCAAATTTTTCATCGATATCGTTCTAATCGATTCAACATGCGAATGTAGCAAAATTATAATTCGAAATATTGAGTCGGCATTTTCGCACGAAAATATGCTCCAATTTTTGCAAACATTTCATAAAATTGAACATTATTCCGATATGATCGTGGTGCTCATACTATATATATGAAGTCAAATGGAAAAACCGCTATGCAAAATAATATTTGCATGGACTAATATAATTTTTATTTTCAAAGAACATTATAAATTAACATCCAATTTCATTTATTTCAATTTTGAATTATTTATCTCTAGGAAAAGTATCAAGCTATTTCGGCTGCAACAGCATGAATAGCTCGTGATAAAATCGCCTATAATTTTGCGCTCGGAATAATCCTTCGCTGTTAACATAAACGGCACAAATTTTTGTCAGCTTGTATACGTTGCGTTAAAATGAGCTACCATCCCCGTTATCATCGAAAGGTTAATCCGAGAGTCGTATGTCTTCCCAAAATTGTGCAACGAGCGAATGTTTTTGTTACCAATAAACGTCGAAAGCCGAATCTGAATTTTCTGAAACAACTTATTCTCACGTGAATCGTTTGACCGGAAATTACAAAATGTTCACAGACGCATGGCTGGCAAACTCTGTGGTCCTTCGTCAAGCAAAGCGTCGCCTGCCTCTACCCCCATTCCATTAGGTACTGCCAAACACAAGATTCTAAAAAGTAACGACACAAATATTACACATATCTACACACATACATTCGCGCGCGCGCGCGCGCCCGCCACACACACACACACACACACACACACCTAATATACATGTACAACGCGCATATACGCATGACGCATCGCGTACCTATACACACGAATACCTTCGGCAGAAATACCTCGCGCGAAAAAGTGCTCGCCTTCCTGTAAAAGCATTCACTCTCAAGCAAACAGGAACGAAGGAACGGCAAGGAAAGAAACGGGTAAACGCGTAAATACCGAAGCAAGAGAAAGAGAGAGAAAATATAGGACACGCAAAAAAAAAAAAAAATGAAAAAGAAATATGGAAATTGAGCGACAAGATTTAATGGTTCGTCGATGGAAGTCGAGTACTACCCATCTTCTCTCTCTTTCTGTCCTTTCATTCATTATTCTTTTCTCTTTATTCGCGTAGAGATAGACAAATTTCTGTATTCCTCTGTCGTTACTTTGAAAAGAGCCTTTGAAAAGAATGGAGATGAGTGCACATCCAATTCTATGATGCTTAATGGCAAGGCTGTTCGTATCACGAAATTAAACAAATTATGATAATACAAAGTTCTTGTTACTTTGCATGAAATGCGAAAGCATTTATTCTTTCAGAAAAATAAAACATACGAATGATTATACAAATACCAAAGTAAAAGAGGAAAGGTGATATTAATGCAATAATTCTATAGAGAAGAATGTGGAAACAATATGACAAAATATGCAAATATTTTTACCATATGGTATTTAGAAGAATCATGTATTGATGGATGATACAAGGAAGTAACATTTCACAAGGAAGTAATTATATATTTTTATTAAATTGTTACAAAAACCGTTTCAAAACTATAATTAAAATTAGAAATAATGGCAAATACCAAAATGTCGGAATCTTGCAAAAAACGAGATAGCCTTGCCACTAGCTATCAATTGCCTATCATGAAAACATAGATGTAATTAACACAGAGATTATGCCGAAATCATTCTTACCCCAATGTGTGTGAAGGGGAGGGGATATAGTATAATAAACTCGCACATGAAACACGCAATATAGATTGATGATATAATCCGAGATAGATGTCTAAATGCGAGAAGTTACAATGAGTCGTACTGAGAACGCAAGCTAGATATAATGACTATACATAGAGAATTAATGATTATCAAAAACCATGGTCAATCTTCCCCCCATGCTTTCCTAGGATGCCCCTCCTCCACTCTCCCCCTTCTATCTTTCGCCGGTCCATCATTCTTTTCCATCTACTTTAAACTTTAACGCGTTTCTCTCACGTAGATGTTGACCTCACGTAGCAATTCAAGAGTTGTAGCCACGTTCTATGTAATCTCTAAGCTAAACACTTTAATCGAAAACATTTAGTGTAGGACGTATATACGTAGATATAACGATATAGACGTTTCCAAATGCCTCGATTATGGCGCCTTGTCGAAGCGATACGCGTCAAAGTTACGCGACAATGTTTTATAATAATTCTACAATTCGCTGTCGAAGATATGCATTTTAACGAAACGATAAAGCGGCTATCAAAACAAATTGTGAAGTTGGATAATAGCCAGTTTATAATTAATGCAAAGCAAAATGAAATAACACGTCTTTATAACAATATAATTTCGTTTCTTTTATGAGTATTTTAAAATGTAGTATTTCAAGATTCATCATCAATAATCACATCACTGGTGAATATAATATTTCAATCATAAATTTATTAGACACTTTTCTTGCAAAAGTGTAATGGCGCTAGAAAAGGAAGGGATAAGAGTGTAATTTATCATTAATTTATATTTTTCAAGATTAAATATCTTGACAGCAGGAAATTAAGTTTTTACTAAGATACCTTATCACAGAGTATAAATTTCTCTTAAGATAATGACAGAGTAAGAGAAAAAAGCAGTGAAAATGAACTGAAGAAAGGAAGTTGAACTTAAAATAAATGATTTGCACGTTTTGTTAATACCGTAATCACAGGTTTATCGTCTACACAGCTATTATAAAAGGATTAAAATGCATCGCGCAAAAGCATCGCGAACAAGGTGCCGTTGTCGTGGCGCGTGACTATTTCTTAACCAGAAAAAAAGTTACATATTGTGCTAAATGTAGAGTAAGGCATACGTCGAATTAGGCGAAAGTGAAACGTAAGAAAAAAGAGTACCGACCCTCGTAGGAGAGATTAGCATCGAGATAAGCCGCTCAAGGACCGTTGGCCGTTTTGCGCTTCTTCGTTATTGTTATTATGCCGTTAAACTCATTCCAGGCCTTTCCGAAGTCCCGCACTTCCGTCCCTCGATAGAGTGTCAGAAAACTCTCCAGGAAGCAAGGACGATGCGAACACTAAGCGCAATTAAATAGATTTAATACGCGCGACGATAACAGCCATAATCGAGGATTTACATTAAAATCCCCATATATTAATTATATTCTCATTACGCGCGTCGCGCACATATTACAGATTTTCATTTAATTAAAGTAATTTTCTAAATCACTCGCACATGGAGGCTAACTCAAAAGGCATAAAATATAATTAAGATTAATTAAGGATATTAAAAATATCTTGGAAAAAAAAGAAGAGAGTAGATTACATATAACGCACGCGCAAATTGCGGTGACGTGGTAGTTTCGTGTTTCCTGCACAGTGTACGTATACATTTACCTTCATACGAAGGTAACGAAGATTAAGAGTAATTAATTACAGCGCGGATTTATTAATGGTAAATAGGAGGAGACGTGAGCGGTGTCATCGCGCTAATTCCTTCGCCTTGCTTTCTCGGTTTCACTCTTCCTACCCCTTGCTGGCCCGCATCCCTCTGGCATTATTCCACCCGTACCGCAACGTATTATACGTTCGCGAGAGCTGTGATCGAGTTTGGATTCCGTTGTGTGTTCTCGAGTTATCGTTAATGAAGGTCCTACGAATCATCCGTGTGGATCGCAGAACGAGAAAACGAAAAAAAGAAGTGCGTACGAAATATGTGTTACGATAAGTCTTGCGCGCATAGAAGAGAGATAGAGGGGCGAATTGTCCGTCCTCGTCCCTAAGACGTTATGGAGAATGCAGATTCACCCAGAAGAGACCACCCAGATTTAATGCTCGTTCCCGCGAATTGTCTCGCTGGAATCATTTTTGCGAATTGCTGAAGCATAAATTGTTAAAGGCTTACATTCGCATTCGGTTTAGCGCCATAAATATAATGATCTAATTTTCAATTGTAACTGATTCATATAAAAATCGCATTGCAATTTTTAAAACTTTTTAGGAATTTAACGCTAAATATGATGGATGTATTTTGATAATTTGTAAAATTTGAGCTTAAATTAAAGATTGTTTTTTAAATGTTGTCTAATTTGGAACCTTGTTTGATTAAATAAATATAATGTAAATAAATTATTTGTTTTAGTAACAGTGTCTATTATATTCGCTAAACATTCGATGCGAATGTAGATCTGTGAATTTACCGAGACAATTAAAGAGTGAGCCAAACCCAAGAGGAGACATTTATGTCCTGAGCTTATACATTTGTTAACGACACGATGCTTAAATAATATTATTGATACTTTTATGCGCGGCTATAGTTCGTTTGCGTTAACGTCACTATCCTGTTAAAATAAAAAAATCTCGTGATATAAGTGTATTCTTTTGTATATTTTATAAATTAATCATTTCGTCCAATATCAACGCACTTCCGCGTTAACATCGAAGTTTTCTTTGGACTTTTTCAGAATGGGGTAGTTAACGTTATCGAGCTATGGTCCGATTGTTGCTATTCGTAAGATTGTTGTTAAATCACTATGATCGCGCGTGGATAAAAATAATACTTTGCCCGATCCCGAGAATGACTCTCACGATGCCACTTGCACTCACAGAGCAGATAATCTAACGATACTGAAACGCGTGTCACGCAAGACTACTTGAAGAACGTCGCTATCAAATACATGAAATTAAAAAACAATTGGAGAACGTTCGAAATATGAGAAAATATACCGTCCAAGATAATATAATGTTTGTGAGAGCAGTATGGCGGCAGTTCTGAAGCCGATTGACTCGCGGGTTATGCTTGGGATTGAATTAAAATGTCAATTAGGGGTTAGGAAATGGAAGAAGTTTAATAAATATTTATTTCGTTTTTAAATAAAAAAAGTAACCTTTAATGTTCATTAATCCTTAAGTACCAAAATGAAAATTATAATTCATATATTATAATTATGAAACATATGTAATGTGTAATTCTTGTTGTGTGATTACTATTTAATAATTTCTGTAACAGATTTTTTTTCATTAAACACATCTATTATCTTTTTTTATTATTTCCGAATCCAAGAATAGTCATAAAAATCTATTTAAAAATAATTTGAGATGTTTTTATATGAACACATGAAAGGTGAACAGTTCAATAAAGTTTAAAATTGGATCAGGAGAATTATGGTACTTATGGATTAAGAATGACAGATATTCGACGATCTCATCTCCGTGTCCTAATCGCACACTTAGAATATCTATATTTCTTAAATTCACACAAACGGATATATCTTTTTAAGTTAATGTTACCGTGTAAATGAGATTTTTACGACTTGGTCAGAAAATCTCTTCAAGTTTTCTTGCACGCGAAATCGTCTTATTCGACAATCGCCAATCTTTCTTAATGCATAAGATTTCGAACGGTATAGAATGAATCATGCTTCCGACGATGCTTCTTTCCTCGGCTTGCGCTATACGACGCGCCCTAAGAGAATAATACACTCGTGAAAGTAATTAATTTAACAGGCGATCGATGAGGGCTCGGACGATTAATTAGATTACCAACGATAAAACGAGTGAGAAGGTGACGAAGAGAAAACTTGCAGCCGCGAAAGTTTTGTAAACGTCTTGTGGGTTCAATAACGTAACACACTTGATGCCCATCAGAGATCGTTCTGGAATTGAACGACAGAGTGAGTTCACTCACGCACGCGCGTATATACATATTAACATCATGTAACGATTCTCTCTGAAGTTCTATTATTATAACGATTAAGAATTATAGTAAATGTCTGTAACAAATAAAAATTACCACGCAATGAACGAAATAATAAGATAAACTTTCTCGATATGTGCTGGAAGAAAGAGGGAAGAGGGAACAAACGTCAAAGCTCTTACTACCTTTCTTGTAGCACAACATAATGATGTAACATGTTTTAATTTGAGTCTCTACTATGAGCTAGGTATCACTTCAAAACAATCAGTACAGTTTAATATGCAAATTTCTAAAGAATAATTGATGTAGCAAAGATCTTTTTATTGCCAACGCTCAAGACATTCGATCAAATTTCGAAAATTACTATTTATTCAAATACGGTATATTGAAGTTAGATTTATCTTGAAATAATATACTCCATTTAAGCATATGCTTGCAAGTACAATTTGAAATCAAAACTTCAAATTAATGCACATGAAAGGAGCTTGTAGTTATGGAGAAACCCAATCTCTATTGAAACCACGTGCCTTAGACAGTAGGAAATTACAGAAATTGCAACGAGGCAAACCCAAAATAAAACGATTCTTTACCTAGAAGCGTAATATGAAATGCATGGTGCTGAATTAAGAATGCATTATAAAAATTATTTCAATTAAAAATTCTTTATAAATCAAAAGCACAAAAGAAATATGTTTAATTGTAATAAAAAGTAGAAAATTTTTACGTACAGAGAATTTCATATATATAGTTATATGAGAAGTACAATTTTTTTTTTCGTACCTATATGATATTTACTAGGCATTATTGAAATAGCAATTTCAGATATTTACGTAAAGGTAAATTTAGTACATTGCTATAATAAATATGTACATTTATATCTCTCGCAGAACATACGCACACATATGTATAATCATAAACCTTTTTTTAATACTTATTGATACAATTTTTCATAATTTGTATGTACATATATTTTTATAAGAGCAATTAATTTTGTAAAAAAATTGAAAACATTTAATTTTTATTAAAAAAATAAAAAGTTAGGAATATAAAAGTAAGCAATTGTTACAGCAATTGTTGCTTAATATCTACATTTATAAATTTTTAAATTATAAATGTAAAAAAAAATACAAGTATCTATTTCTACATATAATAATGTAAGAAAAATTTTAATGTATTTATGAATTTTGTTAATGAAACTTAATCCAGCACCAAGTCGTCTAAGTATTAATAGATGATAAAATTATCTTAGCGTGATCGACGGACATTTCTATATCATGTAAGATCGGTGATGTCTCTTGTTGGGTAGGAGCGGTCGTGTACCGCGCAGTGGGGCCAAGGGTAGGCCGAGTGTCCGTGAGCCCCAGCGGGGGTTGCACCGGTAAGCTTCAACCCCAAAGTGCCAGGTTGTTCCACCAAGTTCTCGTGTTCTCGCTCGTGTTGACGGTAACCGTAATCCGTAGTACGTAGTACATACCAGATTCCATATACACGTCCACGTATTGTGCAAACACACATGTACTCAGTCTACAACGAACACCAATCAAGATTGTTACGTTTTATCAAAACTTTTTTTTTTGTACACGGAATTATGAACGAATTTTATGCTTGAAAATTTAATGAAGTGTCTAACGTTCTACTGTTCTTTTTCCATATAATTTAAAAGTAGTTCTTTGTGAAAAAGTTATTGACATCTTAACATTGAAATACTTCGTATTAGAAATCGCTTCACCTCTAAAATTATCAAAATACAAATATTTGCTTCTTTTCTTAAATATATTTTTAATATTTTAAATATTTTTAATCAATAATCGATTGAATATTCAGATATTTTGTACTAATATTGAATTGTATGAATTATTGAATTAATTATGAATTTAAAATTAAATTACAAAATTATCATTCTTACTAAAAATATTACAAAATATTACAAAAATTTATTATTTGTCAAATATTATGACATAATAACTTCCATCTGTCAGTTTTCATTATGTGGTACGCGTAATGAATGAAGGTTAATTATTCATAAAATTTTACATAAAATTTTTTTTAATTTGGGTCCAAACCAAGCAGGCGAGCAACAAACAAACGCAAGTGAACAACTTGCTTTAATGAATGTAAATGGTATCATCAATATTAAAGTAAGTTCTTCATTCATATTTGTTCGTGCTTGTTTGTTTGTTCTGGATTAGACCACATCAATTTACATCACTCTATTATACACATTCCACATTACTTAATTCTGATTGAATACGAGACATCTGCCACTGTTGCTATCTAGTTACTTTAGGTACCCATAGTTCGAGTATTGTCATCGATAGTGTTTATTATTGATTGAACTCTTTTCGTATATAAATATACATATGTATATTCTATATATCTATCTTTATGGAATGCTTAGGAAACAGAAAGCCATATGTTAGTTGTGCATCCGTTGTTCGTTGTATCGTCTGCGCGATTTGTATTCGTCTCGTCCATCTCTCTCGCCACGTGCGATTTTAAAAACCGATCGATCTACATATAAAATATACTTTCTTTTTTTCTCTCTCTCTCTCTCTTTTTTTATCTCTTATATTCACGGCGAAAATAGAATACGTAAAAATATCTGCGTTGTCCTACTTCCTTTATATCAATTTGATGCAGTTTATTCGTAAAAATCGTTTCGAAAATTCCTCTCGTGCTCTATTTACATTTGTATATACTGCTCGAAGAATCTGATTAATCTTGTAATTGGTACAAAATCTATGGCGATTAACAATTTATTAGTTCTGTCATTATAGACGAATTCTATCATATTAAAATAAATCCGCGTATAAAGGTCGCGTAATATACGTGTGTATCATTACATTAATATTATATTATACTTTCCACTAAATTGGGAATCGGATGATCGGTGCTTTCAACGAGCAGGCGACTAAAATAAATTAATATGATCGCCCGATAACCAGTTTATCGTCATAAAAAAATGACCGCGCTATACCGTGTAGCGGCATGAGATATTTTATTACGTTACTGTTTTACGTTACTTTTAATTATGGGAATAATTAGCTCTTCAATCGCGTAATAACGATTGGCAAAGGGTAAGTATCGAAGAAGCGATATAAGTCGCAGCCTTGTACGATTTCACTGCAGCAGTAAAAGTTTGGATTAGTTTCTTGCCTCTATCCCGAGTTTGATTTGTTCTCTTTATATTTGTTAGATTATATATCTACGTTTTCAAATCTGCTTTAAAGCTGCTCTTAATCGCTATTTAACACGCCAGAAAGTCGATCTTTATAACCTAATTCGCTTCTTCGATAGTTCTACCAATTCTGACGACTATAGCGGACATGGAAAAACATCTAATCGTGCGTTTCTCAAGGAAGCGCATTTCTCAGGAGAAGCTTCTTTTTCTTAAATTACAGAGAAAATTACTGTATCAATTTAAACAATTTGCTTTGATCAACAATACCAGCTGATTATACGATTTTATCTTCAATAAAACTTTATGATATTCATGCGTCTCGAGTCATAAATATGTATCGAAGTTGTTTCCTGAAATATGTGTCAAGTTATTCAATGGAATATTGATAGAGTTATTCGATAGAATAATACCGCGCTATTTCGCATACATTTCTCGGGGCATCCTGTATATATAATCTATCGTATAAACAAGCAACGGATTGCATTCTAAAAATAGAATCAGTGCACATATTGTTCAACCAATTAGAGACGTCTGGATACTCATACGGCAAATTGGAAAAAAATTGCTAACATCACAAAGTTCTCGTATTTACCGCATGAATACGTATCGAAATAATCTCCGATTGGTCAGGAGGAAATCTTTCTATATGCATATTTTTATATATACATATAAATATACCGTACCGTCATTTCACTCCATAGTGTTTAGAATAGCCTAACAAGTAATCGTAACGAGAGCCATTTGGTTTTTTACGTATACATATATACGTTTAAATCCTGTATCTTGTACTGGTGTTGGATGGCTGCCTAGCTCATAGTACTAGTTATATCCAGATCTTCCATCGTTCTATTATCCGTATGAGTACTCGAGCCTAACATTAGTTTTCACTAGAACTTAGCCCATATGTCTATAGGTCTGTTGGGAAGAACGTGTTACGAGAGATTTATGTATATAACGTCGCATGACGAGAGAACTGTTAGATCCTTTCCTGACCTTGATAATTTCGCGGAAAGGGTTCTCTTTGAAGTAAAAGCGGAGCCACGACCAGTCACAAAACGCCGGAAAATCTCAACTTACGGAGCTTGCTTTAGAGCCATCGATACCCGATATTCGGGCTCGTATTCTCACCGTATTTACGTATTACGTTGAACGAGGTCATCAGATTTTCATCTCTCGTTAACATTAAAAGTGATCTTTGTCAGACAAATTGTCATTCAGGATTGGACTATTATACTTAAGAGAATACAAGCCTCTTTTATTGATCAAAAAAGTAAATGTACCTATTTGTACCTTTTTGAGCATCTCCACTTACAAATATTTACCACTCTTTGATTGTTGATCGCTACTTTGCGCGCCGGTTGGAGCAACGCTTGCATGTATCTAAATTGATTGTGTGTAGTTCTAGTGAAAACTGAAATCAGCCTCGTGAAAGCACTCTTGATCTTTCCGCGCGACCCATAGCCCGTTCAACAATGTTAAAGAGAGTGTTTTAAACACATCAAAGGGCTACTCCAGTTCACATTTTCTACAATCGTTTATACGTTGTATTATTTGCACATGCATTTTCTTATAATCTCAAATACATATGTTTATTTTATCTTCACGCATTTCATTATCATTTTCGTAATATCGTGGCACACGATTTTGCTCATTGCGCGGCTATGGGTCAGTTTTTCCGTGAGACGAACAAAGTCGAGTTGAATATCGCAAAAAATGGAGGGAAGGAGTCCGGGGCGGAACCATTGCCGAGATCGATGGCGAAGACTTCGTTGAAGATGCAGTTACCTAGGGGCGAGTAATTTACCATCTAGCTACACCTACTATCTTTTAGAAACATCGCCGTATATATAAAATGATATTAATTATTATATATTGTTCATAGCAAAAGTGTTTAGTTCAACCACAACGGGTCGATTGATCATTTAATGGATTATAAGAGGACGTGAACATTTTATTGATGCAATATCAAGCTACAATTAAATAACAAGCTACAGTTAAATAAATATTGTGCTTGAAAGTGATATATTTTGATCTTCCCGGAGTGGTGCGAAAACGTAGACGATTTAGATAAATCGAGTTAAACAATTATACATAGTTTCTGATTAGAAGCAGTCTGTAGTATAAAACAGATCGTTGTCGACTAATTGACATTGTAATTAACATTGAAAGTAAATAACTTAGAGTTAATACGGAAGTTGCCAATATAACATGTATATTTCTAATACAAACACTTGTAGGTTTTACCAAAAAAGCATTAATTTAATATATGACAGAAACTTTTATTGCTCAAGATGCATGAGGGAAAAGTATTTTCTCCATTAAATTATATCAATTGATGTTTATCAAGAAATATAGTTGGCAACTTTTGTTGATTTTTAGGTCATAGTTCCGAGTTAAAATAGTCTACTTCGAGCGATTGTAACGAGTATCTTCGTATATAACAAAACTTTTTTGAGTGTTGTTCTGAATTTGTTAAATATTGTTACATCTATATAGATGAAGTAGTTTTTTTTTCGAAAAGAAGTTGTTTGCGAAGTGGTAGGGCGATTCGCTGCGACGTCTCGCCGCCTACGACTTCGCGTAGAATTTATAGAAGAGTAGATTAGAACACGTAGCTAGAACGAGAGTGATTATTTTCTTTGTGTGTCGTGTGTCCGTCTGTCAATTTTAACTAACCATTTCTCCCCTCGTATCTCCCTATTGCAATTGAATAAACTCCTGCTATATTGGCGGCTAGTATCTCCGAGTTAGAACCGACCGTATAACTTGTCGTCCGAACGTCGTTATTTCTTGTCATTTACTTAACAGCTAGCATTAGAACGCTAATTAGAGTTAGCAGCGTGACACACTGACGAGCTCGTAGTTTAGAAACTTCGACCTATCACGGGTGATATCTACATATGTTTATATATCTTGCCTACCATATGTATAAGTTATGATTATTGCCGGCATATAGCCACTAATACGTGTGTGTAGTTTAGGACGTGCCAACAATTCTGCCGGAAAATATCTATTAATTTGCTTAACACTTAATATATTATTTAACAATTGTGTCATTGCCGAGCATGGATGCGCGAATTAACAGCTCGCTATGACAATTGTCTTAACTATATGACGCTAATTAACATGATTCTACAACATGATTCGACCAATGTGTTGCTTCGTCAAAGATATTATGCACTTGGCTCCTTAATTATGGAAGAATGCGACTTCTTGTTATGATATAATCAGGGTCTGCCCACTTCAATATGGCTGTTATGATGCAAACGTTATGCATATGGTACTCGTGTACAAGATTCTCTTCATAGCATTTGAACCTCCTCTACATTTGCGTTTCCCTAGTAAATTACTAGGAATACGAATAATGTGCTTTTAGGGGTTTCGACATTCTAAAATCGTCCTTCGTATTTTACTGAAGAACATTAACTGCCTGCACAGTTGTATCTTGCTTATGCAATCACATATGCATTTATATTATGAATTAATATCACATGTAATGTCACATGTGATATTAACGTATATTTAACATTTATTCTCACTAAATGTGTGCATATTCTATATATTTACAATGAAAATATTACAAAATAGAATATACATTGGAGAAAAAATGAATTGAAAAACATTGCTTTATTTATTTATATGATCCGAATCTTTTTTTATTAGATAGAGTTTTAAATATTTTTAAAAAATGTTGGCGCAACAGTAAAGTAGATAATTTTTATTACGTTTTGCAACAATTTTTTAAAAATCATTTCAAATCACGCTTCAAATTATCGCCTCTTAATCTGTAATAGAGGGAAACAAAATAAAAAGAGAATAAATTAGTCTTAAAGTCTTTATATGAATGAATCCGATACTTACAATCGCTTTTGTTAGCACTTCTTTAAAAAGTATACGGATATTATTTCCACAGAAGAAAATATCTTAAGAATTCTTGGAAAGATAAAAAGAATGAGTTGATAATAGCTAAAAGAATTCATTTGGAAAACTTCAATAAGAAACTGCATGTGGTGTGTGAATAAGCGATTACAAGTCTTTTTATTTTTAGGAATCTTCAAGATGTTCTTCTGGTGAAATATACATATATATATAATAACTATCTCGGACTTTGATATAGATACAGAATCAATTTCGGGGATAGAATTATCTCATGATAGATGTATTGGTACTGTCGAATGTTCTTCGTCCAGGTGATAACCTCGGGCTGATTCTTCGCTCTTCGTCCAGCCAACTCTAAGTTGAACGAACGACTCTATGCCAGAATTTGGGACTCAAAGCTCCTCGATTCACACTACTCGGAGTCCCCTGGGTAGATTTCGCGGCGCGAAGTCCTTATCTAAAGTCTCGATCGCGTTTACGTCAGCTGGAGATACACTCGAAATAGATGAACTCTTGGCCTAGATCCCTATGCGTCGATCGTTTCGATGGACGGCCAAACCCGGGCAATAAGGATTTCCACAGACAGACTTAGTATATATTTAGTATATACATATTTATATAGAGTGCCCAAGAGAGGTCGTGCACTCTTACCCAGAATTTTTAAAAAATTTAGAAATGTTCATTCCGATTCCCATATATTTTATCAGATTTATTTTTACGTGTTTTATTATTATTATACAATCATGTGTATTTCGATAACAATATCAAGTCATGTTAAAATGTTTTATGTTGTTGATCGAGTGTTTATGTAGATAACTAACATATGTGACCGTTTATTTTTTTTATACAAATCTCTAAATACACGTGAAATCACTGGTTAACAATATGTTGAAATTTATTTGCAAAATAAAATCTTTGTTTGCAATTTTAATTGCCATAAGCCGTCTAATATCTATTTATAAATATTTATAATTCAAACATACATGATATTTTCACATTAGACTATTTGTTATTTTCTAATATTTTTTTATATTAAATATACGTCTTCTAATATTCTTTGTGTTCGCCTAATATCTATCGTCCAGAGAAAAACGAGCGACCTTCGAAATACTCTGTATAAAAAATACTCTATATATATATATATATATATACATACATAGTCACCTATGTATGTGAATAAATATGTTGCTTATGTGTATCGCTATTTTTGGCCCCGATCGAGATACGACCCCAAAAGCTATCGGTGCAACCGTCGGTTGTCGCGAAATCCGGAAGCCGCACCCGTTTCGAGAGCTGGACGTGGACGTGCGGCCCCTTTCTTTTTATGAAACTTCCGATAAACGCCCGCTGGCAAGGATTTCCGTTTCATTCGTCATCCTGTCCAACCCGAGATCACGCGTGACGCACTCTTTTTTTCTCTATTTCTGCTTTTTTTAAAAATATTATATACTTTTATAATATTATTATTATTATATATTTTTTCCTTTTGCTATATTCGTTATTTCTTTTTATTTAAAACATAAATTGTGTACTACTATCGAAAAAAATATTTTAATAATCCAAAGACACATTCATATTGTTGTAAGTTAAAACCGTGCATTATATTACAAAGATAGATATTTAAGTTGTATAAATAATTTTTGCTGTTCCGGCTTCAAATTTAAGCCAAATGATCCTGATTTCTGTAGAATATATAATTTCGATTACAGATTTTTATCTAATTTCCTTCAAATTACTCCGAATTTTAGAACTCTTTTTTTCGCACTTTCTACATTTTTGTTGGACGTGATTCATTTATGCCATCGAATATCGAAAAGATATGAACGCACGTAAATCGTCAAGTTACGGCGGACAGATCTACAGAGTGTTTCCCTCTAACTATGGCAGTTCGGAACTTCCGGTCAGAGCATGTCGATAGAGACAAGCCACACCATTAAACGCCGTGATACCCCATACAAATCACGTCGATCCACGATTTATGGTCCATTCACCCTCTCTCGCAATCGCGTTATCAGCGTCGATAGTTGCATGCCCAAAACGAGGCTTCTCCATGAAAACATGCTATTGCAAGTAGTATAGGAGGACCATTCCCTTCCCTCGTATTAACGATGCATCAAAAATACGATTTCGATCTTCAACAATATTCCCATATTCCCGATTGCACTCTCAGATTATACACATGTATCGCAAATACAACTCGCACACACAATCGCTTATGCGTGATGTGACTTTCTGAGAAGTTATCTTTTACGAAGGTTCCTTATTTTTCATTTTGAATGATTTAATTCTAGAAGTATCAAAGTTTGAACCATAATAAAAAATATCAACGGGATTAAAAATATTCTTCTTTTTTATAATTTTTAATTTTGTCTCATAATATTTATGTTTTATAAAATAATTTAATTAACTAATATATTATATTGCAAACGATATAAGTATGTAGTTTTTCTGAAATAGAAATTTCCTTTCATTTTTTGAAATTTACAATTAATATTTTTAGATATAATTCTGTGATTGCTTCAAACAATATAAGAACAATATTGTAATAATAATATTTTGCTGCAATTTCTCGAAATTAAATAATAATTTAGTTAAGAAATATACCTGATAAAATTTTTTTAAGAGCTTAGAGGAAGTATTCAAATTTAGATTCTAAACAGTAATGTACAATATTTGTAAATATTCTCATAAAACTTCTCTCTCATAAATTACTAACACATAGAATATTATTTTTAATTTAGCACTGAGTCATAATTACATTTTGCTTCTTCTACATTTTTTAATATATTAAGCATATTATATATAATTTACCGAAAGTCTCATTTTTTTTCTTTATCACAAATTCTTTGACGGTCTTCTTCTTTAATTTTTTAACTTTTTTTAAATTTTAATATACTGTTAAAGCACGTTAAAGTACAGTTTAATTAAAATATATTCAAAATGAATCAAGAACTACAATTTCATTTATTTGATTGCAATTCTGAGATTTAATTTATCAAAGTTATTCAAATTTGAAGTTATTTAAAATTCTAAAAACTATTATAGTCACAATTGTTTTTAATTTGGAATTTAATATATGTAGTTTAAATAAAATTCTCGATCTTCAAGACATACTTCTTGTGTCGATTGCTCGAGAAAAATGTCATAACTGAAAAATTAATCTTTAGCATTTCATACTATAACCGCGTGCACGCATCTACAGATATGAGAATATATAAAAGCTTAACCCGCTTTTATTCCTAGCTATTTCCATTGCATCTCTTATTTGCATTCCAGTTTCTCCAGATCCTCCCATGTACGACATACTGCGAAGTAATAGCTACCAAATTGAGATAGTATTTTTGCTGATACGTTAATCTTAAACATTTTATTTAATTCGTTATGGTCCAACCTCCCTTTTTAATTTTTCTCAATGTTTACGTAATGCGTGACGCTCATATTCGTTGCAGATCGCAATCTAGCTAAATTACTAAGAGTAGAATGAGAAAGTCTAATAATGTGCAATTTATTGCGTTTAATAGCATGCAGGTAATTAAAACAGATAAAATTCAATTATTTTTCTCTAAACCATGTTAATTAAAATGCGTATAAAGGATAAATAGATAAATTAAATGTAATCACGTATAATTAATATAAAATTAACATTAAATTTAACGTTAGAAAAAAGAAGCTAGAAAATATAATAAAACTCTTTTTAATTTTATAAATTCTATGTGGTTAAAGATGAAGTTAAATTTGTGAACTATCAAAGGTCAATCAAACATATAAAGGTATATCAAACATATATCACAATATTGCATATATTGTGTAACTATGTGCATTATCATGTAGCTAAACTAGATCGTAGAAATATCTTTACATCGCACAATGTGTTATTTATTTCACGCAATACGTTAACATAACTTCTTATTTCTTTTTAGCTGCGATAACAATTCGTATTACAGATCGTACTCTCCGTCCCGTTTTTTATTTTTCATCATTCTCAGCTTTCTTCTTGTTCTTTATTAATGTCAGGAGTGCCGGCGATGTACTACCACGGAACAGGAAGTGAGAATGCAGGCCGCGCGTATACGAAGGCGCCGATGCAACATGTCCAACGCAATGCACTCCGGAAGACATGTATGAAGTCGACATTCACTTTGCTCGAAATACGCACTTCGAAACACTTCCTTTTCTTTCTTCGTCTGTCTTTCATATACATTCACATATATGCCGCGTATCCTTTTCCGTCGTCATCAGTCTCTTTCTCTCATTCTCTCTTTCTCTCATCCTCTCTCTCTCTCTCTCTCTCTCTCTCTCTCTCTCTCTCTCTCTCTCTCTCGCTCTCTCTCTTTCTATCTCTTTATCCGATACAGAAATCCCTTATGCGCGATCTTTCGAAGTACAACCATTTCTCGAGAATTTTTCTCGAATCGTCCCGCCTCGTTTATCGCGTTTCGTACGTTTCTGCCTTCGTCTATTCCATACGGAAAATGCATATTAATACCGAAGTGCATTTCGATGCATCGAGTGCTACTCCAGGGAGTCTCTCGCACTGTAGTTTCGACGGCGATCGATACCCCTAGGTTCCATTATTGCCGCAGCCAGTTGATGCATCCGAATCGAAACCGTAGTCGTGGCAGTAAACGCCAACGCGGTTTCGAACATCCTCGCCCGATGGAGAAAACTGATACTGACGATACGAACGAAAGCTTTCTAAGTGCCTAGAGAAAACACCTGTCACACTTTTCGGCGATGTATGGCGCTTCCGTTATTTCCAACGTGTTTCCTTACACGCGCGAATTCATCCGTCGAATGTAATTTTCCGCGATAAAGAACCACCCCGTCTGTGTAAACATTTAAGAGCCACTTTTCATACTTGAGTATCGAAGACGAGAGGCAGAAGGCACGCATACTTGAGGATTGTCGATATCCTCGGACGAAACTCGAAAACAAGAGAGACGATTGACAAAGCAACACATTCGGAAAAATCACTCTTTGCTTGTCTGTTCTCTTTTCAATCGTCAATCCATCTGGCGCGTCATCACTTTTCTATTCGTTCTATTCTTTTCTTTTATTTTCTTTTAATATATATATATATATATATATATATATATACATTAGCTTCCAAACTATTGCCGAGTGATAGTCGACGAAAATGAATAACGAAATACATACGCGTAATATTGCAAATATGGCGCAGTTGTGATCGAAGTTTTATGTTTCAGTGGATCTAACCAATGGACAGCTCACCCCAAACAACAACACGCCCCTACTTACACAAGCACTTTCTGGTACGTTTTAAAAGTCTTTCTTCTTCTCGGCTGTGCGAATGTAATGCGCTTTCTCGACTTGCTTCGTCGCGTTGCGATCGATTCGCCCAGAAATGCAAACAATTTCGGCTATGATGGCTTTTTCGTTAACTAGTCACGCGAGCAATAAAAATTGTGCGCAATATCTTTGAGAGAATACTCGCGATGGCTTGAACGGAATATTGCGGAATAAAACACTAAATGCAATATTATGTTCGAATCAATCATTGCTTCTGCCATCTCATTTTAATATTGTCTAGTATTTTGCAGCAATATTTTCTCAAACTGAATTCTGCTTACAGATACGAAGACGGATAATTTTGCGAAACATTATACCTTAATGTTTTCAATTTTATCATTTCATGGATTGCTTAATAATTGGTTTTCAAGAATCAATCTCCATTTAGTGAAACGATAACTATCGTAGAAAAATTTTCATCGGTTAATATCTGTAATTTCAAAAGACGATTATGATTCGTATACGCGAATAACGGAAAGCATGGCTACTTTGTTAAGCATGATTATTCTGCATGACTGTTATACATAGAATTATTTTATCACTAAGCCTCGACTAAATAATCAACAGAAATTGACGTGGAGAATCAATAGCGTTAATTGCGCTCGTGATATTATCTTTGGGATAAAGTAAATAGGACTGTACCGCTTATTTTGCCAAATAAATGAAGAGACAAATAATTTTTCAGTTTAGCACCTTGTTTCTTGATGTCTTTCTTTACCTCAATACAAAGTGACGTCTTTTCGTGAAAAAAACATAAATCCTAACGAATACCGTTTTTACTTTTCATCTCTCAATTATCACGTAATCATTTCCTGCTGAATCACCGAAAAGAAAGACGGAAAGACGCGAGAAAAAGCGAAAGGAAGAAAAACGAGGGACAGACGCGTTTCCGAAAAGAAGTGTTGCACATGCGAAGGCGCCGAGATACCGGCAGCGAAATACGCCTCTGTTCTTCTATATATATATATATATATATTTTTTTTTTTCGTACTCCCCCATCTAGAATCTGCCCCCGATCTGCCCGCCGTCGCACCGTCGTGCCGTCCGCAATCTCCTCTCAAATAAATCAAACTTTTGAATCGCGCTCGTCCCTCCTCCAGCCCCCACACCGATCTCCACACGCCTGCCTCTCGCCATGGCATCGGCACAAAACTTTGTAACCGGCCGCCATTGTCAAGAGTTTAAAAGCTGAATGGGTTTTTAGATTGTACGCCGGGGCGCTTTCGGTTTCCCGTGGCCCCGTCGCCATCCCTCTTTCCCTCTTGCACCCGTCGAGAGAGTTTCAAATTCTTCGCGTACCGCCCGCTTACGATCTCTCCTCTCCTCCCCGCGCGCTCATTCCTTTCCGCCGTTTCTTCCTCTTCTTCTTCTCTTCGCTTTGTTCTCGTCGTCTTTTTCCTCCTCTGCTTTTGTGACCGCCGTTAATCCGAAAGTACGTACCGTATGACATTTACGCGAGCTCTTGCGCGCAAACAACGCGAGCCCGATACACGGAATCGCTCGAGTCAGATGCATTAATCTCCGCTGCTTCTTATTGGCTATCTGTCAGAGTTTTTACGAGTGCTAAAGTTTCAGAATGCGGACGACACGCCGAGACATTGTTTTCCCGTGTGCGATACAGCTTTGAGAGTAACGTAGACTAGTTTCGCTCCTTGGTATTTTTGTATGTATGGAAACGAAGAGCAGTTATTAGTAGAGACGTTTCGAACATTCTATAAACATAGTAATCGCATTAGAACTTAATCCTTGCTGTTGTGCGTTATGTGTATACTAAATATCAATGTGTTAGTACACTGCAAAAAAGAATTTGCAAGAATAACATATTTCTCGTGATATCTCTTATTGAAAGTACAAAATATTTCAATATTCTAGTTGTAAAAGAGAGAGAAATACATAGTAAAAAATTAGAAATACCATTCAAAAATTTAGATTATTAAAAAAAAACATCAGTGTTTATTTAATGAAAAAAATGACTTTTCGAGTTTAATATTACTTTTAATAATAATTATAATTTTTTACCAACAATACAATTTAGTAAAAAAAAGACAATTATTTCTAATATTAAATTTTTTACTTTATTAAATTTTTCATGAGATGGAAAATTATTTTTAAATTTTCTTAATTTCGCTATAGTTGGAAGAATAAAATAACTGCCGAGTATTATCTGAATTTCGTTTTGCTATTTGAAATAACTTATTATTTAGATTCATAACACATCAAATTTTTGTTAACACATTCAATATGAATATCACAAGAAAATACACTTAATTTCTAAAGGTATTGGCACAAATTTAATTGATTTGTCTTTCATTGCACCAGATTTTGTAATTACCATAATTGTTCCCTTTTTATTCTTCCCTTGTTTGTATTCTCACGCGTGATTTTTACTTTGAACGCGAAATGGGGTAAGTTTAGTTTTCCTCGTCTTTGGTTTTTCTAATCAAACCAAATCTGTCAATTTTTGCTCCGACTTCTTAATAGCACGAAAGAAAATCAATTCTCGTGCAGACCAAACGTTAGAACAGTAAACGTAGTCGAAAGCCTGTTGTATCTCGTAACTTTTCAAGTTGATCGCCATCACTGCCTCGTGCGATTGCGTTGCTTGTCCCAGTGACGTGTTGTACAATGTCATACATATATATGTGCAAGGCGCTTTTTTTATTGTCTCTATGGTCGTATGTAAAGGCTGCCTTGCCATGCGCTTCATGAGTGTCTTCTTTTATTCCTTTCTTTTTCTTCTCCAATGAAATCACGAGAAGATATTTGTCAAATTGACTCTATCCATTTCCTTGTATTCAACTTGTATTGTGCGTAAACATGATACACACTCATTGATGTAATGGCATTTGCGCGATTATTTAAACGGGAGGCACATGCACAGTCCTCGAAGTAAAAATGTAGACCAGAGATTATCGTCGTTCATTTGTGCACGAATATGCGTGAGCTCGTTACAACAAACATCACACTGTATAGTATATGTATATGAGTTAAAGAACCTTATCTCTAATGAGATTTAACCCGCTAGAGCGTATCGTTATACAACTGAAATGAGTTTGATATTAGTAAGCGGAAAGAGGCGAAAAAGCTAAAAACTAAGGGCAAACGCCAACGGAGAGAGAGCAACGTGCCTCAAGGTACTTGCATGGAAGATTCCTAAAAAGGATAAGGCATGCAACGCTCGTATCGCTATCACGGGCAGAATGAAACAATCAGAATATTCACGTCTCATAATTGTCACTCAGATATTTAATTGTTATAAGATGTTATATACGCTACAATTACAAAATAAAAAATTAATGGCGCGGCTTAATAATCATTTAATAGTTAAATAAAAGATGACATTTCTTTAGATTCTCAATTATTCTGGCACAGTCAAAGCTGAACATTTATATAGATTTACTTTCTAAGGATAATTATTTTCCTTAAATAAATTAATTCCTTAAATAAAAAAAAATAATGACATAATTATACATAACAGTATAATTAGATTACGCCATTCAAATGGGCCACCGTAATTGAGAATTTTGAAAATAATTCTTGTGTATTTTTCAAGTCTGAATTTGAAAGTATATTTTATAAATATCTTTATGCTTTGCGCGTCTCGCGGAAGACGAGGACGAGCTTCGGCGAAGCTCGCCCTCGTCTTGTCGACGACCTCTGCTCGATCGGGATAAGAAGGTGAACATTGACGCGGGTTCGTTGCAGTGATGAACAACTACCAGGCGGCCGCAGCGCAGGCCGGATTCCCGCCGGCGTCGCCGCACGCGGCCGGCGGCCACGGTGGGCCGCAGGGCCGGTCTTTCCCGGCGGCCAATTCACCGGGCCCGATTGACATGTACAGCTCGAGCGCCGCCGCCGCAGCAGCAGCCGCAGCCGCGGATTCCGCAGTCGCAAGCTACGTCCAGGCCGCAGCTAGCCCGCAGCCCCCCACGACCGCGTTCCCCGCGATCGCCGTATCCCGTGCCCCGCTCAACTACAGTCCCGTAAGTCCACTTAATGCTCCCCCTTTGTTCACCGAATCGGGCCCCTCCCGAGAGAGTTGGAATGTAAGGATAAAGAGCAAGATCGTGAAAATCTGACACTTCTGCATCTCATGACCAGCATACGAGATTTATCTAATCAATTTATTTATTCCATTCATTGATGTGGTTTGCTGCATAATTTTTATGTAGCATCGAAAATAAAATTATTTTCAATAAGTTTGATGGATAAAATTTTGTGAATTAAACAGAATTTCGTAATTGACAATAAATATAAAATAAAATTGGAAGAGATTGTAAAAAATAGCAGCCACATTTTAAACTAGAAATAATTATGAAAAAATTAATCAGAAAAAGCTTTTACGTCGCATTTTAATTATAAATGCAGAAAAGTCTGCTAAAGTATTCTTGCTAAATATATAAACATCAATGTTTCTCTAACAACTGTTTACGGCTGATAAAACAAATTATCCAAATAAATAACAATGGAAAAACGTATATTCACATTTTTATATATAAAAATTTATATCGCACGCAAGAATTTGAAATGAATTTACGTTGACGTAATAAAACAAAATTAAAGAATTATTTGACCATCAATCAGGCTCTTTATCGTTTCATTCCATATTACCATACAATTTCATCAGCTTTATGCATTTATGATCAGCAAATGTAAATACAATACCTTCTTGCGAACATATATTATATTTAATACAATTGATTATCAATCTCACAAAAAAATTGCTTCTATATATGTCTATTATTACTGTACGCTTTATACATTCTATATCATAATTCTATACTTTATGATATTCATCTCTGGTCCGTCAGGTATAGTATGGCAATTATTACATTGGCTTGTTTTCGAAGATAAACTTAATATCGTTTATGGATTTCTTTCTGATTTATTCTCTGCAATATCAATACATTTAATATACCGAAGACTTCCCACGTAACATCATTTTATATATATTATTCTTCGCATTTCTGTCACTTATTATTATCTTTATATTGTACAATTTCGAGAAACATAGCACAAAAGAAGGATTCTACAACCTCAAAGGCCAAGTACCGCAATTGCACGCTGCAATCTTAGATATGCAGGCAAACATAAGGGTTTCTTTGCGCTCACTATTATTAGTAATCATTATTTTTATGGGAAGGTTGATCAAACCGATATATTGTATTGTTCCAGGGTCCTCTAATACCAGCGGCGTTCACTAATGGCTACCATTGAGCCTTGTTAAGACCTATTAACAGGTATATATGCCGTCAATAATATTTCATCAGATGGTACTTATATTTTATATCAAAATGAATTTATTAAGAACACTTTACAATACGAAACAATTAGATCTTCTTTTCATCTTATAATTTTTAATATAGTATTATCCATGTCGCATACAAAATATATAATTTGAAACAGAATATCAATACATGAAACAAACCTCATTTTTTTAACTATTTAACTATATTTAAAAAAAACACAAGTAATCTTTAATCTTTATTTATATTTAAATGATACCAATAAGACTTGAACATGTCTTTAAGAGATTTCATATCCGTCTTTATTTTGGCTATATGAATTGATTTAGAAAAATTCTTATAAAATTATTTTTTCCAAGATACACGTCTAATTTATTGTCTTATTTCTTTCTTCGTTAGGATGGACGAGACGGCAGAACGCAGCACGGTCGCCTGATAATAAGCAACATGGATGATTTGAGGCAGCTAAGTATAGTGGACAGTCTCTGGACGAAAAAAACCACGTACACACCTACTGTATAGATTCAAAGATATAAATAAGATCAAAAGTTGCAACGCATTAAAAAAAAATGGATAATGTCAAATAGAAGACAAATATCAAGTAAGATCCAATCAATGCAACTTCAAAATCCGGATTGTAAATAACCGGATGTAATATTACGCGAATATGTAATAATGCATTAAGAAAGAATTTAGAACATTAGTCGAATCCAGTTGGATACAATTATAGATAGAGAGAAGAAAATTAATTCTGTTGATGAGCAAGAGAAAGAAACTGATGTAATGGAGAAGACGTCCAGAGAAGGTCAGAGGAAAAAGATGAGAAAAACGACAGAAAGATCGACCGTCAGACGGAAACAGGAAGAGATAACAACGCGCTGCAATAGGCTAGTTATGGCCGAAACTGCGTATTAACGCCAGCCCGTTCTCCGACATTAATAAAAGAAATAATAATATAATAATAATAAATTAAATTAATATTATTAATTGCTAAATATTTAAGCGGTTAAGTCTAGAATATATATAAATAGTATATATATATATAAAGATATAAATATATATATACACATATATATATATATATATAAATAATTGATAATTATTATAGATAACGTATGACCTCTAATATTTAAGACAGTTAAAGAGACGGAAGAGATACCAACTCTCACGAATATTATAACTATTAATTATTACAATGATTACTATGGCGATTGCAATTATTGACGAGCGCCATGCACCGCGCGTGCCCGCGTATATTATATATAAATGATAGGCACATACGCGCGTTCACACCTGGGAAAGACCCTTTGTTTCTGGGCTTTCAAGTTTTGATCGTATGCGCGGGAGGGATTGAAGAGTTTGGCGGCCGAGAGAGGAACGATGACGCGGAGAAGAGAGAAAAAAAGAAGAGGGATAAAGGCTGATGAAATAGTAGAGTGGATAAATCAAGCGATCCTTTTTGCTGCCCTTTCTCTACGCCTACACATGCAGATTCAAGCTCCTTTTTCTCTCCCAATGTGCCTTTTCGCTGGCTAAATGGCGGAACGGTGCTTTTCTCCTGTCCTGTCGCAGTCCTACTTTCCCGGGTGCGCAACGAAATAATGCGGAAAGATGTAACGGCGGGCAAGCAAGAGAGTTACACATATAGGCGTGTTACATACTTGGATGTCACGCTGTTAGCATTATTTGCGGAAAGGGGGAAGACACGCAAGAGAGGTGGCGTCGAATGTCGGACTGACGAGGCAAGTTCAAAACGATGAGAAGCGCAACATCGAAAGACTTCCAAAAAGAGAGAACAGTAATAGATGATATTGTTAGAATCCACACAGAATAGCGGAAGTTCTTCAGCTGCTCTTTGTCATCAAATCCGCCATTTATATCCCAAATGTGACTGTTCAATGTACGTTCAATGTACGTTCATAATAAGAATTATAAATAAATTTGTGTAAATTTATGATCATAAACTTCAAAAGAGTACTATATTTCAATGCAATATTTCATGGCAATATGATATGTTTTGCGATAATCGAAAGAGCTTCGAAAAATATGTCATTAAATTTCTTTATTGTATTATATTAGATATAATTAAACTGCATTATATGAAATCGCTCAACGCAGCGGTGATATCGTTGCATTTAAAACAAAAAGAAGATGAGGATATAAATGGCGTTGATTTATTCTGTAATTCTGATTGACACCGAACGTTCACTTCAAAGTTCCACTTGGAGCTTCCGGAGGCGCCGGACTATGACTGTTATGACTCTAATCGGCCGCTGTATAGCTTTAAAAAACCGATTACGTGCAGTAACCCTCATTATGTATATAAATATATATATATACATATATATATATATATATATATATATATATATACATATATATATATATATATATATATATATGTATATGCATATGTATATATACATATATTATTACGCGTATCGTACGCCAATTATCATATAATTAATTTAAAATGATATGCCGTATATGCATGACCCTATAGATGAGCCAACACGATCAAAGAAAAAGAAGATACAAGAGTTTTTTCAGCGGGAAACCGCGCGACACAGTACACAAACACATACGCACACGCGTACACACGAAAGCTACGACACATCCCTTTACATCCACGGCGTCTAAGGCTGAGTTACACCGATAATCTGGCTTAACTAGCTCTGGTTGACATGTGAGTGTAGCGATTCATGGTTCTTCATTACACCATAGTTTCAATTTATAACACACAAGACAAGTAAACGAAATATAGTTAACCAGCGTCAGTGATAACCAACGTATAGGTGCAAACTTAAGATTCATACAGCGGGAGATCAAACGATCAAGAAAAAAGATCAAGTTGAGAGAGGAAGGTAGCAAATATATACATAGAAATATTGCGTAATCTTCGTCCGCGATGTACAGAGCATCGGTTGATAGTGCGCTTCAAATGCTAACTTAAGAGGAGGAAAATGTCAAAGGTGAAATGAGAAAAAAAAGAGAGATAAAACCTAAAGATATACGAAAGAAAGACCGAGCGTGAGAGAAATGGGGAGAAAGATGATAAAAGTGTGCATGAGAGTGCGAAAGCGTTTACCCTTTAGGATTAAAGTGTGGTCGTTAATAGCGGTCGCGTTTAGGTCTAGGGACTAAAATGGGCTAGCGAGGAAAGACATAAACGTGAGAGTGAATATTATATTATAATCTATATATCGCAAATACGGCTGGACATCGGATGTTGCGTTCCATCGCGCTTCCAGTAATATTTCGGATATTAGAAGAGGCCACAGATCCACTCAACGTAAAAGAGAGGTAGGCCCCTTTTGAGATCCTAGTTTCCTCGATTGGACTACGTTATACAATGCAGAAAATAAATAAATGATACTTCAATTCAATTCAAACATCGCATTCTGAAGTCGTGTTTTCAGCCACTTGTGCGATCACTCCTTTTTTTCTCAGATAATTTCACTGTGACTTTATTATAACGCGGTCCAATTGACGAATGAATAAGCAAAGATTGGATAGATTCCAATGGTGATTGGGATTTATTAACTTCGTTGTGACCTTATGATACTGCGCAGAAAGATGAGAGGAATTTCAATTAGCATAAGAATAGAAATGTTTATTCAAGGCATGAGCTTCCGGAAGATTTTAAGAGAGTAAGATATTTAGTGCTAAATTTCTTTAAATAACTGGAAATTTATTTCTATAGAAATTCAATGAATGGATATCACTATCGAGTTAATTATCAACATACAGATATTAAGTTGCATTGATCTCGCTTGAATAACTTTGAATTTATCAGTGATGTCACTTTCTAGATTAAAATCCAATATAGAGTCGAAGTTTTTCTTCTTTCGATTATTAGATTTTTTTATATTTATTTTAATACTTTAAATAGTTAAATAAACTTTTTTAAATATTATTTAATCTATTTTGATGTTATTTAATATACATAATTTTTTAATATACATAGTTTCTATTTAGAATCACAAAATACTAATAAAAATAAAACTTCTTTTTTGAATTATAAAATAGAACATTTTTTATTATTTTCAAATGCAAAATGAAATATATATTCAATATATTTTCATAGAAATTATATCCTTTAAAACTTAAAATCCTTTAAAACTGAGATCAAAAATAAGAATGAAATTTTGAATTTTTTCGGGAAAAAAAATAAATTTTATGTTACCTTAGTTGATGATAATCAATATTGATTATTCAAGTTTTTATTATGCGTCTATTTTTTGCAATATATTCTAGCATATTAAATATCACAGGATTCTCCACTGGATGATAAAGAACTAGATAAAAAACTAGATCTACTAGAACTAGATAAAAAATAAATTCTTCTATATATTACTATGTATTACTACATTTACAAGCATGTTGAAATCGTTTGAATTTAACAAAAATTGCACGCTTAAAAAAGACAATGCAGAAGTACGTAATATATAATTATATTGATGGTTTTGTAAGAAGTTCCTCCCTTCTTTCTGTCGACAAGGGCTGCATCGCCCTTAATAAATTATGCGCGTAATTTATATGACTGGGACATTCGCCTTTCGTTGATATCGCAGAATAAATGGTTCCTTATTGCGTATTATCATTATAATTGAATTCACAAAGAGCGTCATCGATCGATTAATTATAATTATATAAACGACAAATATACACGCGATTATTATATGCGTGTTGTTATTATTGCATTAAACAACAGGGTAAACAAAAAAAAGAAAAAAAGAGAAATAATTTTAAATTGGATACGTGCATCACGTGGAACGGCAGCCATTTTGTTTTTTTGGGCGAACGTGCACGCAATGAAAGTCAAAGAAGAATATAATAAATGCGTGCAAAATGAGTCAATTCTTAATGAACGTTAGCAATACTTTTTCATGACCACAAAGAAGCGTACAGCGGCAGGATGGCGGAGACTAAAGTATATCTACAAGAAATTACAGTATTCTTAAGTTCCTAAATTATGCGCGCTATATAAAATCTCAGTTCGTTTGAAGACAAAAGGAAAATAGTGCAACATTGAGACTGGAAAAAAGGGATAAAGGGATGGGCAAACTGCGATCGCGTGTGTCACTAAGATTTTACGCATCGCCCATGTTCTTGTGCAAAACAAAATGATAGCTGCCCCGTTATAGCGCAGAAAATAATGAAATATAAAAAGGAACGTGATATTTTCAAATAAATGTTCAAAATAGACGTATTGCATAAGAAATATTAAAAAAGCGATCGAATCTTATCCGGACAATCGCTTTTTATTAATCAAAAATCTAAGTGAAATTTTTTTTTGTTGATATAATTATTATTTAATAAAAGCCATCTTTTGTAGTATAAAAGTTATCATACATTTTAGATGCATTGGAAATAATGAACAAAATATTAAAATACTTAAAACGTCTTTCGTTTATTTGCACGAGTGAAAGAGTCAAAAATTTTTATTGTTGAAATAAAAATATCGGCCATTACCGTATAAAATGATGCGGTTAATGTACTGTAAAAGTGTGATAATTTGTCACTATAATATTATTTTTCTATTAACTGATTTAAAGCAGTAAAAATTGTTGAGGAAAAAGTGAAGGCCAATAAATCTATATTTTAAATTGAATGCAATACATTTATCATATAATAAATGAAATGTGTTCACCATTAAAATTGAAAAGTTTTTTAACGGCTATTACAATGATATATTAAGTTAACATATACAAATAAATTGTACTATATCAAAATTATGTTAAATTTGTTAGTAATTAAATATATTTTCTCTATTAATATTCTTCTCTATATATATTTGGGTTTTGTATTGTTCAACTATGATTAGTATTTATTGATTATTACTTATTTTTCTGGGAGGTATCTATTTAATTGCCGTTAAAAATTATTTATTAATTATTAAATAACTTAAGTTATATATATATATATATATATATATATATATATATATACGTAAATTTAAAACTTATGTTTATTTTTTTTAGAAAAATTTTGCAACTCTCTCGTAATCACAAAATATCTCCGCTAAAAAAAGAGTATTCGTTCTTGTGTTCTCGTTCTTCTAATTCCTACGTTTTATTTTTGCAGTTTTGTTTCACTGCGCTATCAAATGATGTTAAGTATTGTCGGACGAAAATCAAAGCTGAAATAACGCGCTTATCTTTATAATGCGCTTTAATATATAAAATTATATTCTTATTTTATTATTTATTAAATTGGCATTTTCTATTGGAGTGCAGAGATATGATACGGCCGCAGCGATATACTTTATGCGAACATTAACATGTAAGAAAACAAGATTACACGGGTGAGATTCAGAAGGAAGTTGTAAAAATTAATACAAATACATGTGCACATACACATACATACATATAAACAAGGACATAACACCAGCTCAACAGAATGTAGAGCGTAAACGCGAGATTCATCATACGTAGGCTTAAGAAAAGACGCGCGAGATCGCAGTGTAAAGAAGACACAAATAAAATATATTTAAATTTAAAAGATAAGGAAAAAGAAGAAGAAAAAAGCAAAACACGAAGAAAAGAGTTCAGTTAAGGTCAGTTAAGCGTACAAGTCGAAACTTTTCTGCGATTGGAAACAGAAAGAAGGCCGAGAGAATTCCAGGCCGCTTGCATAAATCTAACCGATGAACAATAATTTAATGTTCAAAACGGGTTTTGGCCTAAAACTTTATCATACTTTATGCTCCAACATTGAAATTATAAAATTTTATACTTAATTCACTAAAATTTTCTCGAAACACTTGTAAATTTTATCACGTTTCTTTCTAAATTTTTCGTAGCGTTTCTTTTTAATCATTGATACAATCCGTCAATAAAATGTAAATCGATGTAAATCGAGATTAAGAGGAATGAATTATTGATTCAATGGTTTAGTTCAAAAGACCAACAATGCAATTCAAAATTTTTTTTTAGATCTTAAATATTCTTAAATCATTTAAAATAATTCAGTTATAAATATTTCACATTCTATTATAATTTTTGAAAAACTATTAAACTAAATGTTTTAACAAAATAAATTAATAACCAATTGTTATCTTTTATAATGTACATGATTATTTCATAATCAATAATCTTTAAAAATAGAATTTGGAAATTATTATTATGTAATTTGTTATTATGTATTATTAATAAATTCATAATATTTATTTTAATAACAAACAAATTAATACGTAATTTATAAATAATTATATTAATGTATAAATAGCTTAATATTTTATTTTCGTATTTTTACATTTAAAAGATTAATTATATTTAAATCTTAATGAAACAATTATATGATAAAATATGATGAAACTATCTTTAACGATTATGATAATTAACTTTTATATATGTTCTATTGTTTTAACTGTAGAATTATTGAATTATTATTTTTATGAATACAGTTATCTAATTTTGATTACTATCTGTTAATTGCAACAAAGTACTCTAAAAAAAAATCATTAATAAAAAGCATCAATAAAAAAGAAACAAAAATAGATACATATTTTTATCGAATATTTTATCTGATAACTACTTGAAAATAGAAATTATTAATTATGACATGAAATGAATACTTTAAATATATATTAGTCTTCTTATGATATTTATCACCATTTGTGGAAAGGCAATCATTTATTAAAAAACAAATAGTAAACCTTTTTATATAATTTATAATTGTATATAATAATTAGTTGATAAAACTAAGATCTATTAAATTCATGACAATATTCTAATTTTTTTAAACATATTTTACTTATTTATCTTTCTCGTTTTACAACGATTTACATATCCTTCGAATCAATATTAATATATCAAAATACAAATATTCATCAATAACATTAGCGGTTTTGAGACAAATGGAGTTCTTCCGGCAATCTCTTTCCTGAGGAAGAAGATACATATACATATTTAAAAAATCTACGATCAATTATTAATTAGAAAGCAAGATCGTATATATTAATAAGTTGACATGAAGAAAAGAATGACAAAATGAGTGAAAGAGAGGATGAGAAATCTGGGCGTGCATGTGTACATGTGTATATGTTCATCTCTGTAAAAAGAAAAGAAAGAGAAGAAGAAAAAAAAGAAAAAAAGAGATATAGAAGAGTAAAAAGGCATGTAAGAAATAAGTATATAAAAAAATCACAAAGAAAAAGAAAAAGAGAAATGGAGGGCAGGAAATAAGGGAAAAGAGAATAATAAAAAAAAAAAGAAAGAGAGATGAATTTGTAAGAAACAAGCAAAATGTATGTGAGTATAGTCCATGCGTTTATATTTATAAATACGAAATATATTAATATTGAAAAATATATACAGATATATATATATATATACACACATATATATATATATATATATATATATATATATATATACATATATATATATATATATATATATATGAATACAAATATACATATAAATATACATATACATTTGAAAATAATTAAGAAAAACAAAATATATATTATAATTATATATAAACGAGATATATATGAAAGACGAAAAAAGATATGAGGATTATGGAGATGAACAGATATATTGAAACATTGTTTTATGCATTTGTATATATAGTTATTGATGTTTTAAAGCTAATATACTGAAAATTTTGAATCATTACCAATTATGATATAATTGGGATGCAATGGGGTAGATAAAGAAAAAGCTATATGCGCGAGGCGCGGCTAGAGTAGGCTAAATCCTATAAGCCTATTCACAATCCTCAAGAGCTTTTTTTACAACACCTATTTAGAAAACGAATTAATTATGTGAATATGAGATAGATGAAATAATGCGATATCGATCGTTTATCGTATACAGCCGCTCCTCGTGCGATCACATATGATATTTATATATATGTAGATATGTATATGTACATTGTTATGTATATGTATACATACATATAACAAATATACAATATACATACATATATATATATATAAATATAAATACACACATTTATACGTATAAATAATAAAATAATTACAATAATTGTTATATATATATATACACACATGATTACAAGGACGTATGATGAAAGAAAGAGAGGCAAAATCATACAGTGAAGGTATTAATTAATTAAGCAATTTATTACTTTATAAAAGGGCGACGATTAAACAACGGTAATGATTACGAAAGCACGAAAATTGAACGAAAGACGCTAACGTCACAAAACACATATTCATTCGCAAAGAAATACGCATACATACTTGCATACACATACATACACAAACAAATACACGTACACAACACACACACGCACATACACGTACGCGATATATATAATCGCAATGGTCCAGTTTGCGTCATGACGTTAATTCTCATTGCGAATTCTCATTGATAGAAAAGTTATCCGGATAAAGAAAACGATAGACAAACGAGAAGAGAGAAAAGGAGGATATTATATATGTAAGGATGTATACATCAAGAAAAATGATAGAACACCATCAAGGAATTTATACACTGAGAAAAAAATGCTGTTGAATCAACAGCATTAGTCTAATTGGAAATAGAAAATAATTGGAAATAGAAAATAATTGGAAGTTTGTTAATTCAATGACATTATTAATGAAACGAAAATCTTGATTATTAAAACAAAAGTATGATATACTGTTTCATTAATAATGTCATTGAATTAACAAAATTATTTCCAATTAGACTATGCTGTTGATTCAACAGTATTTTTTTCTCAGTGTATAAATTTAATTATAAAATATTGTAAAACATATACATGCATATATACATGTGTGTGTGTGTGTGTGTGTGTGTGTGTGTGTGTGTGTGTGTGTGTGTGTGATGTGTGTGTGTGTGTGTGTGTGTGTGTGTGTGTGTGTGTGTGATCTGTGGTGTGTGTGTGTGTGTGTGTGTGTGTGTGTGTGTGTGTGGTGTGTGTGTGTGTGTGTGTGTGATGTGTGATCTGTGGTGTGTGTGTGTGTGTGTGTGTGTGTGTGTGTGTGTGTGTGTGTGTGTGTGTGTGTGTGTGTGTGTGTGTGGTGTGTGTGTGTGTGTGTGTGTGTGTGTATGTATGTATATATAAAACATAAGAAAATATTCTATAGATAAAATCAAAGCACTTAATGATTATAATCAATCCTATACTCCTTCATAGTATTTCAAGTGTCAACAGCAATGTAATTACAAGAAATTGATACTAAATTTTGGCTCTACAGTCTGAACTTCCGCCAAGATTAAGCAATTTCTTTTTCTCCCTCGTTTCTTCGCATTGAGAATCACGTTAGGCGTTAAGTGAAAAGAAATAAAGAAACAAATAAGTATCGTTTAAACACGGATTACTTCATATGGAAAAAAGCAATATCGAGTAATAATTTAAACGGCGTGGCAGATCGCACGCGCGAATCCCTTGTGATTAATTATTGTTATCGCCTATGTCGCAGGTGAAGTAAATAAACGAGGATTACAACGCACCACGCGGGCGCGTATATAATCCATTATATAAAGTTTACGCAAAACTTCCCCGCGTTTCTGCCTAATTGTGCAGTAATAATTGCCTACGCATGGACATCATCGTCGCAAACTACACACTCAATTCAAGCTCAAATCTTCATAATCTATCAAACATTCAAACTCAATAGGAATATACACAGTTCTTCTTCACGGTATATGATTATAACGAATGGATGTTTCAACATTTAAAAATTATACACTGCTATTTTTCACACACAATTGCAATTTCACGCCGTCAACATCTAACATACCAATCTGGTAGGAGATCTCGTTGGAGATCCTTGAAGAATACGATTTCGTGAAGAATATCTACGGTCAGAATATATTATATAAATATACACGCATTTGCTACAATAGATAAACACGTACATTATGCATATATGACATAATCACACGCGCGCGCGTTCACACGGCCAGTACAAGAACACGAAACGTAGCATATGACGAGAAGTCAAAATTCTACTTCTCACGGAGTTGTCGATATCGATCTCTCGATCACTTTTTATGCACCCTTTATTTCTTAACTAAAAAAAATATATATATTTCCTAGAGCGGTTAGTTTAGTGTGTCTTTGCTATGCGACACAAAGTTACGCGTTTAATTTTGGTTTCCTCGAATGCGAGAATCGCCGGCCCGAGGCAATTTGCAAGAAAATACGATCAAGTCTCCTGTAGCTCTTCTCGTGAATAACTCGAATGAAAACTCACTGGAGTCCGTAAATAGATAAGCAATTGAAAAACGAACATTTCGTGTTGAATATCATGTGTTGAATAATTCCGAGATCGCGTGCTTTCGAACGTATATCTAATCTGAACATTTGCATGTCTATTTAAGATTTTTTACATGAACAACTTATTAAAATCTAATTTGTGCGTATATTCCAGCTTTTTATTAAAAAAATCGGTCTCAAAATTTTACATGGCAAAGATTATCAACTTGAGTAATTTCAATGCAATTTTTAATTCTGTTTCTATCGGAAAACCATGATGTTAACATAACTTAAAGAACAAAATTATTGAATTAGCACATTTAAAAATATTTCTGATTATATATTCGGCAAAAAGTTTTACTATCAAAATTCATTCTAGAAGAACGACGGACAGAATGAAATCCCCAAATAACTAAGGCACTAAGTTTTGTTATTAATGCTCACTCCCAGAAAGTAAAACTCTAAAATAAATAAATTATCCTAGTTGCGAACTCGCTTCCCATCTATAGAACATGCAAATTAAGAAAAGCCATCTCCCCGAATCTCTGCAGTTAGATATTTCGAAAACATTGCAAACGAAAAAGAGAGCATGGTCAAATCGGTTGAGCGTCGAAAGAGAAAGAGTCTCAAATAATGTAAACGACTGTTTGACGATCGCGTGTATCTAGTCTTAAGTCTGAATCGTAGAGCCAGATAGGAGGAGAATCCTATTGAAATTTGATAATTTTCCGCACGACAAATTTTGAACTCGTTTGTTTTTTTTTTCTGTTAAATTCTGTTATCGAATATGTTATCGTATACGTTATCAATGTTAACGGCATTGCGTTCGCCACCCACGAACTTAATCATATCACGACGCTCCTTTTCGTTACAACTCAATAGCGCTTGAATACAAACTCATTCACTGCCGATCATAATGCACTGTTGTCTTCGCTCTCGCGAGATCTGAATGGCCAGACAAGCGAGGAGCTGCTCGTACAAATAAGAAGCGGCAGTGAATGCGTTAAGCTTTCGTGATGTGTCCCGAGGGACACTCGTCGTCCCTTAAATCAAGTTACTTGTGTTAAATAGAGGCTTGCTAAGCGACGATACGTTCGATATATTAGCGAAACAATGGGCGACGACGGTCCATCTGGCAGACACACATACGCATGAATATGATATATAATATAACCCCATATACAATATGTATATAAGCTATATATATATATATATATATATATATATATATATATACACACTCACAACGCATCATGCTATTCTAGATATATGACGATGTAATTACATTTGGCGTATGTTCATATATGCCGTAACCGACAACTGTTAATATTCTTCCTGCGTACAAAAGTGCGAACTTCAGTAAGGATTTGCTGACCGTCGAACTAATTAACGTCCTCAACCTGGACTCCACCGAAATTGTCATTACTATAGTTATCTGTGCGTTACGTAATCCTTATCAATTTCCATCGATACGGGCGCAACAGTGGCGATCGTATAGGCTTGACAAAAAATGAATCTTTCGAAAATGTTTCTTCCGTTCAGTTAACGCTCGTAGCATTACAGTTGTTGAATCGCGAATCTGCTGATTCACTTTCTCGAAAGATTTGTCATTTGCCAAACGCGGTTCTACAGCTGCAAAATGTTATCAGTTCTTCAATTAGTTCTTTGAGACCACAACATTCGTCCGTATCTTTGATACAGTTTCCGTTTTATACAACGTCTATATACACACACACACACACACACACACAACACACACACACACACACACACACACACACACACACATTTATCGCGTAAGATATCGAATCATCTGCCGCAAGACTGTAATTCAATTGATGCAATTTAGAATGATCGTCTAATAATAATTTGGAATATGCGCTCTCTCAGATCCAGGTTATATTGCATTACATAAATTAATAATACGCGACTTTATGCTACTAAAGCAATCTTTCGTACTCTTTGCAATATCTTAACAGTCGTGCTATGTCAATGTCCGTTTAAACCAAAGAAATGTGAATGTCTTACGATTGCGTTTTGTTTATTTT